>NC_134780.1:56254925-56337425 GCF_046742065.1 Oratosquilla oratoria | reverse complement strand
ATCTCAGCTATGGCTCACAGATTCCTTTTCCTCTCGAAAAGGATAGAACGCCTTTTGCAGCGAAGCTTTAAAACTGGATTAATTGATCCCGCTAAAGTAAGTATACCATATCTTTGAACTAATTTGGAACTTGGGAAATAGAATATATAAATATAAGAATTGATTACAAATATAATTTTTGTTGGTATGCATATAAGTAAATTAAGTATCGGCATGTCGTAGTCAGACTTGGAAATTGTAGAAACGGAAAGTGAAAAATGCAGACACAAGTCAGGATGATAACATTTGTTTATCATGCATCCTCCCCCACAGCCACACTTGAATTGTGGAATGTTTTGTAGTAATATGGATACTCTACAGGTAGCAGAAAAGGATTTGCTGGCCTGATATTGGTTAGTATGGAAATAAAAAAAATCTCATCAGTCCCCACTTCCTAATATATTGAACATAACTTGTTCAGATGGGCACAGGAATCCTGTAGGTCCCATTCAGAATCATGTTTCTTTCCCACCCTTCCCATGGTAAGCATGGCTAAAGAATTTTTTATGTGATGAAAATGTCGAAAAGAAGACTCCACTTATTGCATCCAAACAAGTGTGGAGGAACACATTTAATTCGGAAAATAATGATGTGTAACCTTACCTTATGTTATCTCATGGATATCTCGGTGTCTTCGCCTCAGCTACAGGAACTGCAGCTGCTTTCCCCCTGGCCATGTTGGCTCCAGTGAAATGGTATATGATGTACCAGCTTGTTGCGGTGGGGCCACATATTACTATAGGATGGTGTGGGAGGTGTGTCTTCAATTTCTTGTAGGAAGGCAACTAGCCATCTTTTGAATACTTCCACTGTGCAGGATGTAGTGTTCTTAAGATAGTTGGGGAGACTATTGAAGAGCTTGGTGGCCGCTCTGGTGAAGGAATTAGCTTGGAGAGATATGGTGCTCCATGTGCTGCTTGTGTCATCTGGAATATTACTCATTTGAGCTCTGCTGTAGATGATTTGGGTATCACAACTTCTGGTTGTTTGGTACTTAATGACCATGATTGTGGGCAGATACCTATCCATTACCAAATTAATGGATTACGGTACTTTGGTAGATTATTTTCTATTGATAAATGTTGTAGTAAAAGGTAGATTTTTTAATTCCAGGAGAACTTTAAGAAATATTGGTGAAGTTAACAGGTTGATTCAGAATAGAAAAAATATTGAGGAGGTAGGCAGATCTCAGCAGAAACAGTACTGAAATAAATCCTGGTATTAATAAAAAAAAAGTGCACAACCACATGATAAAGCAATAGAAAATTATATATTAATTTGGTAAATTAAAGTACATCAATGTAATATCTGTTTTTTCTTGGTGGAGCTGGGAGATAGGGTTGATGAAAGAATATTAGGATGGTTTGGACACAAGGAAAGAATGAGTGAAGAAAGACTAGTAAAAGAGGTATGGAAGGCAGATGTGGAGGGAGTGAACATGAGGGGACGTCCTAGGATGAGGTGGATGGATGGGGTGAAGGGGGCTTTGGGGAAGAGGGGAATGTCTGTTGAGGAAGGACAGGAGAGGACGGAAGACAGGGGTGAATGGAGAATGGTTGTATATGGATGATGTTGTGAATGCATGAGGTGGAATGGGCAGGAGGATGGGGGGTGAGGTAGTATGTGTGAGCAAAATTTTGACGCAGCCCGAAGGGATTTCTCCCCGTCTTCTCGTTTTATGCAATGGGTGGACGGAGAGGGGGGGGTCGCTGATTTAATGAAGCAGCCTTGCTGTGGATGTGCTGTGTCTTGCGACACTGCTTCTGACCCAGGGCAGTGGACAAGGTGCAGGGATGACCCGTCATCCAGGAGGTGCTCAGATAGGAGTGAGGGTGGAGGGATGTGGAGTGTATTCAGGGATGGAATGGGTGGAAAAGATTTTATGCCTTTCCCTTTTTGGCTACCTCCCTTGTAAGGGGGAAAAAGCCTTTGGTATATGTATGTATGGAAATCATTAACAAAAACCTTGCTAAAAGTAATACATTACTAAATAGAGCTGTGACTAGAACTTCAAGACACTATGTTTGTGTCATCTGTCCAGTCCCATTGATGTTGGTTTGACGATGATGATGGCTACCTTGTGCATGCCAAAATGATATATCAATATAATATATTAAATATTGAATTTGTAAGTTAAAACAAAAATTGTATACAGGGTTTGAGGGGTATTTGAGGACAAGTTTAGTATTAAATTAAAACAACTATAACTTAGTAGTAAACAAACATATTTTAATGAAATTTTATGCACAAAGTCTCAATAACCTTATTTATACATTTATTCTATAAATCCACCTTCAGCTTCTATAACTGCTTCAATATGAGACCTAAATCTTTGACATGTCTGCAATAAATGGTTATTGTTCATCTTGGTCATCACCTCAACAATGGCAGTCTTTAGTGAAGCTATATTATTATGAGGATGTTAATTAGTTCCTCTTTCAACAACGCTGTAGATATAGTAATCCATAGGATTTATGTAGTTGACAAGACTATGTGCTTCATACTCTTTAGCTGATGAGAAAACCACATCACCTCATGGAAGTTATGCCAGGAACATGAGATGCAGAAAGATAGGGAAATTGCCTCTTTGATTCTAGGGAAGGACGCAGATGTAACAGACCATATTAATAATTTGCTTAGGTTTGGTCAGTACAAGAGGAATGGCACATGTCCAGTGAAAATAAAATTCAAGTTGCAAGCCATGGTAAACATAGTAATCAGCAAGATTTGGAAGCTAGTGCAGGAGTAAAAGTTAACTAGTTTTTGGAAGAAGAAAGATGCTAATGAAGAGGGATGCCCAAAGACACAAAGCATGTAGAGGAAGCCAAAACCAAAAATGAAATGAGGACAGTAGAAGATTTTCTTTAGTTGTCAGAATGTGAGGAAATGGTTTATATAAAGAAAAAAAAAAAAAAAGGAAGGAAATATTGCAAAGGAAACACTACAAGAAAACTGAAGGCAGCTAATGTTCATGGTTTAATATTGGCCAGGTTGGAGATAAATGACTACTTGAGGATAAACAAGCTTGAATATCAAGAAATGTTATTGAACACAATACTTCTGCAAAAGAAAACTATTGAACAAAGTAGCAATTTAGTCCTTATTGGAGATTTTAAATGCAGTAAGGTCAACTGGGAGGAATGGAAAGCAAGTGGTAAAGCAGATTCTTAGGGAAATATTTCAAATTTAGCAATGGAGAACACAATGACCCAATGGGTAAAGTAAGTGACCTGAATAAGAGATGACATTCCCATAAGATTAGATCTGCTACTAACTAAAGACCCTGACATCATCAGCTCCTTGAACTACCTTTGTACCATAGGAAAAACTGACAATGTAACAATTGAATTTCAGCTCGAGGATGAGGAAATAAATCCAGTGGATGAATAAATCACAGGTAAGGGAGATACAATTGAGAAAGCAGATTCCTTGTGGTTGAAAAGATTCTATGAAGAAGGAAACTGGGAGGAATTCATGAATACCGTGGGAATAATGAGGAAATGTGAAATCTTTCTTGACATTTACAACCTAGGAATGAACGAACATGTTCCAAAGATTAATAGTAGGAAGAAGCAAAAACAGGACTGATTAAAAAAAAGGTGCAAGATTGCACAAAAGGCCAGGGACATGGTTTGGGGAAAAGGGGGTAAAAGAAGCAATAAAACAAATGAGTATTACAAACAAGCAAGAAATGACTATAGAAAAATTTGAAGGGAGGAAAATGTAATTTTAAAGAGGTGTTGTAGACTAGTAAAAGACTAGTAAAAGAGGTATGGAAGGCAGATGTGGAGGGAGTGAACATAAAGGGATGTCCTAGGATGAGGTGGATGGATGGGGTGAAGGGGCTTTGGGGAATAGGGGAATGTCTGTTGAGGAAGGATGGGAGAGGACAGAAGACAGGGGTGAATGGAGAATGGTTGTATATGGATGATGTTGTGATGCATGAGGTGGGATGGGGGGGTGAGATAGTATGTATGAGCAAATTTTGACGCAGCCCGAAGGGACTTCTCCCCGTCTTCTCCTTTTATGCATGGGGGGACAGAGAGGGGTGGTCGCCGATTTAATGAAGCAGCCTTGCTGTGGATGTGCTGTGTCTTGCGACACTTCTTCTGACCCAGGGCAGTGGACAAGGTGCAGGGATGACCCGTCATCCAGGAGGTGCTAAGATGAGAGGGAGGGTGGAGGGGTGTGGAGTGTATTCAGGGATAGAATGGGTGGGAATGATTTTATGCCTTTTCCTTTTTGGCTACCTCTCTTGTAAGGGGGAAAAAGCCTTGGTATATGTATGTATATGTATGTTGTAGAGAAATGGAAAGAAGAACCAAAACTGTTTTATAGGTTTGTAATAATAATGTTTGTTCTTCATTAATGAAGAAGACCATGATTTTGGCTTCAGAGTTAGAATCTGTGGCTGTGGGTCTAGAGGTAGCTGATGAGACCAATCTTAGCCCAGAAGGCTCACCCACATATAGGGCATACATGGGCAGGTGCTGCATTGGAATTGGAGGTGGCTCGAGCTTTGTGTGCAGAATGTTTTCTCTGAGCCTTAGTAGTGCATCTGGTCTCGAATGCATGGGCTGCAGCAGATCTTGCTTTTCCAGGCTGGATGATCTTAGGCAAGGGATTTGCAAGTGTTGAAACTGGTGTCCAGGGCATTGAGGGACATTTTGTGGCAGTCCATAAAGTGTTTCTTCTGCTCCCCAACTGAGTGCTTGCCCTGGGAAAATTATAGTTGTATAAATGGTAAATTGAGACACAGGGAAGTAATTGCCAAGCTAATAGTGGGTGGTGAGGATTTTGAATAGGCCTCAGCTCAGGCAGAAATAATGAATAAAAGTTTCCAATTGGTCTTCTTAAAAGAGCAATTTTTTTTGGAGGAAAGCAAGGGGAGGAAAAATTCAAGTTTAGAAGATAGTGATGTAGAAGTCAGGGAAGTGCTCAATCTTTTGGGATTATTGGATGTGACAAAAGTTTCAGGACCTGACAGGATCGCAGGCTAGATACTTAAAGAATTTAAGGAGCAATTAGCAGACAACATTTACAGTCTTATTATATGTTTATTGAAGGAAGACATAGTGCCACTGTTGTGATTTTTTTGTTTTTTTCCAAAGAATAGTAAAAGTAAATATTGAACAAAAGATAATTATTATTGTATATAGAAATATATATATATATGTGTGTGTGTATGAAGAAAGTAAAGCACCAGACTCGATTTGAAGGGTTTATTAAGCCTGATGTTTTGATTTCTGTCCAAGAATTGTCTTCAGGGGATATAATGGGTTACATACAGTGAACTTGTTTTTATGTTGTCTGGGATGCAACTGAGAGAGGACCTTAGTGAATCCTGGACCACATAAAAACAAGTTCACTGTATGTAACCCATTATACCCTCTGCAGACTATTCCTGGACAGGAATTGAAATGTCAGGCTTAATAAACCCTTCAAATTGGGTCTGTGCTTTACTCTCTTCACCAATATGAACCCCAGAATCCAAATCTTCATGTTTATATATATATTTATATATATATGGTTCATAGCCCTAATTTAGTTTCCTTTATCTACAGGAGGTTTATTTAATATGAGATTCAGCTGAACAGTGTTGGGTTTATTATTTTAGATGCTTGATTGCTTGATATTTATTTGGATTATTTGAGTAAAGAGAAATAATTGCATGCATATTTCATGTTTGCAGGTTACCCAGCAGATTTCCAATTTACAGTTAACAGCGAGCTCCCCTCTTTTACGACAATGGCAGCTGTTTTGTGAAAAGCCACCCAAGGGATTTGAAAAATATTTTCGGGAAAGTGCAGGAGGGAAACAACCACAGGCTTCTAAACAGCCACAAGCTCCCAAAACTGATCCTCCCAATAAGTCTGCAGGACCCCCAAAGGATCCCTTCAACTTAGGCCTCTTTGGGACTAGTAGCAAGTAAGGCTGAATTATGTACTATGAATTATTAACAAAATCTTACTTTCTATAATTATTATATACTGTATATAAGGATTACAAAGGCGGAGCATGCCGACAAGAGACCTTTTGGTCCATATCTAGGTCGGATGCAAAAAAAAATCATAATAATAAATTAATAAGTAAAAACTATAATAATGTAAATAACAAATAAAATACATAAATAAATGCATATGTATAGTTAGATAATAAACAAACGGGTAAATAGTAAATAATAATAAATTGACATATAACTAGTAATAAATGAAAATCAAACAGACAAATGATAACAAAACAAAAACAAATAATATAAAATAAATTATAATCATTACAGCATCTTACTTAGCTGTTTATCTAAATGATTCTTAAAGCTTCGAACTGAACTACATTGCACTACCTGTGCAGGAAGTTTATTCCATTCATTAACTACACGGTTGGCAAAGTTGTTTCTACCTACTTCCAAATTGAATCTATTTCCAGACAGTTTTAGACTATTGTTTCTTGTCTGATTCTCATTCAGTGTGAAAATTTTGTCACTTTTGATGTTGCCAATTCCCTTTTGAATATTAAAGACCTGTATCAAGTCACCTCTGAGTCTACGCTTTTTTAGGGAAAACAGATTCATATGTTTTAGTCGATTTTTGTATGATTTATTTTTTATATTTGGAATCAGTTTTGTGGCTTGCTGTTGTACTTTTTCCAGTCTGTCAATGTCTTTAATGAGATTGGGTGACCATACGGAAACAGCATATTCCAAATGTGGACAAACTAATGATTTATATAGCTTGTTAATGAGTGATGGACTTTTGAAATCAAAAGATCGCACAATGTCCTAGAATCTTATTTGCTTTCTCAGAGGCTGAAATACACTGCTTGGATGATTTGAGACCGTTACTGATAATTACGCCGAGATCTTTTTCACTACCCCACTTTTGTTATCGAATTTCGAAATAACTTGTAATCGTACTTACTGTTATTTTTACCTATGTGCATTACCTTGCATTTACTTGTGTTAAATTTCATTAGCCACTTTTCAGACCATTGCTGTAATTTATCTAAATCTTCTTGAATATCTAATTGGTTTAAGTGATCATTTGCCATTCCGCACAGTTTTGTATCATCAGCATATTTGGAAACAGTAGATTTTAGTCCATGGTCTATATCATTTATATATACTATGAATAGAAGTGGCCCAAAAACAGAACCCTGAGGAACTCCACTTGTAACATTTTTCCATCTAGAAGTATATACATATACCCATCCTTTACACATCCTGCACCCATCCTAAACCTATTTGTTGTGCCTTCTATCTGAGATCATGGATAAATGAACATCCCTGTTCCCCAACCGCTGTTCAGGTCAGAGGAAGTAAACCAAAATATAACACTTCCACAGCAGAGCCCAACAGCCAAAACTTGGTGGCTAAAATTCCCTCATCCACTCAAGAATTTACAGAGGTGACAAGGAGAAATCCCTTCAGGCTGCATCCATTTCTCATCCATTCACAATCACTATTCATTCATATCTATCTTTTGCCCTCTCCTTTCCATGCTCGACAGACACTCTCTTGCACTCAGTTCTTATTTCAGCTTATTTGTCCTCCCCATTCTTTTTCTTTTCCTCAAGTTTGCTCCATCCACCTTGGCCTTCCATACTTTTTTTTCTCTATCTCTCTCTAGTCAATCTTCACTTGCTCTTTCCAAATGCCTGAGCCATCTCTGTATTCTATGAACACAATCCTATCTGCTACCTCAATCCCCCCTACGTTCAACCTCACCTCCACTTTTCTCAGTTTGTAACCCCCACCATACTTCTTCAACACTTCATCTCAAAGATATTTAGGCTTTACCTTTGTGCTTCTTTTACATACCAGTTCTCTGTTCCATACAGTGTCATGGGCACAATCTCATTGTCATACAGTCTTTTTTTTTTTTTTATTCATTCCTTGGTAGCTATTTCTCTTTGACACTTTCCATTACCCCTAAATGTTTTTGGCAAATCTACCCTGTTGCCTCTGAACTTTCTTGCAGAATACCTGTGGTCTTCAAGAAAATGGTATCGGCCTCTGGACTGAACTATGTGTCACTTAAACTTCTCCACTTCCTCCATCCTCTCTCCTGTTAACTTACTTCAGCTCGCTGCCACCATTTTTCCTATGTACATCACATCACTGTACTTTTGCTTATATTTACTTGCAGTATTCTCCTTTTACATATCTTCCCAAACAACTGCCACAAACTGCTTCAGTATCTTCCAACTGCAAGCACCTTGAGAGGCTGACACTCAAAAGATTACAAAGGAGGAGCATGCCGACAGGAGAACTTGTGGTCCATAACTAGGTTGGATGTGAAAAAATCATACATACATACATATACCAAGGCTTTTTCCCCCTTACAAGGGGGATAGCCAAAAATAAAAAGGCATAAAATCATTCCCACCCATTCCATCCCTGAATACACTCCACACCCCTCCACCCTCCCTCTTATCTTAGCACCTCCTAAAAAAATCATAATAGTGATAAATAAATAAATAGAATTATATAATGATAAATAAGTAAATAAATAGAATTATAATAATATAATGATAAATAAATCAATAAATGCATAGGTATAGTTAAATAATAAACAAACATGTAAATAGTAGATGATAATGAATTGACAGATAAGTAATGATAAATGAAAATCAAGCAGATGATAGTAAACAGACAAATAATGACAAACAAATATATATACATACATACATATACCAAGGCTTTTTCCCCCTTATAAGGGGGGTAGCCAAAAAGAAAAAGGCATAAAATCATTCCCACCCATTCCATCCCTGAATACACTCCACACCCCTCCACCCTCCCTCTTATCTTAGCACCTCCCAATTAATATAAAATAAATGGCAGACATTACAGCATCTTGCTTAGGTGTTTATCTAAACAAATCTTAAAGTTTCGAAGTGAACTACATTGCACTGCCTCAGCAGGAAGTTTATTCCATTCATTAACTGCACGGCGAAGTTGTTTCTACCCACTTCTAAATTAAATCTATTTCCTGACAGTTTGAGACCATTATTTCTTGTCTGATTCTCATTCAGTGTGAAAATTTTGTCACTTTTGATGTTGTCAATTCCCTTTAGAATCTTAAAGACCTGTATCAAGTCACCTCTGAGTCTATGCTTTTTTAGGGAGAACAGATTCATATGTTTTAGTTGATTTTTGTATGATTTATTTTTGATATTTGGAATCAGTTTTGTGGCTCACCATTGTACTTTTTCCAATCTGTCTGTCTTTAATGAGATTCAGTGACCATACAGAAACAGCATATTTCAAATGTATGTGGACAAGTGCGCCCAAGATCTCACTCTTATCAACTTTAACATTTATTTTCATATGGAGAGCTGAAATTTTGTGACTGCTCCCCTTCCCCTACTGCTTTTAGCTGTTTTCACTTGGTGAAACTCGAATCAGCAATTGAATTAACACCTTCTCAGCCTATCACATGCTTCCCTTGCTCTACTTTTCAACCAATATTCATATGCTTGCTTATTTTTTTCCACCATTTCCTATACCTTTTCATCTCACTATTCGCTACCTCTCCTGTTCCCTCCTATACTCATCCCACATACAATCTTGGAACACTTTAGCTCTTGTTCCTTGAAACATACTCATTCCTCCGTTACTCCTGTTGTTCTTTTATCCTTCACTACCTCTCTCATTTTACAACCTAGAAACTGGAGCTCTAGAGCAACTAGCAGTAGTCTTCAGGCCTTCCCATTGATCTCTCCAGGAAGAAATATTGAACTGGTGTCTGCATGTATCATTATGGGGCAGGCTTTATGTCACTGGCTTATAGTACAGCACCCAAGAAGAAAAAGTTTCCTTTAAAAACACAATGCTCCCACATGATTAGAGGTGTACTTTATGTTTGCGGTCTCAGCCATGCGATCTGTGGGCGGAGCTTGCGGTGGCGTGAGTCACACCAGGCCTCATCCCTCAACCACTCATCAACACCTCACACATCTGCGTGCTCTCAGAGCCCAGTGAGAGTGTGTGTGTTGCCTTGCTTTTTTGTGCCTTGTCACATGAAACTTGTATTAACCTTGGAGCCCTACCAAACGACTCTAGCTGATCACAATGGGACATAAGAAGCTCAACATGAAAAAGACCCATGCTCTCATCCTAATGGAGCAGGGAATGCCTGGGAAACATGTAGTAGAGGCACTGAGTGTGAACAGATGGTCCATATACAGGCTGAAATTGGACGCAGCCAAGCTCCCACCCAACACCACACCACCATGGAAACCAGGCCCTGGAGGCAAGAGGAAGACTACTTCTAAGACTGCATCCTGACCTAAAGCGTGAAGTAAAAAAAAATCCATCCATAATAGCAGCAAAATTAAAAAACCACCCAGAGCTGCTTAAAACGTTGATCCATCTAAAACTACTGCATTTATACTTATCCCACTTTCCCTTGTGTAGTGGAACTACATGTGCACTTCTCCAGTCCATCAGTACACTTACTTCCCATAGATGCACATTAAACAATCTTACTAACCATTCTACTGTTACTTCTCCACCCATTGAAAGAAGGTAGTATTTATTATTATCTTGGAAATTACATTATGGAAGTGAGTCACATAAACATTAGGCCTCAGGTGTCCTCCAATAATATAGCAGGTTACTTGTCTTGTGTTGGCATCATAAAGTATATCCAGGTTTAATGCAAAATTTCACTTAATGAACTTATTACCCATGTATAGGTTGGCCCTCAATTTTAAATTTAAAAGATTGGTAATAAAAAAAACTCAAACTTTGTGAAAATGCTGTGTCAGACAGTTGCTCGAGTTGCATTTTCACAGGTCCTCAAACCTTCACTGTAGTGGCAGACATAGATGCAGTAGACTAGTGCTATTACCTAGTCAGTATGGTTAATATGATGGCATAGGTTTCTGACTACATTTTCACTCTGAGCTGTTTGAACACAATCAAAGCCTCACAATAATTTCTCACCATATGTATAACCTTTGTGAAGTCCAGAAGCTCTATTGTGTAAGGAGAAGTGGATCTACAGTTGACCATTGAGGCTGAAATCAACAAGTATTTGTTGGGTAAAGACAAGATTCTTAGGTAACATGTTAAAAATGTAAATGTCTTTGCAGAGGAAGTGGTGGCGGTGGTGGTGGTGGTGGAAGAGGAGCACGGCCAAAACAGGAAGGAGATCGTGACAAATGGCTAGCAGTTGGCGCTCTTGCAGCCATTGGCTTTTTAGCAGTTACTGCCTTTTATCAGATGGGATATAAGGAAATTACATGGAAAGAATTTTCTAAAAGGTAAGGTGCTTGTCAAAGAATTATTATTTTTGTTTAATAACAATAATGAAAAAAGGAAATTGGTTTTCATATACTTTGTATAAGTATAGCTAGATTTATGAATAGTCATTTCATCCTATGATAATTCACTGACTGAAAAAAAATGTGTTTCAGCTATTTGGTAAAGGGCATAGTGGAGAAGCTGGAGGTGGTAAACAAGAAATGGGTGAGAGTTAAACTCATTCCTGGCAATCAAGTGGAGGGAGCTGTAAGTATAGTTTCCATCACCATCTGTACACAATTTTGCGCATAGACAAATATACTATAAGAAGATTAGTGCTATTTCAGTAATCAGGCTGGTACAAAAATGGAGGATGAGATGTTGTTGTTGTTGTTGTCGTTCCCTAGACTGTCTGTCCGAGCAGTCCCGTCTCCCCAAGGAAGGCCACAGCCGAAACTGGGTTTTCCCACAAATCCTTTATAGAGTGTATGTTGTGTTGTTTGCGTGCATGATTGTGTATAATGCAGTCTTCCATTATGTGTTGTATGGTATGGGGTGAAGTGTTACATCCTGGGCAGCTGTTCACAACACGGTCGTCCAGCCTCTTCTGGTAGCTTAGAAGTGCTGGGTGGTGACCGCATCGCAGTCTGGCCAAGTGGACTCTGTCCTTTCGTGGGAGAGAGGATTCAGAAGGGTGGATATCAGGGGGTCTGGCATGCAGCAGTGTGTTGTCTTTCAGTGTGTTAATGGAGCGGTGAGTGATATGATTATGAATATGTTTCCGGAGGCTGGTATTTGGTGGTTGTGGAGGAAGAGAAGAGAGTATCTGTGCGTAATAAAGGTCTTTGGGTGTAGTTTTAATGTTTCTTGGTGTGTGTGGGTGTTCTGCTATGTAGTGTAGCGGGTGTGATGTGTTTGTGGTGGCTGCAGCAAGTGTTTGTGTGCCTCTCATGTCGAGGTGGTCCTTGACTTTGAGGACTTTTGTTTCATGGTGTAAATGGTCTGTAGGTGATGTATTTGTGCAGCCTGTAATTGTTTTTAGGGCTTTGTTTTGTATGATTTGAAGGGTGTTGTGGTGTGTCTCACTGAGATTAGGAGCCCATGCAGGACTCGCATAATTCATCACTGAGCGTATGCATTGTTTGTATATTGTTATATTAGTTTCTTTGTTTTGTCCAAATGTTGTTCCAGTGATTGACTTAAGTGCGTTAAGTCTAGGTGTGCATTTGTTTTTTATGTTTGTGAGGTGTTGTTTGAAAGACATGGATGTATCGTATGTTACACCAAGAATTTTCGGTGTGTTTGTGTGTGGTATTAGAGTGTTGTTGATGTAGAGATGAGGTATGTATTTGTGTTCTTTTGTCCAGTTGGTGAG
The DNA here is from genome assembly GCF_046742065.1 of Oratosquilla oratoria. NCBI lineage: Eukaryota > Metazoa > Arthropoda > Malacostraca > Stomatopoda > Squillidae > Oratosquilla > Oratosquilla oratoria. The sequence continues at coordinate 56,324,766 of NC_134780.1, read as the reverse complement.
AAGTGTTGCTGTAGATTTGGTTGGAGCTATTTTGAGTCTGTTTGTGATGAACCATGTGTTGAGTGTGTCAAGGTAAGGCTGGATTATTTCTGCAGCTTTGTCTGTGTTACGATGTGTGCATGTGATTGTTATGTCATCTGCGTAGGAAGAGATTTGTATTTCTGAGGTGTCTGGCGTGGGTAAGTCATGCATGTATAGATTAAATAATGTGGGGGATAGAACTGAGCCCTGTGGTACTCCGTTCTTAATGTTTCTGATGTGCGATGATTGGCCATTATATGACACATGAGCATTCCTGCCTGCCAGATAATTGGCCAGCCATCTTTTGGTGTTATTGTGCATGTCTGTGTTATATATTTTATTTGTTAGGTTGGGGCGGGGGATAGCATCAAAAGCTTTACTAATGTCCAATGTTATAAGAAGTGTTCTGTGGTGGGGCCTATCTGAATTGATGCCATCTAAAATTCTTTGTGTGAGGTTTGTCAGAAGAGTGTTTGTGGAGTGTAGTGGCCTAAAACCGTGTTGTGAGTCAGCAAGGGGAATATGTGGTGTGACAAGTTTAAGTATTAGGCGTTCAATGACTTTAGAGGGGGTGCAGAGAAGTGTGATTGGGCGGTGCGATGTTGGGATTGTTGGGTCTTTGTTCGGTTCCAAATTTGGAATGGTGATTATTTTACCATGCTTCCAGATGTCGGGTATAGTGTTGTGTGAATAGCTGTAGTTTGCAATGTTTGTGAGTGCGAGTATACCTTGTGGTCCAATGTGTTTTAGGTGGATGTTGCTTATGTTATCAGGGCCACAGGCAGATGAGTGCTTGAGATTATGCATTATGAGTTTTGTCTGACTGTCTATGAAGGGTGTATAGTCTGAGTCTGTGGGGAAGTCTTTCTTACGTCGAATGGTGCGTCGGTCGTCAGGGTGAGATGTAAGATGGCTCGTCTGTGCAAAATGACGTATGAGTGCGTTTGCTTGTTGTCTGTTTGAGGGTAGATTATCTGTTGTTGTGATTATTGCTGCGTGAGAGCGTGTAGTGTTAGTGTTGGATAGTGTGATGCTGTTGAGTGTTTTGTACAATTTGCTGGTGTTTGTTTTGTGATCAAGTGTATTGATAAAGTTTTGCCAATTTTGTGTTTTTTGTTCATGTATTTTATTGGCAATCACAGTGTTTAGTGTTTGTATTTGGTCTGCTATGTTTTGAGGGATAGGTGTGGGGGTATCGTGTTTAAGTGTGTCACGTTGTCTGATGAGGCCTTGGATTTCTGGTGTGAAGTTGGGGTTGTGTGATTTTCTGTTGCCTCTAGGGATGTATCTCTTGTCTGCATTTTGTATGATTGTATTAAAAGCGTGCACAGCATTGTTTATGTTTGTGATTGGTGTACTGTTAAGTGTTTCAAAATGTTGTTCTGTCTCTTCAGTAAAGGCTTCCCAGTTAGCTCTCTTGTAATTGGTGTAAGTGTGTCTGTGGCCAGCTGGGGTGCATCTTGTTTTGCAGGATGAGATGTGTAAAGTATCAATTACTTTGCTACAAAGGGAATGCCATGAAAATGAGTAGAATAGGTTGGTAGTAGCTAAACTAAAAAGAAAATTATTATAGATAAGGTGGAGCTAAACCAGTTCTGGCTGTTGGGCCCTGTCATGGAAGAGCTATGCTTCACTGCATTGCATCTGGTCCAAGTAGGTTGGTAGGGGACAGGGTGACCCTTTATCCTTGTGTCACTGAGGTGGGAGGGATGGTTGAATCAGTTTTGTAGTTTTGTATGTTTTTAAGGTCTTAGGCTGTGTGGTTTGAATTGAATACTCCCTTATAATGGAGAGACATGTTTCGCAACATGTGACCCTAAATATTTAAAACTATCCACTTCTTCAAACCTCTCTCAATTAAGACTTATCTCCGATTTACTGCCAAACCCATCTCTTCTATATCTCAATGCTCTACTTTAAACCACATTTACTTTGAAGTTTCTCCTCACACACCCATTTTCAAAATCCATCAGAACCCCTCATTTCCATCACCCTGGGGCTGGCACTCTGTTTCTGCACTGAGCCCAAGATCTCTCTTTATCAACTTCAATTGTATATCCTATACTTTTTCATGCATTGAGAGCTGACAATTAGGAACTGCTCTTCTCTCCCAATCACTTTGAGCTGGTGATATAGAAACAGTCCTGCAATGATACAACATAGACATCATTCCTATGTGTCTTCCCAGAGAGATTTGGAAAGATCCAAGGATTGTTGGCAGCTACTGTTGGGCTGTGGGTTTTTCACTTAGTGAAACTTGAGGAAAATATTTATTAATTTCCTCATATAATCTCCTGAATTCTGTCACTAGCTCCTTTAGACCCACCTCTGACCTAACCACAAGCACAGTCTCTTCCACAAACAACTCACTTCCCACTTCTCTCCAGTCTCACTAACCATTTCCAATCCCTCATCTCCTCACCCTTGCATTTAGCTCCCGACCAATCATACACACATTGAAAAATTATGATGACATTGCACAGCCCTGGTGCAAACCCCATCTTCACCACAGACACCAGTTCTACTTTCTATCTATACAGTGAACCCCCACCCATTTGCAACCCTGTATATCTGCAAATGTTTCCATCAAACCTAACTAAAATGTGTTTGCAATTCTCCCATCTATCTGTGAGGCATCTCTGTGCTATTACTTGAAACCTTAAAAAAAATGATATCCTAATTTAAACCTTAAATATTACTATTATTTCATTCATAAACACATTTATTAATAAAAAAAAGAGCAAAATAGCAATATAATACAGTACATAAACTTATATTAGATTGAAAAAAATATGTGGCATACGATGCCAGCATTAATGTTTCTGGCCATGCTATTGGCTGGTAAGTTTAGAGTAACCAATTATGGTTTAAGATTCAATCAGTCTTTCATTTTTGATGAGTACAGGTCTATTTTACCATGATTTTATTAGAATTTATTATATTTAAAAAAATTAAAAATGGAGTGTTAACATTTATTTACTTTGTAAAAGAATATAAAAGTGCTAAAACAAGGTTTGTACTATTAAAAAGGGTATTCTAAGGCATTTGTAAATGGAAACTGACAAACCTTTCTATGTTAAAGAAGGAGAAAGAAAGGATTTGTTGAGCTACAAAGTGTGGTATTTCTTCTAAGGTTAGTTAGAAATGCACTAGAAAACAATTAGAAGATGTATGGATGGGGAAGATGGGCAGAATATTTTAGGGAGTTGCTGAATGTGAAGGAGGATAGGGAGGGAAAGATAGCTGCAGTGGGAAATACGAAGAAAATGAGAGTGAGGAGTGAGGAGAATGGAGGAGAAATAAGGAAGGATGAGGTGAAGGCAGTTGTAAAGATGATGAAAGCAGGTAAGGCACCTGGTCTGGATGGATGTCATGCAGAATGTCTGAAAAAGGGAGGTTCAGTGATGGTGGACTGGTTGGTGAGGTTATTTAATGTTTGCTGGAGAGAGGGTAGAGTACCGGAGGACTGGAGTAGTGCCTGTATAGTTCCTCTTTACAAGGGAAAAGGGGACAAGTGTGAATGTAGTAATTTCAGAGGGATTAGCCTGTTGAGTGTAGTAGGGAAGGCTTATGGGAGAATCTTAATTGAGAGGATTAGGAGAGGAACAGAAGGAGTAATTGGTGAGGAACAGTGTGGATTTAGGACGGGTAGAGGTTGTGTAGATCAGATCTTTGTGGTAAGACAGATATGTGAGAAAGCTATAGGAAAGGGGAAGGATGTTTTTTGGGCTTTTATGGATCTGGAAAAGGCTTATGATAGGGTAGACAGAAAGGCACTGTGGGAGGTTATGCAGATTTATGGGATAGGAGGAAAGCTTTTGGGAGCTGTCAAGAGTTTTTATGTGAGTAGTAGAGCATGTGTTAGGATTAGAAATGGAGAGAGTGAGTGGTTTGAAGTAAAGGTGGGACTTCGTCAAGGATGCGTTATGTCGCCCTGGCTGTTCAACTTATACATGGATGGGGTGGTGCGAGAGGTGAATGCTAGGGTAGTGAGTCAGGGATTGGAGATGGTTAAAGAAAATGGAGAAAAGTGGGAGGTGAGCCAGCTGTTGTTTGCGGACGACACTGCGCTTGTGGCAGGGTCAGAGGAGAGATTGAGGAAGCTGGTGGCAGAGTTTGGGAGAGTATGTGATAGAAGAAAGCTAAAGATAAATGTGGGTAAAAGTAAGGTGATGAGATGTACAAGGGGTGAAAGTGGCAGTAGACTGGAAGTGAACATTAAGGGAGAGCGACTGGAGGAAGTGGATAGTTTTAGATACTTGGGTGCAAGTGTAGCAGGAAAAGGTGGAGTGAAGGTGGAGGTAGAATGTAGATTGAGAGAAGCGAGTAAATGCCTTGGTGGTTTAAAGAGTGTAATGAGAAATAGACATTTGGGAATGGATGCGAAGAGGAGACTGTATGAAGGAGTGATTGTGCCAACAGCACTGTATGGGGCAGAAACGTGGAACATAAGAGAAGAAGTGAGAAGGAGTTTGAATGTGTTTGAGATGAGGTGTCTGAGAAGTATGGTGGGGGTTACTAGGCTAGATAGAGTGAGAAATGAGGAGGTGAGGAGGAGAACAGGGGTGAAAAAGGATTTGGGAGATAGGGTTGATGAAAGAATATTAGGATGGTTTGGACACATGGAAAGAATGAGTGAAGAAAGACTAGTAAAAGAGGTATGGAAGGCAGATGTGGAGGGAGTGAACATGAGGGGACGTCCTAGGATGAGGTGGATGGATGGGGTGAAGGGGGCTTTGGGGAAGAGGGGAATGTCTGTTGAGGAAGGAAGGGAGAGGACGGAAGACAGAGGTGAGTGGAGAATGGTTGTATATGGATGATGTTATGACTGCATGAGGAGGAATGGGCTGGGGGGTGGGGTAGTATGTGTGAGTAAATTTTGACGCAGCCCGAAGGGATTTCTCCCCGTCCTCGCCTTATATGCAAAGGGGGACGGAGAGGGGGGGTCGCCGATTAAATGAAGCGGCCTTGCTGTGGATGTACTGTGTCTTGCGACACTGCTTCTGACCCAGGGCGGTGGGCAGGGTGCAGGGATGACCCGTCATCCAGGAGGTGCTCAGATGAGAGGAAGGGTGGGAGGGGTGTGGAGTGTATTTAGGGATGAAATGGGTGGGAGTGTTTTTATGCCTTTCCCTTTTTGGCTACCTCCCTTGGAAGGGGGAAAAAGCCTTGGTATATGTATGTATGTATGTATGGATGGATGTATGTATGGATGAAGTGGATAGTTTTAGATACTTGGGTGCAAGTGTAGCAGGAAAAGGTGGAGTGAAGGTGGAGGTAGAATGTAGATTGAGAGAAGCGAGTAAATGCCTTGGTGGGTTAAAGAGTGTAATGAGGAATAGACAATTGGAAATGGATGCGAAGAGGAGACTGTATGAAGGAGTGATTGTGCCAACAGCACTGTATGGGGCAGAAACGTGGAACATAAGAGAAGAAGAGAGAAGGAGTTTGAATGTGTTTGAGATGAGGTGTCTGAGAAGTATGGTGGGGGTTACTAGGCTGGATAGAGTGAGAAATGAGGAGGTGAGGAGGAGAACAGGGGTGAAAAAGGATTTGGGAGATAGGGTTGATGAAAGAATATTAGGATGGTTTGGACACATGGAAAGAATGAGTGAAGAAAGACTAGTAAAAGAGGTATGGAAGGCAGATGTGGAGGGAGTGAACATGAGGGGATGTCCTAGGATGAGGTGGATGGATGGGGTGAAGGGGGCTTTGGGGAAGAGGGTAATGTCTGTTGAGGAAGGAAGGGAGAGGACGGAAGACAGAGGTGAGTGGAGAATGGTTGTATATTCGATGATGTTGTGATTGCATGAGGAGGTAGATGTGTGAGTAAATTTTGACGCAGCCCGAAGGGATTTCTCCCCGTCCTCTCCTTATATGCAAGGGGGGTCGCCGATTAAATGAAGCGGCCTTGCTGTGGATGTGCTGCGTCTTGCGACACTACTTCTGACCCAGGGCGGTGGGCAGGGTGCAGGGATGACCCGTCATCCAGGAGGTGCTCAGATGAGAGGGAGGGTGGGAGGGGTGTGGAGTGTATTTAGGGATGAAATGGGTGGGAGTGTTTTTATGCCTTTCCCTTTTTGGCTACCTCCCTTGGAAGGGGGAAAAAGCCTTGGTATATGTATGTATGTATGGATGGATCACCGTGAGAAAACCAAACTGATGTCAGATATCTTCTTGTGTGACCTATGGACTAGCCTGATGGCAGTAGTCTGATTCCTTGGGGCCACTGGTCTCTAGTAAGAGAAATCTTGGACAATAAATTGATATGTTATTGGAGACCATACTAGATTGGAAGTTGGTCCTCTAACCCCATTTTTCATGATTCCTACTTACATTGCCTCAGCCTACCACTGCGAACATCCGTCTTCTCCATTCTGTGCGATCTTCGAAGATTCCTTCCTTATGTGATCCTTCAGTAGTTGATATGTTGTGCTTCTTCAGTGTCTCTTCCATGCCGTCCCTCCATCATTTTCGTGGTTTTATTTTTTCAGTTATGTTTATAATTAGTGTTATTCGTACAGTATTTCTCATGTATTCATTTCTTAATTTATCATGACATGTTTTCCCAGTTATTGTACTTAGTCTTTATTTTTATTGCTTGTATTCTACTTCTGTCTGCACTAGTCATTGTCCAACTCTGATCCATATATAATTATTGATGTAAGCACCCCTTCAAATATGTCCTTTTAACTTCTTTCATAATGTCTGTCTCTCATTATAGGATATAGAGCTCCTGTGCATCTGATATATTTTGCTATTCTTTCATTTATTTCCACTCTATATTTATCACTCAACTGAGAAGAAATGCATCCTAGATATTTGAAAACATCAGCATTTTTATCTCTATTCTCTACCCATGTTTATTTCTTCATTGTCTCCTTTAGTTATTTTCAATATTTCTGTCTTGGGTTCATTTTCATTCCCTCTGCAAGACATTAGTTCCAACAATGAAGAGCTCTTTCTAATTCCTCAGGATCATATAACCATAGAGTAACATCATCTGCATGTTACCAATCAATTTCATTCTTTGTTTTACTTTACTTATGACCATATCCATTATGCTCTAAACAGGAGAGGTGAGAGTACCTTGCTTAACTCTGGCATTTACAATATTTTTGTATTTTCCACCATTTATTATTGGTTATTAGCTATAGTGTCCATACATTTCAGACAACACTATGGTTCAGCATTGGGTCAGTTGATACATTTGAACGCAATCTGGAAGCTGCACAAATGGAGTCGGGGACTGAACCAAGTAACTTTATCCCTGTTGTGTATAAAAATGAACTGGAAGCTGCAAGTTTAACATCATTCCTGCCCACACTACTAATCATAGGTTAGTTGAAATTAGTGTTTATCTCTTGCATTGGAATACTGGTTGCATAGTTATATTTAGGCAGTACTTTAAGAACGTTACATTGGTTCTGACCTGGGCAGTGGGCAAGAGACAAGGATGACCCTTCATCCATGATGAGCAAAGATAAGAAGGAAACAAGGATGGTGGATGGGAGTGGGAGCATCTTTTGACTGGCTACCTCCCTTACAAGGGGGAAAAAAGCACTTGGTAAATAGGTAGACTTTAAGAAAACCCCTTTTGGGGGTATTGATTGCATGTTTTATGCAGTTGCTATTATAGCATATGTACTGACATGCTAAAGGGTCAAGTGTATGATTGGAGAATAATTTCCACTCAAAAAAGAATACTGATCACTTTTAACTTCTACTATCCCTCTAATCTGCTACTTGCCTTGAATTGCTACTATACCACCACAGTGAGGCAGAAAGGAGAAGTTTAAATGTGTTTGAGATGAAGTGTGAGAAGTATGGTGGGGGTTGTAAGGTTGGATAGAATGAGAAATGAGGTGGTGAGGAGGAGAATAGGGTGGGAAAGGAGCTGACAGGTAGTGCTGATGAAAAATTTATTGGGATGGTTGGGCACATGGAAAGAATGAGTGAAGAAAGATAACCAAAAAGAGTAAGGAAAGCAGAGGTTGAGTGAACTTGAAGGGATGACCAAGGATGAGATGGATGGATGGGGTGAAAGGGGCTTTGAGCAAGAGGGAATATCCATTGAACAGGGAAGGGAGTAGACAGGAGATATATGTGAGTGGAAGGTAGTTGTGTATGGATGATGATTTGACAGCCCAAAGGGATTTCTCCCCTTATTCTCTATTTTTCTGCTAGAGGGGACAAAGAGGGAGGGTTGCTGTGTAAGTGAAGCAGCCCTGCTGTGGATGTACTATTTATTGTTGCATTGCTTCTTACCTGGGCATTCAGCAGGAGACAGGTATGACCCTTGATCCAGCTGCAGAGCTAAAATAAGAGGGAAGCAGTATTGGATTAGTGGAAAGAGTGTGAGTGGGTACCTTGTATTAATGTGGGTCTGTTTCATTGTCACTGGCTAGGAGGAGGAGGAGAAAGAAGGGAGCATTTGCTAATCGTTAGCTTGTATGTGGAAACCTGGATGTGAAATAGTATAGATTAATAGACATGTTCGGCTCAGTCTGGAGAATGAGTGCCAACTTCTATCTAGAGGTGAGAATGTATGAGTTTAAAGGTGGGTGGCAAGGAAATTATTTCTGCTTGTATCCATCTCATTGGACTACCACTAGCAGGTACCCATTATTGAGCCCAGAGGAATGGGATGTTAGACAGTGTGCACACCTCCCAATGTACTTGATGTTTTAAATGACAGATCTTGTTTATATTCCAGGCTTCCTAATATACATGATGAGGAGATCAGCCCAGATGATGGGAGGAGCAGGTGGCCGAAGGGGTGGAGGTCTCTTTGGAGGTGTCATGGAGTCTACAGCAAAAATGGTTAATCCCTCAGACATTGGAGTTAAGTTCAAGTAAGCTGATTATGGTGGGCTATCCTCCACCCTCCTTTGTTTTTTGTTAGCTGTATTTATATATATATGCAAGGTAACCAATTTAGAAAATAAACAAATGGAGCACAGCGCTTTCATATATTACATCTTCAGTGTAAATTACAAAGAAAGAGGGTACAGCCAAACATAATATAATATGACAAGAGCTAAGGAACTACACTAAGAGAGATGGTGGACAAATTGTCCAGGCGTGAGTCACACATATAGCATAATTTGAGGTTGAAGTTGCTAACATTTGTAAATGTAATCAGACAACTTTCAATTAAATTTCTTTTGACAATATTATTGTTGAAAGTAATTACTCTAGTGTTTTCCCAGTTGATAGGGTGATTAAAAGTGCTTAAATGTTTAAAAATGGCACTTGACTCATTCCCGTCTATGACACATTTCTTGTGTTGTTTTATCCTAACAGAAAGATCTTTGCCATTTGGCTGATATAGAATTCATCACATATTTTGCAAGGAATTTTGTAAACACAGCCTTTTTGGCAGTTTTTAGAATTATTAATTAGATATTGTTTGATCGTGTTATTGTTTCTGAAGGCTACGTTGATATTAGAATTCTTGAGTAATTTGGGAACAATAGTTAAGTTTTCTTGGTAAGGTAAAACTACTAGGTTATTATGGTCCTTGGGTTTGTTAGGCTGAGAGTTGTAATAAGTTTTCCTTGCAAAATTGTAACATTTCTTATTTCCTCATCAATGTACTAACTGCAGACCCATATAGCTCTAAGGAACATTGATGAGAAAACTTGATCTTTTTACATTATCAGGGTGGGAAGAATAGTAATGAATGTATGAGTTTACATTAGTTGGTTTTCTATATACAGTAAATGTAAGGTTTCTTTCTTTACAATGAATGTTACCATCTAAAAAGGGTAGCACACCATCATTTTCTACTTCAACAGTGAATTTGATAGACTTGACTAGGTTATTAATTTCTTTGAGGAATTGTGACTCATCTAAATGATCAGGCCATAGACAAAGAATGTCATCGACATAATGTAGCCAAATTATTCCTGGTGGAGTTATTTTACTTAAAATCTTGCTCTAAAAGAATTCCATATATAAGTTGCTGAGTATGGGAGAAAGACAATTTCCCATGCTCATGCTGAAAGTTTGGGCATAGTACTTATCATGAAATTGAAATTTGCAATCTTTAATGCAAAGTTCGATTAATTGAATAATGCTATGGGTCGGGAGTGGCAGTACATGTTTGTCTAGTTCAATTTTAAGAAATTCTGTGAGATCAATAATTGGAACTTTTGTAAATAGTGACACTATATCATATACATACATACATATACCAAAGGCTTTTTCCCCCTTTACACGGGGGATAGCCAAAAAGAAAAAGGCATAGAAATCACTCCCACCCATTTCATTTCCCATACATTCCACTCCCCTCCACCCTCCTCCCTCCCTCCTATCTTGGCACCTCGTGGATGATGGGTCATCCCTGCATCCTGTCCACTGCCCTGGGTCAGAAGCAATGTTGCAAGACACAGCAGATCCACAGCAAGGTCGCTTCATAAATTCGGCGACCCCCCCTCCCCCTCTCCGTCCCCTTATGCAGGAAAGGAGAAGACGGGGAGAAATCCCTTTTTTTTTTCATACATCCTTCCTCACCCCCAATCCCCCACCCACTCCCCCTCATGCATCACAGCCTCATCTATACACAACCCTTCACCATTTACCCCTACTATCCTCTCCTGTCCTTCCTCTACAGACATTCCTCTCTTTTGTAAAGCCCCTTTCACCCCATCCATCCATCTCATCCTAGGACGCCCTCTCATATTCACTCCTTCCACCTCCACCTTCCACACTTCTTTTACTAATCTTTCTTCACTCATTCTTTCCATGTGTCCAAACCATCCTGATACTCTTTCATCAACCCTATCTCCCAGCTCCTTTTCCACCCCCTGTTCTCCTCCTCACCTCCTCATTTCTCACTATCTAGCCTAGTAACCCCTATCATACTTCTCAGACATTTAATCTCAAACACATTCAAACTCATCTCTTCCTCTATCATGTTTCATGTTTCTGCCCCATACAATGCTGTTGGCACAATCACTCCTTCAAACAACCTCCTCTTAGCATCCATTCCCAGATGTCTATTTCTCATTACACTTTTTAATCCACCAAGGCATTTACTCACTTCTCTCAATCTACATTCTACCTCCACCCCCACTCCTCCCTTTCCTGTCACATTCGCACCCAAGTATCTGAAACTAACCACTTCCTCCAGTTTCTCACCCTTAATGCTTACTTCCAGCCAACTGTCACTCTCTCCCCTTGTACATCTCATCACCTTACTTTTGCCCACATTTATCTTCAGCTTCCTTCTTTCACACACCTCAAACTCTGTCACTAACTTCCTCAATCCCTCCTCTGATCCTGCTACAAGCACAGTGTCGTCAGCAAACAACAACTGGATCACCTCCCACTTTTCTCCATTTTCTTTAATCATCTCCAACCCTTGACCCACTACCCTTGCATTCACCTCTCGCACCACCCCATCCATGTAAAGATTGAACAGCCAGGGCGACATAACACACCGCTGACGAAGTCCCAACTTTACCTCAAACCATTCACTCTCTCCATTTCTAATCCTAACGCAAGCTCTACTACTCTCATAAAAACTCTTGACTGCTCTTAACAGCTTTCCTCCTATCCCATATATCTGCAGTACCTCCTACAGTGCCTTCCTGTCTACCCTGTCATAAGCTTTTTCCAGATCCATAAAAGCCCAAAAAACATCCTTACCTTTTCCTATAGCTTTCTCACATACCATAACTGATAAATTTGAAATTATAATCAAGCTGCATGTTATTAAGTTTGTTATTGAGTTGTACGAGGCATCAAAAAACAGGACAGATATGACTAGGCATCCTTCTCCCTGTAGCCCCAAAGGGGACATTCCTAAAAAAGGTAAAGGCATAAAAGGGTCTAGGAGTTTTCCAACCAGTACCTTAAGGTTTGGATCTTTTACTGTCCGTCGATGTGGTACAAATGAGAGTAAAAGGGTAGATAGGCACTTTTTCTTATCCACTGTATCTAACCCAAATAGGAGAGCAGATGTGAAATGGGGTAAGAGTGTGACAGAAAATTTTGAAAGTAATAAAAAGATGTTTTGGAAAGAAATTAAGAGAGGAAGAGGAGGCAAATCAAGTAGTGAAGAAAAGGTAAAAGGTGCAGATGGAGAGATGATCATGGAAGAGAAGATGGGCAGAGTATTTTAGGGAGTTGCTAAATGTGAAAGAGGATAGGGAGGGAAAGATAGTTGCAGAGGGAAGTGCTAAGAAAATGACTGTGATGAGTGAGGAAAATAGAGGAGAAATAAGGAAGGATGAAGTGAAGGCAGTTGTTAAGATGATGAGAGCAGGTAAAGCACCTGGTCTGGATGGATGCCATGCAGAATGTCTGAAAAAAGGAGGTACAGTGATGGTGGACTGGCTGGTGAGGTTATTTAATGTTTGTTGAAGAGAGGGTAGAGTGCCGGAGGACTGGAGGAGTGCCTGTATAGTTCCACTCTACAAAGAAAAGGGGACAAGTGTGAGTGTAGTACTGTAGTTTCAGAGGGATTAGCTTGTTAAGCGTAATTGGGAAGGCTTATAGGAGGATCTTGATTGAGAGGATTAGGAGAGGAACAGAGGGAGTAATTGGTGAGGAACAGTATGGATTTAGGACAGGTAGAGGTTGCGGAGATTAGATTTTTGTGGTAAGACAGATATGTGAGAAAGCTATAGGAAAAGGTAAGGATGTTTTTTGGGCTTTTATGGATCTGGAAAAGGCTTTTGATTAAGTAGACAGGAAAGCACTCTGGGAGGTTTTGTAGATATATGGGATAGGAGGAAAGATTTTAGGAGCTGTCAGGAGTTTTTCGAGAGTAGTAGAGCATGTGTCAGGATTAGAAATGGAGAGAGTGAGTGGTTCGAGGTAAAGGTGGGACTTCGTCAGGGATGTGTTATGTCGCCCTGGCTGTTCAACTAGTACACAGATGGGGTAGTGCGAGAGGTACATGCAAGGGTGGTGGGTCAGGGATTGTAGATGATTAAAGAAAATGGAGAAAAGTGGGAGGTGAGCCAGCTGTTGTTTGCGGGACGACATTGCACTTGTAGCAGGATCAGAGGAGGGATTGAGGAAGTTGGTGACAGAGTTTGGGAGAGTATGTGAAAGAAGAAAGTTAAAGGTAAATGTGGGTTAAAGTAAGGTGATGAGATGCACAAGGGGTGAAAGTGGCAGCAGACTGGATGTGAGCATTAAGGGAGAGCGACTGGAGGAATTAGATAGTTTTAGATACTTGAGTGCAAATGTGGCAGGAAAGAGAGGAGTGGAGGTGGAGGTAGAATGTAGATTGAGAGAAGCAAGTAAATGCCTTGGTGGATTAAAAAGTGTAATGAGAATAGACACTTAGGAGTGGATGCTAAGAGGAGACTGTATGAAGGAACAATTGTGCCAACAGCACTGTATGGGGCAGAAACATGGAATATAAGAGAGGAGTTTGAATGTGTTTGAGATGAAGTGTCAGAAGTATGGTAGGGGTTACTAGGCTAGATAGAGTGAGAAATGAGGAGGTGAGGAGGAGAACGGGGATGGTAAGGGAGTTGGGATATAGGGTGGATGAAAGAGTATTGGGATGGTTTGGACGCATGGAAAGAATGAGTGAAAAAAGACTAGTAAAAGAGGTATGGAAGTCAGATGTGGAGGGAGTGAACATGAGGGGGCGACCTAGAATGAGATGGATGGATGGGATGAAAGGGGCTTTGGGGAAGATGGGAATGTCTGTTGAGGAAGGACGGGAGAGGACTGAAGACAGGGATGAATTGGAAAATGGTTGTATATGGATGATGTTGTGATGCATGAGGTGGAATGGGTTGGGGATGGGGGTGAGGTAGTATGTGTGTGAAAATTTTTGACACAGCCTGTAGGGATTTCTCTCAGTCTTCTCCTTTTCTGCATGAGAGGAATGGAGAGGGGGGTCACTGATTTAATGAAGCGGCCTTGCTGTGGATGTGCTGTGTCTTGTGACACTGCTTCTGACCCAGGGCAGTGGACAAGATACAGGGATGACCCATCATCCAGGAGGTGCCAAGATAAGAGGGAGGGTGGAGGGGAGTGGAGTGTATTGGGGATGGAATGGGTGGGAATGGTTTTTATGCCTTTGTTTTTTGGCTACCTCCCTTGTAAGGGGGAAAAAGCCTTTGGTATATGTATGTACTTTAATTACCTTTTCTTTAGCATTTACCTCCACCTGTTGCTGTACTCTTTCTTTCTTTATTTATTTATTTTATTTTTTTTTTTTTCTCTTCTTGTTCCACTTTCTATTGATTTTTTATTTCTTAGAGATTTGTCTCTAATAGTTTCTCCAACTTTTTCAGTCACCACTTGTATTTGTTCTTTCACTTTTTTCAAAACCTCATTTTTGTTTTTATCTTCATTTTTCATTCTTTCATTTTCACTTCTGACCATGTTTAATCTTTTTTTTTTTTTTTTTAGATCATTAAGCTGCTTGTTATTTTCATCATTAGCTCTTTTTATTTGATTCATCTCTGTGTACATTGCCCTGTATTCAGCTTTCAGATCCATTAGTTCCTCTATCAATTCAGCAATATCCTGATTTCTTTGGACATTTTTATACCTAGATTCTCTTTCCAATTCTAAACCTCTACCTAATATTCCACATTCTTTTTTAAACCCTGGAAATGCATTAATATCCAACCTTTGAGTAGATTTCAGGGTTTCAGTCATACAAGATTTCTTTGGTATAACCCCCAGCAGTGATTCAACTCTGCTTACGTCCAAACATCTCTTCGTTGGTTCACTTTTTCATATATGGGTCTGGTAGTGAGAAGAGTGTAGAGGAAAGGGAGGCTTTTTGGATGGATTTAAATGAGTGCATAGAGGGATTAGGGAGAAATGTCAGTGTAGTGGTATTGGGAGACCTTAATGCTAGGGTAGGAAATGGACCAATAGACAGAGTGATTGGGAAGTATGGAGCTCCAGGAGAAAATCGCAGTGGAGAGTTGATGGTGATGTGTCTAGAGAGTTGGTGATAGCAAATACAGTGTTTAGGAAGAAAGTCAAGCATAAGTACACATGGGAGAAGGTGGTGGATAGAAGAGTGGTAGACATAGTGTTAATGGACTATGTAGTGGTAACCAGGAGTATAGTAGAAAGAGTTAAGGATGTACATGTTCTAAGGGAAGAATGTCAGATAATTTTTTGGTGGAAGGGAAGTTGAGAGTGGAGGATAGATGGAGAAAGAGGAAAAGGGTAGAAGGTAGGGAGGTGCTTAGAGTGAACTGATTAATGAGAAAGAAAAGGAGTACAAGAAGCTGAGAGAGGACTGGGAGGGAGTGAAGGATAGAGTAGAACTAAGAGTGGAGGAGGAATGGGGATGATTCAAGGAGGGAGTCACAAGGTGTACAAAGATGGTGTGTGGAACAAGGAGGACAGGAGGAAATAGAGGGAAGGGTAGTGAGTGGTGGGATGAGGAAGCAAAAAATGTTGTAGAAAAGAAGCGAGCTTTCACAGATTGGTTACAAAATAAGATGAGAGAATCATATGAGAGGTACAAAGAAAAGAGAAGAGAGGTAAAGTATTAGATAAAGGAGGCAAAGAAATCAGATGTGAAATGGGGTAAGAGTATGACAGAAAATTTTGAAAGTAATACAAAGATGTTTCGGAAAGAAATTAAGAGAGGAAGAGGAGGTGAATCAAGTAGAGAAGAAAAGGTAAAAGGTGCAGATGGAGAGATGATAATGGAAGAGAAGGCTGTAACAGGAAGATGGGCAGAGTATTTTAGGGAGTTGCTAAATGTA
Source organism: Oratosquilla oratoria (assembly GCF_046742065.1). NCBI lineage: Eukaryota > Metazoa > Arthropoda > Malacostraca > Stomatopoda > Squillidae > Oratosquilla > Oratosquilla oratoria. The sequence continues at coordinate 56,309,032 of NC_134780.1, read as the reverse complement.
AAGGAAGATAGGGAGGGAAAGGTAGTTGCAGTGGACTGGCTGGTGAGGTTATTTAATGCTTTTGTTTCAGAGAGGGTAGAGTGCCGGAGTACTGGAGGAATGCCTGTATAGTTCCACTTTACAAGGGAAAGGGGGACAAGTGTGAGTGTAGTATTTTCAGAGGGATCAGTTTGTTAAGTGTAGTTGGGAAGGCTTATGAGAGAGTCTTGATTGAGAGGATTAGGAAAGGAAGAGAGGGAGTAATTGGTGAGGAACAATGTGGATTTAGGACAGGTAGGGGTTGCATAAATCAGATTTTTGTGGTAAGATAGATATATGAGTAAGCTTTAGGAAAAGGTAAAGATGTTTTTTGGTCTTTCATGGATTTGAAAAAGGTTTATGACAGGGTAGGCAGGAAGGCACTGTGGGAGGTATTGCAGATCTATCAGATAAAAGGAAAGCATTTAAGAACAGTAAAGAGTTTTTACGAGAGTAATAGAGCTTGTGTTGGTAATAGAAATGGAGAGAGTGAGTGGTTTGAGGAAAAGGTGGGACTTTATCAGGGATGTGTTATGTTGCCTTGGCTGTTCAATTTATACATGGATGGGGTGGTGTGAGGTAAATACAAGGGTAGTGGGTTAGAGATTGTAGATGGTCAAAGAAAATGGAGAAAATTGGGAGATAAGCCGCTTGTTGTTTGCTGAAGAGATTGCACTTGTAGCAGGATCAGAGGAGAGATTGAGGAAATTGGTGACAGAGTTTGGGAAGGTGTGTGAAAGAAGGAAGTTGAAGGTAAATGTGGGTAAAAGTAAGGAGAAGTACAAGGGAAGAAAGTGGCAGCAGACTGTAAGTGAGTATTAAGGTAGAAAGACTGGAAGAAGTGGATAGTTTTAGATACTTGGGTGTGAATGTGGTGGGAAAGGGAGGAGTGGAAGTGGAGTTAGAATGTAGATTGAGAGAAGTGAGTAAATGCCTTGGTGTATTAAAAAGTGTACTGAGAAATAGACATTTAGGAATGGATGCTGGGAGGAGATTGTATGGAATGATTGTGCCAAAAGCACTGTACAGGGCAGAAACATGGAACCTAAGAGAGGAAGAGTTTGAATGTGTTTGAGATGAGGTGCCTGAGAAGTATGATAGTGTTTACTAGGCTGGATAGTGTGAGAGATAAGGAAGTTAGGAGGAGAATGGGGGTGGAAAGGGAGTTGGGAGATAGGGTTAATGAAAGAGTATTGGGATGGTTTGGACACATGGAAAGAATGAGTGAAAAAAGACGAGTAAAAGAAGTGTGGAAGGCAGAGATGGAAGGAGTGAACATGAGGGGGATGACCTAGGATGAGATGGATAGGTGGGGTAAAAGGGGCATTGGGAAAGAGGGGAATGTCTGTTGAGGAAGGATGGGAGAGGACAGAAGACGGGTGAATGGAAAATGGTTGTATTTTGATAATGCTGTGATGCATAAGGGTAAGTGGGTGGGGGATGGGGGGTGAGGGAGTATGTGTGAGGAACAAATTGACGCAGCCTGAAGGGATTTCTTCCCATCTTCATTTCTGCATGAGGGGACGGAGAGGGCAGAGGTCGCTGATTTAATGAAGCGGCCTTTGCTGTGAATGTGCTGTGTCTTATGACACTGCTTCTGACCCAGGGCAGTGAAGCAAGATGCAGGGATGACCCATCATCCAGGAGGTGCCAAGATAAATGGGAAGGAAGAGGGTGGATGGGAGTGAAATATGTTGGGGATGAAATGGGTGGGAGTGGTTTTTATGCCTTTGTTTTTTGGCTACCTCCCTTGTAAGGGGGAAAAAGCCTTTGGTATATGTATGTATGTATATTGTAAATTTTCCATTGATTTTTATCTTTATACTCTCCCTATCCTGCCTGACTGATGTTCTATATGTATCCAAAGTCCTCCTCACCCCATGCATCCATCCCATTCTAGCTCTTCCTTTCAAAGTCACTCCATTCATATCTACTCTCTTCACTTTCTTTGCTAGTTTTCCTATATACCCAGACTATCTCAGCACTCTCAGTTCTATTCTATACAACAGCATCTCACCCACCCACATTCTCCATGGAAATGGGAGTGGAACTTGTGTATGAAATACAATAAAATTAACAAATTGGGGTGTGTTTGATAAAGAGTCTTGTATATGAACAGCATAAGTCTTATAGAATAGTGGTTATTGTATAATTAAGATATCTTATTTCACCAGAATTTCTTATGCCGGTGTCACAGCCCACATTGTCCCCCTGCCCAGAGTTCCCCCCGAGAAGAATTAGGCTAGGATATTTTGCCCCCGGGAGAATACAGACTGGTCCATTTCTTCCCCCTTCAGTCTAGAATATCCCCCCTAAGAAAATCAAGGATATAAGATACACACAATAGTTTGTATTGATTTATTTTAACACATAAGGTGCCATGGTCATTATTTTAACACATAAGGTGCCATGTCTCAGCAGTACATCTACGTCTTCTGTCAGCATTACATACTCGAATGGTTGTCAGCAGTACATCTATGTCTTGTCTCAGTAGTACATATTCTAATGGTTCTCAGCAGTACATCTATTTCTTGTCTCAGCAGTACACACTGTAATGGTTCTCAGCAGTACATACTCCAATGCTTCTCAGCATTACATATATGTCTTGTCGCAGCAGTACATAACGTAACATAACCTAACACTAACCTAACCTAACCTAACCTAACCTAACCAACTGCTGCTTGTGAAGTTTATAGAGATGGAGTAGGGGGGCAGTTTAGGCTGGAGTGGGGATAATTATCCTAGGATATTTACTCCCCCTCGGAGAAACTATCCTAGGATACTTTGCCCGGGGGAGGAAATATCCTAGGATACTTTGCTGGGGGGAAGAAATATCCTAGGATACTTTGCTCCCAGGGGGAGAAATGAGCAGGGGGACTTTTAGACTGGTACACCGGGATTGTGATTATCACAACAGCATATTTCAGTTGTAAGCGGATAAGGAAACAAAGTGCATGATAACATAATACTAAATGATGATTTTTTTTCAATCAGGGATGTTGCTGGTTGTGAAGAAGCCAAAATTGAAATTATGGAATTTGTCAACTTTCTGAAGAATCCTCAACAATACACTGACTTGGGAGCTAAGATACCTAAGGGAGCAATACTTACAGGTAGGAAGATCAAAAGATTTTTTTTTTTTTTTTCCTCACAGATTCCTGCAGAAATGTATGAAATATGGTTGGGTTTCCCTTTCCTAAAGTTGTATTCCTTAAACTAAATAGAATTGTCAGTCACTGGGTATAATAATCATTGCCTCGATATTTTGTTGAGTGGAAATCCACAGCCCCACAACAGCTGACAAAGATCCTTAGGTCCTCCCATAGATCTCTGGGAAGAAAATTTGTTTCTCTGTCACCAACTGAAAGTAATAAAAGAAGAACAGCTGCTGGTTCTCAATTCTCTTTGTGTATTTAGGTTTAGAAAATGCAGTCACAGTTGATAGAGGGAGATCATGGGCACAGCCTGAAGACTGTGAACAGTTTCAAGGGAACAGCATAAAGGTGGGACATATGTAGCACAAAAGTAACATCATTCTTCATTGATAATGGTGATAATAATTGTTGATTCCAGTTTAATCAATTGGAAAACTGGAAACTCATCCCCATAGCAGCTGGTCATAGTACTTGTACTCTCTGTGAAGAAATGCTGGATTAATGATTGTATTATATTAGTGTTTGACCATTTTTATGTCACCAGTTTGTTGTTGTAGTAGTAGGAGCAGGAGAGCAGTTGTAGATTGTCAACTCTCCTTAAGTGAAATAACAGGAAATACAGTTGAACTTCGTAGATATTTTGGATCCAGACTAAAGGATGAATGTCAACCCTTTAGAGTTGCACATCTAAATGGAGGTGGATGTTGATGGGTTTTGTAGATGAGTAGTTGGGAGATGATTCTCTCAAGCATTCATCTGCAGGACATGAAGCCTAGACCACATTCCCATAGACAATTAGACATTAAACCAAGACCAACTTTTTAAGCACGTGATCATATGAATTACTGGATAATAAGAGGAACAACTCAACACTTCAAATAACTGAATTGCTTACGTGTGACTTTCATTCTATTTGAAATTGCAAGTAACAATCCCACAGAAATTAAGGGCTACTGTATATCAATATAAAGAACTGTTATACATTGTGATTTTGGATGTTATATCATGTGTGCTTTTTATTCTTACAGGCCCACCAGGCACAGGTAAAACTCTGTTGGCCAAAGCCACCGCAGGAGAAGCAAATGTCCCCTTCATATATGTGTCAGGGTCAGAATTTCTGGAGATGTTTGTTGGTGTTGGTCCTTCAAGGGTAAGAGTTTGTTTTCCCTTATGACATTATCTCTTGAAGCAATCATTCAGTCAATCCTTATTGTATCTGGTCTCTTGTGTATTGGACCCACAAGCTCAAGGTATTCAACAACAGCCCTCAGGTTTCTTAATTATACTCATAAAAGAAATATTGGATTGTTGGCTGTATTTTATGAATGTTGGACATTGAAATATCATATCATGAGTATTGTTCTTTTGTGGGGCATTTAGAACTAGACCCATTTTGTTTTGGCAGTTTTAGATTTGGGTAGTGACAAACAAAATTTTGTGACTCACAGTGTGCCATAGGTATTTTTCTATAATATAGAAAATACATACAAGAGCTTTTTCTCCCCATACAAAGGAGGTAGCCAAAGACAAAACCATAAATCCATTCCCACCCATTTCGTATCCACATACTCCACTCCCATTCATCACCCTTCACTCCCATCTTTTCTTGGCTCCTCCTGGATGACAGGTCATCCCTGCATCTTGCCCACTGCCCTGGGTCAGAAGCAGTGTAGCAGGATGCAGCACATTCACAGCAGGGCCACTTCATTTAATTGGCAAACCTCCCCCCTCTCCATCCCCTCATGCAGAAAAAGAGAAGATGAGGAGAAATTCCTTCGGGCTGCATCAAAGTATTGTTCACACATACTCCCATGCATCACAGCATCATCCATACACAACCATTTTCCACTCACTCCTATCTTCTGTCTTCTCCTTTCCTTCCTCAACAGACATCCCCCTCTTTCCCAATGCCCCTTTTACCCCATCCATCCATCTCATTCTTTGTTGCCCCCTCTTGTTCACTCCCTCCACCTCTGCCTTCCATACATACATACATATACCAAAGGCTTTTTCCCCCTTACACGGGGGGTAGCCAAAAAGGAAAAGGCATAGAAATCACTCACACCCATTTCATTTCCCATATATTCCACTCCCCTCCACCCTCCTTCCTCCCTCCTATCTTGGCACCTCCTGGATGACGGGTCATCCCTGCATCCTGTCCACTGCCCTGGGTCAGAAGCAGTGTTGCAAGACAGCACATCCACGGCAAGGCCGCTTCATAAATTCGGCGACCCCCCCCTCTCCATCCCCTCATGCAGAAAAGGAGAAGATGGGGAGAAATCCCTTCGGGCTGCGTCAAAATTTTTTCCATACATACTTCCTCACCCCCCATCCCCCACCCACTCCCCCTCATGCATCACAGTCTCATCTATACACAACCCTTCTCCATTCACCCCTATCTTCTGTCCTCTCCCGTCCTTCCTCCACAGACATTCCTCTCTTTTGTAAAGCCCCTTTCACCCCATCCATCCATCTCATCCTAGGACGCCCCCTCATATTCACTCCTTCCACCTTCGCCTTCCACACCTCTTTTATTAACCTTTCTTCTCTCATTTTTGTACTCATGTACTGTGTTTTGCTGCATTGTTTCTGATCCAGGGCAGTGGGTAGGATATAAGGATGACCCATCATCCACAAGGAGCTAAGATGGGTAGGATATAAGGATGACCCATCATCCACAAGGAGCTAAGATGGCACATGATGATTTACTTTTATTATGTGCAGTCTCTTGACATCTCATGCTTACTCATGTACTGTGTTTTGCTGCATTGTTTCTGATCCAGGGCAGTGGGTAGGATATAAGGATGACCCATCATCCACAAGGAGCTAAGATGGCACATGATGATTTACTTTTATTATGTGCAGTCTCTTGACATCTCATGCTTACACATTATTCAAAGATTTCTCATACAAAATAAAAAACTATAGCTGTTGACCCATGTCATGACTAGTACCCCATTTTGTAAATACTTTCTTATTTTTATACAAGCCTTGATATCCCATGATGACTGAATATGCTCTTTTACATTTAGTATCCATGATGACTGAATATGCTGTTTTACATTCAATACTGGAGGAATTAGATAGTTTTAGATACTTGGGTGCAAATGTGGCAGGAAAGGGAGTGGAGGTGGAGGTAGAATGTAGATTGAGAGAAGCAAGTAAATGCCTTGGGGGCATTGAAAAGTGTAATGAGAAATAGACATTTGAGAATGGATGATAAGAGGAGATTGCATGAAGGAGTGATTGTGCTGCCAGCACTGTATGTGGCAGAAACATGGAACATAAGAGAGGAGAAGTTTGAATGTGTTTGAGATGAGGTGCCTGAGAAGTATGATAGGGGTTACTAGGCTATATAGAGTGAGAAACGAGGAGGTGAGGAAGAGAATGGGAGTGGAAAGGGAGTTGGGAGATAGGGTTGATGAAAAAGTATTAGGATGGTTTGGACACATGGAAAAAATGAATGAAGAAAAATTAGTAAAAGAGGTGTGGAAGGCAGAGGTAGAAGGAGTGAACTTCAGGGGGTGACCAAGGATGAGATGGATGGATGGGGTAAAAATGGCATTGGGAAAGAAAGGAATGTCTGTTGATGAAGGATGGGAGAAGACAGAATATATGGGTGAATGGAGAATGGTTGTGTATGAATGATGCTGTGGTGCTTGAGGGTGAGTGGGTGGGGGATGGGGGTTGAGAGAGTATGGGTGAAAAATAAATTATGCAGCCTGAAGGGATTTCTCCCCATCTTCTCCATTTCTACATGAGAGGACAGAGAGGGGGGGGGGTTGCTGATTTAATGAAGCAGCCTTGTTGTGAATGTGCTGTCTTGTGACACTGCTTCTGACCCAGGGCATTGGGCAAGATGCAGGGATCACCCATCATCCAGGATGAGCCAAGATGGGAGGGAAGGGGGTGCATGGGAGTGGAGTATGTGGGTATGGAATGAGTGGGAGTGGATTTTATGCCTTTGTTTTTTTGCTAAATGATTTCCACTATGTGATTGGGTGGTATGGTGAGAGTGTTCTCTATTATTTTGTAGTAGTGTTCTGGGGTCTGTTTGATGCATGTATATGTTGTATATGAATTATGTTCTTGTGCAGCCTTAAGGGATTTCAACCCATCTTCTCCATTTTCTGCATGAGGGTGGGGTCACTGTGTAAAAGAATCAGCCTGGCTATGGTTGTGTTTTGTTTTGCTGCATTGCCTCTGACCCAGGCAGTGGGCAGGAGACAGAGGTGACCCTTCATCCATGAGGAGCTAAGATAAGAGGGAAATGGGTGGTGAATAGGAGTGGAATGGGTGGGAGTTGGTGCATGCCTGTGACTTGGCTACCTTCCTTATAAGGCTGATGATGACATTCCCTAGACTCTCTGGCCACGCAGTCCCATCTTCCTGAGGAATGTGGTTCGAACAGGATTTTCCTATAAACCTCTTATAGAGTATGTGTTGCATTGTTGGTGTGTAATTGTGTACAGTGCTTCCATAATATGTTGAATAGTATATGGTGAAGTGTTATATCCTGGACAGATATCCGCAATGTGTTCATCCATCTGCCTCTGGGGAAGAAATCCTTGGTATATGGATAGATAGATATATTGTGATGAATACTGTGGGTTCTGTTTGGGAGATGCTACATACCGTTAGCCATGAATGTTGAGATGTCGGTAGATACACAAAACTCTGGTCTCCTGATATAGGTAATCCCTAGGTGTTCTCTCTGTGTCAGCTAGTGATTGTAGTACCCTGTTTTGTGTGACTTGTGACTTGTTGTGTTCTGTGTTGGTGATAGGTGCTGAGAATCAATTTGAGGGAGGGGTGGAATGGGTGGGAGTGAAATTATACCTTTTGACTTTGGCTACCTCCCTTGTAAGGTATATGTATGTATGAAAATCATAATTACATTGTTACAGGTAACATATTTAATTTTTTTTTTTCAGGTCCGTGATATGTTTGCCACAGCTCGAAAAAATGCCCCCTGTATATTGTTTATGGATGAAATTGATGCTGTGGGAAGGAAGAGAGGTGGGCGAAGTTTTGGCGGTCATTCGGAGCAAGAAAATACTCTTAATCAGCTTTTGGTTGAGATGGATGGTTAGTTTAAAGTTCTATGATGTGTTTACAAACTGACATCTTAGTTTTGTGTGTTATATAGTTTTGCCTTGACTTCTGGAGGAGTGTGGTAGAGATAAACTGAAGATTGAGAGAACCAAGTAAATGTCTTGGTGGATTGAAAAATATCATAAGAAATAGACATTTGGGATGCATAGAGAAGACTGTATGAAGGGATGATTGTGTCTACGACACTGGAAGGAGTGGAAACTTGGAATTTAACAAAAGTAGAAAGGAGAAGTTTAAATGTGTTAAGATGAAGTGTCTGAGAAGTATGGTAGGGGTTACAAGGTTGGATAAAGTGAGAAAAGAGGAGGAGAATGGGGGTGGAAAGGAAACTGGCAGGTAGGGCTGATGAAAGATTGAGATGGTTTGGACACATGGTAAGTATGAGTGAAGAAAGATTAGCAAAAGAGGTGTGGTAAACAGAGGTGGATTGAGTGAACTTGAGTGGATGACTGAGGATTAGATGGATGGATGGGGTGAAAAGGGCTTTGATCAAAAAGGGAATGTCTTTTGAGTGAGGAAGGGAGAATGCTAGGTTGTGTACAGATGATGCTTTGATGCAGTCATAAGGGATTTCTCCTCATCATTATTTTCTATATGAGGGGATGGAAATGGGGGCTCACTGTGTAAGTGAAGCAGCCCTGTAATGGATGTGCTGTGTTGAGCTACATTCCTTCCAACCTGGAGACTGGGATGACCCTTCATCCACAAAGGAGCTAAGATAAGAGGGAAATGGGTGGGAAGTGGGTGTATTCCTTTGAAATGGCTACCTCTCTTATAAGGGGAAGAAGCCTTTGATATATAGATAGATTTAGTTTGGCAGCTCATTAACTTTGCAGGTATTGCATGTGCCAGTTTTCCTCTTGTTAGTATTTTTCAAAAGTTATACTCCATTGGGTCCTGTCTCATACTCTCCAATGCATCATACCTAGCTGTGTGTGTGTGTTTGTATTGAAAAGCTTATTTCATGATTGAGTGCGAGTGTTTTTTTGTGTGGATGTATAATGTGGTTCATGTTGTAAATTGTTCTTTTTCTACTTCTGTTATTGTTGTTATTATTTTTTTCCTTCTTCTAACATAGATTTGACCAATATGCACATTATAAAGTTTAATACATTTTGTTTCTAGAAACTAAAGATAAATTGTAATCCCACATGATGCATGTTACTAGATATTTCAACCTTGTAGAATAATTTACCAAACTTAAATGTATCATTGGTTTAAGTTATATGAAAAGAATGCATGCATTTCAGGGTTCAACACTACTTCAAATGTGGTAGTATTAGCCGCAACCAACCGTGTGGACATTCTTGACAAAGCTCTTCTAAGGCCTGGAAGATTTGATCGTCAAATTTTTGTACCTCCACCTGATATCAAAGGAAGGGCTTCTATTTTTAAAGTGCACTTAGAAAACTTGAAGACCACTCTTGATAAGATGGATTTATCCAGAAAAATGGCAGCCCTAACACCTGGATTTACAGGTAAGTTTAATACTCTGCATCTGTGATCTATCATTCAATCCATTGCCCCCAGGTCTCTTGCTAGTGACCCACAACTCCAAAGTAGCAAACAGTGGTCACTAGATTGGCCTACAAGTCACTCGATGAAGAAATATTGTGTAGTCGTCTGGTTAGGTCAAGAGTATGGCAATATACAGTAGGATGAGGTGTTGTGTCTTCTGTGTTGGTATTTTTCAGTGCTGGCTGATGGCTTGAATGCAGTCATGCCAGTGTATTTACCTAGTTGTATTATACGGGAAGGGAGCTATGCTCGTGGTGACCCGTCTTTGTATCTTTCAGCATCAAGTTTTTTCTTAAAATCTTGAATAGTATTTGCACACACTGTTTCTTTATCTAAGTTAGTACATATATCCAGCACTCTGTGTGGGAAGCTATTCTTTTTCCGATCTCTTCTATAGTTATCTTTTTTGAGTTTCTTTTCATGACCTCTTGTTTTTCCATTGTCATTTTTTAGTCAATCTTTTCTGTCAAGGATTTCCATTCCTTTCATGATTCTAAATATAGTCAGCAGATCACCTCTTTCTCTTCTTTGCTCTAGTGTTGGTAGTTCTAATTTTGATAATCTTTGTTCGTATGTTAATTTGGAAAGAGCTGGTGCCAACTTTGTAGTTGCTCTTTGTATTCTTTCTAGTTTCCTTATATTCTTTTTAGTATTGGGTGTCCATAGTGTCACTGCATATTCCAGTTTTGGTCTAATCAATATGACTAATATTTTTTTAAGCATGTCATCCAAGTAAATGCCACTTTCATTGACCTTGATAGGTTGTAGGTTTCACAGACTATTTTGTTTATATGTTTATCCGGTGTCATGTCTTTGCTGATTATCACTCCAGGGTCACTTTCCGAGTGCACTTTTTTTTTATTTCTTCTTCACCAATTTTGTAATTTTTTGAAATTTTGTTTTTGCTTTTTCCAAACTCCATTATGCTACACATCTTGATATTGAAGTTTACTTGCCACTTTTGAGTCCATTTCCAGATTTTGTCCAGGTCTGGTTGCAATGAATCACAGTCCTCTTCTGTTGTTACTTTCGTTAATATTTTTGCGTCATCTGCGAAGAAATTCATATAACATTCACCTCCTTCATCCATGTCGTTTATGTATATGGCAAACATGATTGGAGCCAGCACTGATCCTTGTGGAACACCACTTATCATTTCTTCCCATTTAGAGTATTTGTCTCTAATTACTACCCTCATTTTTCTCCCAGTCAGGAAATCTTCCATCCATTCTAACAAATTACCTGCAGCACCACCTATTGATTCTAATTTTCTTATTAATTTCTTGTGTGGTACTTTGTCAAATGCCTTTTGTAGATCTAGATAGGGACAGTCTGCCCATCCATCCCTCTCATCTATCATATCTATTAGTCTCAAGTAGAAGCAGACTAGGTTTGTTGTACATGATCTTCCTTGTCTAAATCCAAATTGGCTCAGGTTAAGTATAGATTTTTCTTCCAGTGTGGTTCATGTTTGTTGTGGGAGAGATTTCTTAGATGGGCTGATGTCTAGGGGAGTAAGATTGAGTACAGAGTTTAAGAGTCATTCATGGAGTATTTGTAGGATGTGTTGTGAACTATGGTTGATAGGTTTTAGGTTTTATAAAAATGTTTGAACTGTGCATGTGTGTGCATGTATATGTATGTATATAGATATATATGTATGTATATATATATATTTGTGTATGTATTCTACAGGAAGGGGAGCTATGCTCGTAATGGCCTGTCTTTGTATCTCGCAACATCTAGTCTGTTCTTAAATTCATATATGGTGGGGGAAAAGAATACTGCCACCAAGTATTTCCACTTGGATTGTAAGAGGCGAGAAGAAAGGGACGGGGAGTGGGACTAGGCATCCTTCTCCTTGTAGCCCCACAGGGGACATTCCTAAACGAAAAAGTAAAGGCATAAGAGGGTCTGGGAGTTTTCCGACCGGCACCCTAAGGTTTGGGTCTTTTAATGTGCGTGGATGTGGTACAGATGAGAGTAAAAGGGAAGAGATAGGTAGTATGTTTGTGAGAAGAAAGATGGATGTGTTGGCTTTGAGTGAAACTAAGTTGAAAGGGAAGGGTAAGTGTAAGTTTGGGAGTGTAAGTGGGAGGTTATCAGGAGTGAAGAGAGGGCGAGGGAGGGAAGGGGTGGCTATTCTAGTAAGTGAAGAGATAGGTAAACGTGTAGTGGAGTGGAAGGAGGTTTCCTCAAGGATAATGTGGATGAAGGTGAAACTGGGAAAGGAGATGTGGGTCTTTGTAAGTGCATATGGGCCTGGCAGTGAGAAGAGTGTAGAAGAAAGGGAGGCCTTTTGGATAGATTTAAATGAGTGCATAGAGGATTTAGGGAGAAATGTCAACGTAATAGTACTGGGAGACCTTAATGCTAGGGTAGGAAATGGTCCAATTGATGGAGTGGTTGGGAAATGTGGAGTTCCAGGAAAGAATCGTAGTGGAGAGTTGATGGTGGAAATGTGTCTAGAAAGAGAGTTGATGATAGCAAATACAGTGTTTCAGAAGAAAGTCAAGCATAAGTACACATGGGAGAGGGTGGTGGATGGAAGGGTGGTAGATAGAGCGTTGATGGATTATGTAGTGGTAAATAGGACTATGATAGGAAGAGTTAAGGATGTACATGTGCTAAGGGGAGAGGGTGGGGGAATATCAGATCATTTTTTGGTGGAAGGTAAGTTGAGAGTGGAGGATAGATGGAGAAAGAGGAAAGGGACAAAAGGTAGGGAGGTGCTTAGAGTGAACTCTTTAAATGAAAAGGAAAAGGAGAAGGAGTACAAGAAGAAGCTGAAGGGGGAGTGGGAGGGAGTGAAGAATAGAGTAGAGCTACGTGTGGAGGAGGAATGGGGATGGTTCAAGGAGGGAGTCACAAAGTGTGCAAGGATGGTGTGTGGAACAAGAAGGACAGGAGGAAATAGAAGGAAGGGTAGTGAATGGTGGGATGAGGAAACAAAGAAGGTTGTAGAAGAGAAGAAGCGAGCTTTCACAGATTGGTTACAAAATAGGACGAGGGAGTCATATGAGAGGTGCAAAGAAAAGAAAAGAGAAGTAAAGCAAAAGGTAAAGGAGGCAAAGAGGAGAGCAGATGTGAAGTGGGGTAAGAGTATGACAGAAAATTTTGAAAGTAATAAAAAGATGTTTTGGAAAGAAATTAAGAGAGGAAGAAGAGGCAAATCAAGTAGAGAAGAAAAGGTAAAAGGTGCAGATGGAGAGATGATAATGGAAGAGAGGGCAGTAAGGGGAAGATGGGCAGAATATTTTAGGGAGTTGCTAAATGTGAAGCAGGATAGGAAGGGAAAGATAGTTGCATTGGGAAATGCTAAGAAAATGAGAGTGAGGAAAGTGGAGGAGAAATAAGGAAGGATGAAGTGAAGGCAGTCGTTAAGATGATGAAAGCAGGTAAGGCACCTGGTCTGGATGGATGCTATGCAGAATGTCTAAAAAAAGGAGGTACAGTGATGGTGGACTGGCTGGTGAGGTTATTTGATGTTTGCTGGAGAGAGGATAGAGTGCCGGAGGACTGGAAGAGTGCCTGTATAGTTCCACTTTACAAGGGAAAAGGGGACAAGTGTGAATGTAGTAGTTTCAGAGGGATTAGCTTGTTAAATGTAGTTGGGAAGGCTTATGGGAGGGTCTTGATTGAGAGGATTAGGAGAGGAACAGAGGGAGTAATTGGTGAGGAACAGTGTGGATTTAGGACGGGTAGAGGTTGTGTAGATCGGATGTAGAGGTTGTGTAGATCAGATCTTTGTGGTAAGACAAATATGTGAGAAAGCTATAGGAAAGGGGAAGGATGTTTTTTGGGCTTTTATGGATCTGGAAAAGGCTTACGATAGGGTAGACAGAAAGGCACTATGGGAGGTTATGCAGATATATGGGATAGAAGGAAAGCTTCTAGAAGCTGTCAAGAGTTTTTATGAGAGTAGTAGAGCTTGTGTCAGGATTAGAAATGAATAAGTGAGTGGTTCGAGGTAAAGGTGGGACTTCGTCAAGGATGTGTTATGTCGCCCTGGCTGTTCAACTTATACATGGATGGGGTAGTGCGAGAGGTAAATGCAAGGGTAGTGGGTCAGGGATTGGAGATGGTTAAAGAAAATGGAGAAAAGTGGGAGGTGAGCCTGATCCAACTGTTGTTTGCAGACGACACTGCACTTGTGGCAGGATCGGAGGAGGGACTGAGGAAGTTGGTGGCAGAGTTTGGGAGAGTATGTGATAGAAGAAAGCTAAAGATAAATGTGGGTAAAAGTAAGGTGATGAGATGTACAAGGGGTGAAAGTGGCAGTAGACTGGAAGTGAGCATTAAGGGAGAGCGACTGGAGGAAGTGGATAGTTTTAGATACTTGGGTGCAAATGTGACAGGAAAAGGTGGAGGTAGAATGTAGATTGAGAGAAGCGAGTAAATGCCTTGGTGGTTTGAAGAGTGTAATGAGGAATAGACATTTGGGAATGGATGCTAAGAGGAGACTGTATGAAGGAGTGATTGTGCCAACAGCACTGTATGGGGTAGAAACTTGGAACATAAGAGAGGAAGAGAGAAGGAATTTGAATGTGTTTGAGATGAGGTGTCTGAGAAGTATGATGGGGGTTACTAGGCTAGATAGAGTGAGAAATGAGGAGGTGAGGATAAGAACGGGGGTGGAAAGGGAGTTGGGAGATAGGGTTGATGAAAGAGTATTAGGATGGTTTGGACACATGGAAAGAATGAGTGAAGAAAGACTAGTAAAAGAGGTATGGAAGGCAGATGTGGAGGGAGTGAACATGAGGGGACGTCCTAGGATGAGGTGGATGGATGGGGTGAAGGGGGCTTTGGGGAAGAGGGGAATGTCTGTTGAGGAAGGACGGGAGAGGACAGAAGACAGGGGTGAATGGAGAATGGTTGTATATGGATGATGTTGTGATGCATGAGGTGGAATGGGCGGGGGGATGGAGGGTGAGGTAGTATGTGTGAGCAAAATTTGACGCAGCCCGAAGGGATTTCTCCCTCTCTTCTCCTTTTATGCATGGGGGGACGGAGAGGGGGGATCGCCGATTTAATGAAGCGGCCTTGCTGTGGATGTGCTGTGTCTTGCGACACTGCTTCTGACCCAGGGCAGTGGACAAGGTGCAGGGATGACCCGTCATCCAAGAGGTGCTGAGATATGAGGGAGGGTGGAGTGTGTGGAGTGTATTCAGGGATGAAATGGGTGGAAATGATTTTATACCTTTTCCTTTTCGGCTACCTCCCTTGTAAGGGGGATAAAACCTTGGTATATGTATGTATGGTGTTTGCACTCACTATTGTTTCAACCAATATGTTCCAGACATCCACCACTGTGTAGACTTTTCTCTCTCTCTCTTTCTCTCTCTCTTTCTCCAGATCTCTTCAATAACTGTCCTTTTTGAGTTTCATATCCATTTGTTTTTCTTCTATCCCAATTTAATAAGTCTTCTCCATCAAGGACTTCCATGCATTTTAAGGGTTGGTAATTCCATTGTGATGGTGGACTGGTTGGTGAGGTTATTTAATGTTTGCTGGAGAGAGGGTAGAGTACCGGAGGACTGGAGAAGTGCCTGTATAGTTCCTCTTTACAAGGGAAAAGGGGACAAGTGTGAATGTAGTAGTTTCAGAGGGATTAGCCTGTTAAGTGTAGTAGGGAAGGCTTATGGGAGGATCTTAATTGAGAGGATTAGGAGAGGAACAGAAGGAGTAATTGGTGAGGAACAGTGTGGATTTAGGACAGGTAGAGGTTGTGTAGATCAGATCTTTGTGGTAAGACAGATATGTGAGAAAGCTATAGGAAAGGGGAAGGATGTTTTTTGGGCTTTTATGGATCTGGAAAAGGCTTATGATAGGGTAGACAGAAAGGCACTGTGGGAGGTTATGCAGATTTATGGGATAGGAGGAAAGCTTTTGGGAGCTGTCAGGAGTTTTTATGAGAGTAGTAGAGCTTGTGTCAGGATTAGAAATGGAGAGAGTGAGTGGTTTGAAGTAAAGGTGGGACTTCGTCAAGGATGCGTTATGTCGCCCTGGCTGTTCAACTTATACATGGATGGGGTGGTGCGAGAGGTGAATGCTAGGGTAGTGGGTCAGGGATTGGAGATGGTTAAAGAAAATGGAGAAAAGTGGGAGGTGAGCCAGCTGTTGTTTGCGGACGACACTGCGCTTGTGGCAGGGTCAGAGGAGGGATTGAGGAAGCTGGTGGCAGAGTTTGGGAGAGTATGTGATAGAAGAAAGCTAAAGATAAATGTGGGTAAAAGTAAGGTGATGAGATGTACAAGGGGTGAAAGTGGCAGTAGACTGGAAGTGAACATTAAGGGAGAGCGACTGGAGGAAGTGGATAGTTTTAGATACTTGGGTGCAAGTGTAGCAGGAAAAGGTGGAGTGAAGGTGGAGGTAGAATGTAGATTGAGAGAAGCGAGTAAATGCCTTGGTGGATTAAAGAGTGTAATGAGGAATAGACATTTGGGAATGGATGCGAAGAGGAGACTGTATGAAGGAGTGATTGTGCCAACAGCACTGTATGGGGCAGAAACGTGGAACATAAGAGAAGAAGAGAGAAGGAGTTTGAATGTGTTTGAGATGAGGTGTCTGAGAAGTATGGTGGGGGTTACTAGGCTAGATAGAGTGAGAAATGAGGAGGTGAGGAGGAGAACAGGGGTGAAAAAGGATTTTGGAGATAGGGTTGATGAAAGAATATTAGGATGGTTTGGACACATGGAAAGAATGAGTGAAGAAAGACTAGTAAAAGAGGTATGGAAGGCAGATGTGGAGGGAGTGAACATGAGGGGACGTCCTAGGATGAGGTGGATGGATGGGGTGAAGGGGGCTTTGGGGAAGAGGGGAATGTCTGTTGAGGAAGGAAGGGAGAGGACGGAAGACAGAGGTGAGTGGAGAATGGTTGTATATGGATGATGTTGTGATTGCATGAGGAGGAATGGGCGGGGGGTGGGGGGTGGGGTAGTATGTGTGAGTAAATTTTGACACAGCCCGAAGGGATTTCTCCCTGTCCTCTCCTTATATGCAAGGGGGGACGGAGAGGGGGGGTCGCCGATTAAATGAAGCGGCCTTGCTGTGGATGTGCTGTGTCTTGCGACACTGCTTCTGACCCAGGGCGGTGGGCAGGGTGCAGGGATTACCCGTCATCCAGGAGGTGCTCAGATGAGAGGGAGGGTGGGAGGGGTGTGGAGTGTATTTAGGGATGAAATGGGTGGGAGTGTTTTTATGCCTTTCCCTTTTTGGCTACCTCCCTTGGAAGGGGGAAAAAGCCTTGGTATATGTATGTATGTAATTCCATTGTAGACAATCTTTGCTCTATGTCAGTTTTGAAAGTGTTTGGGCCATTTGTCATTGTTCTTATCAGTGTGACTAGTATTTTCTTTACCATTTCCTCATCCAATTAAAAGCCACTTTTATTGATCTTAACAAATTGTAGGTTTCTCCGACTATTTTGTTTATCTGTTCATCTGAGGATGTGTCTTTGGTGATAATTACTCCTAGGTCCTTTTTAGAACCAACTTTCTTTACTTCCTTTGCGCCGATTTTATATTGTCCTGATACTCTCCTTTACTCTTTCCAAATTCCATTATACAACATTTCTCAATGTTGAAGCCCACATCCCACTTGTGACTCCACTCCCAGACCTTGTTCAGAGCTCTCTGTAGTAATTCACAATCTTTTTCCATACTTACTTCCTTTAGTAGTTTTGCATCATCTGTAAAGAAATTCATTTGTGTGTGTATTTACCTTTACCTAGTTTTATCTTACATGGACATCCAGAACCCTTCCTGTCCATCCTTTGGATACCACTACATAGTCCATTATTCCCTTATTAACCACCCTTCCATCCACCATGGTTCATGTGTACAAATGCTGGACTTTTCTTAAACATTGTGTTAGCTATCATCAACTCTCTCTCTTAACACATCTCCACCATTAACTCTCGATTATGATTTTTCCCTTCCAGACCACTCCATCTATTGGTTCATCTCCTAATCTAGCATTGAAATTTTCCAGTACTACTACATTAAAATTCCTCCTAAAATTTTCTAAGTGCTCAATTAAAGCTATCCAAAAAGCCTCACTTTTCTCTCTACTCTTCTCCCTACCAAGCCCATATGCACTTACAAAGACCTATATCTCCTATCCCAGTTTCACCTTCAACCACATTAACTTTGAAGATATTTCCTTCCCATCTTGCTTTCTATTCTCTCTTTTCATTCAGTTTGTTTACCTATGTGCCTCCCTCTTTTTTTCTTCCTTCTTGTAAATTCCACTCTCAATTTCACTTCCACCAGATAATGATTTGACAATATACTGTCCTTTCCCCTGAATACATTACACCCTGAATCTTTCCACTTCTCTATTTTGGGCCCCGCTACATAACCAACTAACTCCTTTCAACTACCCATCCATCCGCCATTTTGGCCCACATATGCTATCTTCTTAATAATAGTTTTTTCTCTCATTTCCTTTTCAATTTACATCACTAACATCTGTCTCTCTTTTATAGTTCCTGCCACCCCATTACATCCCCACTACTTTACTGAGATCTCCAACACCACTATCTTTACTTTTCCCTTAAAATTCTACACATTTAAATCAACCCCAAATGCTTCCTTCTTAAACTTCTTTTTAGAAGGACTATTCACCAATAAAGGCCCATATCTCCCATCCTAGTCTCACTTTTGCCCACATTATCCTTGATGACATATTTGTCCACTCCACCATGCACTTACCCATTTCATCACTTAACAATAGTGGCACTCCCTCTCTCCCTCACCCTGTCACCATTCCTGACACCCTACCCACCATACATCCAAACTCTAACTTACCTTTCCTTTTCAGAATCATTTCTTTCAGTACTAACACCTCCATCTTTCCTTTTACATAGTACTACTCTTTTCCCATGTGTTCACCTTTATACCACAACCATGCACATTTGGTGACCCAAATGTAGAACAAAAATAGAGTGAGGGTTCCCTAGTCCCCTCACTGTGATCCACATAGGCATCTACAACATACATATATTGGGAACATAGTGGTGGTATTGATCTCTCCCCCCCCCCATCATTATCAGCACCACAGGGTGAGCCTTTAATGAAAGAAGGGGACTGAAGAACAAATTCTTGAATACATACATATACCAAGGCTTCTTCCCCCTTCCAAGGGAGGTAGCCAAAAAGGGAAAGGCATAAAAACACTCCCACCCATTTCATCCCTAAATACACTCCACACCCCTCCCACCCTTCCTCTCATCTGAGCACCTCCCGGATGACGGGCCATCCCTGCACCCCGCCCACCGCCCTGGGTCAGAAGCAGTGTCGCAAGACACAGTACATCCACAGCAAGGCCGCTTCATTTAATCGGCGACCCCCCCTCTCCGTCCCCCTTTGCATATAAGGCGAGGACGGGGAGAAATCCCTTCGGGCTGCGTCAAAATTTACTCACACATACTACCCCGCCCATTCCTCCTCATGCAGTGACAACATCATCCATATACAACCATTCTCCACTCACCTCTGTCTTCCGTCCTCTCCCTTCCTTCCTCAACAGACATTCCCCTCTTCCCCAAAGCCCCCTTCACCCCATCCATCCACCTCATCCTAGGACGTCCCCTCATGTTCACTCCCTCCACATCTGCCTTCCATACCTCTTTTACTAGTCTTTCTTCACTCATTCTTTCCATGTGTCCAAACCATCCTAATATTCTTTCATCAACCCTATCTCCCAAATCCTTTTTCACCCCTGTTCTCCTCCTCACCTCCTCATTTCTCACTCTATCCAGCCTAGTAACCCCCACCATACTTCTCAGACACCTCATCTCAAACACATTCAAACTCCTTCTCTCTTCTTCTCTTATGTTCCACGTTTCTGCCCCATACAGTGCTGTTGGCACAATCACTACTTCATACAGTCTCCTCTTCGCATCCATTCCCAAATATCTATTTCTCATTACACTCTTTAAACCACCAAGGCATTTACTCGCTTCTCTCAATCTACATTCTACCTCCACCTTCACTCCACCTTTTCCTGCTACACTTGCACCCAAGTATCTAAAACTATCCACTTCCTCCAGTCGCTCTCCCTTAATGTTCACTTCCAGTCTACTGCCACTTTCACCCCTTGTACTTCTCATCACCTTACTTTTACCCACATTTATCTTTAGCTTTCTTCTATCACATACTCTCCCAAACTCTGCCACCAGCTTCCTCAATCCCTCCTCTGACCCTGCCACAAGCGCAGTGTCGTCCGCAAACAACAGCTGGCTCACCTCCCACTTTTCTCCATTTTCTTTAACCATCTCCAATCCCTGACTCACTACCCTAGCATTCACCTCTCGCACCACCCCATCCATGTATATGTTGAACAGCCAGGGCGACATAACGCATCCTTGACGAAGTCCCACCTTTACTTCAAACCACTCACTCTCTCCATTTCTAATCCTAACACATGCTCTACTACTCACATAAAAACTCTTGACAGCTCCCAAAAGCTTTCCTCCTATCCCATAAATCTGCATAACCTCCCACAGTGCCTTTCTGTCTACCCTATCATAAGCCTTTTCCAGATCCATAAAAGCCCAAAAAACATCCTTCCCCTTTCCTATAGCTTTCTCACATATCTGTCTTACCACAAAGATCTGATCTACACAACCTCTACCCGTCCTAAATCCACACTGTTCCTCACCAATTACTCCTTCTGTTCCTCTCCTAATCCTCTCAATTAAGATTCTCCCATAAGCCTTCCCTACTACACTCAACAGGCTAATCCCTCTGAAATTACTACATTCACACTTGTCCCCTTTTCCCTTGTAAAGAGGAACTATACAGGCACTACTCCAGTCCTCCGGTACTCTACCCTCTCTCCAGCAAACATTAAATAACCTCACCAACCAGTCCACCATCACTGAACCTCCCTTTTTCAGACATTCTGCATGACATCCATCCAGACCAGGTGCCTTACCTGCTTTCATCATCTTTACAACTGCCTTCACCTCATCCTTCCTTATTTCTCCTCCATTCTCCTCACTCATCACTCTCATTTTCTTCGTATTTCCCACTGCAGCTATCTTTCCTTCCCTATCCTCCTTCACATTCAGCAACTCCCTAAAATATTCTGCCCATCTTCCCCTCACTGCCATCTCTTCCATTATCAACTCTCCATCTGTACCTTTTACCTTTTCTTCCCTACTTGATTCGCCTCCTCTTCCTCTCTTAATTTCTTTCCAAAACATCTTTTTATTACTTTCAAAATTTTCTGTCATACTCCTACCCCATTTCACATCTGCTCTCCTCTTTGCCTCCTTTACCTTTTGCTTTACTTCTCTTTTCTTTTCTTTGTACGTCTCGTATGACTCCCCTGTCCTCTTTTGTAACCAATCTGTGAATGCTCGCTTTTTCTCTTCTACAACCTTCTTTGTTTCCTCATCCCACCATTCACTACCCTTTCTTCTATTTCCCCCTGTCCTTCTTGTTCCACACACCATCCTTACACACTTTAAGACTCCCTCCTTGAACCATCCCCATTCCTCCTCCACACCCATCTCTGCTCTATCCTTTACTCCCTCCCACTCCTCCTTCAGCTTCTTTTCGTACTCCTTCTCCTTTTCCTTTTCATTCAAGGAGTTCACTCTAAGAACCTCCCTACCTTTTGTCCCTTTCCTCCTTCTCCATCTATCCTCCACTCTCAGCTTACCTTCCACCAAAAAATGATCCGATATTCCCCCACCCTCTCCCCTTAGCACATGTACATCCTTAACTCTTCCTATCATAATCCTATTTACCACTACATAATCCATTAGCGCTCTATCTACCACCCTTCCCTCCACCACCCTCCCATGTGTACTTATGCTTGACTTTCTTCCGAAACACTGTATTTGCTATCATCAACTCTCTTTCTAGACACATTTCCACCATCAACTCTCCACTACGATTCTTTCCTGGAACTCCACACTTCCCAACCACTCCATTGATTGGACCATTTCCCACTCTAGCATTAAGGTCTCCCAGTACTATTACATTGACATTTCTTCCTAAACCCTCTATGCACTCATTTAAATCTATCCAAAAGGCCTCCCTTTCTTCCATGCTCTTCTCACTGCCCGGCCCATATGCACTTACAAAGACCCACATCTCCTTTCCCAGTTTCACCTTCATCCACATTATCCTTGAGGAAACCTCCTTCCACTCCACTACCCCTTTACCTATCTCCTCACTTACTAAAATAGCCACCCCTTCCCTCCCTCGCCCTCTCTTCACTCCTGATAACCTCCCACTTACACTCCCAAACATACACTCACCCTTCCCTTTCAACTTAGTTTCACTCAAAGCCAACACATCCAACTTTCTTCTCACAAACATACTACCTATCTCTTCCCTTTTACTCTCATTTGTACCACATCCACGCACATTAAAAGACCCAAACCTTAGGGTGCTGGCCCGAGGCCCTCCAGCACCCCTTATGCCTTTCCTTTTCGTTTTAGGAAATTGCCCCTTGGGGCTACAGGGAGAAGGATGCCTAGTCCCTCTCCCCGTCCCTTTCTTCTCGCCTCTTACGATCCAAGTGGGAAACTTGGTGGCAGTATTCTTTTCCCCCACCATCTAGTTGAGAAAAGGTGCTGAAGGAGGGGAAACAAGATCACATGTTAAAAGTTTGAAATAAATTTTTCTCTTGAACTTTTGTCTTATAGGAGCAGATATCAGCAATGTGTGTAATGAGGCAGCTCTTATTGCTGCACGTGAAGCTAAGAATAACATTATCATGAAGCATTTTGAAGCTGCTATTGAAAGAGTTGTGGCTGGCATGGAAAAGAAGACTAATGTTCTCCAACCAGCAGAGAAGAAAATAGTGGCCTTCCATGAAGCAGGACATGCTGTGTGTGGCTGGTTTCTGGAGCATGCAGACCCACTGTTGAAGGTGATTTTTCAGGTTTCTAGAGTTATGATATTCATCCTTAAATTTATTTTCAGTCTGTCTATCCATCTATATACCAAAAGGTTCCTTATAAGGGAAGCATTTTCAGTAAATGGTTGAAATTGATACTGATATATCATGACTACCTTGTGTTTTCTTCCAATGTAGGTTTCCATTATTCCCCGGGGCAAAGGTCTTGGTTATGCCCAGTACTTACCAAAAGAACAGTTCCTCTTCACACAACAGCAGCTGTTTGATCGGATGTGTGTCATGCTTGGAGGCCGTGTTTCTGAGCAGATCTTCTTTGATCGTGTCACAACTGGTGCCCAAGATGATTTGCAGAAAGTCACCAGATCAGCATATGCTCAGGTTTGCAATGAAATTTTTATATTAATGTATTCATGATAAGTACTAACACTTGAGGGATCAATGATGGGTACCTGCATGTGATGGTTCTGCAAGATGGACAGCAAAGCTGCCCATTTTCAAAACCTGTCAACCCCCTCACCTCCATCAAGAGGTGCACCCGTGAGGGGCTGACACTTAGCCTCTGGGATGGACACAAGATAGCTTTCTATCAACTTCAACCGTATTTCTTACACTTGTATAATGGAAAGATGACAATTAGTAACCACTCTCCTCTCCCTACTAGTCTGAGTTTATGACATAGAAAGAGCCCCACATTGATACAACACAAACAATACTCCCAAGTTTCTTCCCAGAGAGATTTGTATGAGGTTCCAAGTACGATTACCAGCCACTGTAGTGCTGCGAGTTTTCCACCTAGTGAGACTAGAGATGATGACTGATTGATGAACATACATACATACATATACCAAAGGCTTTTTTCTCCCTTACACGATGATGAAACAGATCTGTCAGTCTATATCAAAAGGGTTACTCTTCCTTATAAGGGAGATAGCCATGAGGGAGGAAAGGATTGGCTCCATTGGTGAGTGCTTTTACACCCACACAAAATCACATTCACACCCAGATTGCAAAATTGTTCTTCAAGACAGAACAATTCGCTACTCCCCATTGGACGTAAGCCTACAGAAAAATCCTTCTCAAGAGAAGCAATACCACACTAGTATGCTTGCATTCAGGGCACCATCCAGCATTAAGGCAGTATCAGCACAAAATAGGCCTGGTCACAAAATCAAACTGCCCTTGACTCAACCATAACATAGAGGACACTGAGCACTTCATCTTATGCCACCCCACTACCCCATCTGCCAAAGATGCTGGGAACAACACCCAACAAACCATCTAAAAACAATAAAACCTCACCTACATCCATGGATGTCCTGACGTCAACATAACCAGAGGTCTGGATCAGCACCAATATACAAAGGAAACTCTTCACACAGGGACACCTCATGACAGGAAATGACCCTCCCACCAGCCACTGTGGAGCTTTCCTCACAATACCATGCATACTGCTAGAATGTATGATTCACACAACAATCACTTATTCTGTTATCTATCCCCTCAAACAATAGTGACTACAGCAAATCCTGGGTGACAAAACACCAATACTTCTATCATCTCTCCACAACTTCCCACAAAGAACGGGACTCTTGAACTATAAACACCCTTCACTAACTTGACCAATACATGAAAGAAAAGATAATATACAACAACAGCATGAGGTCATTTCTCATGGATGGAAGTGCTACTAAACTACAGTTCATAACAATAGCAGAAGTTCAGTTAACATAGCTTTTGTTACCTATAATTCCTCTAGACCTTTCTTCTTTTATAGATTGTTCAGTATGGTATGAATGAACGTATTGGCCAGCGTGTATATCAGCTTCCTGAACCTGGGGAGATGGTCATGGAAAAACCCTACAGTGAAGCCACAGCACAAGTGATTGATGAAGAAGTAAAAATATTAATTGACCAGGCATATGAAACTACTCTAGATTTGTTAAAAAACAAGAAAGAAGACATACAGAAGGTAAGTCTATCCATACACCAAAAGGCCTCTTTCCCTTTATAGGGGAGGTAATCAGCCAAGGCCTGCACCCACCTTTCATCCATCCCACACCCATCCCACACCCATTTGTGTTCCCTTTTATTCCAGCTTGTTGTAGATGAAGTGTACCATCCCTATCCATAACTTGAGTCAAGCAATGCAGCAAGACACAGCACCATACCAAGACCTGACAAACTGAAGCTGGTTTACCCCCATTGCTTCATAACTTAGTATCCCTACCTCCTTGTCCACTCATTAGTAATAAGAGAAGACATGGAAAAATCCCTTCAGGCCCCATTAATTTATCATCCATTCACAACCATTCTCCCCTCCTACCTATCTTATGCTCTCTCTCCCTCCCCAGCTCAACAGACATTCCCCTTTTATCCAAGGTCCCCATCACTCCATACATTTATCTAGTTCTTGGTTTTCCCATAAGTTCACCCCATGCACATATGCATGCCACATTTTTTTTGCTAGTCTATTTTTACTCGTTCTTTACATATGCCCAAACCATCTCTGAATTCTTTGATGACCCCTATCTGTCAGCCTGCTTTACACTCCTGCATTCCACCTCACCTCCTCATTTCGGACTCTACCCATCCTCATAACCCCCGCCACACTTGACTTCATTCCAAACACACATGTATTTCTTTCTGTGTTCTTTAAATTACCAGTCTCTGCTTTCATGACATTTTTCATTCCCACAAGACATTTACTTGCTTTCTTCACTCTACAGTTTACACATTGAAATGTCGTGGTGACATAACACAATCCTGGTGCACCTTAACCTTAGACCACTAACTCTTAACAGTTTTCCCCCTATGCCATACATGTGAAACACTTCCCACACTTCCCTTCTGTCTGCCTTGTCGTAAGCTTTCTCTAAATCCATAAAGGAAAAAAAAGTTAACTTTCACCAAAAACTTCTTGCACATTTTGCCTTACCACAAAAAAAAAAAAAGACCCATGCACCCTCTTTCTTTCCTAAACCCACACTGTTCCTTACCAATTGCTCACTCTCATCCTCTCCTTTTTCATTGAAAATACTCCCTTGCACTTTTCCAACTACACTCAACAATTTGTTCCTCCTTTTGTAAGATGCTGAATGACACCCCTCCAATCCAAGTGCCTTACTAACTTTCATCATATGCAGTGCTCTTTGTACCTCTCATATACTTCCCTAGTTTTTTTCCCAAGCTCTGTCATGTTCCTCCCCCCTCAGTCATTTTCTCAGCTCCTCCTACTACCACAATCAATTCCTAACCTCCTCCACATTCAGGAGTTCTCTGAAATGCTCTACCCATTTTCCCATTGCTACAAGAGAGGAAAGTGGCAGCAGACTGGAAGCGAGTATTAAGGGAGAGAGACTGGAGGAAGTGGATAGTTTTAGATATTTGGGTGCGAATGTGGTGGGAAAGGGAGGAGTGGAGGTAGAATGTAGATTGAGAGAAGTAAGTAAATGCCTTGGAGGATTAAAAAGTGTAATGAGAAATAGACATTTGGGAATGGATGATAAGAGGAGATTGTATGAAGGATTGATTGTGCCAACAGCACTGTATGGGGCAGAAACTTGGAACATAAGAGAGGAATACTCTGAATGTGTTTGAGATGATGTGTCTAAGAATTATGATAGGGGTTACTAGGCTAGATAGAGTGAGAAATGAGGAGGTGAGGAGGAGAACGGGGTTGGAAAGGGAGTTGGGAGATCAGGTTGATGAAAGAGTATTGGGATGGTTTGGATACATGGAAAGAATGAGTGAAGAAAGATTAGTAAAAGGTATGGAAGGCAGAGGTAGAAGGAGTGAACTTGAAGGGGCAACTAAGGATGAGATGGATGGATGGGGTAAAAGAGGCATTGGAAAAGAGGGGAATATCTGTTGAGGAAGTACGGGAGAAGGCAGAAGATGGAATGAATGGAGAATGGTTTTGTATGGATGATGTGATACATGAGGGTGAGTGGGTGGGGGATGGGAGGTGAGGGAGTGTGTGAAAAATAAATTGACACAGACCTGAAGGGATTTCTCCCCATCTTCTCCACTTCTGCATAAGGGGATGGAGAGGGGGGGTTGCTGATTTAATGAAGCTGCCTTGCTTTGGATGTGCTGTCTTGCAACACTGGTTCTGACCCAGGGTATTGGGCAAGATGCATTGATGACCCAAATTATTATTATTATTATTATATATATATATATATATATATATATATATATTTTTTTTTTTTTTTTTTTTTTTTTTTTTGTAAGAGGGAAAAATCCTTTGCCATATGTATGTGTGTACGTACTTTCATTTCCACCAACATCTGTCCATCTGGACCCTTTATTTTTTCTTTTCTGCTGGATGCCCCCTCCCCCATCTTCACTTACTTCCTAAACATCTTTTTATTCTTTCAAATTTTTCTATCAAACTTTGCCTCCCTCACCTTATCTTTTGCCTCTCTCTTCTTGTACCTCTCATATACTTCCCTAGTTATACCTTGCAACCAATGTACATGTACTCATATATTCTCTTCTGCTACTGCTCTTTGTATCTTCTTTTTTCCATAGCCCTCGTATTTTCATCTTCTTAGCACCTCCCATTGTTACAATCAATCAATCCCTAATGGTCTTCATGAGTTCATCCATTCTCTGAACTACTCTATCTTGCATATACAGTAACAGCATATATAGTGTGATAACAAAGTTGTTGTTATTCTTTGAGATTTTAATGAATAAAAAATTTTCCCAAAAAGGTTGCAGAACATCTGTTAGATCGTGAAATTTTAAGTCGTGATGACATGATAGAATTGATTGGACCAAGACCCTTCAAAGAGAAATCAAGTTATGAGGAATTTGTTGAAGGCACAGGAAGCTTTGAGGAAGACACAACACTTCCAGAAGGTCTAAAAGGCTGGAACAAATCTAAGGAAGAAGAATCTTCAAAAGAAAATAGTTCTAGTAGCTAATAAACTTTTAATGTATATACCATACGTTTGTTGAAAAATTGTTGCTACACGGAAAGCATCAAGCACTAATATGTGGGCTCCACAAAAGATTTTCTTGGTCCATGATTAGAGTATGAGATGAAAAGTAGTCTGTGAATTGGAAAATTGAGAAAGAAGTGCTTGAGTTTGTGTTCATGATGTCATGTACATAAAAGTTGATTTCATGGCAGATTATTTTGTTGATTTCCCATTTATGCATGATATTGAATGTATGACTGTACAGTATATACATATTTAATAAAAAAGTTGTAAGGGTTTGTCTTCATTGCAATGCCTATTGTAATATAATCTGAACAAAGGAAAATACTGGTAGGAAAATTTATTTTTAATATTTATCACAACACTGCAGAAGACAAAAGTAAAGAATAATGAGGGAAAATAAACATTAATTTGATTTCAGCCTTTTTTGCACTATATTACAGATATGTACTGAATGCCCTGAGTAAAAAAAAAAAAAAAAATGGTTATTGACTGTTGTGATGAAAGAATGTCCTCACTCTATCATTGATGAGGAATCATTAGACAGTGATGTACCAAAAAGTAGATAAAGGAGTAGGGGTGGGGTGGGATCCCATCAAATGAAGAACTGAAAAGTGATTTAGTTTAGTGTAAAGAGGAGGAAAACCAAAAGCCATAAGTTAATAAGCAGGAGAACTGAAGGAGATAGAAGAAATAATCCAGGCCAACAGCCTAAATTAATTGAAGGAAAAGTTATTGAGATATAGTGATGGGACGCCAATGAGCATAACCAACCCTTTACACTACAGTTAAGTACACACCCACATCAAAAATAAATAAAACCCATTCAACCACCCTCCCATCTCGGTATCTTGGTGATGAAGAGTCACCCTGGCTCACAATGTTTGTCAGTCGGTGTTACCCCAGGTGTCTTACAAGAGACCCACAGCTCCCAAGTAACCAGTGTTCATGTGGGGCATTGTAGATTGAGGTATTCTGTCATATGTGTGGTAGTTCTATTTAGGGTAGGTTGCATCTGTGACCTGGCCTACTGTGTGCTGGTATGGTTTCAATCGATCAGTTGTTTCTGGGTACAGTCCTTGGAGCCTCCCACAGATCTCTCCAGGAAGAATCTTTGGAGTGCTTTGTTTTGTATTGTCTGCAAGTTGTTTTTGTTGTCATTCCATAGACTGTCTGACCAAGCAGTCTCATCTCCCTGAGGAATGCTAAGGTTGAAACAAGATTTTCCCACATTCTTTATAGAGTACATATTGTGTTGTTGGTATGCATGATTGTGTACAATGCTGTCTTCCATAATGTGTGATATAGTGTGGGGTGAAGTGTTACATCCTGGACAGTTACCTGTGATGCAGTCATCCAGCCTCTTGTGGTAACTTTTTAAGGGCTGGATGGAGGCCTGGTCAGGTGGACTCTGTCTTCTCATGGAAGAGACGATTCAGAGGGATGGATATCAGTGGGTTTGGCATATAGCAATGTGTTGTCTTTCAGTGTTGATGGAACAGTGAGCAATATGTTCATGGCTATTCTTCTGGAGGCTGGTCTCTGGTGGTTGTGGAAAAAGAGAAGAGAGCATGTGCAGCCTGTAATTGTCTTTAGGGTTTTGTTCTGTATAGTCTGTAAGGTGCTGTGGTGTGTCATAGTGAGATTAGGGGTCTATGAGGGGCTTATATGATTCATCACTGAGTGTACATATTGTTTTTACAATACTGTAGTGGTAGTTTCTTTGTTTTCTCTGAATGTTGTACCTGGAAGTGAATAAACTGCGTTGAGTCTAGGTGTACATCTTGTTTTTATGTTTGTGATGTGTTGTTTGAATGACATGGGGGTATTATATGTTACTCCAAGTAATTCTGTTGCTTGTCTTGCAGTTAGTTGGGAACCATTCTGTAAAATCTCAGTTGAGGATGATTCTTATAAACTGCTTGAAGATAGAGTTGTTGTTGTCCAAAGTCAGTACTTGCAATGGATTTTAGTAGGGTTGTTTTCTTGTTGATTTTCACTGTCAGATCTTTGGATATATATACTGAAAATCATCGAGTATCAAATGCAGGGCCTAGAATTTTAGGGTTGTTTCCCAGTGGAAGGGTTTGGGCATTTAGTTTTACTGTCATTTATTTATATATTACTGAATATCCCACAATCAGAGAAAAAGTTGTCTGAAGATATGTATATTGCAATCACTGACTGTGTTCCTCTTCAGTGTGGTTGTACAACCACACTGAAGAGGATCACAGTAATTACAATATGTGTATCTTCAAACAATTTTTTCTCCAATAATGGGATATTCAGTCTATCTTACAATGTGTTAGAATTATATGTATTCATGGTTGCCTGGAGTGAACAGTGTTACTGTTGATTTCTGGAGTGAGACTTTCATTCTGCTATTAAAAGAAAAATTGTAGTTCAAATAGGCTTGGGTGTCCTAGGCTTCAATTTTGTAGTTACTATGCTGGGTTGTAATGGTTGTCATCTACATAAGAGATAACAGTGGTGTTAAATTTTGGCTCAAAGGTTGGAACATCACTTCTGAAGAGGTTGAATAATGTAGGTGAGAGTATTGTTGCTTGGGAGACTTCGTTGTATAGTTCTCTCTTTATTCCCCCAAAATTTGGCTGTTTTGAGTTACTCTGCAATGTCTTCCTGCTATGGAGTTGGTTAACCACATTTTATCATTGGTATGAATGTCTGTCTCAATTACTTTCTGGATAGTATGTGTCTAAGGACCTTGTCAGTTACCTCATGTAACAAGTCACTATAACTCTTCTTTCTTGTGGGGCTCTCATGTTAAATCCTTTTGGCACTTGCTGTGATATGTTTGTGAGTGGTGTGCTGGTGGAGTGGTCCTCTTTGAATCTCTGTTAGTTAGGGGAGGTGCATAATTTTGATGTACCATATTTCATGGCATATAAAATGCATGGGCTTACAAGATGCACCCTCACTCATCACGATCATTTTCTTAGCATTTCCCACTGCAGCTACCTTTCCCTCCCTATCCTCCTTCACATTTAGGGAGTTGCTAAATGCCATGCAGTGTCTAAAAAAAGGAGGTACAGTGATGGTGAACTGGCTGGTGAGGTTATTTAATGTTTGCTGTATAGTTCCACTTTACAAGGGAAAAGGGGACAAGTGTGAATGTAGTAGTTTCAGAGGGATTAGCTTGTTTAAGTGTAGTTGGGAAAGCTTATGGGAGGATCTTGATTGAGAGGATTAGGAGAGGAACAGTGTGGATTTCGGATGGGTAGAGGTTGTGTAGATCAGATTTTTGTGGAAAGACAGATATGTGAGAAAGCTATAGGAAAGGGGAAGGATGTTTTTTGGGCTTTTATGGATCTGGAAAAGGCTTACGACAGGGTAGACAGAAAGGCACTGTGGGAGGTTTTGCGGATATACGGGATAGGAGGAAAGCTTCTAGGAGCTGTCAAGTTTTTATGAGAGTAGTAGAGCTTGTGTCAGGATTAGAAATGGAGAGAGTGAGTGGTTCAAGGTAAAGGTGGGACTTCATCAGGGATGCATTATGTTACCCTGGCTGTTCAACTTGTACATGGATGGGGTAGTGCGAGAGGTAAATGCAAGGGTGGTGGGTCAGGGATTGGAGATAGTTAAAGAAAATGGAGAAAAGTGGGAGGTGAGCCAGCTGTTGTTTGCGGACGACACTGCGCTTGTGGCAGGATCAGAGGAGGTATTGAGGAAGTTGGTGATAGAGTTTGGGAGAGTGTGTGATAGAAGAAAGCTGAAGATAAATGTGGGTAAAAGTAAGGTGATGAGATGTACAAGGGGTGAAAGTGGCAGCAGACTGGAAGTGAGCATTAAGGGAGAGCGACTGGAGGAAGTGGATAGTTTTAGATACTTGGGTGCAAATGTGGGAGGAAAAGGCAGAGTGGAGGTGGACGTAGAATATAGATTGAAAGAAGCGAGTAAATGCCTTGGTGGATTAAAAAGTGTAATGAGGAATAGACATTTGGGAATGGATGCCAAGAGGAGACTGTATGAAGGAGTGATTGTGCCAACAGCACTGTATGGGGCAGAAACATGGAACATAAGAGAGGAAGAGAGAGGTAGTTTGAATGTGTTTGAGATGAGGTGTCTGAGAAGTATGATGGGGGTTACTAGGCTAGATAGAGTGAGAAATGAGGAGGAGAACAGGGGTGGAAAGGGAGTTGGGAGATAGGGTTGATGAAAGAGTATTAGGATGGTTTGGACACATGGAAAGAATGAGTGAAGAAAGAATAGTAAAAGAGGTATGGAAGGCAGATGTGGAGGGAGTGAACATGAGGGGATGTCCTAGGATGAGGTGGATGGATGGGGTGAAGGGAGCTTTGGGGAAGAGGTGAATGTCTGTTGAGGAAGGACGGGAGAGGAAAGAAGACAGGGGTGAATGGAGAATGGTTGTATATGGATGATGTTGTGATGCATGAGGTGGAATGGGCAGGGGGATGGGGGGTGAGGTAGTATGTGTGAGCAAAATTTGACACAACCCGAAGGGATTTCTCTCCGTCTTCTCCTTTTATGCATGGGGGAACAGAGGGGGGGGTCACCGATTTAATGAAGAGGCCTTGCTGTGTCTTGCAACACTGCTTCTGACCCAGGGCAGTGGACAAGGTACAGGGATGACCCGTCATCTAGGAGGTGCTAAGATGAGAGGGAGGGTGGAGGGGTGTGGAGTGTATTCAGGGATGAAATGGGTGGGAATGATTTTATGCCTTTTCCTTTTTGGCTACATCCCTTGTAAGTGGGAAAAAGCCTTGGTATATGTATGATGTATGTATGTATATTTAGGAAAAGTTTAATGTATTTGACCGTAGTATTGCAGTCCTTTTCACTAATATATACAATATATTTATATATACATACATACATATACCAAAGGATTTTTCCCCCTTACAAGGGAGGCCAAAAAGAAAAAGGCATAAAAACCATTCCCACCCATTCCATCCCTAATACACTCCACTCCCCTCCACCCTCCTTCTTATCTTGGCACCTCCTGGATGATGGGTCATCTCTGCATCTTGTCCACTGCCCTGGGTCAGAGGCAGTGTCGCAAGACACAGCATATCCACAGCAATGCCGCTTCATTAAATCGGCGACACCCCCTCTCCGTCCCCTCATGCAGAAAAGGAGAACACGGGGAGAAATCCCTTCGGGCTGCATCAAATTTCATATACTGTATATATATTAGTGAAAATGACTGTAATGATAGTAATGTCATTTGAATGATATTATTATATACTATATGTAAACAACCAGGCATTCTTCTTCACCCACTTCATATGACTGATATATTTCTTTGTGGACTTAATGGTATGTTTCATTGGTTTGTGTTTCACCATTATTTTTATTCAGTAATGTTATTTTCATCTGTACAGGCAGTTTCAAGCTGGATGTTGATAGTGTGTTGAGACATATTTAGGCATGATTAAACAACTGGTACCAACAAAGGCTGCTGGATTTTTTTTTTTTTTTTTTTTTTTTTAGGAATGTTTTTTTGTCACCTCTTACGACTCAAGTGGGAAGACTTGGTGGTAGCATTCTTTTCCCCCACCACAGGGTAGGCAAAAAAGGAAATGAATATTCAGAAAAATGGTACAGGACAGTAACAAGGGGTTGGGGGACAGCATAATGGAGGGACAGTTGCAGTCTAACAAAAGTGTCATCATTTCTCTATGAAGAGTCTTCCTCTATCACAGACAAAATGACATGTGGCTCTGGTCTATAGAGGCACCCCATATAGACCCTAAAGTATCAACTGCATGCTACTTTGCCACAATAACATGCAGCCAATACCCTTGTCTTCTCCTTTTCTGCATGAGGGGACAGAGAGTTGGGG
This sequence comes from Oratosquilla oratoria, assembly GCF_046742065.1. Classification (NCBI taxonomy): domain Eukaryota; kingdom Metazoa; phylum Arthropoda; class Malacostraca; order Stomatopoda; family Squillidae; genus Oratosquilla; species Oratosquilla oratoria. The sequence goes on along the minus strand of NC_134780.1, from coordinate 56,275,571 downwards.
GGTCGCCAAATAAATGAAGCAGCCTTGCTGTGGATATGCTGTGTCTTGCAACACTGCTTCTGACCCAGGGCATTGGACAAGATGCAGGGATGACCCGTCATTCAGGAAGTGCCAAGGTAAGAGGGTGGAGGGGAGTGGAGTATGTAGGGGAAGGAATGGGTGGGAGTAGTTCCTATGCCTTTTTCTTTTGGCTACCTCCCGTGTATGAGGGAAAAAAGGCTTTGGTATATGTATGTATGTATTTTTTATTTTGTATTTATTTTATTTATTCTATATACTTTTGAAACAGAGATAATAGTCCTTTTTCACTAATGTGTAAAAGCTGTTTTATATATTAGTGAAAAAGACTAATAATAATGATAATGATGTTTTGAGCACCATTATTATTGAGTCAGGCTAGTTAGAAGTGACTGCCTAGAGCAGTGGTTCTTAACCTGTGGGGAATGGCGGAGTTGCCAAGTGGAGAAAACAAAAATTAAGGGCCGTAAAATGGCACAAAAAAGCAAAGCGTATATTTACGTACTAAACACTGCATGGGTTAAAATCGAATTTGTCAAAGACCGATGCTGTGGTGGGAAATGGAGAGTTGACACACTAAAAAGTGGGGAATTGGAGAAAAAAGGTTAAGAACCCCTGGTCTAGAGTAAGATTATAACTTACAGTAGCAAGTGTCTATCTATATCTATCATCACCAGCATAATGCAAGATGATCCTTATGATTTGAAGGCTCTTAGGCTCCTTGAAACTCTTTGGAATGGACCGTGATGGACAGACAAACATGGTTATGGACAGTCTGTGTTGGGGGTATTTGTCCCACTGTCCAAAAGTCACGAATTTCAACCTTTTTGTTGCATTTTACAACATTAGTAATTTGTTCTCATTGTCACCAGATGACTGTTCAGCTGAAGGAAATGCCCTCTGGAGCAAAATGGTTAACAGTAACTATGGTAGGTTCTGGGTAGTACGAGAGGCATGTCAGAGGAAAATATGAGTGCAAAGCCTTCATTCTTGATACAGCAGCTCACTCCTTAGAGCTATATCAAGTGCATACTTGGTAAAGCTCTATCAAGCAAAATGTACTAAGAATGAAGATTTTACATTCACATGGTTTTCCTCTGACACGCTTGTAGACATTTGCTATTTTTAGACAATATGAAATTCTCTCGTAGTACGCAGTTTGTCTCTCTTGGTTCTATTTATCCATATACCATTAGGCTTTCTCATCATCATAAGGGAAGTAACCAGTCAAGCATGCACCCACCCCTACCCAGCCCACTCCCATCCATTATCCATTTCCCATCTCAACTCCTTGTGGATAGTCATCCCTGTCCCCTACCCATTATCTGGATCAGAAGCAATGTAGCAAGACAGAGCATGGACAGTAGGTCCAATTGCTTCAATTACATGGCAAACCTCTCTCCTTGTCCCCACATGCAAAATAGAGATGAAGAGAAACCCCTTTGGGCCATGTCAGTGCACACACTATACAACCATTCTCCACTCGTATATATCTTTTGCCCTCTCCCTTCCCTGTTCAATAGACATTCCCCTTTTATTGAAAGTCCCCTTCAACTCATCCACCCATCTCATTCTCAGTCATCCCTTCAAGTTCATTCCATCCACCTCTGCCTTTGTAACCCCCCACCATACTTCTGAGCCACTTAACCTCAAACATTCAAATTTCTCCTTTCTGCTTCTCTTAAACTCAAGTCTCTTGCCAATACAGTTCTGTAGGCATTGTCATGCCTTGATACATAATTTTCTTTGAATCCATCCCCAGATATCTTTTTCTCATGACACATCATTCCTTCAAACCATTTACCTGTTTTCCTCTGGAGTTTATTTCCATTCCCTGCTATATGTGACTTTAGATATTTAAAACTATCAACTACCTCTAACCTCTCTTCTTTAAGACTTGATTCCAGCTTACTGCTACCCTTACCTCTTGTACATCTCATCACCGTACTTTTACCCACATCTACCTTCAAGTTTCTCCTGTTGCATACCTTCCAAAACTCCAACTGCCTCAGGCTCTCATCTGACCCAGCCACAAGCACAGTGTCATCAGCATACTAGTTCAACTTCCACTTCCAGTCTAACCATCTCCAATCCTCTACCCATTACCCTCAATCTACCATTCTTCCCACCTCATCCCTGTACATATTGAACAGCCATGGTGACATAATGCAACCATGGTACAGCCCCACCTCCACCTCAAACTATTCTCTTACCATTTACAGCACTAATACAAGTTCTATTACTCATGTAAAAGCTTTTGACTACCATTATCAGCACTCCCCATAATCCCATATATATGCAATACCTCCCAGAATGTTTTTCTAACCCATCATAAGCCTTCTCTAATTCCACAAAGACCCAAAAAACATCCTTATTTGTGGCCCAAAATTCTCACAAATTTGTATTACCACCAAAAAATTATCCACTCTCCCTCTACCTCTTCCAAACCCACACTGCTCCTCACAAATTACTCCCTCTGTTTCTTTCCAAATTGTCTCAATTAACACCCTCCCATATGCCTTTCCAGTTACACTCAACACACTGATCTCTCTAAAACTACTACATTCATATATCTCCTTTTCCATTGTAAAATAGAACTATACACATACTCCTCCAGTCTTCTGGTATACTCCCCTCTCTTAGGCACACATTAAACAACCTCACTAGCCAATCCATTATAACCATTCCTCCCTTTGTCAGACAACCACATGACACGCATCCAGCAGAGGTGCCGTATCAGCTCTCACCATTTCCAATGCTCTTTGTACCTCATCCTTTCCCATTTCATTTTCATTTTCTCTCCCGTCACTTATGCTTGTCCAACTTTTTAAACTCTATTTACTATCATCAACTCCCTCTCTAGACACATCAACATCATTGCTCCACTAAGATTCTTATCTGGCACTTCCCTCCTACTCCATTCATTGGCTCATCCCCTACTGTAGCATTGAGATCCCCCAGCATCATCACATTCACATTCTTCCCATTCTTCCCTTTCGTCTTCACTTTTCTCACTACCAGATCCATAAGCACTCACAAAACCCACATCTCGCATCCCAGTTTCACCTTCATCCACATTAACCTAGAAGATACTTCCCTCCTCTCCACCACCACACACTTTCCTATCTCATCTCTTATCAGCAGAATTCCTCCGTCCCTCCCTTCCTTGCCCTCTCATCACTCATGACATTCTCCCCACCACACTTCCAAATTCAAAACCACTCTTCCCCGTCAGCTTGATTTCACTTATTGCTAATACATCCATCTTCCTTTTCACAAACATACTGCCAATCTCTTCTCTTTTACTCTTGGCTGTACTACAGCCATGTGCATTTTATGATATTACTAACATTGCAATTGTTATGGTTCTGTATAAAGGAATCTCCGGAAAGTCTTCGTCATATAAGAAAGGTTGTAATTTCACTTTCTGTATCTGGAATAAGTGCGTATAAAGTGGGAAGGATAAGAACAGAGTTATCAGGGTATAGACTTTTATGGATGCTGGACCTGCACACCATGGTGGGTTGTGATGTTCTTTTCAGCCCTTATCAGCCCCAGATTCCATCATCCTTGAATGTTACATGGTTTTATAGATTCTGTTCCATGAAAATGTTTCAAAAAACAGAATATGTTCCATTTCATTTTCTGCTCATAACTTTATTTTTTATAATTGTTTATATGTTAATTGTTATTTGTTTCTCTCTCTAATTCCTGGAGAATGTTTATATCATCTCCATCAACATACATTCAGTTTTCTGCACAGAGCTTTAAAATTTACACAGGATGCAGGAAACAAAATAGCTGACAGAAGTGTATTCTCAATTTTCCCATGATTTTTGTACAAATTAACATAGAAAAAGATAATGATACTTATTGAGAGGATGTCCATAGCAAGGAACATAGTATGAGCCATGATCTTGATGTATATTATATGGAGTGAAAAAATTGCGAATTGATATGTTTGTGTATGAGAAAGAAATACAGAAGGAATACAAGAAGCTGAGAGAAGAATAGAAGTGAAGGCTAGGGTAGAACTAGGAGTGGAGGAGAATTGGGGATGTTTCAAGGAGGGAGTCACAAGGTGTGTGAAGATGGTGTGTGGAACAAGGAGGATGGGAGGAAATAGAAGGAAGGGTAGTGAGTGGTGGGATGAGGAAGCAAAGAAGGTTGTAGAAGAGAAGAAATGTACATTCACAGATTGGTTGCAAAATAGGACGAGAATCATATGAGAGGTACAAAGAAAAGATAAGAGGACTGGAGGAGTGCCTGTATAGTTCCACTTTACATGGGAAAACGGGACAAGTGTGAATGTAGTTTTTTCAGAGGGATCAGTTTGTTGAGTGTAGTTGGGAAGGCTTATGGGAGGGTTTGGACTGAAAGGATTAGGAAAGGAACTGTGTGGGTTTAGGACAGATAGGGGTTGTGTGGATCAGATTTTTGTGGTAAGTCAGATATGTGAGAAAGCTTTAGGAAAAGGTAAGGATGTCTTGGGCCTTTATAGATTTGGAAAAGGCTTATGACAGATTACACAGAAAGGCACTGTGGCAGGTATTGTAGATATATGGGATAGGAGGAAAGCTGCGAAGAACAGTCAAGATTTTTTACAATAGTAGAGACTGTGTTAGAATTAGAAATGAGAGGGCGAGTGGTGAGCTAAAAATGGGACTGCCAGGGATGTGTCATGTTGGCATGGCTGTTCAATCTATACATGGATGGGGTGGTGTGAGAGGTAAATGGTAAAGAAAATGGAGAAATGTGGGAGATAAGCCAGTTTTTGTTTGCTGACAACACTGCATTTGTAGCTGGATCAGAGGAGGGATTTTGTAACGGAGTTTGGGAAGGTGTGTGAAAGAAGGAAGTTGAAGATAAATGTTGGTTAAAGTAAGGTGATGTACAAGGGAAAAAGATGGCAGCAAATTGGAAGTGAGTATTAAGGGAGAGAGACTGGACGAAGTGGATAGCTTTAAATACTTGGGGGTGAATGTGGCAGGAGAGGTAGGAGTGGGGGTGGAGGTAGAATGTAGATTGAGAGAAGCAAATAAATGCTTTGGGAGATTAAAATGTGTAAAGAGAAATAGACATTTGGGAATGGATGCTAAAAGGAGATTGTATAAAGGAGTGATTGTGCCAACAGCACTGTATGGAGCAGAAACATCAAACATAAGAAAGAATTTAAATGTGTTTGAGATGAAATAACAAGTAGGGGTTACTAGGCTGGATAGAGTGAGAAACAAGGTGAGGAGGAGAGTATGGGTGGAAAGGGAGTTGGGAGATAGGGTTGATGAAAATATTGGGATGGTTTGGACACATGGAAAGAATGAGTGAAGAAAGATTAGTAAAAGAGGTGTGGAGGAAGTGTACATGAGGAGGTCACCAAAGATGAAATGGATGGATGGGATTTAAGGGGCATTGGGAAAGAGGCGAATGTCTGTTGAAGAAGGGAGAAGACAGAAGAGAGGGGTGACTGGAGAATGGTTGTGTATGGATGATGCTGTGATGCATGGAAAGGAGTGGGTGGGGGATGCATGTGTGAATGATATTTTGAAACAGCCCGAAAGGATTCCCACCCACCCCATCCCCCGTCTTTTCTTTTTCTGCATAAGGGGACGGAGAGGGGGTCGGCGATTAAATGAAATGGCCTTGCTGTGGATGTACTGTGTCTCGCTGCATTGCCTCCGTCTCAGGGCAGTGGGCGAGATGTAGGGATGACCCGTCATCCAGGAGGTGCCAAGGTAAGATGAAAGGAGGGTGGAGTATGTGGGGATGAAATGGGTGGGAGTGGATTTATGTTACCTTTGGCTATCTCCTTTGTAAGGGGGAAAAAGCCCTTGGTATATGTATGTATACTGCATCTTTTCATGAATTACAACTGAGTATGCCATACATGGACAATAACGAAATTGTTTATTGATGTGATGTTTTTATTACATCAGGAATTGAAATAAAAACTAAATGACTACATTCAAATATCCCTTTTACCGAGATTCCGTTCTGTGTTCTGCGAGTAGTGCAAATACTATATCATGAAATGAGATGACATTCGAATATCATTCCATGTACTGATATTCCGTTCCGTGTGAATTTTATTCCGTTACAAGTTCCGTAAGATAGTTCATAGTTCATTCCCTTGTTACCTGTTTGCGATTCAACCGCTATTCGTTCAAAACCTAGCGTATAAATGTGCTTGAATTGTTGTATTTAATTAATTGGGATATCCCATCTTTTCGCATAATAAATGAATTAAGAATAAAATTAATGTTCATGCAACACCCTAACATGTTTGTCCCATTTCGTTATCTTGGTCTGTTCGATCAATTGCACTGAATGTACTCCACTGTCATTTATACTGCATGTGCATCAAATACTTTCGTCAACACTCCCTTGAAAATAATATAAATATGAATATAGCATTGTATATATTGCATATATTGGATTGTATATAACATGATTTTGTTAAAAAAAATTATAATAACCGTATTCAGAATCCCATGAAGTATGTTTACTTGACGCCTCGTGAGTTAAGGCTCCGTATGTATCTTTCGCCAGTTTTACTTCAACCAGTGAATAACGGCTTTCGTTGATGCACTATACATCCTGAAGATGTAACACAGTATGTGTGTGTGTGTATATATTATATATATATATATGATGGGGGTTACTAGGCTAGATAGAGTGAGAAATGAGGAGGAGAACAGGGGTGGAAAGGGAGTTGGGAGATAGGGTTGATGAAAGAGTATTAGGATGGTTTGGACACATGGAAAGAATGAGTGAAGAAAGAATAGTAAAAGAGGTATGGAAGGCAGATGTGGAGGGAGTGAACATGAGGGGACGTCATAGGATGAGGTGGATGGATGGGGTGAAGGGGGCTTTGGGGAAGAGGGGAATGTCTGTTGAGGAAGGACGGGAGAGGACAGAAGACGGGTGAATGGAGAATGGTTGTATATGGATGATGATGTGATGCATGAGGTGGAATGGGCGGGGGGGATGGTGGTGAGGTAGTATGTGTGAGCAAAATTTGACGCAGCCCGAAGGAATTTCTCCCCGTCTTCTCCTTTTATGCATGGGGGGTCGCCGATTTAATGAAGCGGCCTTGCTGTGGATGTGCTGTGTCTTGCGACACTGCTTCTGACCCAGGGCAGTGGACAAGGTGCAGGGATGACCCGTCATCCAGGAGGTGCTAAGATAAGAGGGAGGGTGGAGGGGTGTGGAGTGTATTCAGGGATGGAATGGGTGGGAATGATTTTATGCCTTTTCCTTTTTGGCTTCCTTGTAAGGGGGAAAAGCATTGGTATATGTATATTTATGATGTATATATTATATATATATATATATGTATATATATATATATATTATATATATATAATATATATATATATATATATATGTGTGTGTGTGTATACTTCATCTTTCCATGAATTACAACTGAGTATGCCATACATGGACAATAACGATTTTTTTTTTATTGATGTTTTATTACATGCGGAATTGAAATAAAAACAATGACATTCGAATATCCCTTTTACTGAGATTCCGTTCTGTGTTCTGCGAATAGTGCAAATACTATATCACGGAACGGGATGACATTCGAATATCATTCCATGTGCTGATTTTCCGTCCCGTATGAATTTTATTCCGTTACAAGTTCCGTGAGATTGTTCATGGTTCATTCCCTTGTTACCTGTTTGCGATTCAACCGCTATACGTTCATCAAGACCTAGCATATATCTGTGCTTGAATTGTTGTATTTAACCCGTGGATGCACGATTTTTTTTCAAGCAAATATGCACCGTGGGGTTAATATGACCCCCATCCTCTTTTTTAAAGTATTTTAGCATATTAAAGGCAAATAAAAGATTTCTAGTGTTAATATATATATTTTATACCCGGTATATAAAGAGAAACATCACTTCTTGATACCATAAAGGCAAAACAAATAATATATAATGAACCAATGTACAAACATACGTGCTTCAAAGTAAACTCAATAGATAGTGAAAGAAAATATTTCCTCTAATATCACATCAAAATAAAGATAGAAGTAGTGAACAGGAATCAACATATATATTCAACACCTCCCTTGGTTGCATTGTAGTAGAGGATAGTTTCTGGTTTTCTCTTGTTGGATTCATCCAGTTTGTTTGATGTATGCTGACTTGATAGGAGTACAACATTCTTGTTCTTTTTTGCTTTGTAAGAAACTATCTGTATTCCATCTTCTGAATATGCAGAAATACTTTCGTGCATTTTTTTCTGTTTTACTTCACGTAATTCTTTAGGAACTTCTCTTCTGTTGTTGCGAATAGTCCCAACTAACGACATTTGCTTCTGTGCAAGTTCACGTTCCAACTTCAAGCTGGTAAAAAAGTTGTCACACGTCACATTTCTCCCAGAACTATACAAGTGACGGGTAAGAGAGAGTACCACATGCATTCCTAATTCTTCAGTTCTCGACTCATCTTTGCCAGTGTACATTTGTATATTTGATACATAGTAGCTTTTTGCATCTACAAGTAACCAAAATTTCAATCCATACTTCGCAGGCTTTGAAGGCATGTATTGTATAAATCTACAACGCCCCCTGTACGGATAGAGTTCCTCGTCAACAGTAACACATTCAGTATGTGCGTAACAAGGCTGTGGGTTCTGAACGAATCCATCAAACAATAAACAAACATCGGCGAGTTTGTCTCTTGCTAACCTGGTGTTACAAGTTGTAGGATCATCAAATCGCAACGCTCGTCGTATGTCCTCGAATCTTTTCACTGACATTGTCTTTGAAAATATTGGAGGGCCAAATTCGGGGCTCCATAATTGCCTTACAGCTTGGTTTTTACTGCGATAGACGCCACGAAGAATGCAGAGGTCAACATAAGCACGGAGCTCATTTTCTGTGATGAGTTTCCAATCTTGACATATCCGCTGCCCTTGTTTATTAGTTTCAACCAGAATGGCCCCCATCATATCTCTGGCAAAAAGTAAATCAAATGCAGTACATGGGTCTTCTGTTATTCGATTTGTTGCGTATGCTGTAACACCGGATTGTGAAGTCAATATGTTCAAACTCTTCATTCTACCTTGTGAGGAAAGTTCATTGAAGAACCAACGATCGCCAGAAGGAGACTGTAGGTATCTAGGGTCGACAGCAACACGTGATGCTGTTACATCTTCAGAAATATCCTCGTCAGCATCAGAACAATCACTAGAGCCGTCACCAACTTGAGGTATAAACTCTTCGTCACTTATGTCATCTGTATCTTCATCTACATCGGTTTGGAGAAGTATTTCTGAAATACGTTCATTACTCAGTGATTTCCTACGAGCCATTGCAGAGAGTGTTGTTCCTGTAACCAGCACCCGTGCTCAAATGATGGTGTAATTTATGACAGCGAGGGCAGAACGTTGTGTGAAAACTTGTTTGAACTTGTTCACATTTGTTGCGTGTTTGACACTATCTGACAGTTCTTTCTGAATGAAGAATTTTCTCAGCTATAAATTAAAAGTTTTCACTTGTTACATATTATATTCACTATAAAATGCCTGTAAAAATAGTACATATTTCATTTGATAACTGTAATACAGAGGGTGATTTATGCAGATTTAATTTAACGTTACATTGAGATGGGGTCATTTTGACCCCAGTTGTGCAGGAATAGTGTAACTATTAAATTGGAGACTACTATTATCTATTTTTGAAAATTACTGAACCTAGAACATAACTTTCAATTATTTGGGAAAAGTCACAAAGCCATGTTCAAATATATCAATTGAAACTAAAGTATTTTAAGTTTAAAATTCGCTTGGGGTCAGTTTGACCCCACCGTGCATCCACGGGTTAATTAATTGGGACATCCCATATTTTCTCATAATTGAATTAAGAATAAAATTAATGTTCATGTAACACCCTAACATGATTGTCCCACTTCGGTATCTTGGTCTGTTCGACCAATTGCACTGAATGTACTCCACTGTCATTTCTACTGCATGTGTATCAAATACTTTCGTTAACACTCCCTTGAAAATAATATGAATATGGCATTGTATATATTGCATATATTGGATTGTATATAACATGATTTTGTTAAAAAATTATAATAACCGTATTCAGGATCCCCATGAAGTATGTTTACTTGACACCTCGTGAGTTAAGGCTCCGTATGTATCTCTCCAGTTTTACTTCAACCAGTGAATAACGGCTTTCGTTGATGCGGTATACATCCTGAAGATGTAACATACACACACACATATATATATCAAACCATCCCACTCCCACGACGGAGAGACCCTTGCCTCATAACTTCCTAAATGTTCGTATTCTTGGTTGATTTCTAGTTTTCTATTCCCACGGAGTTTGGTCTTGGAGGTTTAATGGAGACGGAGACAGAGCATCTACGACGGAGTCGGTGTTCGTTCGGGCAGTACGATCCAAAGACAGGCTCACAGGTAGTTTTTCATAACCATATATTTTGAGAGGCGTTTCCCACTGGCTCTGTTGGTAGAGCGCGCGCCTGGAAATGGCGTGGTGAATTCGGCGTCTGAATCCTGGCCGCGGCGCAGAGTTAGGAAGGTCACCCACTCTGAGCAATGGCCCCCACCAACCGTTGCTCATCTCGAACTTGAGGTGACTTGGGCATCACTGTGTGTGTGATACATTAGTTTCCTCCGGGTATCGTCACTGCAGTGGCATACCGCGGACGCCGTCTCCTGCGTTTATGTATGGACAGTTCCGGACCACCGGCAAGGTTGATGTCCGAGTGGGGTACCAGACCCACAAACCACGGGAATATATATATATATATATATAGAGATATATATATATATATATGTATATATATATGTATATATATATATATATATATATATATATATATACATATATATACATACATATATATACATATATACACATATATATACATATATATACATATATACAGTATATACATATTTATATATATATATATATATATATATATACATATACATATATATATACATATACATATATATATATACGTATACATATATACATATATATACATATATACACATATATATACATATATATATACATATACATATATATACATATATATACACATATATACATATTTATATTTATATATATACATATATATGCATATATATACCTATATATGCATATATACATATATATATACATATACATATATATATATACACATATATATACATATACATATATATACATATATGTATATATATATATTATATATATACATATATGTACATATATATACATATATATATATATATATACAGATGTATATATATATATATATATATACAGATGTATATATATACAGATGTATATATATTATATATATATACATATATATACATATATATACATATACATATACATATATATACATATATATATACATACATATATATATACATATATATATACATATATATAATATATATATATATATATATATATTCATATATGTATATATATATATACATATATGTATATATATATACAGTATATACATATGTATATATACATATATGTATATATATATACATATATGTATATATATATATATGTATATACATATATATTATATATATACATATATGTATTATATATACATATATGTATTATATATACATATATGTATATATATATGTATATACATATATATATATATATACATATATATATACATATATATATATATATGAAGACATCCTGACAGGTTGTAAGAGGAGTAGAGGGAAACACACAAGTAGAACAGGAGTTTATTCCTTGACTAGTTTCGCACAGTGATGCTTCTTCAGAAGAAGCATCACTGTGCGAAACTAGTCAAGGAATAAACTCCTGTTCTACTTGTGTGTTTCCCTCTACTCCTCTTACATATATATATATGTATATACATATATATATATATGTATATATGTATATGTATATATATATATATATATATATATATATATATATATATATATATATATATATTTATACCGCTGATACTAAGCAAGGAAACGGCTCTAGAATTTTAGCTAGGCACGGTTGGTTGTGGCAATGAACGGCTACAGTCAGCAGGATGGAGACTTTTCGAGGAAATTAAAATTTCTCTGGCTTAGTGTGGCCTGGGAACACCATGTGTTGCTCTGGTTGCATGGCATCGGAGCGGCTCATAAGCTATTTCCACGTGAGGTTTCCTATGTATTGAATAAAATCACAATGTTAACCGCAACAGTGCAGTATGTAACGTAACATGACATGGAACTTTCCCAATGTAAAAACCTTTCGGTTTTAGAGGTGGTACGTAATATATTTTGAACTGAGTTTTATTCACCGCTGAATTAAATCTATTGGCATAAGGCATAATGAAATGCCCCAGGGTGGTATATATCCCATACATTACCCATAATGCCCAATGGGTGGGACAGGTCAACTCACTGCAACGTCAACTCGCTGCACACCGAGTCACTGCACACCAACATATTAACTTACTGCACTTTTTTTATCATAACATAATTAAGATATAATGATAACAGTGAGTTAAGTTAGGCTAGGGTTTGGTTAGGTTAGGCTAGGCTAGGTTTGAGTTGGGTTAATGAAGTAAGTTGTCGCTATGCAGTGAGTTCCCCAGGAGTTTCCCTTGCAACCCAATCAAATTCACCGTGCTCCATAACATCCTTAGGTTTTAAGGGCTTATTACACCAGGCTATTTTTCCCCCAACCTCCAATTAATCGGCGGTACCGACAACCTCTACAGAAAAAATCACATATGTTGGAGGAAAATTACTTTACTCGAGCATATCAGATTCCTTCCCGAAAGTTACAGGCTGCAAATATGCTCCAACATTCGGACGCCAAAAAAGACGAGTGTGATGACGCCTTAGTTTGAACAAATATTTGGAAATTGACACTGCACGGGCCAAAGGGACAAGGAAACGGTATGGTAAAACCCGTTCGCCTGCTGTTTCTCTTGTTAGGAGGAGCAAGATATAGTTCATTTACTCGTTTTGTGATTCTATGTTACGAATACCATCGCTTGGGGTTATATGCTACTATTGCAGGATCGATATGTCATTAACACCTTCCTCACCGGAGATTCACCCTCCCACCACCCTACTGAAAGGAATTATATGACGTTAGTAGAAACAATGTACACATTCATCCATGAAATTTATCCTCTTTTGAAAGAAAAAAATAGCCACTACAGAAATACTAATAATGGTGTCATGGTGTTATCTAAAAGGTGCAACATCATTTCAGCTCACGGTTTTCCCGCCTCGAATGCACTGACCAGGGTCGACTGACAACCAGAACACGATGCACTGCGAGATGCAACGCATTTGATTGTCCAAGGTTTTCACTGTTCGTTAACGTCGTCTAGTATAATCCTGAAAAAATATGTAGTGTTGCATACTCCAATGAGAAAATGGTAACATGTAGCCACCATTCATCACCAAATGATTGCCATTAAAATTTATTGTTGTCACTCTTGAAGAAACACGCTGCTGTAAACGCGATCCAAATATCTCGTGTACTTTTTTTTATTACATCATCTGGTGGACGATAAAACGTTAACATATCATTGGGTTATAGAAACGGTATATAACCTATTTTGACCTATGGTTTCACCCTCAGTTGAGTGAAATAAACTAACAAAAATTTAGATTGATCCTCGTGGCGTACTCAGGTCTGGGATGTCCCTCTTGTTGAATAAAGGCGTATGGTATTAGAACAAATTTGCGCACGCACATGCCCACATACGCAAGTAAACGCACACAAACGCTCGCTTGCGCGCGCGCACACACACACACACACACACACACACACACACACACACACACACACACACACACACACACACACACACACACACACACACACACACACACACACACACACACACACACACACACACACACAGTTTCTCTTGGTAGATGGAGTCATGGGTGATCGAGACCCCCAAGGTCGACCAGGTCAGCCGGACTTGCGACCAAAATAGGCCCTTTTGCGCACGTGATGCCATTGAGCCCACACGGAGAAGCAAGCCTTGCCAGCATGACGCTCAATGCATTTATATTGTTATTTTGCTCCATCAATGTAAGGTCATGTCCTCCCCCTTCAAACTGAATAATATTGCATGGCGTCTGTCGGAATATAAGATTTAAAAGGCATCGTCTTAGCGACGGGTTGATTAAAACAGCCGCATCTTTCAGAATATCTTTCCCCGTAGTAAATAAAAACGTCTGGTGTAAACCAGAATATAGCTTATAAAGTGTATTATCATAAATAGGGCTTTGTATGTATTCTCATTGTGATTAGTTTGAAACCCTTTATCTGACTAAATTTACTTTACAGTGAGATTAATAATTGTGGTATACTTGTACCTCAGCTCTGCCCCCAAATGAGGACGAAATAAAAGTAATATTGATTGTCAATTATTGTTCTCGTTTACTTGTATTTGAATATGAAAAGAATTTGAATTTGGCACATTTATGGATTTTGCTCTAATGCGATTCGACATTTTTCCGACTCGGGGGGGGGGGGTGCGGTAACGTGTTAAACGATTATTTAACGTAGCATCGTAACACTTTCGTAATATTAGAAGTAAAATGATAGCATTGGATGTTATATCAATCAGATTCTCTCGGTAATCGGATCTTTTCCATTTTACGGTATGCAGTTGATTTCAACAACTTAAGAGAGGTAAGAAATGAATATTAATCTGAAACCTAACCTGACCTAACCTAACCTAACCTAACTTGACCTAACCTAACCCAACCTGACCTAACCTAACCTAACATATCCTAACCTAAAAATTATGCATGCTGTAAAATGGAAAAGACCCATGTAATCTTACATGCATGACTCCACAACTATATTTTACTCCATCTAAATGTTTTGTGTTTTCTGAACCGGGGTACCAAAGGAGCAAGTATCCCATTACATGAAGAAATTTTATTCCAACTTGTTTAAGTTCTTCAATTACTCATTTTAGTCATTAAATAATAGTAAGTATATATATGTATATATATATATATATATATATATATATATATATATATATATATATATATATATATATATATATATGTGTGTGTGTATTTACCTAGTTGTATTTACCTAGTTGTATTTTACGGGAAGGGGAGCTATGCTCGTGGGGTCCCGTCTTCATATCTCATTTTATCTAAACTATTTTTAAATTCATGTATTGTTTTTGCACACACCACTTTCTCATCTAACTTGTTCCAACTGTCTATTACTCTGTGAGGAAAGCTGTTCTTTTTCAAATCTCTTCTATAGCTGTCTTTTTTTATTTTCTTTCCGTGTCCTCTTGTATTTCTGTCATCCCATTTTATCAGATTCTCTCTATCAGTAATTTCTATGCCTTTCATGATTCTGTAAATAGCTATCAAATCTCCTCTCTCTCTTCTTTGCTCTAGTGTCTGTAGTTCAAGTTTTTGTAGTCTCTCTTCATATGATAGTTTTGAGAGTGTTGGTGCCAGTTTTGTGATTGCTCTTTGTATTCTTTCAAGTTTTTTTATACATTTTTTTGTACTTGGTGACCATATCGTTGCTGCATATTCCAATCTTGGTCTTATCAGGGTGATTAGGATTTTCCTCACCATTTCTTCATCCAGGTATGTAAATGCCACTTTGATTGTTCTTATTAAATTATAAGTTTCTCCAAAAATCTTATTTATATGTTTCTCAGGTGACATATTATTCATAACAATGACTCCCAGGTCCTTCTCATTTTCTACTTTTTTTATTCCTTCTTCTCCCAAATTATATGATCCTGTTATTCTGTTTTTGCTTTTTCCAAATTCCATTATACTACACTTTTTTGTATTGAACTCCATCTCCCACTTCCTACTCCATTCTTGTACTTTATTTAGATCTCTCTGTAGTGATTCACAATCTTCTTCAGTTTTCACTCTTTTCAGTAGTTTTGCATCATCTGCAAAGAAGCTCATATAGCTTTCAATTCCTTCATCCATATCATTAATATATATAGCAAACATTATTGGGGCCAGAACTGTTCCCTGCGGGACACCGCTTATTACTTCATTCCATTTTGAGTGCTGGTCTCTTATCACTACTCTCATTTTTCTTTCTTGCAAAAAGTCTTCCATCCAATTTAGCAATTTACCTTGTATTCCTCCTTCATATTCTAATTTCTTAAGCAACTTCTTATGTGGTACTTTGTCAAAAACTTTTTTTTAGGTCTAGAAATGCACAATCGGCCCATCCATCTCTTTCTTGTATTGTATCTATTAGCCTTGAATAGAAACATATTAAATTGGTGACGCATGATCGTCCATTTCTTAATCCAAATTGCCTTGGATTTAGTACGTTGTTTTTTTCCAAGTATTTTACCCATCTACTTTTGATAATTCTTTCACAAATTTTTGCTATTGTACTTGTTAGAGAGACTGGTGTATAGTTGGTAGGTTCTTCTTTATTTCCTCCTTTATATATAGGTACTATATTTGCTTTTTTCCAATCTTCTGGAACTTTTCCTTCTTTTAAGGAACTGCTTATTATGCTATGTATTTTGTCTGCCAGTTCATTCCTGCATTCTTTCAGAATCCAGTTTGCTATTTCATCTGGCCCAAGTGTGTCAATATTTCATTCTTTGTTACTTCTATTTCTTCCATAGGGGGGACTTTTTCCTTTCCACTCAATCTCTTCAGGTTGTATATTTTCCCTTGTAAACACTGATTTAAAATGTTTGTTCATAATTTCTGCCATTTCCATTTCCTCAGTGTATTCAACTCCTCCTTGTCTTAATTTCTCCAAGTCTTGTTTGTTTTTCAGTTTATTGTTTACAAATCTGTAGAATAGATTTGGTTGATCTTTACACTTTTCTATAACATCTTTTTCATATTTTCTTTTTTCCTCTCTGCACTTTTGTACATATTCATTTCTATAACCAGTATATATTTTCCATTTTTCAGGTCTTCTGTCTTTTTTCCATCTGGTCCAGGCTTTGTCTCTTTTGTCTTTTAACTCCCTACAACTTTTGTTGTACCAGCATTTTACATATTCTTTTTCTTGTTTTTGTCTTGGGACATACTTTTCCACTCCTTTTTTGTAAATTTTTGTCAAAATATTCCATTTCTCTTCCACTGATGTTTCTTCTTTGTATATTTCTTCCCAGTTTTCTTGTTGGAAGAATTCTCTTATTTTATCAAAGTTTGTTTTTTCATACATCATTCTTCCTTTTCTATATTGTTCATTTCTTTTCATATATTTTTCTTCATTAAGTTCCAGTTCAATCAATATGTGGTCACTTTTACCTATTGGTGTTTTATATTCAATCTTGTCCACTATTCTAGGTTCAGATGTAATTATTAAGTCTAGTCTCGATGGTTCTTCTTCATTTCTATACCTAGTGTTCTCTTGTATCCATTGTGTCATTGAATGGTCAGTAATCATCTCAAGTAGAGCATTTCCCCATGAGTCATCACCACTCTTTACTGTCATTTCTTCCCATCAGATTTCTTTGCAATTAAAGTCGCCCATCATAACTATTCTTCCTCCGTCTTCCATTATTTTAGTTAATGCTATCTTTGTGTCCTCTAACATACTTTTATGTTCACTCTCCTCCCATGAGGCTGTTTTCGGAGGCACATAATTGATCACAAATTTTCTGCTTTTCTTATCTCGGTCTTCCACTTCTATCATAATCATCTCTACTGTATTCTTTCCATATATGACACCTTTCACGTTTATATCCTTCTTAGTCAGGAACATAACTCCACCCCCTTGTTTTTTCTCTCTGTTTCTAATCCAATAATTGTATGCATCATGTCCTACACTGTTGGGTGGTAGTGGGCCTTTTAATTTTGTTTCTACAATTCCCATTATGTCCGGTTCTTTTTCTTTCAAATAATCATTCAGTTCATTCATTCCTGTTATCAATCCATCTATATTTGTGTAAGACGCTCTTAGTTTTCTGCCACTTCCATTGTGTTCTCTGTTTCCCTTATGTTTTTCTTTAGTATGTCGAACTGCTTTATTTTCATGTTCACTACTTTCCAATAGAATCTCTCTTTCTCTGACTCCGTTCTTTCCTCGTTTTTTGCCTTAGCTTCAAGTCTTTTCTGCTTTTCTGCCTCTCTTTCCTCCTTATTCATTTCTCTTTTTATCCATACCTTTTTATATTGATCATTTGTTGCTAGTTTCCCTGTTTTGGATAGAATTTTCTCTGCCGTTGTTTGTGACCTGAATCTAATCTTAATTGGTCTGGTCTTATCTGTACTATATTTTCCGAGTCTGAATTTTTCCTCAATTTCCTTTATAATTTCTGGTTCATCTTCCTGGACTAATTTTAATAAACTGCTTACTCTTTCATTTTCCTCCTTGATTCTTGCGGTTCTATCTGGGTTATGTTTCTCTTCCATTCCTAATATAATTATACATTTCTTTTTGTCAGCTAATTCTCTTACTATATTCTCCTTCTGTCTCATCACTTTAATAACTGAGTCTTCATTATGTTCTTTCAATTGCTGTTTGACTATGTCAGTGAATGAAACCTTATTCCCTTCTTGGGTTGTTCTCCAATTTTTAGCTTCTTTAGCTATTGTCTCTCTGTTTTCATTACTATTCTTCTTCAATTTCTCATTCTCCTCCTTTACATTTCTTAACTGTCTTTTTAGGTCCTCTATTTCATCAGTTAAGTTTCTGTTAGCCTTCTCTAGTTGTTCCAACCTTTCAATTCTCTGGAAAATGGAGTCAACATTACCTAACTTACGTTCCAAGTCCTCGATCACCTTATCAACTCTCTCCTCTAGTCTTATCAGTGGGGGGGGGGGGGTTGTGTCTCCCCCCCCCCCACCCTCTTTAAATCCCTGGAACATATTCTCGTCACTTTCTACTGTATTGCTCCTCTCTATACTTCTAATCTTTACATTTTTATTAGACATTTCATCATCGCTCAGTCTTTTGTTTACCTTTCGCTTGTCTGGCTGGGCCAAGTCTACTCCCTCCTCATTTCCTTCCATTTCCCTCAGTAATCCCTCCCCTTTTCCTCTTTCCCTACTTTCCCACTACTCCACGAGCAATTTCCCCCCCACCCTGTAAAAACACTAGGCACTTCTCTTTGCGTTGGGATCCACAGACTTCAGTTTTCTTCAGAACGTCATCCAAGCCGTCCATTCGCTGAAGTGTGTGTGTGTGTGTGCGTGTGTGTGTATGAAAAAAATATATATACAGTATGTATATATATATATATATGTGTGTGTGTGTGTGTGTGTGTGTGTGTGTGTGTGTGTGTGTGTGTGTGTGTGTGTGTGTGTGTGTCTATATATATATATATATATATATATATATATGTATATGTATATATATAGTATATTTAAAATTATTATCATTTCAGACAAATGAGAGAGAATGTGGGTGGGGAAGGGCAAACGAAGATGTGTTGGGAATAGAGTTTATTGCCCTAACGTTGCGACCAAAGTGGTCTTCTTCAGAGGACTACAGCATTACAGACGGATCACAATTCTTATATTCGTAGTGAGAGGGAACCCGCCAAGGTATGAGCGGATGGGTCATGTTTTCCTTTTGGCTTACGATTTAATTATTAGGACACTTGCTGCTTTCGAGAGGCATTTAAATCCGTCTCTGTCGTTGTTGTTCTCGTTGGTGGCGATATGTGCAGCTTCCACAGTTTTTCTCATTTTCTTTTCAAATCCCTCGTGTAGAATTTCTGTGTTGTTCCAATCAGGTAAATATCCACATTTGTCCAGGTGACGAACCAAGGAGTTAGATGTTCTATTTGCCCTGAGATCGTTTTTTGTGCTCACTCAAGCGTTTATTGATCCCTCGACCTGACTCACCGAAGTATGATGATGGACAGCCGCTACATGGAATACGATAAACGACACTGAGATTATTACGAATATGTTTCTTAAATATTTTTCCTATTTTATTGGAAGATATTTTTGCTACATTTATTCCACCTTTTAACAAATAATCATCAATAGCTATGGTGTTTGCAGAATTAGGGACAGAAATAAAATGTGACTTATCTATTCCCAGGGTCGAGGTCGAGGGATCAGTAAACGCTTGAGTGAGCACAAAAAACGATCTCAGGGCAAATAGAACATCTAACTCCCTGGTTCGTCACCTGGACAAATGTGGACATTTACCTGATTGGAACAACATAGAAATTCTACACGAGGGATTTGAAAAGAAAATGAGAAAAACTGTGGAAGCTGCACATATCCCCACCAAAGAGAACAACAACGACAGAGACGGATTTAAATGCCTCTCGAAAGCAGCAAGTGCCCTAATAATTAAATCGTTAGCCAAAGGTAAAACATGACCCATCCACTCATACCTTGGCGGGTTCCCTCTCACTACGAATATAAGAATTGTGATCCGTCTGTAATGCTGTAGTCCTCTGAAGAAGACCAAGTTGGTCGCAACGTTAGGGCAATAAACTCCATTCCCAACACATCTTCGTTTGCCCTTCCCCACCCATATATATATATATATATATATATATATATATATATATATATATATATATATATATATATATATGTTATATTAAAATGTATATATGTATATATATAAATATATATATGTATATATTAATATATATA
>NC_134780.1:56207425-56249925 GCF_046742065.1 Oratosquilla oratoria | reverse complement strand
ACAGTAGGGGACAAAAACTTAGGCACCAGAGTAAAAATAATAAATTTTCCTCATATAACCTATATCATCAGGTACTTTCCAGTTCTCTAGTACTTTGTTGGACACCCTTTTCTCATGATACATTCTTGGAGACGTTTAGGAACAGATGTTGCAAAATTTTGAAGCCATACGGGGTCGCACTCACTTAATTTATCTTTCATGAGCACCCAGACTTTCTCAATTGGGTTTAAATCAGGCAAATTGCCTGGTCAATCTTTTATATACTCCACATCACAGAATGCAAACCATTTTTTAATGAGTTTAGTAGTGTGGCATGGTGCACCATCCTGCATGAAGACATCTGTTTTGTACTGAATAAGACAGTCCTCCAAGTGATCATTAAATAGCTCAAAATATCGGTCTGCATTCAGTTTTACATTTTTTGTAGTATCACTAATGATCCCACACTATAGTAGCCAAAAGCACCCCAAACCATCAGTGAATCAGGAAGTTTTACAGTACCGTGTGTGAATTTTGGGTCCAAAGGATCACTGCCAGGATAACAGTACACTTTGCCAAGACGGTTTCCAGTAATGGTGAAAGTGGCTTCATCACTCCACAACACATTTTTCCATTTCTCCACTGCGTAGTGTGCAGCGGTGGGCCAAGAAAACTCGTGATGCTGGTGGAGCCGATCCGACATTACAGAACAAGCCCACAGAGGGAAGGTACTGAGGAGACAGGTGGATGTTTGTCCACGTATAACAGCACCATAGTTGAAGGAAAAGAGCCCTAAGTTAATTGGCCATGTGTCTGTGAGAAGAGTAGGCCGCCGCCTGCATGATGATCTGCAATTCTCACACCACAATGTTCGCAAGAAACCACTTGTATCCATAAAACAGAAAAAGAAAAGGGTCGCTTCTTACCGCAAATATTTACAGTGGGATATGGAGAAGTGGAAAGATGAGTGTGTATACATACATACATACATACATACTTACATACAGGTATATATATATATATATATATATATATATATATATATATATATATATATATATATATATATATATATATATATATATACGTATACGTCATAGTTGGACAATTCTGTTTTTCAGATGGGCATTTCAATTTTTCAAGTGGGCAATATGATTTTATGGGGGGCAATTGAGGGCAACTGAGGAAGCCTGGGTTATTATTTTTTCTTTTTTTTATTCATTTGGTTTTGGTTTTTTAATTTTTCATTTATTCCTATTTCTTTTGAGGTGGTTTTAAAATAATATCTTATGCTTTTTCAGCTGAAGGGGAGTTTATTTTTAAAATCATAAGAATTTGTATATCACCACATGGGAGACATCAGGATTTTAACGATGATTAGGTGGGGCATAATGGCCAAAAGGAGGTTGAGAACCACTGATATATCTACCGGGGTGTATATATATATATATATGTATATATATATATATATATATATATGTATATATATACATATATATATGTATATATATATATACATACATGTAAATATATATGTGTATATATATATACATATATATGTAAATATATATACATATACATATATATATATATAAATGTATATATATATATTGTATACACCACCTACATCATCACCATTTCCCACGCATTGTGAACGATGTCACAATCACCAACCAGACTCTCTGGCGCCTACCATATCCGCTCAAATCGCTGAGTCTGCATTTTAACAGCCGAGCGCACCTCCCCGGGCGCCCACACACGGACTCACGAACACACACACATAATGGATGCCATTAGACACGACCCACATAACACACGGAAACATTACATATTAACGAGCCACCCCCCTGGATATGTATATATTACGACTTGTACAAAAAATATAGTAGGTAATTAGTGGGTTGCCCCAGCCATGTGGGGCGTTGGACTTTCAAGGTGGAATTATTAAACAAAAGGATAAAACGCACCTCAAAACTTTGCTGAGTTAGGCACTTCCGGCAACAAAAACCCGGCGCACAGCTCCAAGAGGGTCGGTCTGATAGACGTGCCCTGTGTAAAGTGGTGTACTGCAAACTCTGAGTAAAACCATGTATAATAGTGTAATGCAAACTCTGTGAAAAACGATGTATAATCCTATACTGGAAACTCTGTGCAAAGGTGTGTAGAAAAGTGTAGTGAACTCTCCTTAAGATTAACTAATAAAGTGAAGGAAACTCAAGATCGTATCTGTAATACCAAGAAGATACGGTAAGGGTAGGTAAATACTGGTGGCAGCATAAACCGCACCCCATTCCCTCCAATAGAGACTGGTACCTAGAAACCACCGTATTCTCAACCCGAAGCAAGCCAGCCACGCCCACCGTCGAGCAGCACGGACCTCGGCCGCGAGCTGACATCGCCTGCCTTTGACATCTCATCGACACCGCAGTACACTCTACACTGTCACGGGCATCGTCATCACCGACTCCAAATTACCTAACCACTTCTAAACAAGGTAAATAATATATCAACCCCTCACAATACTTGATAATATTGATAATCCTCACCTACCCACCAAAACCCCCCCTGATACTCGCTTTTCTTTTCCATTCCATGCGAGCATCATTCCCCCATACTTCGAGTACCAACCCCCAACAAACCCAATAAGGAAAAGATAGCACCAATCCATCAAAATATATTTCATCCACGACCCAAACTGAACTTCGACCAAGATTCCTACGTCTGGCCACTAACAGTCTACGGGCTGCGACAGCCGCACCTGACGGTAGCTGCACGTACGTCCATACATCCAAATTCAGTAATACCTTTCCAAGGTATCCCAATATTTATACATTTATGTATATTTTACGATTCATTCTAACCTTTTTTTTAAACAACAATACATCCAACTTAAACGAAGCAAATATCATTATATTAATTTTTTTTGTAACATCACTAAGATATCCACTCACTTATCTTTGCAAATAATTAAGTTAAGAGATTAGTCACTACGTAACATAGTACTATAATAACTACTTAGTGATAAAAAATTTCCTCCTTACAAAGTACATATTCACTAATATTTAAGTATTATTTTATATATTATTAATTGTTACCAATCCATAATTATAATAACATTTCCTTTTACATAACCTTACTTTGTATTTTCCCAATTTATTATTTACATTTAATACCTTTTCAACTTTTACAATAATTTATATAGTTATATTGATATATATACCCTTTTTGTTATATTTCCACCACCTTATTATTACAAACCCATATTATATATCTCATTGTATACCCATTTACATTTAATATCTTTTCAACTTTTACAATACCTTTTTTTTTATAATCTTATCCAATTACTACTACAAACCCATATTATATATCCCATTGTATACCCATTGACGCCTTATACCCCCCCCTATTCTCTAACTACACTACATTATATCTTAAGTAATACATGCATCTCTAGTTAGACACTAACATGGCTACAGGAACGAGAGCCAAGGTCAGAAATTTAATTGATGTATTTCGTTCTGCCTCTAAAGAAGAAAAACCCTCCCATGACTCAGACCATGCCACAACTAAGGCAGATTCTCAAATAATTCTCAAGGATAACATTGACAACCCCCCTTTCACCATGACCACTCACAGGAAGACCCTTTTAACCCAACCCAAGTACAACAACTCCCCAACCCCCTCCCCCCTTCCTCACCAAAAGTTCAAGTTACCCCTCAACTAGACCCTCAACAACGACCCCCCCACACCTCACCGCAACCCCAAATTCCCCCTTATGTAGACCCTCAACAACGACCCCCCCACACCTCACCGCACCCCCAAGTTGCCCCTCATGTAGACCCCCAGCAACAATCCCTAAATCCCACATCCCATGCATACGAGAACTTAGCCTTCCCTTCTCCCAACTTCCCGCCAAGTCCAACAGCCTTCACCCAACATCCCTACCCAGCACCTAACCTTGCCCCAACCCCATTGCAACATCCTCACCCACAACTCCAACCTACAGTAATCAATAATTACCAAACCATTACCCCTCTAACCGAAATCCCCACCTTCTCTCAAGCTAGCGGACTCTCCATCACTGACTTCCTGACGGCATGTGACCTTTTCTTTTCTAAAAATCCAGACTACTCTGACTTAGATAAGATAAATATATGCCGCCAGAAAATAGAAGCATCAGATGAGCACCGATCTACCGCTCGGATGCTAGACAGTCTGATAGCCACAGGGATCGCATATAGCGATTATAAGCAGCATCTGTTAAATGTCTTTCAGAGCAAACAAGCAAACAACATTAACTTTCTCCTCACATTTCTAAATAATACTAGAACTCAAAAACAGACTAACATCAAAGACAATGTGGCCAACGCAATCAAGGAAATTAGGGAAAATCTAGAAAATAACAGCCCTTGGACCTGTACAACCATTACAGGAAAAAAGGCAGTGACATTAGAAAACCTATACACATTCCTGGAGATAGGCCTTTATCTTTCCCAACTCCCACCAAAGTGTCAAAGAGAAGCCACAAAAAGGGATTTAAACACTAGAAACCCATTAGCTTACACATACATATTAGACATAACCAACGCTTGCAACATCTCCCTCTCTGACCAGCACCATTTTGCTAGACTAAATAGCCTTCAGTCACACCAGCCCCCTAGCTCCAATACAGCGCAACCATCTAACTGGTGTTCCTACCATCTTTCCCACACGGATTCTCAATGTAGAACGCAGCAATACCAACACCCGCAGACACAACACCACACTACCCCTTGCTCAGTTCATGGAACTACTTCCCACACGGATTCTCAATGTAAAGCGCAGCAATACCAACACCCGCAGGCACAACACCGCGCTACCCCTTGCTCAGTTCATGGTACTACCTCCCACACAGATTCCCAATTTAGAGCTCAACAACAAATCAAACAACTCACGCCCCCCCCCAGACCCCCCAACATGCCAAAATGTTCTCAACAAAAATCACAACCACAACCTCATCAGAGAACAAACAAACAAGTTACCGCACCTCGACAAACACCCTCCTCCCACACAACACATACAACTCAACACCGATTGGGGGAACGTGCACCAGCCTCACGCACCAGACCACCATAGGAACGTCCGACACACCACACAACTATATCACCCTAAAGGTGACATTAGATCAAATTACTGTTGACATGATGGTTGATACAGGAACAAACCTGAACCTCATCCCCAGAGCTCTCTATGAAGCACTAAATGACCCACCCCAAATTCAGTATTCAAATACGGAAGGCCTACTGATAGAAGGATTAACCATATCACTTCATGATATGATTGATATAAATATAGAAGTAAACAATTCCCAGGTAGGCTTCACATCCTTCCACTTAGCTGATGAATGGAGTCTCGACCAACAAGGTATAATAGGTTTAAAGTCCCTACGAGACTGGAAGTCCATCATCAACTTAGATACCAACAAAATCTCCTTCCGAGATGAAAGTAATGAGTCAACACTTCCTGAAACACCCGACCCAGACACACAACCTCTTTCATATCTATCTAGCTTAAATAAACCCTCTCCAACTAAGAGCTACTCATTCCGTCCACCACCTTATGTCACCTCAAAAGCACTGATGTCTAACACAGTCATCATACCCCCTAGACATTCAATAACATTTCCACTATACATACCCGGAGCAATAGAACATCAGGATGTCATAATTGACCAAGATACGTCAAGAATAAATAACATAACCCTAGAATCTTCATGGGATGTAGTGTCAGAAAATAAACACACCCTAGCTATGTTAACGAATCTCTCAGACAAAATTAAAGAGAACACATATATTTGTTCAGTCCATCTCCATAATTCCCCAATCCAGGAACCACTCCCTCAACACATCAACACTGTAAGACAAACACAAACCCTCACCCCTATCCACCCCAACCAAATCACAACATCAGCCAATGGAGAGATGCGTGACAAATTACAATACATCCTACAAAGGAATAGATCGGCTATCGCCTTAGAAGGCGAACCCTTAGGCAAATGTGATATAATCAAACATCACATCCAAATTCCCCCCAACACCCCCCCCTCATACACCCCCGCTTACCGCATACCCCACAGTAGGAAGACACAAGTCAACAACAGTGTGCACGAGATGTTACACCAAGGTGTAATTTCTCACTCAGACAGTCCGTGGAACAGTCCCCTCTTCCTAGTCCCTAAGAAAGACGGAACCTTACGCCCTGTTGTTGACTTTAGGAAAATAAATCACCTAACTCAATCTGACCCACACCCACTCCCTGCCATGCAGGATGTCTTACAAGCTATAGGGAACGGGAACTCTGTTTTTTCCACAATTGACCTTAAGTCAGCCTTCTGGCAGGTGGAACTGACAGAGGAATCAAAACCCGTAACCGCATTCTCCACTGATAAGGGACATTTCCACTTCGAGCGTATGCCCTTTGGCCTTAAGAATGCCCCCTCAACCCAACAGAGATTAATGACTCGCATTTTCAGCGACATGATAGGAATCTCATTATTCGTCTACTTAGACGACCTCATCATCTATAGCCCCACACAAACTGACCACCTTCATACACTAGAGATTGTCCTAAAAAGACTCAAAAACACCGGACTGAAAATCCAACTAGGAAAGTGCAAATTCCTACAGACGGAACTCACCTTCCTAGGCCATAAGGTCGATGCCCGAGGCATCCACACAACCACAGACAAAATAAACACAATAACCAATTTCCCAACCCCAAGAAACGCAGATGAAACAAGAAGTTTCGTAGGACTAGCATCATACTATAGACACTTCATAAGAAATGTTGCACACATAGCATCCCCTCTCACCAAATTCACAAGGAAAGGCGAGACCTTTAAATGGTCTGAAGCAGAACAGCAAAGCTTCGACACACTTAAACATGCTCTTACCACAGCCCCTGTCCTTGCCTTTCCTGACATGAAGAAAGAATTCCTTCTTTACACCGACGCCTCCTCTAAAGGAATAGGCGCAGTCTTACAACAGAAAGATGAAAACGGGAAAGAGCACCCCATAGCCTACGCAAGTAGAGTACTGAATAAGCCTGAAAGTAACTATTCAACTACCCACAAAGAAGGACTTGCATTGATATGGGGCTTGAAACATTTCAAATATCTTATACTAGGCTATAAGATAAATGTTTTTACAGACCACCAACCCCTAGTCTACCTCTTTAACTCTAAAGACTTACATGGCAGAATTGCTAGGTGGAAAACCACCTTATTGGACTTTGATCCAAAAATAACATACCTAGCTGGAAAGGCTAACGTAGTAGCCGACTCACTAAGCAGACAAATCCACATATCCACCTTAACAAAAACAACCTGTATTCCTATGCAAGACCTTAGAGAAGAAACAGACAAAGACCCGACATGGTCTAAAGTAAAACAACATCTACTTTCAAGAACACCCTTACAGTCCCGACCACCTGTCCCAATAGAGGAACTCAAACTGGTCGACGGAATCATAAGGAGAACCACTAACAGGCATTCTTTCTTATGAAAAAAGACATAACCACGCACAAACATAATTGTGTGACTTGCAACCAATTCAGAGGACCTGACCCAAAACAACTCAATATCAAAGACATTCCACTCCCTGCTGAACCATGGGAAACACTTGGCATTGACCTACTTAAAATGCCAACGAGCCATCAAGGTTCCAATTATGTACTCACGGCAGTCGACTATCTGTCAAAGTACACAATCCTAGTTCCACTACAGGACAAAACAGCAGAGACTGTGGCCAAAGCATTGGTTAACAACATATTCTGTAAATACAACATCCCCAGGCGAATGCTGTCTGACAATGGTTCAGAGTTCAAGAACCAGGTAATGCGCGAAATAGCACATTTATATAACATAAATCAAACCTTCGCCACTGCCTACCATCCACAAGGGAATGGACTTGTGGAACGAACAAATAGAAAAGTGCTTGAAATCCTCAGACCTTTGGCCAACGATTTTTCGGATAGTTGGGAAGATTGGCTACCCCAGGTACAAGCCAGTATCAATAGCACAGTCAACTCCGCAACAAATATGTCCCCCCATGAGATCATATTTGGCCAAAGAATGCGACTACCCTACCAAATATTCAACCAACCACCACCCCCCTTATACAACCTAGATAACCTTACCCAATGCCTAAAAAGAGGCATGCAAAGTATATACAAACAAGTCAGAGAAAACCTCAAAGTAGCTCAAGAAAGAACAAAAACAAAACAACACAAACGATCATCTCCACTTAGCATAACACTTGGAGACACAGTCATGGTCAAAGACTCTAATAGAACTAACAAACTCAAACCCAAGTTCTTAGGCCCCTTCACAGTCACAACCTCACTCCCCAACAATGTTTTCCTGTTAACGGACCCTTCCGATCACACAACCGTAACCATACACGGAGAGAAGTTGAGAAAAGTTAAACTTAACCTCGACCCAACCCCACCTCCCAACTACAACTCACCTACCGCACTAACACATAACTCACCCAAGCGCAAGTCCCATCACATGACACTACGTCGACGCAACTAAACATGCACTCTAGCTCTCGCCCCTGAAGATGCAGGACGTCATGCATCCCTCAGTGGAGGTTAAAATGGCCAATTTACAATAAGAACTCCCTTCCAAACATCTATCAAACCCTCTCTACTTCCTTCCGACCACTATAACCTTAGCGAGAGTCAGATAGCCATATCCTCATTCACTAAAACATAACCTTCATCCACAGGATGCAACCCATATTCCTCCTACCCTTATCAAAACCGCACAATGACCCTCAACCTACCAACCTCCACCATCCTAAAGTCAACAGACTGCCAGTGGATTTCACTGACCTCACCGGAAACCATGGCAGCTTGCAAGATAGCACGACCCAACTTCCATATCTGTCCAGCTTACCCCTTCCATTTCCAATTAACCAAGTCCCAACCTTGCCTCTCAGAACTCACAACACCCAAAGTCAAATTTTCCGAGACATGTGATTTTCGCTTTTCGGACAACACTCAAATACACCACACCCACGTAGGACATAAACACTTCATATTTCTTCCCCACCCCACATTAGTATCCGTAATATGCCTACACAAACCACCCTCCCATCATAAGATCAACGGCTCTATCACTCTACCAGACACCTGCCACATCTATATGATGGATTCAATGCTCCTCCCCATCAAACTCCATTACCAAGGCACTCTCAACACCACCCACGATCTAGGTCCCATAACCCAACTAACGCTTCCACCCCTCCCTAAGATCCCCGATACCATCCTCCCAAGTAAGATAGACATGGTACGTCTCCTAAATAAATCAACTACTCTTGATATGGACTCCTTAGATCTACACTATAAAATTTTACCCTATGCCTCCACTGCCCTCTCATTCTTAATCATCATTTTTATACTAGTGATACTAACAAAATACTTTTGCATGAAATAAGTCCTTGAAACAGTTTTTTTTTTCCTCTCCTTTTCCCACATTGCTGTAAACCTAGGATAAGTTTTGTCTTGTGTCTCATCCAATATCTTGAATACCATAATAACATATATACTCATACAAACTCGTGATAAGAGTTTCCCAGAAAACATAGATTGTGACTTACAACCAGTGATATGTGAAATATCATATGAACTCCAGTATGATATTTGAAAATGTGACTTACAAACAGTGATACGTGAAGTATCGTATAAACTTTCATGTAATAGTTGAAAATATATGTAATGTTGGTGAGACACAACCTTATTCCCTATTCAGAGACACAACATCGCATACCCATGCTTCTAGTTCAATGTACCCTCTTGGGACCTCATAATCACCTCAACATCACCCCCCCCCTTCTCCACATATAACCACCCAAAGATTTTGTGTCTCTGACTATATAACTATATAATAGTATATATGTATCAATACCTTGTTAACCATGTAACATTAGGTACCGGGAGCTACCTAACCCCAGGGGGAGGGCGATATGTTTACACCACCTACATCACCACCATTTCCCACGCATTGTGAACGATGTCACAATCACCAACCAGACTCTCTGGCGCCTACCATATCCGCTCAAATCGCTGAGTCTGCATTTTAACAGCCGAGCGCAACTCCCCGGGCGCCCACACACGGACTCACGAACACACACACATAATGGATGCCATTAGACACGACCCACATAACACACGGAAACATTACATATTAACGAGCCACCCCCCTGGATATGTATATATTACGACTTGTACAAAAAATATAGTAGGTAATTAGTGGGTTGCCCCAGCCATGTGGGGCGTTGGACTTTCAAGGTGGAATTATTAAACAAAAGGATAAAACGCACCTCAAAACTTTGCTGAGTTAAGCACTTCCGGCAACAAAAACCCGGCGCACAGCTCCAAGAGTGTCGGTCTGATAGACGTGCCCTGTGTAAAGTGGTGTACTACAAACTCTGTGTAAAACCATGTATAATAGTGTAATGCAAACTCTGTGAAAAACGATGTATAATCCTATACTGGAAACTCTGTGCAAAGGTGTGTAGAAAAGTGTAGTGAACTCTCCTTAAGATTAACCAATAAAGTGAAGGAAACTCAAGATCGTATCTGTAATACCAAGAAGATACGGGAAGGGTAGGTAAAATATATGTATACTCTTATATATGTATAAATATGTATACATGTACATATACATATGAATGTAAATATATGTATACTCTTATATGTATGTATGTATATGTATATATATATACATATATATATATATATATATATATATACACATATATATAAATATATATACATGTACATTTATATATATGAGTGGAAGGGTGGTGAGATAAACACCGAGTAATGTTGGAGTGTAAATTTACTGACGTTTCGTCCTTAACAGGACTTCTTCAGAAGTCCTGTTAAGGAAGAAACGTCAGTAAATTTACACTCCAACATTACTCGGTGTTTATCTCACCACCCTTCCACTCATTCTGTCGTCCTTCTGTCCAACATTTATATATATAAATGTATATATATGTATACTCTTATATATGTATATATATATATATATGTATATATATAATATATATATATATATATATACACTCACACACTCATATATATATATATATATATATATATATATATATATATATATATATATATATATATATATATATATATATATAAATGTTACATCAAGAAACGAGGTAACGGGACCTTGACTTGTATATCGAAGTGTTAGTCGGGGTTTTAGCCGGATATACAAACGGTCAGGAACATTGTGTGGTATCATGGTTGGGACTGAATCAGTTCTAACCAAGACCCTACTCCCTAGCAGGAATATGTCATTTTTAAATAGAATTCATTGAGATTAAGGAAAACATCTGTGTATAAATGTATATACTACTCAGATAATGTTACAAGTTAATTATACGAGTGCTAATCCAGACTTACTCCCTACCAGGGTGAAAAAGAAATATAAACAAACACCAAACAGAAATTAATCACACGAATCTGTCGGACTGGGCCGAACAAAGTCTTTGTATAGGCTATAGTGAATATAATACATTTGTAAAGTGGGATTGTGGCCGAGAGTGCTCTCGGTTAGGTTAGGTTAGGCGTAGGTAAAGCAAACTTTGGATAGGTGGCCAGACGGTTAGATCGTAATACCCATGCCTCCTACTACGTCATTAAGACGTTGAATTATATAACCCCCCAACCCGCTACCTCTCTTGTACTTCATTGTTTCGTAGATAAGCATCCAGGACGGGTTTTATGTTCATTTCTTATAGTTAAATTCTAATAGTTTAAATCAGCTGTGTCTATTGTAATAGTGAACATAATACATAGATAGGTTTTTCTGTTTTTATTAAAATTTTATAATTAACTGGTTGAAAACTTGAAATGTTCTTTAATTCCCCAATTTGGTGTGTGTAAACACATTTATATATATATATATATATATATATGTATATATATATATATATATATATATATATATATATATAGTCATGTATCCTTATGTCACGTGGTTTTCTTTTTGTAGTGATGGTCAATCGTTGGCCAGCACCCCGCCTCCTTTCGGCCACCTGTCAGCTGTGTAGTTTGACACACAGGGGGGTCAGGGGCGTTCTTTTGTTAAGGCCTTGCGCTCAGGTCAAGTAGCTGTGGCCCTTAGTCATTATTGCCCAGTTGTATGATCTTGTATTTCATTGTGGTATATTTTAACTTTGTTTGCTTTTTAAGATTTTGTGATGTAACCAGATTTCTTGCAACTGGTCCTTTTTTTTTTTAATCTCAGATACCATTTGTCAAGACGTACGCTGGGTCGTACGGATGTATTTGTAATTTTATTTAAATGATGTTCGTATGGCAACAGTTATCAATTGTCGGCCGGACATGTGTGCTTCGCGCAATGTCAAGTTGCCACCTTTGTAGTTTTTCTTTTGTGTAGCCCTTTCTACTATGTTGTGATTAGTATTAAGGTTTTTATTTTTGTTACGTGCATTTCTTGTGTGTGTAAATTTAAGTTTTGTAACTGGTTTAGGCTTGTTAGCTACCAGTTGAAGTGGGATAGGAAAACACTTCCTATTGACCTTTCGGCCTCTGGCTCCAGTGACCATCAGGTCAATTGGCGAGCCTATATAGAGAGGGTCACCCCGTTTCTCGTGGCTTTTTTCCATCTTCTTTCACCGAAGAGGAAGATGCCGCCTTCCGTAAGTTTAAGGTAAACCCCTTTGTTTAAGTGTTGTTCTAGGTAACCTTTTGTTGTACTACAGTACTACGCGTGGTAACCAGACTTTTTATCCAAAACTTAGGTTTAGCAATAAGTAAATGCACGGAGTTTTTAATCCGCTTTTCGAAATATTTAGATTTGTATTTTCCTTTTACTGTACCATTGATTTGCATATTTTCATCTTTCATGATTCCGTTTCCGTTATTCAAATAGGCCAAAAATAGTTAAGTTTATAGTTTATTGTTAAATTTATAGTTTACATAAAGTGTATAAATGTTTCATTTTAATTTTTTCTGTCACCGTACTACGCCGGACCTGGCAAATATTGTTTTGAAGTAGTACACGACCTTGTCCGTAGATATTCAATCTCTTTTTTTTAATACGCCAAGGTCATATTATTGACAATATATATATATATATATATATATATATATATATATATATATATAAATACATATATATATATATATATGTATATACATGTATGTACATACAGTATATATATATATATATATATATATATATATATATATATATATATATATATATATATATATATATGTATGTATATGTATGTATTCTTATGGCTTTCAAATGTGTGTTGAACTATTCCAGGACTATGAATAGTGGGTCTGTACGGGGTTGAAACTGTTTACGAAGGCACGATGGCTCTCGGTTAATTTTCACACACGTAAAGACAAGTCGAGAAGTCTAAAACCATGAAAACATCTATCTAATCTTTACCATCACCAATCCAAACAGATATATCCCGAAGGATGACATCAGACACATTATAAAAAAAGAGAGATAATGGAACAAGAAACTTATAATAAACTAGCCAAATCACCCGCGCGTTCTTGCGAGCAAATCATGATCATTTTAATTTTGATAGAATTTGTGGAGAAAAGTTATGCGTATGAATATATCTCAAAGAAGGTAACACAAATGACATTTTAAGAAAGTAAGAAAAAAATCAATTTGAGGAGGGAGACGCCCTTTGGAAATAAAATATATTCAGCCGTAAGAGAAGAATTTAACTAACTTTTTATTATCTTTGAACTGGGTTTTTTTAAGGCTATCGACCCATAAGGGGGCCATTCAGCCTGATATGCAGTTGTTCAGTCTCTACGTTTCTTCGTGATGAAATAAAATCAATTACCGCCCGCGAAAATGTAAAATAATTTGGTAGAATTATAGTAATTTTACATTT
This sequence comes from Oratosquilla oratoria, assembly GCF_046742065.1. NCBI lineage: Eukaryota > Metazoa > Arthropoda > Malacostraca > Stomatopoda > Squillidae > Oratosquilla > Oratosquilla oratoria. The sequence continues at coordinate 56,235,985 of NC_134780.1, read as the reverse complement.
ACATGCTTTCTCCTTACAAAGGCTATCATAGTTTGTGGCAACATTAATTTCACAAATATAAATGATATTTATGAACACATACAATGGTTTGTTTAATCATAATAATTTTTGTCACAAAATGCCAATCGTGGTAAGGGGAAACTACAGTAGTGGCGTGTTACCCCACCATACCCCTTTAACCTTTAGCCTACCCAAAATAATATTTTTCAAATGAAATATAGTTATCCAAGTACCTGGAGTGATAGGATATCAGAGTATATATGGTTATGGGGATCTATCTCCAAAACCCTAGGAGGAGTTCGTGAACAAACAAACAAACAGACAGACAGAAGCTACTACTTTATTATAGTAGATAATTAAAACACAAGTTAAATGTTCCCAGTCACAAAATAAATGCATGTAAAGATAGACAAGTTCAAGAAAGGGGAGGGGAGATTCCACTTCTACTGGTCGAGTTGGTTAATGTATACTCAGTTTTGTTGTGGGCGGAACGAGGCTTGTCCTGTATTCGGCAGTGAGGGAGCTGGTGGTGGAGACGATGTCAACGCAAGCGTCTTAGGAAAGCCACAGGTGTTTTGATTGTGTATGTCGAAGTTGGTGGCCACCCTTAAGTAGTGGGTGGAAGGGTCAGGGCTTTGACGAGGACCTCATCAACGGTTTATTATAAGCTTCGATTCCTGCTCGAAAACAGGTCGAAACCAACAACCCACTGGAGCTTTTAACAAGTCATGGTGACGTGGGAGGGCTGATAGGTCGTTTACGAGTGTCTTCAAATAGTTTTGGTTTCAGTGTGACAGAAAAATGACTGTGGTCAGGAATAAACTCAGACTACTCCACTTACGTCAACCTGTCAGAATGTCTCTCTCTCTCTATATGTATACTGTATATACATGTATATATATATATATATATATATATATATATATATATATATATATATATATATATATATATATATATATATACAGAGCCCTTACATTCCTAAGTGCCGCCTCGGGGCAAAGTTCCCAGTGACTCCTCTCCCCCATCACCACTTCCCATCTCCACCATCTCTTATAGCCTGTTTTAGTTATTGGCTTGCGAAATAATTAAACGGATTCAAAAATTGTATATAATGTCCCTATTACAGAAAGGATAAGGGAAAAATATTTCATATTCTGTTGACTCTAACGCCAAATTCGTTGACCTTTTTTATAATTATTTTTTCAGTCTTGTGGGCAGCATGTCCAGACTAGAATTGACGCCCCACCACTAAATATCCCGCCCCAGGGCATATGCCCCCCTGCCCCCCATGTGAGGGCCTTTTCTTGATATGAAAAAAGTACGTATCCCCTGGCCACCCCCAAAGGGCTCAAATTAGAGTCAATTGACTTTAGGAATCAGTTTCGTCGTTCATCTTTATATTTTCTCAATCTTATATCTTTCCCATGGACAGGCCACACCATTTATGCTTACTCTAGTCTAGGGCAGATCAAGCGTTATGTGATGTGTTCATCATCTCATCTATGTAGTGGAAAGCCACTATTAATGCCCTGATAGTCTATGTTTTCACTTACATCTTTCCTGGTATATTTGTTGATAAACTATCAGTAACCAGAACTCCCAAAACACTCCCCCTCTCTCCCTCTCTATCTCTCTCCACCCCTCTCTATCTCTCTCTGTCTGTCTGTCTGCCTGTCTGTCTTTCTCTCTCTTTGTAATTGGTTCTTATTAAATTGATTAATTCATTGACGGCCTATTTGATTTTTTACCAATTTTCAATACCTTGATTTTTTTTTTTTTTTTTTTTTTTTTTTTTTATTTTTTTTTTTTTTTTTTTTTTTTTTTTTTTTTTTTTTTTTTTTTTTTTTTTTTTTTTTGCGTACACGTTTATCTACCATGGTTGGCTTTATCCATATATTTATGTCAACATCTTGTAACTTTTTGTGATCTTCATATTTAATTCCTCGTGATTTTTGCATCACCTACAAACGTGTTAGTGTAGCTTCTTATATACTCCATCATGTAATACACATCAGTTCCAGGAAAATTTTGTATGATTAATCCCGATCATTCGTTTAGTCCTTTTATTACTGAAGTATCCTTATTTTCTTTATTTCATCAGTATCATGTATGTGAGTCAGATGCACCCGAATGATAACTTACAGGATGCAGACAGAATGTGTGCGCGTGCGCGGGCCTACATCCGTTAAGAGGAACGCACCCCGTCGTCTGTACACAGTTGGACTTTGTCCGTCGTATTGGATTAACGTCCCTGCACGGTGAAGAACCAGTTTCTTGCACAGTTCGTGCCAACATAACTGTGACTGCAAAATGGACCTCAAGGCAACATATTCTCAACTGTTGTTATTCCCATTGATTCTCCTTTTTGCTGGTACCAGTCACGCAACTATAAATTACGCCACCGACAATGAAGGCCTGCCCCCTTGTTTTCCCCAGGAGTTTCTTGACCAAGTAAAGTGCTGTAGCGAAGTTGGCGACGTTAAGTGGACTTTAGATCGCAATCTCGATTCAATAGGAACGCTCCAAACTCGACTCGTGGAGGTCGAATCCATGGCGCGAGATTTCATGGAGAATGTAACTGCACAATCGTTTGACCTGAACACCAAACTGTCGGACTCATACAACGCAATCATCAGTAGTTCCTTGGAGAAGTATGCAGAATCACAGAGTGATACAGCAGAGGAAATCAGGCGTCTAAGAAAGGAGTCCTCTACCCTACAGTCATCTTTTCAGCAGATTAAGGAAAAAATCGACACTGCCGGCAAGAACTTGGGAAATATAAAGGTCAAAGAAGAAGAAATTCCACAGGTGAGGTATAGGTGTCTGTCGTAGGATTCGGGTGATAAAAACTTTCACACTGAGTCTCCAAGAAATAAAAGATAGATAATTATAATTCAGCAAGAGCCACATATATGCTTTCCCCTGAGTATTGAATGAGGGAGACTTTTACACTGTGTTTTTTAAGAAATAAGATATTTATAACTTGGCAATCTGTTCTTTTATTCTTCATAACATGTTCAGATTCCGTTTGTTGAGCCCCGATTAACTTCTCTAATACGGAGGGTTACTTTATCCAGTCTATTTTGACTAACCGAAGTTTCATTAAGATAGTGTGAAGCTACTTCACTACTAAGTGACAGGGTTGGGACTTATTATTCATGGGAACACTTTAAACAAGGTCTATAGTGCCAACCAATGTAAAACGTAATCCGATCCGGGTCGATTTTTTGTTTTCTATGATTTGTTATGATTTCCAAAATGTGGAGATGGGGGCGTGTGCCTTCAAGTGTTCTTTTATGTTTAGCTATCATATCCTGTAATTTCTATGCACCCCAGCTCACAGATAAGAAAAAAAAAGAATTACTGTAATCACGATTAATCTGTATATCGACCCCAAAAATATTATTCAAATTGTTTCCACTAACACAGTAAGGGAAAATAGAATGTTTTCACGTTGTTTTAGTCGATCTGTTATGCCAATGCATTTCTGAATTAACTTGGTTATCCAGATGGTAGCAGACGCCATCACAAAGTCCCATTCGAGTCTGACGACCGAAGTCGTCATGATCAACAGCAACGTCGAGGATTTGGAAAGTAAACTGTCTGATCTGAAGAAAACGGTCTCCGATGCTGGCTCGAGGATGGCATCCGCTGAAGCTGACATCAACAGAATCGCCAAAGTCATCAAGAATCTTTGTAAGTTCTAAGCTTCCGATTGCTTTTAAATATTACCTGTAACTTACCATTTCACTGTGATACAATCACTAGGCACTGTTAGACGTGTCTTGATTAATCATTTCATCAAGGTATAGTTCGTGCATACTTGGTGAGGGAGTTGTTGATCACGAGTCCAACACGTGATCCAAGACCATGGTGAATCACACACACACACACACACACACACACACACACACACACACACACAAACACAAACACACACACATATACGAGCTCTGAGCTCTTCCTGGAGGGAAATAGCTGTCGATCACGAGTCCAACATGTGATCCAAAGACCATGGTGAATTACACAGACACACACACAAACGTACACAAAAGATTACAAAGGAAGACCATGCCGACAAGAGACCATTTGGTCCATAACTGGGTCAAATGTGGAAATAATATAATAATAATAGAATGAATAAATAAGTAAATAGATAAAAAATAATAATGATAAATAATAAATAAAGGTAAATGATAGATAGTAATAAATTAACATAGATAATAATAAATTTAGATAATAAATAACTAAATAATGAAAAGTAAACAAAAAGATAATAATAAACAATAATAAATAAATGAATTGATAAAGTAAAATAAATGGCAGGCATTACAGCATATTTCTTAGGTGTTTGTCTAAATGTTTTTAAAACTTCGAACTGTGCTACATTGCAATGCCTTTACAGGAAGTTTATTCCATTCATTTACTACACGGTTGGCAAAAAAATTTCTACCTACCTCCAAATTAAATCTACTTATTGACAGTTTGAAACCATTATTTCTTGTCTGATTCGCATCCAGTGTGAAAATTTCGTCACTTTTGATCTTGTCAGTTCCCTTTAGAATCTTAATTGTATCAAATCACCCGAATCTACTCTTTTTTAGGGAAAATAGATTAATTAGTTTCAGTCTATCTCCGTATGACTTATTTCTGATATTTGGAATAAGTCCTGTGCCCCGCAGTTGTACTCTTTCCTATCTGCCCTTGTCTTGAGGTTCGGTGGCCATACGGAAACAACATATTCCAAATGTGGACTAGGGATTTATATAGCTTGTGGCAGGGTCAGAGGAGGGATTGAGGAAGCTGGTGGCAGAGTTTGGGAGAGTATGTGATAGAAGAAAGCTAAAGATAAATGTGGGTAAAAGTAAGGTGATGAGATGTACAAGGGGTGAAAGTGGCAGTAGACTGGAAGTGAACATTAAGGGAGAGCGACTGGAGGAAGTGGATAGTTTTAGATACTTGGGTGCAAGTGTAGCAGGAAAAGGTGGAGTGAAGGTGGAGGTAGAATGTAGATTGAGAGAAGCGAGTAAATGCCTTGGTGGTTTGAAGAGTGTAATGAGGAATAGACATTTGGGAATGGATGCGAAGAGGAGACTGTATGAAGGAGTGATTGTGCCAACAGCACTGTATGGGGCAGAAACATGGAACATAAGAGAAGAAGAGAGAAGGAGTTTGAATGTGTTTGAGATGAGGTGTCTGAGAAGTATGGTGGGGGTTACTAGGCTAGATAGAGTGAGAAATGAGGAAGTGAGGAGGAGAACAGGGGTGAAAAAGGATTTGGGAGATAGGGTTGATGAAAGAATATTAGGATGGTTTGGACACATGGAAAGAATGAGTGAAGAAAGACTAGTAAAAGAGGTATGGAAGGCAGATGTGGAGGGAGTGAACATGAGGGGACGTCCTAGGATGAGGTGGATGGATGGGGTGAACGGGGCTTTGGGGAAGAGGGGAATGTCTGTTGAGGAAGGAAGGGAGAGGACGGAAGACAGAGGTGAGTGGAGAATGGTTGTATATGGATGATGTTGTGACTGCATGAGGAGGAATGGGCGGGGGGGTGGGGTGGGTGGGGTAGTATGTGTGAGTAATTTTTGACGCAGCCCGAAGGGATTTCTCCCCGTCCTCTCCTTATATGCAAAGGGGGACGGAGAGGGGGGGTCGCCGATTAAATGAAGCGGCCTTGCTGTGGATGTACTGTGTCTTGCGACACTACTTCTGACCCAGGGCGGTGGGCAGGGTGCAGGGATGACCCGTCATCCAGGAGGTGCTCAGATGAGAGGAAGGGTGGGAGGGGTGTGGAGTGTATTTAGGGATGAAATGGGTGGGAGTGTTTTTATGCCTTTCCCTTTTTGGCTACCTCCCTTGGAAGGGGGAAAAAGCCTTGGTATATGTATGTATGTATGTATGTTAATGACAGATGGACATTTAAAATCAAAAGATCGCGCAATCAGCCTTAAAATCTTGTTTGCTCTCTCTGAGGCGGAAATACATTGCTTAGACTATTTGAGATTTTTACTGAGAACTATCCACTTTTGTTTACGAATTTCCAAATAACTTGTAATCGTACTTATTGCTATCTTTACCTGTGTGCACAACCTTACATTTACTTAGGTTAAATTTCATTGGCCACTTTTCAAACCATGGCTGTAGTTTATCTAAACATTCTTGAATATCTTATTGGTTTAAATGATCCTTTGCTATTCTGCACAGTTTTGTATCAGCAAATTTGGAAACAATAGATTTCAGCCCATGGTCTATAATAACATATACACACACACACAAGTAATATTATATATATATATATATATATATATATATATATATATATATATATATATATATATATACACTGTGTATATATTGTACTGGAGAGTTGATGGTGGAAATGTGTTTAGAAAAAGTGTTGATGATACTTAACACATTCTTTAAGAAGAAAGTCAAACATAAGTACACGTGGGAAAGGGTGGTGGATAAAAGGATGATTGACAAGGCATTAATGGACTACGTAGTGTTATCCAAAGGAAGAATAGGAAGAGTTCTAGATCATTTTTTGGTGGAAGGTATGTTGAGAGTGGAGGATAGGCGAAGAAAGGAGGGGAAAGGCACAAGGAAGAGAGGTACTCAGAGTATCAGAGTAAATTTTTTAAATGAGAGAGAAAAGTAGCAGGAGCACCAGGAGAAGCTAAGAGAAGTGTGGGGGTGGTGAAGAATAGAGCAGAGGTAGGAGTGGAAGATGGGGGATGTTTCAAGGACGAAGTGAATTGGCAAGGTGTACAAAGATGGTATGTGGAACAAGGAGGATGGGAGAAAATGGAAGGGTAGTGAGTGGTGGGATGATGAAATAAAGAAATTAGTAGAAAAAAAGAAGCGAACATTTAGGGGTTGATTGCAAAATAGGACTCGGGAAACATGAGAGGTACAAAGAAAAGAGAAGAGAAGTAAAACATAAGATAAAGGAGGCAAAAATGAGAGCAGCTGTAACATGGGGAAAGAGTATAACAGATTTTTTTTTTCAATTATTAAAATATGTTTAGGAAGGAAGTTAAGAGAGTAAGGGGAGATGATTCAGGCAGAGAGGAAAAGGTAAAAGGTGCAGATGGATATATGTTAATGGATGTGGAGGTGGTAAGGGGAAGATGGGTAGAGTATTTTAGAGAGATTTTGAATGTGGAGGAGGATAAAGAGGGAGGGATTATGGCAGTGGGAGGCACAAAGAAAATGACGATGGTGGGGGAGGAACGTGGAAGAGCTTAGAAAAGATGAGATACAAGGAACTTTGAAAATGAGGAGAGCTGGTAAAGCACCTGGGTTGAATGAGTGTCATGCGTAGTATATGAAAAAGGAAGGTACAGTTCCTTTGGACTGGTTAATGAGGTTGTTTAATGTGTGTCTAAGGGACGGTAGAGTGCCGGAGGACTGGAGGAGTTCCTGTATAGTTCCGCTTTACAAAGGCAAAGGGGAAAATGTGATTGTAGTAATCTTAGAGGGATCATTTTGTTGGATGTAGTTGGAAAAGCTTATGGGATTTTTTAGTTTTTATTAAGAGGATCAGGAGAGGAACAGAGGGGGTCTTTGGTGAGGAGCAGTGTGGGTTTAGGAAAAGTAGAGGATGCGTGGATCACATTTTGTGGAAAGGCAGATTTGTAAGTCATTGACAATTTTTTTCCTTGAAGGATTTGGAAAAGGAAGGCACTGTGGGAGGTTTTGCAGATATATGGTATTGCGGAAAAGCTGTTAAGGGCAGTGTTAGTCTTGGGAATGGAGAGAGGGAGTGGTTTGAGGTAAAGATGGGGCTGCGTCAGGGTTGTCATATCGCCATGGGAGGTAAATGCGAGGGTAATGGGCAGGGGAATGGATATTGTTAAAGATAATGCACGTGTGTGTGTGTGTGTATGTGTGTGTGTGTGTTTGTGTTTGTATGTATATCAAGTGGGAAAAAAACTACCAAGGCAGACTGGCGGTGGTCAAAACGAACCGTGCCGTGGAGTGAAGAAAGGCTAGCAGAAATAGCGTAGTTACCTAACTGTATTTACCTAATTTTAATATCCAGGAAAGGAGCAAGCTCCTGGAGTCTCGTTTCCTATTCTCCAATTAATCATACCTATCTTCAACTTTGGCTAAATCTCTACTTATCAATTGTCGTATTCAAGGCTGGGCGCGTTCCTCGGTGCGTTCCTAGATGCGTTCAGCTTTAATTTGGTCTCGGTTAGCATTCCCAAACTATTAAAGCTTAAGAGACAGGTTCATGCCGAAATAAAAGTCCAGTAGGCCACATACTATACCAAAGAAATTTTTCGTAGGCCACATCCAAAAGGTAGGCCACATACTATACCGAGGCTAAACTAAGGCGGAACGCACCGAGGAACGCGCCCAGTTCTGGTCGTATTTAAATTTGAATTCATGTATTGCTCCAGTTTTGGTTATCTCCTTAGATGTTCTATACATTTATTCATTTATATGGAAAATATTTCTTCACATTCTTTAGTGTAAAAATATATATATATGGAGTGAACTTGTTCATATTTAGTTTTCCTCTCAAGTTTCCTCCATCCACTTCTATTTCCATTCTCATTTTGCTATTTTTCTTCGCCCGTTTTCTGTATATCCCCAAACCATATCGACATTCTTTGGTTAGTCTCAACTGTCATGGAATATGCTGTAATATCTACTAAATAATTTGTTGATTTTTTTTTTTTTTTTTTTTTTTTTGTATGTCTGCGAATTCATTCATCTGTTTATCTATTTATTTTTGTTCGTTTATATGTTTATCTAATTGGCCACCTCCCGTATAAAGGGAAAAAGCCCTTGATGTCTATAGTTTATATGTTTAATTAAATTACCTACTTACCTGTTTATCTATTTCGTTTATCTATCTATTTATTCACCTATTTATTTATTCATTATTTTATTTACTTATTCATTTATTCATTTGATTGTTTATTTATATATAAACTTATTTACTTCAGTCGTTTTCTGTCACGTTAGATAATGTTAAATTGCCTCCACATATTTTTTCTTTCTTTTTTTATATACGCTACCTTTATTATATACTTATATATTTTGCAGGTTTGCCACCTTTCTCGTGGCAGGGCGACGGCTGCTATTATATGCCTTTCACCAAATTATCGTGGCAGAAAGCGAGAGACACTTGCAAAGAACTTCACGCTGATCTCGTCATCCCGCGAGACTACAAACACTTTGTAAACTGGCTTCTTTCTCTTAATCGTAAGTTTGTGTTGTTGTTGTTTTATCGTTATGATATATTGATTAGGTTTTCGAAGATGTAAACAATATCATTCTTGGAGTAAAACGTTAGAATATCATTTTTACTAACATATTTTCTCCTTGTCTAAGAATTGTAATACTCACTGTATATTTTTATACTCGTTTAAGTCCTTTTCTGTTTATTTATTTGTTTATCAATTTTTTTCTTGTATATGAGATTTGCTTATATACCTGATATTTTGATCCCTTTCCTGTGCATGATTTCACACATATTTTTTTACGTGATCCGTATAGATGCGACAATCTATCTTAAGATAGCTTCTCTGATTTCTTATATATATGTTAAGGTAATACCGGATTTGAATTGGTCCGGCCATATAATACCCGACGTAGCTAGCGCTTTGTGGCACTCCCAGCACCATAAAGCCTCAGTCACACTAGCCTATGAAATCATTGGATCCAGCGATACGGCTCGATTGGCCAGCCATTTGCATTGCACTCGTTACTGATTCTCGCTGCAGTCTACCCTGGCATCTGTTGCTAGCGATAGCAGTTGACAAGTGAGGGGTATTAAGAAACTATCGTTTATTCAGCATATATAAAGCTAAAATATATATTCCACTTCTTTTTGAGGACTTATGAAGAAGAAAAAAATAGACAACAATACAAGAAAATTCACAAATATAAATTTTGATTGGATGGAAATATACCATTCAGTTCTCGTATGATCTCGGTGGTATGCGATCAAAACAAATTTGTGTTCACAAGGCCGAAAACATGCCATGCCAACTTCATTCGTCCCATGAGGCTACCATAAGTCTCAGAAAAAAATAGTGAGCATGAAGTCTTGGAAATTATTCACGTGCAGTCGGTGGAAGTCAAATAACCCACGGCTGTCTTCAAGGGTAGCGTAACCTACATACGAGTATTTATGTCTTTTCTTGCTAGCTATGGTCTTATCCACTTTCGTTCCACTTTTTTTTGTTTGTTTTTTTTGTTTTTGAGTCTTCACTGGCTAAAAAACTAGTGGCAAGAGTAACTGTGGACAGAGAGAATCCAAGAAGTGCTTCCTCCATAGCGACTGATTCCGCTTGCGGACTTGGCGAATGATGTGACCAAACATCTGCACGTATCACTTTCAAGCCAGGACAAACAAAAGCTAATCTTGTGTTAACAATAGCAAGTGTGACCGTAACTTCAGACTACAACGATGGTTAGAAGCAAATACCATGACAAAGAAATCAAATTTGGTATCAGGTGATTTAGCTTTAGGTTTTATTTGGTTTTGCGTCATGAACTCAGTTATTCAAGGCTGGGATTGTACTTTTCGAAAGGACTTCAATCTTGACGTTTGAAGACCTGCGTAGCTGATACCCGCGAGCGTTTTCTCTGCACCGCAGCCAACAGTTGATATTGTTATGTGTTCATTATAATTTACATCCACTATGTAACGAACGTTTCTGCATATATATAGAAATGGTGAACTTGCTATATGCTTCTATAGAAAATGTTTTGTTTATGCATATGCACATAAATAACTGCTCAAGATATTATGTTTTCATAGTTTTCAAGATATTATGTTTTCATAGTTTCTTGTTTGTTTAATCTGAAGTCCAGACCAGTGGTTCTCAAAGTTCTTTATCTTTTGCATTTATTTCACAAAATTTCTGAACGTCATTTCCTCCCGTTTAAAAGATTGGCTCTCTGATATTGATTTACATTGTGACATTTAAAAAAAATGTAAATGTCCTGTAGATTATGTATATCATAAGAACATAAAAATGAAGGAGACTGCAAGAGACCATAAGGCCTACACTAGGCAGCTCCGTATCCATCACCACCTGTCATCCCCATCCATAAAGTTGTCTAATCGTTTCTTAAAACAACTGATAGTTTCAGCGCTTACTACATGGTTACTAAGTTTATTCCATTCGTCGACCACGCTATTAGTAAACCAATTCTTGCCTATTTCCTTCTTAAATCTAAATTTGTCCAGTTAATAACCATTACTGCGAGTCCTGCCCTGTTCTATATGATGACCTTTTTTGCATCACCCTTGATTTTGGTAGATTAGGCCTTTGATCCACTTGAACACCTCTATTAGATCACCCCGCACTCTGCGTCTTTCCAGAGTGTAAGTTAAGGTGCCTAAGCCTCTCTTCGTATGGCAAATTTCCGAGTCCATGTATCGTTTTGTTCATTCTTCTCTATACTGATTCTAGTGAATTGATGTCCATTCTGTAGGACGGAGACCAAAACTGTATCGCATAGTCAGAGATGGGTCTAACTATCACTAGATAGAGTTTAATAATTGCCTCTGCACTTCTATTCGTTACCGTCCTAGCAAGCTCTGTTAGCTTTATTCCTGGCGCTAATGCACTGTTTCCTGGTTACTTGACGTCAGGTGATGACAATACCATCGTGGTGTTTTGGACAACGCGGTGGGATTGGCCACCGATATATAGGACTCCGGTAAGAATAGCAATCCGCACAGATCCTAAAAGTAGAAACAAACATTGCTATGACGTCACCAGTTATTGTGCACAGGAAACTCCATACGGACAAACAAACCTGTGCGCCTCACTACACCATTCCTTTTCCTGTGAGAAATATCCACATTTATAGGCTATTTTGAAGGGATACGACTTATTTTAACTTTTTAAAGTGCCAGCCACTAATCACTGCTGTTATGGATTATGTCGTAGTGACTCACGTTATGAGAGATAGACCGCATATGAAGGATGTTACTTGGATCCGTTTTCCCGAACCATATTTGGACTTGGAAAAATGTCAGCGATGGGTTCGAGCGTGCGGAAGGAAGGATTTTACCACCGAAAACGTGAAAAAAGACACATACATATGCAGCAAACACTTCGTAGGTGAATCTGGGCCTACTGGTGACCACCCACATCGAATTCCTGCCCTCTCAAACCCAGAGCAGGTTAATCCATCGAACATCGAAACAGTACAGAGTTGTCCACTTCAAATTCAGATATGGTTTACTCATTCATTGTCAACTACAGAGGCTTAGGCTGACATGGTATTGGTAGGTTAGGCATAGGCCTAATGACAATATTCACTATGACTATTAGGTTGACGGAGTTCTCTGCACGTTGTTGACCTTGTTTGCGTACCATTTACCATTGTCTACTGTTATGACCAATGCTGTGTGAGTATCTGCTCCAACACAAGATTTCACCCTGAAAAATCAAAATCAAATTTAAAAAAAATCACTCATTTACTGGCAAACTAGGTCTAGGAAATCAGTACATACATACACAAGACATATACTGTACATGTAGGACCATGCTTATTTTGAAACAAATTTAAAATCCTTCTGGCAACTGAATGACTCCGCTGGCTTAACATGCCTAATCAAACAAATAAAGACTGAATTTGAATTTATTGTAGTCTGTGTACATTGCATAACATGCCGTCAATAGGCCCCCATAGATTGCGACCTGTAGTATTTTTAATAGGAAATCGCAATGTTGACGTCACAGTTACCTTGCTCTCTATTGGCAGTTGGGTAAACTACCAAGTTGCGGATAATCTCAGTGCATTGATGAGTAAACAATGTGGACATGCGACCTTTTCCCACAGGTCTTATTGACGGCTATTCCAACATTCATCTGAACCGTTGGTTGGGGTGTCTAGGAGTAAAAAGTGGAAACAAGGCCAAAACAAGTCTCTCCGTCGTAGCCACTTCTGTTAGCCCCTTTGATTGAACGAGAAGACGCACCCAATATTTCATAGAGTCACTGAAGCAGCATCGCTGCTTATGGAATATCAAGAGCATAAGTGCGAGATTTGATGATATGAGGGAAGAGCTACTTTGAACCGTGACATTCATAATGAGAGGTTAGGTGAATTTGTGGCACGGCAGTTCCCGTCAAAAATACACAAACTTTCTAAAAATCACTACTGACGTTACTGTTAATTTCCGGTATTTGTGTATGGGGTTCAAAATATTCAGAATGATAGGAACTATCTAATGATATAGATAAGAATAGCATCTGTGGACATCAGCGTGGACACTTAGCTCAGCTTTCAACGCTACACTGTACATGGAGGCACAGTGTGGATTCGGCAGCCTCTGAAGCTCTGTAGTTGACAATGAATGAATAAACCATATTTGAATTTGAATTGGACAACTTTGTACTGTTTTAGTGATTGATGGATTAACCTGCTCTGGGCTTGAGAGGGTAGGAATTCGATGTGGGTATCAGTCGGTCCAGATTCACCTACGAAGTGTTTGCTGCATAAGTATGTGTCTTTTTCACGTTCTCAGTGACCCTTTCTTCCAAGGTCTAAATATACAGGTCAGACCGTTTGAATTATTGTGCGCAGCTTCTGACGTCATTAGGCTGGGTCCATTTTCTCTTTGTGAAACACTGAAGAAAACTGTGAAACGCCAAGGAAGACAGGAACTATAATATATATATATATATATATACATATATATATATATATATATATATTATATATACATATATTATATATCATATATATTATATATTCATATATATAGACAGGAACTATAATATTTTATATATATTTATATATATATTTTATATATATTTATATATATATTTTATATAATATTTGTCAGAATATAACTAATTGCGTGGAGCGGTGCGAGCGAAGGTAACGTCATTCCCGAACGACGCGCCAGCTTCAACTGACAGCTATAGGGCCCGCGAACCCCACTTTGAACAGCCAGGTGACGTTCACGGGCCCGCTGCGCCAACTCCCTCGAAATTCGGTCGGAAGTGGTTAGACCTTATATTCTTAGATCTTGCTTTCTTCCACACGCTCGAACCCATTGCACACATTTTCAATAATACCTTTCATATGCGGTCCATCCTCATAAGTGAGTCACTATGACAGAATCCATAGCAGCAGTATTTAGTGGGTGGCATTTTGAAAAGTGGAATTAAGTCGGATCCGTCAAAATAGTCGATAAATGTGGATATTTTTCACAAGAAAATTAATAGTGTACGGAGGCGTTTGTCCGCAAAGGATTTTCCCGCGCAATAACATCTGATATCACAGCAATGTTTATTTCTATTTTTAGGGACTGTGCGGATCGCTATGAAAATAAAAGCTGATAAAGTATAACATCGAAAGTCTTAAAACAGTGAAACACTGCAATGACTGGGCAATGCAATCCATGGAGAAACTAACTTGAAACGAAGCCTAGACATGCTAGAGAAAAGACCAGACCGGTCTTATGATGCCGTGGAAAATAGACTGTACCTTTCCATAAGTTTGGCCTTGTCTCCACTAACGCTTCAACTGAACATTGAAATAAATGTCAGTACGTTCAATGTCCTAAGAAAAAAAATGGAAATGGGTCGCATGTCGCCATTGGTACCTTTCTTTTCATAAAAAAAAAAGGCATCGAGTTTGTCCGCATCATCCGGGCATTTGGTAGTTTGCCCAATTACCGATAGAGAGCGTGATAACTGTGACGTCAAATATGCGGTTTGCTATTGACCAAACATGTTCATGGAGAAGACCAGCTAACCCACAGGGCAAGAATAATGACTGCTGTAAATTCATGTCACTCCACCCCGTGGATTTCACATAATCACATTTTCGTGTGGAATGCAACCGGCGAGCAAATTGCACTTATGCAACTGTTGCATATAAGGGGAGCATTTTAATATCCCTATAGCATGCAACAGGGTTAAATTCTTCTTTCAATGTTTTTTAATTCACTCAGGATTAGGGCACACTGAAGTGAGACTAAACTTAAATGGGGGTAACGTTGCCCAGGGTCTGCAACACGTAACAATAAAAATGGAAAGTTTCATTCTCTCTCCCATGTGGTCGGAGACTACCTCAGACATCTTGCATCTGAAGAGTCGTTGTGGCTGTCCCGATTAGGGGTTACCAAACGGAAGCCTCAGGCAGTTTCCATCCGAAAGACTTCCAATATTATATGGGAAGAAGCACGAGGATTGAAACTTGGAAGAGTGATCAGGGCTCTGTGGGACAGGTTCATCGTTTTTACTCAGAAAGTCACCCAATAACAACAATGCTACAAGAAATGGTTATAACGTCCAACGGCCAGTCTATATTAGAGGGGTGCGAAAAATAATAATTAATCCATTATAAGTAAACAGGTCCCCAACTATTGATATTTTTTTTTTTTTTTTTTTTTTTTTTTTTTTTTTTTTTTTTTTTTTTTTTTTTTTTTTTTTTTTTTTTTTTTTTTTTTTTTTTTTTTTTTTTTTTTTTTTTTTTTTTTTTTTTTTTTGGTGGAGGAGAGTTTGGTCTCCCCGAAATTTAGAATATCAGGCTCGTTTATCCTTAAGTAGTCATCCATTTCAAACCTGGCCCATAGTAAACCATCAACATTAGCATATGCTATTTTAAGTTCCCTTGCAGTGTTTCCTTTGCAATACTATCTTCCTGATTTTTAAACACAAACGATTACAAAGGGTTATAAAAGAGGAGCATACCGACAGGAGACCTTTTGGTCCATAACTAGGTAGGATGCGAAAAAAAATAATGATAAATAAATCAATAAAATAATAATAATATAAATAGTAATAAGATAAATAAATAGGTAAAGTTAAATAATAAACAAACAGGTAAATAGTAAATGATAATGAATGGACAGATAAATAATAATAAGTAATAATAAAATAAAATATAATAAACAGACAAATAATAACAAATATAATATAAAATAGATGTTTTCCTTTTTTCGTCCTCGTTTCATTTTTGACTTTGCCTTCCTGTAAGGGCTTCCGTGTCTTTGCTCGTTCCTCTTCATTATCATCTTTCCTAATTGAAATATTCTTAAAAAAAAATTCTCTCTCGCTAACTTGCTGATTACTTTGTCATGGCTTGTGACTTGAATTTCATGTTCATTGGACGCGTGCTATCCCTCTTGTATTGACCTAAACTAAACATGTTATCAGTCTGATCTGTTACATCCGAGTCCTTCCCTAGATCATAGAGGTAATTTCCCTAACCTTTTTGGAACTTCTATTTCTGGCGTAACTTCCATAAGGTGATTGGGTTTTCTCGCCAGATAAAGAGTATAACGCACCTTGTTGTGTCAACTATATCTCTGACAAGAGATTTTTTTTTTTTTCGTAATTTTCACTCTTCCCTCTAGACTATCTCTTCTCTATTGCTCCTTGAAAGATTACTGTATCTCTTTTATCACAGTTTGATTTAGGGCTATCCTCATTTTATTCCATGGTATTGAGATTTTTTTTCTTCTCTTGTTTGTCAAAGTTTCATTTCGCACTCTTTGTTTGATGTCTGCTTTCTGAGCCAGGCTTGTTTCATTTTCTTTTTCTTTTTTCTTTTTTCTAGATCATATAATCTTGCCTCATGGGTGGTAATCAAACCTCTATTTTAAACTTAATTGCTATTTCACTTGCCACCATGGAAGAGTTGCATTCCACTTGAAACCTATTTTTTCTTCTAATTGGTCCCTAACACTACATTGACCAAATTCCTCAACGGAATTACCTTTGTTAGTTGAAAACATTCGAAATTTATCATTATTTGCGTAAATGCAACAAAAAGGCAACACCTTGTAATGTAAACAAACTAGAATTATTTTTTTTATCTTTGTTTTCTATCATGAGCGACGACAGAGACGAAAAGTCACTATAGTCAGCGCAACGAGAAGTGACCGCTAAGGCGGGGTTAGGAGATTCCCGGTGTTGCCACATCTCCACAGATAACACGGCCCGCACGGCTCACACTGAATGCAGTGTGAGGGGGGCGGGGCCAGAGAATAGATGTAGCGGCAACGTTGCTCTCTCTTGCTCATATGCCATGTCTATGACTCGAGGAAACGAAACCTTTGTATAGAAAACATTGCTTTAATTTTTACCTCAGTGGTGGTGTGTGACAAAAAATTATAATATAATTATATGTGGCAATATTATAAAAATATAGAATAAAATTATAAAATAATTATATGTGGCAGGACAGGGGAACTCCCAGTCCCCCGGCCCTAACGGCCATTTCTCAATGCAACGAGTATAGTATCCCTCCCTGACTCTCTTCCAAAGCTGGGACCAGCAATATTTTGCCTCTGCTGTGACCCTGAATAGCGTTGCTTCCTCCCCTGCCCATCCAATCGGCAAATATTTTTATCTGACTTTGCCTGTAAAAGGCAAAACCATCGCCCGTCGACTGTCGATCGCCTGTCGTTGTTTGAGTGTGTGTGCGATTCGCCATGGTCTTGGATCACGTGTTGGACTCGTGATCGACATCTATTTCCCTCCCGGAAGAGAACTCAGAGCTCATATGTGTGTGTGTGTGCACGCGCATGCGATATCCTCGAACTCCCGCCACAGGAGGAAAAAAGAAAAGGTGGAATTCTAGGAGTGGAATAATCATTTACAGTATAAAACTTTCTTCAGTGTAGACAGGTTTCTACCTAAACGAAATAAACAAGATAGAAATGTAAATTCATCTCGTATGTGAAACATATGAGACTCATGAATACATGAAATCATGATGTCTATAGAAGTTACAGAAGACTCGAAATATACGCGTTTTCTAATGCAATAATTGCGCAGAAATATATGATGAATTTATATCTGTGTTCAGTTACTGGAACTGGAAAATTGTATTAATGTTGTATGTTTGCAGTCTTCTTAACATTAGATACACTTTAATAACGGTTGGGATATGCTGGGTTAAGACACTGTACTATTTAATCTTTTCATCAGACTGGGTACCCTTGCAAAATCTTCAGGATCATAGATATCTGAAGGTTTTAGACTTCACGGGTTATCCTACATCATGCGTTCATGTTTACCTCATAAGTCTTATTATTTTTTTCTACAGTTGAAGATGATGTGTGGATTGGTGCGACAGATAGTGAAAAGGAAGGTAATTGGGTGTGGATCAACGGAAAACCACTCGATATCGACACTAAGGAATTTTTCAGATGGAATGGCAGCGATAAGGAGGAACAAGACTGCTTAGAAATATGTACCCACAGCGGCTATCGACCTACAGATTATGAATGCGAACATGAAAACTACTTCATTTGTCAGAAACAAATTGAAATTGTATAAGTCCTCTTTCATCCTAGATACAGTATGAATTTTCCAAATACTAGTTCTGTGAAATAACAACTTCTTCCGCACTTGAAATCTCTTAGCTATTACAAATGACTGTGCATTTCTGGAATCATACAAATGCACACACACACTTATATATAAAAGTGTGTGTGTGGTTGTATTTTCTTAATTTTTTACAGATAGCTCCATCTTGGCTTATGTCTTCCACACGAATTTCGGTCTTAACCCATTGAACTCCGATGACAAGATTCTTTGTCATTTGGTCAAATAAAACAAAAAAATCATAAAACACCAAAATGTTTGATCAAACACCAGAAAAATATGACGTCAGTCCTCGCTTCGCTCGCAGCGAAGCGAGGACTGACGTCATATTTTTCTGGTGTTTGATCAAACATTTTGGTGTTTTATGATTTTTTGTTTTATTTTACCAAATGACAAGACATCTTGTCATCGGAGTTGAATGGGTTAAATACTGTGTTTTCGTGCGGATTCCCTGCCTGAGCAAACTATTTTGTGTCTTGTCTGTTAACTTGCTCCTATCCCGTATACTGAAAATATGCCCGCATTTGTCCCAAATGAGGGTGATCGCTCTCAGCTTTATATCTGCCATCCTATAGCTTTAATTTCCTGATCAGACATTTTTTCGATTTTATTTTTGATAGGACGATTATGAAGCCTCTTTCTGCAAATGAACTTCTGTGTAAAGACATTACTGGAGCTCTATTGTTTCAGTCTGATTTTTGATAATCCTTTGGCGATATCTTAGTAAGATCTATGCTATTGTGCAGGACATAATAAAAGCACTTGATATAATCTGTTGTTGTTTTTTTCAATCTATTATTCTACGATATCATTCCTTCTGCTTTCTGATTTCTGGATTTTTTTCTAAATGTTCTATAATTGCTATTGCAGACGGTTATTGCTTTTCTCCTATTCTAATTTCATTCTAATTCCCTCTAGTATGCCATGTGCTCTTTTCAACCTCTTAGTCTTTCTTTCCTATTCATTATTGACATACTTGACCGTACATCGTCCCATATACACTCTTATGATAATAATACCGCTCTACATTTTCCACGTCATTCTCTAGACATATTTTTCATCTAAGTTCCATATAAAGATCATTACGAACACCAAACCTTTATATCGTATGTCATTGGGAAGTGAAACCTATTGCAACACTACCAAGACCGAGTTTCCCCACTAGGAACAATCTTCTACGGAACAACCATCATATTTTCTTCAACGACATTTAACTCCTTCCTTCATATACTCGAGTCTAAATATTACCGCTCTCTCCCTTTTTAGTGAATCCAACTAAAAACATCGTACCTCAACTGTTTCAAAAACAGTCCCAATGAAATAATGTGTTTTATGCCACTCAACATTTTCTGATTCCAAAATAATTCGCCCTTTAAGTGAAGTAAGAATCTTACGTCTGAGGAGGATCGCCTCACTTAGTGATTTTGAGATCTTCATCTCCGTCTGCCTCACACCTTAGGAGACAACGAGCATCAGATTTTCTGAAACGTCTCTCCCTTTTTCTTTGCAATTATCTTTTGCAAGAGTCAACCTGTATGCTCCTTCTTTCCTTCCATTGGAATATTATGGAACTATATTTATTTTATACTTTTCCACCTGTATATGATTTAGATTAAAAATCGAGACACTGTCATCTTTCTTTTGTTTTCGGAGCGGTCGTCTGTGGGAATTTAATCTTATTGATCTTTGCCTCTTATATATATATATATATATATATATATATATATATATATATATATATATATATGTGTGTGTGTGTGTGTGTGTGTGTGTATATATATATATGTATGTATATATATGTGTCTATATATATATATGTATATGTATATATACATATATGTATATATATATGCGTGTGTATATATATGTGTGTATATATATATATATATATATATGCGTGTGTATATATATATATATATATATATATATATATATATATATATATATATAATTCACTCATGTTTTCTTCTTTGGGGCTTAAAACAGTGTATATTAAAAAGTGCCACCCAACTTTTTCATATAAAGAATGCAGATATTACTTTTATATTCCCACAATGGCAAATTAAACCGTTAAGGATTTTTGTAACAAACTCAGATGAAAAAAATTGGGAGAGGTTATATCCTATCACTTAAGTGTCTAAGTGAATCAGACAACTTTGACTTGCAGTATATGAGTCTTTAAAACCTCCACTAAGATTTTTTTTTTTTTTCGTTCATTGAATGAACTACTGATAGTCGTCATCAAGGTAAAACGAATACTGTAAAGTACGTTAGCGGGGGGTGAGGGAGAGCCAGAAAACCTCTCCACTGCGCAGGTAGATGATGACGTCAACGTAAATATCGAGACCAGGGTTCCGCTAGTCGAGAGCTGTCAGTCACTCACCAGTGTGTGGAGCGAAGCTCCATCTTCTGATTAAAGGGGTAGCTAAGGCAGAAAAATAACATATAAAAATGCCAACAGTTTGTATAGTGCAGAAGTGCAATGCCGTTAGACTGAAAGGTGATAAAAATATACATTTCTTTTCACTACCCAAAGATAAAGAACATAGAAAGAAATGGATTGAATTATGTGGCACACACAATATTCGGTCATCTGGATATGTATGCAGCCGTCATTTTGAAAGTAACTATTTATTAGCAACATTCCCTGAAATTTTCATTCAATTGCAAATAAACAGACTAAAGAATCCGGTTAAAACATAACTGAGCTTGGTGGAGATAAAGGTCTACATATAAAATCCACGTAAATCCAAAATGTAATATAATAAAAACCATATGATGCTTTTATGTGTCATTACTACTGGGTTTATATTCAGCTAGTGTGTATCAGCAGTATAATATCTTCCTCATCTAGGCTACCTGAACAACATATATATTGACATGTCATCCCATCTAATAACTCGTCATATTAATATAATCCACCTAATGTGAAAGCATGGAAAACATTTCTATAACTTTCCTGGCGGTCATATCTCAGATACTGATAATTTGAGGATAAGAAAGTGATACTGAATAATTTCAGTATTATGTGAACATCATAGTGTAATTTTAAAGTTTACCATACATACAGATGGTTTTCTTTAAAGTTTACATTTTCTTTCACCTCTCACTCTCTCCCCCTCTGAATTTCCTATGACGTCACGGTGGAGGTGTGCGGAAGGGGGGGGAGGTGCTCAACGTACCTTATAGTATTCGTTTTACCTTGGTCGTCATAACGGATAATTCGGCTACAGACAACTCGACGCTGATTACGTTCACTAGGTAGACAATTTAGATCTATTATTATTATTATTATTAAAAAGCATCCCACTTCAATGCAAGAAGACAGTTTATGTCTCTGTTAAGACCGGTGTTAGCATACGGCAGTGAAGCCTGGTCCCTAAACACCAAATTTAAATGTCGCATTCAAGCAGCCAAAATGAGAGCCCTTAGGATGATAAGAGGAGTGACAAGACGCGATAGATTAAGGAATGAGCGGATAAGACAGGAAATAGGAGTGATGTCAGTGTTGGATTTAATAGAAGAGTGGAAGATGAGGTGGTTTGGACACGTTATGAGAATGGAAGATTGGAGGTACCCAAGACAAATGCTGGAATGGGTACCCACAGGTAGAAGACCAGTAGGGAGACCCAGGACCAGATGGATTAAAGGTGTTGAAGAAGCATTAGAAAGAAGAGACACAAACTTACCAGAAGTGAAAGAAAAAGAGACCTACGAGGATAGAGACGCATGGAGAAGTCTAGTGAAGAGCTGCCGCTGACAGGATTATTCCTACCAGGCGTAGGGTGAGAAAGTGAGAAAGATTATTGATTAATTACTATTATTATTATTATTATTATCATTATTATTATTGTTATTATTATTATTACTATTATTATTATTATTATTATTATTATTATTATTATTATTATTATTATTATTATTATTATTATTATTATTAATTTATTTATTTTGTTATTATTATTATTATTATTATTATTATTATTATTATTATTATTATTATTATTATTATTATTATTATTATTATTATTATTATTATTATTATTATTATTATTATTATTATTATTATTATTATTATTATTAAAGTTGAGAATGGAGGATAGATGGAGAAAAAGGAAAAGGACACAAGGTAGGGAAGTGCTTAAAGTAAACTGCTTAAATGAGAAAGAAAAAGAGAAGGAGTACAAGAAGCTGAGAGAGGAGTGGGAGAGAGTGAAGGATAGAGTAGAACTAAGAGTGGAGGAGGAATGGGGGTGGTTCAAGGAGGGAGTCACAAGGTGTGCAAACATGGTGTGTGGAACAACGAAGACGGGAGGAAATAGAAGGAAGGGTAGTGAGTGGTGGGATGAGGAAGCAAAGAAGAGTGTAGAAGAGAAGAAGCGGACATTCACAGTTTGGTTACAAAATAGGACGAGAGAATCATACGAGATGTACAAAGAAAAGAAAAGAGAAGTAAAGATAAAGGAGGCAAAGAGGAGAACAGATGTGAAATGGGGTAAGAGTATGACAGAATTTTTTTAAAGTAATAAAAAGTGTTTTGGAAAGAAATTAAGAGAGGAAGAGGAGGCGAATCAAGTAGAGAAGAAAAGGTAAAAGGTGCAGATGGAGAGATGATAATGGAAGAGAAAGCAGTGAGAGGAAGGTGGGTAGAGTATTTTAGGGAGTTGCTAAATGTGAAGGAGGATAGGGAGGGAAAGATAGTTGCAGTGGGTAGCCCTAAGGAAATGACCATGATGAATGAGGAAAACGGAGAAGAAATAAGGAAAGATAAGGTGAAGGCAGTTGTTAAGATGATGAGAGCAGGTAAGGCAACTGGGTTGGATGGGTGCCATGCAGAATGTCATAAAAATAAGGAGGTAAAGTGATGATGGACTGGCTGGTGAGGTTATTCAATGTTTGTTTAAGATTGAGTAGAGTGCCGAAGGACTGGATGAGTGCCTGTGTAGTTCCACTTTACAAGGGAAAGGGGGACAAGTGTGAATGTAGTAGTTTCAGAGGGATCAGCTTGTTGAGTGTAGATGAGAAGGCTTATGGGAGGGTTTTGATGGAGAGGATTAGGGAAGTAACAGAGGGAGTAATTGGTGAGGAACAGTCTCGGTTTAGGACAGGTAGGGGTTGCGTAGATTTTATTTTTGTGGTAAGACAGATATGTAAGAAAGCTATAGGAAAAGGTAAGGATGTTTTTGGGCCTTTGTGGATTTGGAATAGGCTTACGACAGGTTACACAGGAAGGCACTGTGGAAGGTATTGCAGATATATGGGATAGGAGGAAAAATTTTAAGAGCAGTCAAGAGTTTTTACGAGAGTAGTAGAGCTTGTGTTAGAATCAGAAATGGAGAGAGTGAGTAATTTGAGGTAAAGGTGGGACTTCGTCAGTGATGTGTTATGTCCTATTGGCTGTTCAGTATGTATGGGTGGGGTGGTGCGAGAGGTAAATGCAAGGGTAGTGGGTTGGGGATTGGAGATGGTTAAAGAAAATGGAGAAAAGTGGGAGATAAGCCAGATGTTGTTTGCTGCCGACACTGAACTTGTGGCTGGATCAGAGGAGGGATTAAGAAAACTAGTGAGAGAGTTTGGGAAGGTGTGCAAAAGAAGGAATTGAAGATAAATGTGGGTAAAAGTAAGATGATGAGATGTACAAGTGAAGAAAGTGGCAGCAGACTGTGAGGTGAGTATTAAGGGAGTGAGACTGAAGGAAGTGGATAGTTTTAGATACTTGGGTGCGAATGTGGCAGGATAGGGAGGAGTGGAGGTGGAGGTAGAATATAGTTTGAGAGAAACAAGTAAATGCCTTGGAGGATTAAAAAGTGTAATGAGAAATAGACGTTTAGGAACGGATGATAAGAGGAGACTGTATGAAGGAGTGATTGTGCCGACAGCACTGTATGGGGGAGAAACATGGGACATAAGAGAGGAAGAGAGGAGGAGTTCGAATGCGTTTGAGATGGGGTGCCTGAGAAGTATGATAGGGGTTACTAGGCTGAATAGAGTGAGAAATGAGGAGGTGAGTAGGAGAACGGGGGTGGAAAGGGAGTTGGGAGATAGGGTTGATGAAAGAGTATTGGGATGGTTTGGACACATGGAAAGAATGAGAGAAGAAAAATGAGTAAAGAGTTGTGGAAAGCAGAAGCGAAAAGAGTGAACATGAGGGGACGACCAAGGATGAAATGGATGGATGGGGTAAAAGGGGCATTGGGAAAGAGGGGAAAGTCTGTGGAGGAAGGACGGGGGAAGACAGAAGATAGGGGTGAATGGAGAATGGCTGTGTATGGATTATGCTGTGATGCATGAGGGGGAGTGGGTGGAGGATGGGGGGGGGGTGAGGGATTATGTATGAAAAATTAATTTGACGCAGCCCGAAGAGATTTCTCCCCGTCTTCTCCCCTTTGCATGAGGGGACGGAGAGTGGGGTTGCCGGTTTAATGAAGTGGCCTTGCTGTGGATGTGCTGTGTCTTGTGACACTGGTTCTGACCCAGGGCAGTGGACAAGATGCAGGGATGACCCGTCATCCAGGAGGAGCCAAGATAAGAGTGAGGGAGTAGGGTGAATGGGAGTGGAGTATGTGGGGATGGAATGGTTGGGAGTGGATTTTATGCCTTTGATTTTTATCTACCTCCTTTGTTAGGGAGAAAGAACCTTTGGTATGTATATATGATATGTATTATCATTATTATTATTCTGTAGCATATTACACCTTCATAATCCAAGTAAAGCAATCGCAATAGATATATTGCTTCACTGATCCTCGGTGAATAGCATGACATTAACATTTAAGATATACCACTACATTAACATTTTATGCAACAGCTCTAGGCAACAGCATATAGCATTGCTTTACACAAAACCAGTGCCTTTTTTAGGACTATTGATGATAAACACTATACTGTATATAGATTCGACAATACACCACATAACGTGACTCACAATCACATTAGAAATAATATTGCATTAATACTCACTGAGCATGACACACATTCATGTTGAAGATATCACATTAGTATGGCTTCTCACCCTCAGATACCATGATCATTTCATATTATTTCACATATAAACAGATTGCTTAGTCCATGTAATATTTAGAATATCACCTATATTATTTCTAAAATGTCTTACAAATTTGGCGACGAGTTGTCTGAAGCTGAAATGTCCTGAATTCGTAGTCGTCACCATGCGATTGAACCTGCATATTAAAAAAAAATAAGGCCAACGTTTCTCTTTTATTTTGCAAACCTTATTGTTTATTACCATCACCCTAAATAAGCTTCCAAAACACCCAAGAAAAAAGAAGTAGAAAGATAACATGAAACTTATATTTAATTCTGCTACTGTGACCATCTTGTTATCACGTCAGCAAGCTTCATTGGATAACGTACAAATTGGCCTTATATTGAGAGGGCGATTGAGTCGAGATCAATGTTTGAGAAATTCTTTAGTTGGATGTAACCTTTTAAGAAGAATGACGACTACACTGAAACATATTCCCTCAGTTTTTTTTCTTTTCTTTTGATAATAGCTTGACGCTATATTCGAAATAAAGTTTCGCAACACAATGAAGGATTGGGATCAATTGTAGAATTCCCCACCCCTACCCCACCCGCGAGGTGATCGGTGGGGCTCCGGTGTACTCCGCCGTCGTCCTGCGTCGTTACTCAAGCACACACCGTCGCTCAGGTCATGGTAACGTTTTTTTTTTTATTATTATTACCTATACTAACCTAATCTAACCTATCATAGCCTAACCTAACCTACCCTATCCTCGCCTAACTATTAATGTTCCTAAACCATAAATTGAGTTAAAAACAGAAAAGAACGAAAAAATGTATGTATATATATATATATATATATATATATATATATATATATATATATATATATATATATATATATATATATATATATATATATATATATACACCATGACCTGAGTGACGGCGCGGAGCAACGGAGGAGCGCTTCGGACCTTTGTACATCGGTGTGTGTGTGCGTGTGGGGGTGGATTCTACAGTTGGTCAAATGATTCTATATATACCTAAGTTTTTTGTGTTGGCTAATTCAAGTCGACTTTAGAGAAAATTTCCAGTGCAGGTGTTGGTAAAACACTGCTCGATTAACCCGTTAAAACACTTTCCTTATTAATTTTATAGTCGGTAATAGTCAGCTGATTGACTACGGTGTGCGATCCAACGTCTCCACCCTTGCCCAACGCGATATCTTTTAAAAATCATTTGGTGGAAGTTGTTGATGAAATATGTGTGGCGTTTATGTTCTTTTCTTTATTAAGTCGAACATTTTTGTTGGTAACTTTAACTGGAATGCGTTTTGGACTAAAGGATGTTTTGAGGAAGGATTCAATGCAATGATCCTATGCAAGACTTGTCTATCCTGTAGAGAATTATGCAGTGGTGGTTTAATCTAGCTTGGTATGGTTATGAGGTGAGATGTGCATATACTGTTATGGGTGTGTTGGAATGGTTTGGCCACTGATGTACTCTGAAACCAGTGTGATTAGCTGGACTACACTAACTAGTATTGAAACGCTGGCTTGCTGCACCTCTGTGTCCGCCAAAGTAAAGAGAGGTTCGGACACTGTGCAATGTTTAACAAAGTGCTCAGGACATCTAAGTCAAGAATTCTACCTACTGCCCCACGTAGGATTTTTATTGAATTTGCATTAAATTGTAACACAATTTTCTGCATGTGTCGTGACTATCGAAAACTTCAAAAAAGCTAATAGTTCCCAGCATGGGAGGTCTGCAAATTTTCACTGAATCCCCAGTCACATTGGGATTCCAGGGGACACTATTGCGGATGCTGCTGCCAAGGCAGCGACGAGGGTCAGCAGAATCACGCTGCCCCTGGCAGCCACGATCACACAAATCAAGGACGTCACCATCAAGGAGGCCAGACTGATGATCAAGGCCAACACCAGCAATCTTCATACTTCGGAATCAGCACTGTGGCACTACCTCGTCACTCGATACAAGGCCATCCACCTGTCTCCCGGTAAAAGGACGGAATCTATTTGTCCACAGGCTCCGCCATGGCCATCGTTGTGGGTGGGAAGTGTTACACGCGGGAAGAGACACTCACGAGTGCTGCAAATTTGGTGGTGCCGCGCTGCAACAGCCCCTCTCCCACTACCTGCTAGGGTGCAGAACCAATGTCAGTTTTTGCCTAGGCCTCAGCCCGCCACTCACTTCGGAAGGATTGACGTGGCATCTCACCGTCTTCCCTTCCGAGGCAACCCTCAACATCTTGAAGGCACACCCTCTTCCCTATGGCGCCGCCTGGGGTCGAGGGGTACCTTACTTTCTTGCTCTCCTCTGGGCACCGCCACTCCTAACAGAGTTTCATAAAGTGGACACCACCTCCTGTTTCATATGTGAAATGTTCGGGACCGCCGCAAGGTTAAGACCCTGCATCTCTCCAATTGCCCTGGGTCAGAAGCAATGCAGCAAGGCACAGTACATCCACAGCAAGACAGCTTCATTTAATCTCCGACCCCCCCCCCTTTCCGTCCCCTCATGCAGAAAAAGAGAAGGCGGGGAGAAATCCCTTCAAGCTGAGTCAGAATATCATCCACACATAACCACTCCCTAACCCCCATCCCCAACTCACTCCTTTCCAAGTATCACAGCATCATCCATACACAACCATTCTCCACTCACACCTATCCTCCATCTTTCCCCTTCCTCAACAGACGTCCCACTCTTTCCCAACGCCCCTTTTACCTCATCCATCCATCTCATCCTTGGTCGGCCCCTCCTGTTCACTCCATCCACCTCTGCCTTCCACACTTCTTTCCTCACTCATTCGTTCCGTTATGTCCAAACCATACCAATACGCTTTCATCAAAACTATCTCCCAACTCCTTTTCCACCCCCCACTCCTCTCACCTTCTCGTTTCTCACTCTATGCAGTCTAGTAATCCCTACCATACATCTCAGACATTTAATCTCAAACACATTTAAACTTTTCCTTTCTTCGGTCCATGTCTCTGCCCCATACAGTGCTGTCGGCACAATCACCCCTTTATACAATCTCCTCTTAACACCCATTCCCAAATAATGATTACACTTGCATTACATTTTAAGATAGTAATGATAATAATAATGATAATAATAATGATAATAATAATAATAATAATAATAATAATAATAATAATAATAATAATAATAATAATAATAATAATAATAATAATAATAATAATAATAATAATAA
>NC_134780.1:56154925-56202425 GCF_046742065.1 Oratosquilla oratoria | reverse complement strand
ATAATTTATGATTGGTATATTATTTGTTTAGTATATATTTTCATCACAAAGCTGCTTCCTGTGGCACCGATGTTGTGAGAGGGGAAGGGGGAGGTGAGGACGAATGGTGGCGGGAGGGGAACTCGACTGGCCTGCCAATAGGCAATCTCCGTTTTCTGTTGGGACCTCTTCGTGGCTGTTGCCTCTCGATCCTTCCTGGCCAATCGTTCTTGATCATGAAGATGTGTGCTGCAATTTCATTTTTATTACATTGTATATCAGAAAATAACACAAAAAGTTTGCCAAGCCGTCTTCAGGGCTTGGCTGTGCACGGTGATACCAGCCTTGGTGAAATTGTATATTTATGGCTTTTGCTTAGCAGATTCCCATACATTGTAATGTGGATAGTAATCAAGGTTTTATCCATAGAATATAGTACGACAAGGTATTACAAGATTTTTCTGCCTTAGTTGTAGATATTGCTGACGGGGGGTGAAAGGTTATGACCTTCCGTCTCGTGCTGCCGAATAGAATTTACGATTTCCCCGGGAGCAGGTGAAACCGGCTACTTTTCCTTATATTCAAGGTTGACCTGTTGATTATATATTTTTTGCTTTTCCCGTATACTGAGTTTGCCTGCTGCAAGTGTGGCTATGGTAATCTAGTACACATTGCGTGCAGTTAAGTTTCCCTTTCATCGTGACGCTGTTTTTTTTCAGTTGGTAGATATGCATTGCCTGCTGAGTTCCGTTTCAAAAAGCAGTACAGTGTTCCCATGCGTTATATACTTAGTTGTGTTTTTTTTTTTTTGCATTACCAGATATTCGTAAACGTCAGTGATATGTGTGCTTCCCAAACGGTCACAAATGTAGCCTACCTTATTTACATATTTGGCCAGTTGTTTTAGGCTTCGTACCTTCGTTAAAGCTTGCCGGAACTGAGCTTGCTACATCGCAGGTTGTCCTCAAATAAACTAGGGACACTCATTCCAAAGTTCATGACAGACTTATTATTAAACTAGGGAAGCAATAAGATACAGGATAAGATGAGGATTGCCAGTCTTGTAACGTACACATGAGTGAAGCGATGAGCTTCGTCAGGAAATGCATCGGTGTAACTGAAGTAATTATTTACAGAAGTCGCCTTCATTCCAGCCTCCTATTGTGATACCTACTGCTAATTGCCTACCATATTCTAACGCCCCCTTTTCCCCCTTCGTGGTGACCCCTTCGTGGTGACAGGGTTAGGTGACGGGCGGCAGCCAGAATAAATATATAAGTATCACTTGATTCGAAAGGGATCTAGATAGGTTTGTGTTGTTTAGGAAAGTAGATTGGCGGCAGCCAGGATCAAAGGCGGTGGAAGGGAGGGGGGTGGGTTAAACTCGATCCTTCCTCCTTTGTTATCAGCCTTGAACTCTGTTTTGCTCTCCATTGCGGACAGATACCTATGATGCATCAGAAGCATACAAGCACACACACACACACACACACACACACACACACACACACACACACACACACACACACACACACACACACACACACACACACGCACACACACAATTATATATATATATATATATATATATATATATATATATATATATATATTTGCTGTAATCTAGAAATAAGCTAAACATTCGGCAATAAAGTATAAAAGTATTTGTGTAAGTATCTGCTATAATATGTGATTCGTTCATTTGTTTTCCTCCCCAGACGCTGTATTACTTGCCTTTCCCAGTCAGTGTTAAAACCCTTTGCCCAGGTCTTTGGTGTCAAAATAAGTGACACATCGTCTTCAGTTGGCGTTGTTTGTGAAACCCGCGCCTCGTAGTCATGTTTTGGCCTTCTGCTGCTGCTACCTCCTCCGTTCCTACATTAAATCTATCCCACCAGATGGCTACCTGGCAGGAAAGGTCAAGTGGTCATCTTAATGTGAGGCGTGCCAAATACATGAAAGGATAACAAGAAGGGCAAGCAGGAAAGATCCAAGGCTTGTGTTTCTAAACTCTGAGTGTCGTGTGGGACTGTTTTGGATTTGATGAGCCATCAATTCATGCGTATTGTAAACAGAATTCACTGGCGATCGAAGCATATTTAAAAGGTCAGCATGAACTCTTTTGGTAGGACCACATTATGTCAAACAAGGTGGCGGCACATTAGGCTAGCATGCTACTTGCTTTTGCTACTTCGTATGAGTAGAAACGATTTTGGTTATGATATTGCAGACCGTAAGAACATCTCAACAATGTGTGTACCATTCGTACAAATTTAATTTCTCTAGTTCGTCATTCAGCTTCTAACTATATGACGCGAGAGTAATTCGACATTTGTAAATTTGAAATATATATATATATATATATATATATATATATATATATATATATATGTATGTATGTATGTATATCGTAACCGAAGTCGTTTCTACTCAAACGAGATAGCAAAAACAAGTAGCGGGAAATGCTTAGTGTGCCGCCACCTTTACTCTGATAATTAAGAAACGACGAAAGTTGACGTCACGTGAGTTACAACGTAAGGTTTTAGGAACTGAAATACTAGGATATAAAGTTTATAGGTTTGGCGCTGTGGAGCCTTGAAATATGTGAGATTCCACCAGTTATAACTTCATTGCCACTAAATTTGACGTTTCTTTCAGTATATAAAACCTCAATGAATGTGATACATTGTAAGGTAATGTTATTGTGCAGTGATCTAAAACACTTTAAGATTCACTTAGATAACCACCTAAGCAATATGCTGTAATGCCTGCCATTTATTATTATTATTCACATTTTTGTTTTTATTATAAATTGCTCTTTTTATGTTTACTATTTATAATTATTTATTCTACTTATTTATTTATTTTTTTATAAATTTATTTCGCATCCGACCTAGTTGTGGACCACAAAGGTCTTCTGTTGGCATGCTCTTTCCTTGTAATCCTTAGTAATCCTGTACGCTCCGTGGAGTCCTTTCATGGTATGGTATACGTTGTACCAAATCAACTTTAGTACATGCCTCCTCTCTCTATTTCCCACCTATGTGCTATTTGATTATTTCTTATTCTGTATATAGTAAAGAAAGTTGGCAACATAGGAAAAAAAGCGCTGTTGCCAGGTGTCATAGAATTTATTCAAATCATTGTTATAATCCTAAAACGTGATCTTTATTGTATTATACAACTTTCTTAACTATATAGAGAACAAAACAAATGAAATAGCACATAGATGGAAAATAAGAGAGAGAGAGGGGCATGTACTAAGGTTGATTTGGCAGAATTGCTAGTAAATCACTCTGAACGGACTCCTTGGGGCGCACAAACTATAGGACTGTGATGTTGCATAATAATGGGAATGCCATAGTGACAGTGTCCAATATGACTTTGTAGAAAGATTGATGTCGAACCAATATACGCCATATAATTATTGGGTTAATATTTATGGACAGCGCACTGTAAACAAGCTTGGCATGTTAATAGTCTCTCACACCGTGGGAATAGAATAAGCAGTATAGGCTCGACCTATGAAATCGGACTAGGACAACTACCCCCGGATAACAGCCCCATAAGACAATCACCCCCCCCCCCCCCGAAATGTAATTCGCTACGATTAACCGGAACCAATGCCATCCTAAGAAGGCTGACATTGGGATAACTAAAACCTTGAATGACTTAAATGAAACCCAAAAATTAAAAATTAATATTTATTTTCTTATAGCATCAATGTATATTTTTAACGTTGCATTTGCAATAGATAACTAATATGTATGAGAAGTCATAGGTTATATGCTCATAAACACAGAAACAATTGTTTCTACTTTTAACACTGATATATAAGCATTATCAAAGGGTGTCACCAAATTGTCGTTACATGTGGATGTTATACGCAATACCACGTAAAATATCTAGCAGATGACCGTTACCATATATCTGAACCAAATGGAGAATACGCATAGATGTGTCTTGATATTTTTTTTGTGCTGAGGTGTGATATCACCGGCAAGTATTGGCGTGAGTTGGACTTAATGTAGTGATTGCTGGCGTTTCAACTTATTAATGGGCTTCCACGGGCTTCATCAGAAAATGAAAACGACTTCCGATACAATATCTTATTTTTCAAACCTCCAAATATAGAATTATATTTCCGCCATGTATAGCAAACCTAAGTAATGAACTCAGAGAGATTGTAGACCCTGTACGAATGTTAGATTACACTGTTGAAATGTTCTTAGAGAAGTCTAGATTTCTGTTAGCGAAGTCCTATTCTAGTTATTCAAATGGAGGTTGGAAGAAGGATGTGGGAGGGAAAATAGCCCAGTGTGATAACTCCATAAGGAATGTCCATATGTTCGGGTGCCAACCTCCGATTGATGAATGGTAACCACAGTGCCAACCTTCTGTGTAACGGTTTGTTCTTGATATCCATCAACTGTTCTGTCATACAATTTTCGGAGGGTATTTATGTATTGGTTAATATAATCTTGTATTTCATTCAATATATGATTATGAAAATAAATGGTATTATAGGTAAAATAGTATGAAAATAGTGTAGCGTGTTCGTGGATGAGAGAAACACTTTCTTCTTCAGTTTGATATTTTGAGTCACAATACAGACAATTTAGATTCGCAGCACCGACACTGAAAAACAGAATAATTCACTCCCCCTACACAGACTGATTTGCCTGACTGACTGGCTTCGATTCCCTGAGTGACTGACTCCTGAGCCTCTCTACTTGTTTTGTACTTAGCCTTGAGTTTCCAAAGTTTCCTTGTCTCTGTACTTATTTTCCGAATTTCGATGTTCTAATTTTATAACAGCCTATTTTATTGTTTAGTTCTACCTCTATAAGTTACCTCTATGTTATATCTCTTCTTATACTATTAAATTTAATGCTTTCCTATCCCTACTTCAGTCAATTGATATCTAACTCGTTTTGAATCTCCCCATCTCTCCTTGACATATTTCCTTTTCAGCTTCTGATAAGTTCTGATAATCTGCTGTCACTTGTTTTACTTGATTTTTTCTATCGACTCTCACTCATCGCGGCAGTGGCTGTTTATAACCCTTTGTGCCACGTGGTTTGAACGTTCATTAATTTCTAATTCCTATGTGTCATATGCAGTGCAACAATAGCAACATTTTAGTAACTACACATGTTGAAGTAGATTAAAAATTAAACATTTTGAACAGTTTTTAAATATATAAAATGATAATAAATCGGGGAGCAATTGTCCAGGGGGTCAGTTATGTATTAATATAATTTGCATTTTCTTTGAAATAATGATAATAAAGATAATAAGAAATTAGCAACACTTTTAGTGACAATACATGATGAAATAAATTAGAAATTAAGTATTGGGAATAATTGTCCGTGGACAATTGTTTTGCTCTCCCTACCAGATGTATACTATGCCTTGGTTACTTGGTGACAAAATTGGTGCTTTCTTTAGTGACATGACACATGTTGCGTGAATATGATATGCAATGTTGCAGTTATCTGTAGCATTTTATGTGTCTGACCCAGTTATCAGCAAACTACACCTGAATGAAATACCACAGGCAGTAATAATAGTGTAGTATGTCAGGATATTGTGGTATTTCAACTAGAATATTCACGTAAAGATATGTACGATATAAAGATACTAATCACGTATTAATAAGCCAAACACCACACTGAACTCTTTGTTAGATCATTGCACTGATTTGTAAACACGCTATATATACAAACACAGTGTATATGTATCACTTAATTCACTAAACCTATTATTTTTATTGTTACGATTATTATAATAATAATTGTTATTCTTATTCTTGTTATTATCATTATCTGCACTCGCATTATACATATATATATATATATATATATATATATATATGTATATATATACTGTATATATATGTATATGTATATACATATAAAAATATTCTTGAAAAAGCGCTTGGGTAAGTCGGGGTCAGGTGGTATTCTTCTTCTTCTTCGCGTTCTTCTTCTTCTTCTTCGCGTTCCTCTTCTTCTTCTTCTTCTTTTTCGCGTTCTTCTTCGCGTTCTTCTTCCTCGCGTTCTTCTTCGCGTTCTTCGCATTCTTCCTCGCGTTCTTCTTCGCGTTCCTCTTCCTCGCGTTCCTCTTCCTCGCGTTCTTCTTCCTCGCGTTCTTCTTCGCATTCTACTTCGTGTTCTTCGCGTTCTTCTTCGCGTTCTTCTTCGTGCTGGGGATCCCGTGTTGGGGTACCGCCCCGAGGCCGAAGGGGAAAACGAGGGATTAGAGCGCGGAAAGTTGCGGCCGTAGGCCGCTGTTTGCGCAGCCAAGCCCCCGACGAAGCCGGGGAGGGCGAAGCCCGTGGCTTTTATATATATATATATATGTGCGTGTGTGCGTCCGCGGAGCACTAGCGCCTGACGGTAGGCACACTAAGCTTTTGAACAAAATTTGAAGTGAAATTGTTCTAATATAAATCGTTTTCACACAGGTATCGCGACCTAGATCATACCTAATAATTGGAAATTCATATTCATTAACCTAGGGTTCAAAAAAGTGTGAACAACAGGAGGCATAAAATCGCAGGTCCGTTAGTATACTTAAGCCATATGGGGAGTCTGCTGGGTACAAAAGATGAGGAATCGAAGAGCATGCATCTTCCCAGTATACGACAGTCAACACATTCAGGTGCAAGGTAGCTGGTGGGAGGACACTCGACATCCGCTCTGAGTGTCGGTTGAAGATGTAAACGAACGACGTGGACAGAACTGGAGTAAAAACAAAACGGTAAGAGAGCCACTGAATTAAATGCAGTTTGTGCACTCTAGGGTGTCTGCTACGTATGATCATTCAAGTAACGGTTGAAAGCCGGCATAGCAGACTTCGTTACTGACTACCGGGAGAGTGATCGGGTACGCTCACGATCGGCCAGGTTTTTTATACCTCGTCTAGTGCTTCTCCCAACACGCAGGGCAGTTCGGACTTCTTTCAGAACCATATCCTCGAACAATACTCTGCCTGTGACACCTCATTCTCCAATTGTACGCTTTGCCATGCAGTTGTTTACGAGTAATTCAGACTAGGAATTCACCGCTGGAGACGGGGCAGAATTTATCTTTCTTCGTATCAGTTTTGAATGGATAATCCCGAGTCTCGATAATTTCCTTTATCTTCTCTCCTTCACTCTAGAGTCCTCTGTGCAATGTCGAATCCTCATTAGATTATTAAATTCTGTTTTCTTTGTCACACCAACCCAGTTATCAGGATTTACAACCGGTACTGTTCCTTCCAGATGTCGTTTTGATTTCAAAGGTGCGATTGCTCTGTATCTACAGAACAATCGTATACTGTGCGTCCGAGCCTCAGTCCTCTGATTTTTGTCCATACGGCTGAAATTCAATTTTCATCATCCCAATGTACAATTGGGTGCTGTTTAGTATCGAGAATTATTAAAAATTTAAAGCAGTTCCATGGAGAACCCTATTTTCGGTTTTCTAAAACCGACACATGGTAGTGTTCACCACCAACTTGGATTTCTTCCTCTAATTATGCAGCCCGTGAATTAACGCTTTTTTATTTTTTTTTTTTTTTTTTTTATCCAGTATGGGCGGGAACAGCAACTTCAGCACCCAACCCTTATTTCTTAGAACAGTTGATCCAACATTCTCTAACTCTTATTCTAAGCTTTCCATTCTTTTGGGTTCCTCTGGCCACAACTTCATTCCTGTTACGAAGATCGATTTATTACTGTCTAGAAATATTTTGCACAGATAACTTCTCCAATGCTGTGAGTATTGACTTCTGCTCCTACGATACACCATTCCATTGGTGTTTGCAGAACGTATTACTAAGGCACGGACCAGCCACTTAAACATTATGGTCTGCTGCAGACCCTTTCCAGCTTTTTTTTTTTTTTTTTTTTTTTTTTAATCTTTATCCTAAAAGTCTATTTCATTGGGAAAAATATTCAAATATATCGGTCCGTTTTCGTATGATTTGTAGCTCATTGATGTACCTCAACGCACGAAAATAATTGGTTCCTGTATGTCTTTAGTAAGGAAGTCAATTTTTCCGTTTTTTTTTTTTTTTTTTTTTTTTTTTTTTTTTTTCTCTCGAGTGCACAAAGATGAACTCTTCACCTTAAAATTCTTTCGATTTCTGTTGCTCCTATGTACATGTCTGGTTAACAAAATAATAATAAATTCAAATGTTAATGTATAACGCACAGAACTTTTGTGACTTCATGTTGATAATAACAATGCCTTGGGTTTCCATGCTAGAAAAGCCGGTTGCAGATTGTCGCCATCAGTTCATTACGGGCCGCGGTTTTTTTTTTTTTTTTTTTTTTTTTTTTTTTTTTTTGTGAATTTCTGTATTTCTATTTTCGTGAGTAGGTGTCTACCTGTAATTAGATGATGAAAAACTTTTTAAATTATAATTTCGTGACATGGACGTATAGACTATTGTTAACGTGGGGAAATACAAAGGAGATGCTGTGCTTCTTGCGAACTGGAAGGGAGTAAATTTAGTGGAAACTGACTTGATTTAAGTGTACAAGTTCATGATGGTGAGAAATAAGTTAGATTGGAGTTAGACTTTACATATATATCTAGGCGGTTTTTAAAAGTGCTAGTTGTACTTACATTTACGACATGAATAGGTAGTTTGTCCCAAACATTTACAGTGCGGTTAAAGGAAAAAAAATATAAATATATGCATTAGGGTTTGATCTTTTATAAATCTTTTGTAACCATTATTTCTTGTGGTGTTACAACGGTTTGCAATAAAGTGTTAATTTTTTAAGGCAGTTACTGATAATAACGCCAAGATAATTTTCACTTTCTACTTGAATTAGAAGCAGACAACTTTATGGATGGGGATGACAGGTGGTAATGGACATGGAACTGCCTAGTGAACTGCCGTATGGTCTCTTGCAGTCTCTTTCATTTTTATGTTCTTATGTTTACCCATGCATAACTTTACACTTTGGTTAAATTTCAGTGGGTACTTTTGAAACCATTGCTCTGGCTTGAGTAGGTTTAACTTGTCTTAAGCGGGCCCATATACCATCAATTATATTGCGCAATTTCATTGTCAATACTCTGAATTGACAATTAAATTGACCGTGTATGGGCGATATATCGCCCATACACGGTCAATTTAATTGTCAATTCAGAGTATTGACAATGAAATTGCGCAATATAATTGATCGTATATGGGCCGCTTTAGTTCGCCATTCAGCTTCTCAGTGTATGACGCAAGAGTAATCTAACATTTGGATTTTTGAAAAGCAAAATATCGTAACCGAAGTCATTTCTGCTCAAACAAAGTAGCAAAAGCAAGTAGCGAAAAATGCCTAGTGTGCCGCCACCAAGTAAAACGTCAAGATCACGTGACATGAGGTCGTTTGAGACGACGCTCTTTAGCCATGTGCTCTGTGTGACGTGAACTAATGAGGTCTCGTAAATTTGAATTACCAGCATTCGAAGGTTCGTGGGTCAGAATAAAACGTAAAAATCATACTATGTGATAACTGGGTGTGAAGACATTGTGTGATATATTATGATTTAATATGTATATATATGCGTAATATATATATATATATATATATATATATATATATATATATATATATATATATATATATATATATATGCATGTATGAATAAGTATATATATACATATTCATTCCGCTCCCATCCGCCACCCTTTCCTTCCTCTCATCGTAGCTCCTCGTAGATGACGGATATTTCCTGTATCCCGCCCTCTGGCCTGGGTCAGAAGCAATGCAGCAAGACACAGTACATCCATAGTAAGTCCGCTTCTCTTAATCGGCGACCCCCCCTCTTTCCGTCCCCTCGTGCAGAAAAAGAGAAGGGAAGAAATCCCTTCGGGCTGCGTCAAAATATGATTCACACATAACCACTCCCTACTCCTTCCCCCTCCATCCCCTTCCCCCTCCCTTCCATGTTTACAGTATTAGCTATACACAGCCGCTCGCCACTCGCCCCTATATCCTGCCTTCTTCCTTCCTTGCTCAACAGATATTCTCCACTTGCTCAAAGCCTCATTCACCCCATCCATCCATCTCATCCTCGGTCGTCCTCTCAAGTTCACTCCCCCTACCTCTGCCTTCCACATTAAATTTAACTATCTTCACTCTTCCCATGTGTCCAAACCATCCCAGTGCTCCATCATCAACCCCACCGGCCATCTCCTTTTCCATCTCCGCTCTCCTCCTCACCTTGTTTCATACTCTGTCCAACCTTGGTACCCCTATCATAATTCTCAGACATATAAATTTTCCTCTCTGCCTCTCTTAAGTTCTAAGTCACCGCTCCATACAGTACCGTCGGCACAATCATCCCTTCACATAATGAAATTCAGTAACCTCTTTGTATCCATTCCCAGATGCCTATTTCTCATGACACTTTTTAATCCCTCAAGGCATTTACTTCTCTCAATCTACAATTTACCTCCACCTCCACTCTTCCATTTCCTACCACATGCGACAACAAATACCTAAAACTATCTACTTCCTTCAGCCTCTCGACTTTAAGACTTACTTCCAACTCACTGCCATCCTCTCCTCTTGTACATCTCATTACTTTACTTTTATCCACATTTACCTTTAACTTTCTCGTATCGCATACCTTCCCAAACTCTGTCACTAAGTGCCTTAATTCCCTCTCTGACCCTGCCACAAGCGCAGTGTCGTCAGTAAACAACAACTGGGTTATCCCCAACTTTTCTCCATTTTCGTTAACTATCTACATTGCCCTGCCCATTACTCTCGCATTGACTTCCCGCATCATCCCATCCATATATACATTGAACAGTCATGGTGACAACACATCCCTGACGCAGCCCCACCTTGTATAACTTGTAACTGCACAAAACTTCCTCTTTTCGGATTTAATTTGGTCCCATGCTATCCCAACTGGTATTCTCGAGTTCTATAAAGGTATTCAACTTGTAGTCTGCGATGGTTCTCATGTAGGCGTAGATCGTCATCATCTATACGGTATTTAATGTGCGAGACTTTGATATGCTTGGGCAGGGCGTACTTTCAGCTGCACTCTGCCCTGTAAGTACACAAGACAGTGCTGTTAGATCTTCAGGTGACGATTATCCAACGGGAATAGTAATAATTGTTGACCCAGGTTCCACTGATAGGAAACCCGCAACCTTAGCGGCTGGTAATAGTCCTCTGGCCCTCTCATATATCTCTGGGAAGAACCGTTGGAATACTGTTTGTGTTGGTGAGGAATTACTACTATGTCGTCGGCTTATAGTAAGGAAGAGACCAGTCACTGGTTATCAGCTATCCTTGTATTAAGTTTGGAGGAAATGTTGTCAAAGTTGATAGAAACTAGATCTGGACCAGGAAATTAAGTCTCAGCCCTACAGGGCAACCTCCACATGGAAGGGAAAGTATTGTGCAAATATATTTCCTATTGATGAGTTATTGATGCAATAACAACGAAATAGATATTTTGTCTCGTAGTTTTGACACACCATGGGTCAGATTCGGGTGTCCGGAACAGTACGACAAGGTCCCTTCCCTTTCTGCGTGCAGCGTCCCCCTTCGCCCACCACCCCACGCCTCACACCCTCCATTGTCCCCACGCGCGCGCCCTCAAGCTCACCGCTCTCTTTCCTCGTCCACCTCTCTTCTGTTTCTTGTTCTCCCACATCCTCTCTAACGCCCACACTACCTCCACGTCCAAGAGACGTTCAGCCACTAATGTAGGATCATCATCACGTATCCACTGCCTTCATACCACGTGACCCAGCTGAAGTATCTGGGCCCTAGTCACCGCAGAGCGATCGATATTCGATTTATATATGTTGGTGTCTATGGCATGTAACAGTCTTAAGCCGCGTGGCACCAGGGTGTGTAGCCATATTAGAATGAAGTTGATTTTGGCTCTCGTTTTAACTCTTAGAATACAGTTGAGTGCATGTATATATAGGTGTAATATATATATATATATATATATATATATATATATATATATATATATATATATATATAAGTATTTACTGTTTATGAGCACGCGCATACACGCACACATACATGGTGCCTACAGCTTTTCAAACAAGGAGATGTATTATTACTGCCATGCTATATAACCAGAAGTTGTCTCAAATATATTATAATTTCTCGTAAAGGATTAATAGCGATAGTGTCATTGGGAAGTTTGTTTAAGTCTCTTCTGCGCAAGGGTTCCTCGAAGCTGAATGAAATCGTCTGATGTCTACCAAAACAAAGTCCTTTATTGTTTCGATTTCGGTGTTCACTCTACTGGGCTTCCACGGGCTTTACCAGCGCGACCGTTAGGAGTCCGTTTGAGGAAGAACGACTTCGGTTACAATATTTGATTGTTCAAATCTCCAAATATCAAATTATCTTCCAGTCACATATAGCAAAGCTGAATGATAAACTGAGAGATTGTAAACCTGTACGAATGTTAGACACACTGTTGAAATGTTCTTAGAGAAGTCTGTAAGCGAGGTCACATTCTAGTGATACAAATGGA
This sequence comes from Oratosquilla oratoria, assembly GCF_046742065.1. Taxonomy (NCBI): domain Eukaryota; kingdom Metazoa; phylum Arthropoda; class Malacostraca; order Stomatopoda; family Squillidae; genus Oratosquilla; species Oratosquilla oratoria. The sequence continues at coordinate 56,189,925 of NC_134780.1, read as the reverse complement.
GGTTGGAGGTAGAACGTGTGAGGGAAAAATAGTCCAGTGTGATAAACCCTTTACAGTGAGCTGGATTGCCAAAGGCGTACGCGAAGAGCTCGACAGTGACTGTACCCCCCATTGCATGTTGTCACTCATGAAAGCTTGGAGGAGGAGGTGGATGGGAGTGGGGATGTTTGGGGGGTGCTGCTCGCTGATCGAAACTTCACCCTTTCTACACTGCGAGTCTGTGTAGACTCTCATGACAGGTAACACGAGCATACACGACATAAATGTGTGCCCAGAGTGTAATCAAGTTAGTATACAGAAGCGAATCGCTGTCAGGAGAGGCCAGATCGGAAAGAAACCAAAGCCCAGACCCCGATACTACGAACTGACTTAGTAGTCACAATGGAAGCATCTTAAACAATTATGCGAATAAATATGTCTTGTCTGTGCGCTCCAAGAAGTCCGTTCAGGGTGTGGCATATGTCGTGATTTACTTCTAGCCATTCTGCCAAATCAATCTTATTACATGCCTCTCTCATTTCCCCCATCTAAGTGTTATTTGAATTTATTTTATTCTGTAGATAGTAAAGGATCTGTATAGTACAACGGGCATCACTTTTTAGGATTATAACAGCGATTTGAATAAATTCTACGACGTGTGACACGCTTTTTCGCACGCCGAGATGTCACAGGTGAGGTAGGTGGGATGGGTTGATCTGGCATAACGAATGACACCCTGAACCGACTCCTTGGAGCGCACAGGGTATACCCACTGTTCTTAAACATAAAACAAACAAGATGTACCACGTGGCTCAGTTTCAAAATTTAAGCGAACTGGGAACCTTGTTAGACCCTTGATGGGGATATGGAAAGGGTTCTACCAGCTGATTAAAATTGTCTGAGGACGTCCAGGAAATATCTGAGGTGTAATGTACAGAGTGCACCCTACCCTATTTTACATTACTAGAATATGACTTCGCTTATAGATATCTAGATTTCTCGAGTACATGTCAATAACATGTCTAACATTGGTATAGGTTTATAATTTCTTAGTTCGTCATTCAGCTTTGATAAATATGTAAGATATAAGATTTGATATTTGGGGATTTTAGAAATAAGATATTGTAACTGAAGTCGTTATTACTCAACGGTCGGCGCTGTTGAAGCCCGTGGAAGCCGGCAAGTGGGACTACGTCTCGTGGGAGGACTGTATGTAGTCTAGTCTTCTAGTAGGGAGTCTGGCTCCACAGGATTTACGCAGCATAATTCTTCCATAGCCTCCGTCGGCATCTGTGGTATCCTTTGCACAGTTTGTTACAGGTGATGTCAAATAAGGGGAGGATCACTGGTTGGCTATTCCGAGGAACCCCTTTGGCGTGGTCATTCTCTTTCCGGATCTTGGTCCTAGTTAACGCCGGGAGATTCCATTTAGTTGAGGGAACGACCCTTTAGCGACGGAAGTCTGGAGACTCGTCGACATAAAAAAAAAAAAAAAAAAAAAAAAAAAAAAAAAAAAAAACAAAACAAAAAACATGGATTGTACCGCCCGGTTGATGTCATCGAAATTTAAGTCGTTTGTTTATCAGTGCGTTGCATTTAGAGAAACTGAAGGCTTAATGGATATTTGCTTGAGTTGATGTAATTAATAAATTATCCTATGCATTAGGATGATTAAAGGTGTAAATACAGTTTACCTACAATGAATACAATTTATACCACATCATACGAGCACAGCCTACAGGGCAGAACAAGAAATCCCCTAAAGCATAATAATCACTATTAACGCACAAGTGTCAAAGAAATAAAAAACATATTATAAAACTTGCCAAACTAATTCCATCTTACACCAAACACCTCCAGACAAGATTAAAGGTCTTGACATCCATAAGAATCTTAGCAGCACGCCTCCGCTGTAGGCACCATCCACCATATGATGAGTATCAGCCCGGAATAGGATTGGAGAGAACACCTTTCCTGCACCTCAGAGGGACTCGTCGTTACTGCATTGTTTGTCTGCCTTGATGCATAGCGTGGGCGAATCCATGACTTGGTCAGCATGTACGTTCATAATCTCGTTTCGTTTCCCGCAAGAAAGCTCCGTAGAGTCCGCTATCAGTGAGATCTGGTGATCAGCCACACTATCCTGCAACAAAACCGGGCCTCTTGCAGCTACCGACTAAAAGAGAATGTCACAACACGGAGTGTCACTTTGATAATAGACGGTAGGGACGTATGAATCGAGAAGACTTCTCACTCTTGGAAGTTTCCTTTTTCGGTCTAAATACACTATTCTAATGACACACGGAATCGTGAGAGCTCATGTAAACACGGTCATATAATTGGGGTTCCAACGTTGAAAAGCCTGCGAGTTCCTGTAAAAGAGCATTACCAAAATAAAAGGTATTTTAAATCTAGAATAAAGAAAGAGGAAATGGACCTTGTTAGGTCATATATACAAAAGGAATGACAAAAGCAACTACAGAATGGAAACAGATATGGGCCTAGAGGAAGGGTGGGTGGAGAGATAGACCTATGACCAGATATCCAGATTAGAGGCGTTTGGAAGAGGCATTTGTTTACCAGTGGACTGGCTTAGACTGCTCATGATGATTCTTCCGTCATGCATAACAGTGTCACCAGGTTGGATGTAGGCAAAAATGGCTATGAAAAAAGCAACCGAAACATGAATGAATTGAGATCGAGTCTGATCCTTAGAATCATGAAGTTCCCCCGTCTAGAAAAAAAAAAATCTGACAAGCAGAAAAAATAGAAAGGGTTAGTGTTTACGAAATAAATTCTAATCCTTTTTGACGCCAGGTGTCACTTGTCTGATAAATATATATATATATATATATTTGTATATATATATATATATATATATATATATATATATATATTACGCGAAGACTTATAGCTCTGCTGGAGTGGCCGAGGAATTAAATTGGCTGGAAAAAAAAATCGACGGAACATACAAATTTAGGAAGCCTGTCACCCATAGACATCAGGAGGTTTCATTCGTGTACGAATAGAATCGCTTGCCGGCACACAGGAGGAGGATTAAAGAGGATAAACGGATGCAGACGGGTTAATCGAGAGAGAGGCTGACCTTTCGCATAGCGAGTGAGGTTGTTTCCACCCCGTGATGAGCCAAGTCAGTTGCCGGGCAGGAGCAAGAGAGGAGCCGGTGAGTATGAGTGGAGCGACGGGGCCCTCGTCCATGCACTCTCATCACCGTTTTCTTTCAGCTCAATGAAATCGCTTGTCGCCAACAGGAAAATGGGTCTTCCTTGCAGACGGCAGAATCTGTAATCTCGTTTCACCGTTAAGGACGTATGCTAAAAGAAAAGGAGAAACGCAGACGGAAATCAGGATGTAGTGCAACCATCCAATAATAATGATGATAAAGATAAAGAAAAAAACTAAATAGATGTTTGGTTAGGATGCTCTGTGTCGGCGAGTTCATCGAGATGGGATATTACCATCTTTAAAGGCCCGAGATTTTCCTCAGGAGGATGAGATCCTGTCTATGTGTATTTTTCTGGCTGTCGTCAGGCTATCTTTACTATATCTTGTCATTTTAAATTTAGGGGAACTGTGGAATGTATATATACCATATGTATAGATACATGTATGTATGTATATATATATATATATATATATATATATATATATGTATGTATGTATGCAACAAAACCACATTTCCTGAGGGGAATGATAATGAAATAACAGTAAGGTCTTTCGTGTACTACATCTCGAGACAAAATACATCAAATGTAGAGGTAGAAATAAGTTTGTATACATTAAGTTGCCTGGGAATGGGCGTGACCGCTTTCTGACCATAATCTCCTACATCTCCGAGTTCCACTGCCAAACCTGGAGGAACCCGTTTCTTGATTAACACTGTTAACAATTTGTCACATTTAAATTGTCCATCGGTTAGATTAATATTTACCTGGTATGTACCCGAAATTAGACTATTCAATTACATTGCTTTTAAGGGGATCTTTTGTCCTTGTTAACTTCACCACCAACCCAGTCAATGCGATAAAACATGGACGTGTGTTGGAAAATGCAAATATTTAACTACGCTCTTGTAACACTGTGTTGTGATATATCTTTTTTAGTTCTTTTCCTTTTTGATCGATGTAAAAAACATCAACTTTTATAAGAGACTTAGTATACCACTCCCAAATTATTTTTGGGACTACTTTTTATGAGAGATTGTTTATCATCATATTTAAAAGGTACTTGTTTATTTTCGTAACAATGGGGACTATATTAAGGTAATTATCATGAAAAGGTAATATAAGAGTTAGTTTTTAGCTTGGTGGCTTTGGTTAATGATCTTGGTAGGGTATTTAATTTCTTAACGATATCTTGGATTATAATGAATTCATCTTCTAAAAATTCAAGGTTTGATACTCTGTATGCTGTGAGGTATATATAAATGAAAGCAGACTTTTTTACATTTAAGAGATGATTTGAAAATTAATGAAAATGAGAAAGTATGTTGGTATCATCTCTAACGTTTTCTATATCTAAGAAAGGAAGTTTGTTGTTAGTTTTAATTTCCTGGGTGAAGTTAATGGAAGGAGCTAATGAATGTAATTGTAAGATGAATTTTTCCTTAGTTCGAGTTTGGCCATAAACACAAAATATCAACATATCGGGACCAAACTATGCTCGTTTCTTTGATAAAAGGTTAGAAGATGGGTTTCATAATATTCAATGTAACATTAGCTAAAAAGGGAGCTAGAGGCACCTCAAAACCAAAAATTGAGTGTCATACCTTCGAGTGAAAAAGATGAATTGACTACACAACCTGATGAGGTTAATTATGCTATATTGTAGTATTAGCAGGAGGCCATTTTGAATACAGGCTTTGTTAAAGTGTATAGCAGTGGTAGTATTGTTCAGTTAGTACGAAGCACTCTCAACGTTTCTTATGAGTTACATTATGGTGAATAGAAAAACAGGAATGAAATGTGGAGTATGACCGATGGGATTTTGTACCCAACAAGAATCTCTTGGAAAGGGTGTCGGCCGTTGCTACCCACGGAGCTCCATCGAGTGGCCCGTAGGTTGATGGGAAGCTTTCCTCATAGATAGGAGCGATGTCTGGATATTGATAAAGGATTTATTTAAACGAATAAAAAAACTTATTCTGCTATCTCTACCTATCTTGTTTCCGGTACAGAACAGATGCGTGTCTCCAACTGTTGTCTGGTGAGGGGGTTTCCATGGATGTTATTGCTGTGACGAAGGATAGCTTTATCATGTGCTGTCATCCTTTTAGACAAGGTGGTCGTCGTGGAACCTATATCCTGTGAATTAATGTGACTGCAGTGACCAATGTTGCAGGAGTATTGATATGTTGTAAGGTTCACCACTTGTAAAGGCCTTGCCAGTGGGAGGCAGCTGTTTTTCATGGCGAGGCTGGACGCTCGTCATGAAAAACATGCGCCTCCTACAGATAAGGCAGAACAACCAGAACATATATGTAATATCACGCCGAAGAGTGAGGTGATAGAGAAGAGATTTTAAAGAGGGTAGTACAAAGGATGGATAACACAAACGAAGAGTGATTTACTCAATTTTATTTAATTCATTCATTTCCTAAGATTAGTTGCTAGTCATTAAGAACGGTGTGTAACTCTGGTCCGCAGGGGCGTCGTCAAAGTATTTACAATACTGAATGCATAAATCCTGCAGTGAATATCCGATCCGGGGTACAGAACGTACTGTGCTTTTTGTAAAGGTCATCCGTTGCTGGCGGGTTAACTGAAACATTGACATTTAGAAAGCCCAGTGTGGGTAGTGCCAATCAACTGAATAAAATGAAATGGTCTTATGAAAAGGAAAGGAAATGGGAAAAACGCGGGGAACGAGGAGGTGTCTCGTCAGCTGAATAGAATTCCCAGGTAGCAATGAGAAAGATTCTGATAACTGAAATTCGCAGGTTCCTTTCAAGTGAATAAAGTTGCTGGGTGGCAGAACCAGGTATAACAACGACAGCTAACGCGGACGGCTTAGTCTAAATGTGATCTTGAACATAGAAATTGAGATTGATTAAATTCGTGTAGCGGCACACAGGTAAACACAAATGAATTTAGCTCACGCAGAGGAATCAATTAGGGCACGTTTTGATAATTATAAGCATAAATTATCCGTCGGTTATGTAAAATTGCTTGTCGTCAGCAAAGGAAGGCTGTTGTCTCATATAGCGTCGTCGCATTGCCGAGCTGTAACCCTGAGGAAGCGGTACTCGGTTTAACAACACTCTGAGAAAGCTGTCCTCGGTTTAATAACACTGAGGAAGCTGTCCTCGGTTTAACAACACTGAGTAAGCGTTCCTCGGATTAACAACACTCTGATGAAGTGGTCCTCGGTTGAACAATACTTCCGGCTGCTAGAAAAAAGTGTAATGAGGACATTCGGCATGGACGCGGTCATCGGGATGCGTACGCGCCAGACAGTCGCGAGCTTTCAAAGGAACACAAGAGATGCAAACGCCAACAGATTTATTGGTCCTTACGGGGCTGCTTAGTAATTGAAAGGAGGTGTAAACAGTGTGAACAGTTAAGAACCACTGATTTAATGTAAGTGTATGAGCTCATGATGCTGAGAAATAAGTTATATTGGGTTTGGACTCCATCTGGGCGTTTTTTAGTGTCAGTTATATTTGAACTTGCTTCATGATCATGAACAAGTAGTTTGTTCCAGACATTTACAGTGCGGTTTTATACACACACACACACATATCACACGTCAATTTTTTTTTTCCGGTACGCTAAAGTCGGACTCACTTAAGAAGATAAATAGATAAACCGCCAGTTTCCTTGCTGAGTTTTGTATTTCAACTCGACAGAATATTTGATAAATCACACACATACACAAAATTTCATTATCGCTGCGCTGCGAGTCGTTACTTCAACTCGTGGGCGGGGTGTTGTGTGTGTGCGTGCGTGTAAGGTCACAGCATTGCCCACATCGGTCATATATGAGCTCTGAGCTCTCTTCCGGGAGGGGAATAGCTGTCGATCATGAGTCCAACACGTGATCCAAGACCATGGTGAATCACACACACTCGCACACACACACACAATTATATATATATATATATATATATAAATAAATATATATATATATATATATTCATAAAATTAGCAACTCTGAAGCCCTGCATACGACAGTTTTGGTCAGATTTCATGGGAACACTGGTCTTCTGACTCTTCTCTTTAGTTGTTGCAACATTCACCAGGTGGCTAGACGTGGCGTGGCTCCTTCGCCATAATTATTCTTTCATGTTTTGTATATGATTAAATTATTGGTTGGCAAAATCCACGTTCAGCTACATGAGGGTTCGAACTTAAATCTAAATAAAAATACAAAAATCACATTACGAAAAGAAATAGTTATCCAAGGTGATTATCTCATTCTTAGTGAAGCCTGATTCTCAACATATTTGCTGTAAACTTAAATTTCTGTTAACATTACGTGAAATTAAGAATTATTGTCCCCTTTTTTTTCTGATGTTAAATATTGTCTTTCAATCTCATGACTTTAAATGGCAGCTAACTGTACATAGTGTTCAAGTAAAAACGACCTCTAAGTAAAAATTACTTCACTAAATTTTATAACCATTCAGACATGGCTTACAAAGCACTCTTGAAATATTCTTTGGTTTTACCTCCCAAGTGTCATATTTTTTATATTTGAAAAAGTTCCTCGAATAACAGATAATATGTTCCCAGCAATTTCAGTCGCCACGTGAGAAGCTTTTTGCATCGAAGACTGGCCTGTTTTGGCACGCATGCGTAAAAAGGTTGCTCACTCCTGATCTACGACATGGTTCCTAAAGTGAGCGGTAGAAAGATCTTGAGGGGTGGGGTCAGGATGGCACTAGGAACAGTTAATTAATAACTTTTGTTTTTTACAAAATCTGAAAGACAAAATATATGTCATAAACATTAAGTTAAAGGAACATGTGTGTATTTTATAGAGGATTAAACTGACATAAAAATTACACATTGTAACACATTTTTTGTTCGCTGGTTCTAAGTGTTATTTCTTGATTTGCTATATCCCATTATTGAATTTGTCCAGGTGAGCGTCCAGCATATGAAGTTTAAGGGTCATCCTGCACCCCATGGCGCCAAAAGCCTGTACCAGATCTTGCACCAGCTGCTAATAGTTTTCACCTCTGGTTGCCTAGGAAGCCCTTAACAACTGTTATGAAAAGTTCTATGCTGTTCTATCAATCCTACTCAGTTTATTGGAGAACCCGGTAGATTCAAGTATCTTCTTTATCTGAGGTCCAACAAAAATCCCATTTTTGGATTTGGACTGATAACTTGGGGAAGGACTCAAGAAGGTACTTAAAAGCGGCTGATTTCTGGTTGAGAGCCTTCACGAACTGCTTCATCAGCCCCAACTTAATGTGCAGTAGCGGCATAAGCACAGTACTGGGATCAACCAGTGCCCCCGACTTGACGTTCCGGGACCCAACTACAAATTCTGTTCTCTGCTCCTAGTTCTTCCTGTTGTAGTGGTCAGAGGTGGCTCAGCTGTCCCAAAGGCTGAAGAAGCATTGGAATATGATAAAGCCTCCCTAGAGACCACAATAGTAGTCTTCCTTCAGGCAGGCTGAATGGGCGAGGGGCAGCGTCGAAAACTTGCTTCCATTGTGGAGGAGGACAGCCTTCAAACTTGTGGTAGAGCTGTCTATGAAGAGCCGCCACTCCTTGGGCACAAACGGCACCCCAATAACATCAAACAGTCCAGGCACATCATGACAGAAGCAGAGGCCATCCCTGAGAGTGTAAAAGTCTGAGAAAGGTTCGTGCCGACTTCTCGACTTGTCACTTGCACCTCCTCCTTGACCAAGTTCCACTGCTTCATCCTGGAGATGAACAGGTGCATTGGAATTGGTCAGACCCATATCCCTGAACCAAGTTGTTTACTTCTTTTTGATTTGGGAAATGAAGAACTTTCTCTGGTACCTCGGGCAGGTAAGCCAAGTCCTCAGCATCCATCTTTTCCTCATCATCAAAATATTTGTCTTGGACTTCACCTGGAGCAGGTGGCACTGTCACAGTATATTTGGAGCAGTTGATGATGGGAGATCTGGGTAATTCATAGCAGCAGCATTCTTTCCTTTCCTCCGCTTGCTAACATTCACCATGAAAAAAAAAAAAAATTATGGAGTGGTCTGTTGGCTCTAGCCAGACCCGTGGGTTGAAGAATTTCAGGGACCTTTTCTCACCTCACAGTCACTCTTCCAAGCGTCTTCTTACAGTGCTCACAGCAGTAGTGAGGAGGCCAGGGCTTGTCCTGGTCCCCAGCTGGGATCCTAAAGTACTCCTGGTAGGCTTCACAAACTTAACTAACGTTTCCAAGGAGAATGTTTTGCCTCTCTTCTTTATTTATTCGCCGTATATATAACATGAGTCGGGGGTGGGGGTGCCGGCAGCCCCTGAAAGCCATCTGAAAATATAGAAATATATGTAATCAGAACATATTGATCATATAGATCTGAAAATATAAATTATAAACATATTCAATGAACCTACATATAAAGTAAGTAGGGTAATTCAGGCTATAGTCATCAAATTTTGAAGAAAAAAGTTTTTAGCACCAAATTGGACGAATTGCACTCGAAAGTATGGCATAATTGTTTTTACTGTAATTAAAAAAAAAACTAAGTTGAATGCTAGTGGCTAGCCTAGAATTTTTACAAATCCCAGCTTATATATGTTTAATAGCACTTTTTAATTTATTTGGGACCTAAGTAACATAAAAGTTATTACAAGCCAGGATTTTTTTTTAACATGGTGGTATAAACTAATGCAGAACTGTTACGTAGAAGTCGTGTTGGATAATAGTATGGCAAATGTGACAGTTGGTTTAGTTTTTCTATATATTTCCAACATAAAATTTTCAAACAATTTGTATTAATTACATTTCTACACAAATGTAACCACACCGAAACACCAGCGTAAGCTCCTAGGTCAGTATACTTTCTGTTTCTGATCTCTGATCCCCATTCTCCTGCCCGACTTAGGAAAAGACTCATTGAGTAACCCATATCTATATGTTCTTCTATTCTTAACTGGCTGTGTACATTCTATTTTGTCACCAATGTCTTGATCATAATATGAACTATGATATTTTATTTCTGATCAGTTTATCTGACTTTTGGTATAATTTAAACTTAATTCTATTTTAAATCCTGATTCTGGTATTCTGAGTTCTGCGTCTTCCGAAGTAGTTTTTCATCAACGGCTTATCCTCCTCGTGAGTGATTAGTTTAACCTGCCACCAGTCCTGATAATACTCGCTTTTTCACACATCTGTGATCCGTATTTCTGAGTGCGTGGCTAATCTATTTTTCCTGCACTAGCATACAATGCAGGTGTGTGTTCACATGTGTATGGGTGAGGAAGGGGCCCCTAGGAATCTACCTGGAAGCCAATGGGGCTACAGAAAAATCGAACTGAAAACAAGTGAGCACCAACAAGCGTCGTTGTTTACGTTGTCGATCGGTAGAACGATATACTTTGGGATTTTCCTTTGTGTTATAGAAAACAATGAATATAATATTCAGAGAGCTGAAACTAGAAGGAAATTGTGGGACATCCTCCCAGAATGCAAGGATTTATTCGAGGTTATTGAGGCTTGTGTGAAGGTCCAAGTTTTTAAAACTTGGCTTAGTGGTAAAAATGAAAAAGAAGTATAATTGATCTTAAACAAGAATTAGACATTTATTGTGAGGCAGGAGAAAGCAGATTAGAAAAAATGAACTCATTGGTCAAGCAGGAGGATTAGACCAAGTCAGATGGAAAGGATATCAAATAAATTGTCGAGATGCAGAGATGGTAGATAAAATTCATGGGAAGGAAAAAGCTGAATTAAGAGAGATCATTGGACAGCAAATGAAAGACAAAGAGAAAACAGGAGTGGTGAATGTAAAATGTATATATATATATATATTTATATATATATATATATATATATATATATATAATTATATATATATATATATATATATATATATATATATATATATATATATATACATATACACATATATATATATATACCTACACACACATACACCATTTTACAGGTCTGAGGCACAGAGAAAGAATCCCTAAACCTGAAGTAGAAGGGGAGTTCTATGAAGATGCATTTCCTCACGCTGAAACATTTTATTTTCCAGTAAAGGTAGGGTTACACAAGTCAACGGAATGCTTGAAGCCCAACTTTTGCATTCGTCCATCCTTGAACAAGTGGGAGTCCAACCTTACCGTTTAGAGATGTTTCCACCAATCACGTAAAAGGAGCTACCCTCTGTCCAGAATGAGGAATTCTCATTGGCAGAGCTTATGCTATGCCCGTTTCCCAAACATGTTACTCCAAATAACATTGAACGAGTCGCGATCTCTCTAAAAATGCATATTTGGCGGTGTTCACATCTGTCTTATACAAACACACGCATGAATTACCAAGCACAAAGCAGAAGACGTTTGTCATCCACAGAGGAATGTAACTGAAGGGCTGACTCGGTGAGACAAAGATTATATTATCATTATTTCTTAGTATAATCCGGATGCTTCATATCCCAAAGCGCCACTTGTGGTCGTATCTTCTCTATTAGAGCATGGATAAGGTCAGCATTCCACTCCATTATGGCGAAAAGTTTAGATAACAGGCAAATGGGGAGAATTGTTGTGTGTAAAAAAAAAATCGAGCAATATTACCACAACGGTAGCCAAACATTGCTTTTTTTTTCTTTCTTTCTTTCAAGATAATTATATACTACTGAATTATTCATCTCTTATTACTAAGTTTTCTCTCTCGGATCTCTTCCAAGACATGTACTACAACGGTATTAGGTTGGGCATCCCTAGGGTTGGATTCCAGACCAAATCCTCCAACATTGAACGAAATCCGTCTGAGTCGTTGGAATCCAAACCTTCCGTTGACTAGTGTAAACATAGGTTTAGTCTCCACGAAGGAAATTGACGTTGTAAACAAGGGCGCGAACGGAAATGGAGTAAAAAGATGAAAGCGAAGAAAATATATATTTGAAACATTAGACATGAGGAAAGCTCCAGGGTTTTCAAAGTGTATAGAGTAACTTGCCTAGAATGTACATAACTTATGAGTTCACTAGAAGGAATTATGTACGACTGGGTAAGTATATGGAAACGTGCCCAAGCCTGATCCTCGTTTACACGGGGCAAGTTGAGAGGCAAGTCAAGTACCCAAGTTACTTGAACTGGAGAGGAATGCGAGCAAGTACATGGTCACACTGGCCACTTGTCTCTAACTTGACTTGTGTGAACTTGCTTTTATCTCCAGTTCAAGTAACCTGCACATTTGACTTGCCTCTCAACTTGCCCCGTGTAAATGAGGCTTTTAAGTGTAACCACGCTCGTCACACTTGTGTACAGCACCAAGTGATCGTTTTTTAATCTTTAACAATAATTTTAATACATGTGAAAGCCTTCTGGTCCATATAATTAATTATATCTTTTTTTCTATTTCAGAAGAAGGCGAACCTGTTACTGTGTATTATCTGAGTGTGTGGAAAGTGTAGACATGATTTGCTGATTGCAGTGGAAGAATCTGTGCCCACAGATTAAGACTTATTACTTGAGAAAAAATATCGCAATTGTTACAATTAATAGTACCATTGGAAACATATTTATATATTTTCCCAACTGAGAATATGTATTATAACTGAAATAATTTTGATTAGAACGTATCACTGCTGGAAAGTGAAATTATAGAACACTTTAACAAAAATCACTTAGAAGGGACGATGAGTTTTGTAGATATATATACGTAGACATGGCGTGTTGGTTAGAGGCTGGCCCGTTCATCATACGCCCATGTTAAAGACAAATTATTCCGCCCCTTCTTCAAAAGTATCTCAGTCGTTTTTCATTTGTTTCTCCTCATATCCGCCATCTTTGTTCAGTATTTCTCTGTCTGCCTCTCTTTCCTACTTTTTACAATTGCCTTCCTACCTCCCGTCCTGAATCAGCCACTCGTTATATCCAGTTCATTCGTCCTCATCTTTGTCACAAAAGAGAACAAGAAAGTAAAAGAAAATAAGCTGGCGCAAAAGAACGAAAAATGAAGAAAAAACAGAAAACACAATTTCTATGTGAAGCAAAATATTGAACAAAGGAGTAACGGAAAAGTGTTAGGCACATTAAGGAGTTATTAAAACTGCCCAGTTTTTTGTGGCTATTTTCGTAAAAGAAATGAGAACGGACTAATTAGTTTGTGTGCAATAGTAAAAGATGACCTGTGTGGAGAGAGAAAGAGAAAGATGCCAGAAATGCATAGAATGAGAAATATAAATTGAACAATTTGAGTACGATACGAGATGGAGACGAAATAACAGAATACGGAATCTAACAATGACCTGAGAAGATCGAGGAACGAAAGCACAATAGTGAAAGGAGAGGAAACGAGTAAGAGGGGGAGAGAGAAAAGGGTAACAAACCTTTTCCTCCAGCCAGCAGGAGCAGGATTTGTACCAGGGTGAAAAGTACCGAGCGAGAACAATATAACGCGAGAACCTGAGTCGAAGGAAAAGAAAAGAAAAACAGAAGCAATAACAACGAAAGCGACCAAGAAAAAAAAAAGAACGAAAGAAAGAAGAAAGGAAACCAAGAGAAGACTCGAAACTAGGTGGTACACTGAGAGAAAGGAGAGGATAAGTGGTAGAAGAGGAGGAATTCAGCGAGGAAGGAGGAAGAAGAGAAGGAGGTGGGAAGGAGGAGGCCTGCAATGTTCCCATACTCCAGCTGCATGTGCTTTAAGCCGGAGCGAGCTCGCCGACAGCTATGGGTGTCTCTTCCACAACACCCGCAGGTAAGTACAAGAGTGATTGAGATAATTCATGGATAAGTTCATTATATATATATATATATATATATATATATATATATATATATATAAATATATATATGTGAGAGAAATGGGTGGGGAAGAAGACCAAGTTGGTCGAAACGTTAGGGCAATAAACTCTTCCCAACACATCTTCGTTTGCCCTTCCCCACCCATTTCTCTCTCATTTGTCTGAAATAATTTTTAAATATGTGTATATATATATACACACATATATATATATATATATATATATATATATATGTGTGTGTGTGTGTGTATATATATATATATATAAGAAGAAGAAACACTGGTAACTTGTATTCAGTTATGCAGAAGAGACCACTGGGAAAGGAAAACTAAACGGAGCAGAGCGTTTTCGTATATCACATCTTCAGTACAAAGTATGTAAAATGCAACGCACATGTACTTTGCACTGGATGTAATATACGAAATCGCTCTGGTTTGTTTAGTTTTTACCAGTGGTCACTCTTGTATGCGCGCGCGCGCACACACATACACACACACAAACACACACACACACACACACACACACATATATATATATATATATATATTATATGGGAGCAGGTTACCTTGCATGCATTCTAATAGTTGATGTTCTTTTTTGTATTTCCAAGGTTTCTAACAAGGATCCAGCCATTCGGGGGATTAGCAAAGACAAGTTCACAAAAAATATCCATTTTAATAATCAACGTTTCGTCTACAGAAAAGCATCTTCAGGAATATGTGGAATACACAAAAGTACGAACATACAAGTATGAACACAAAAATTTAAGAGGTTACAATGATATCACATAACTAGAGAACAGTACTTACAAAATGACACTCGAGTGCATTCTTGCATTGGCTTGTATAGTGGAGAGGGATCTCGCACTTCCTCCACCGCCCAAACCCCCACAGGTAACCGATAGGACCAGGTACCCTCCTCTATATAAGCCAATGGACGAATCCACTCGAGTGCCATTTCTTTATTTTATAAGTACAATTCTAGGAAGCTCGCTGGCTGAGCGGGTTAGAGCGTCGTTACTTGCGGCGAAGGTCGAGGGGATGGCGGTTCGAATCCTGCCACCAGCGAAGTTGATCCAAGGGCATGGTTCTTTAAATTCCACGCTACAAAGCCCTCTGAGGGGCACCGTCCTAGCCTTCCGATAAGGGAGAGTTTGTGACGTTAAACCATATCATCATCATCAATTCCCCAGTTATGTGATATCAGTGTGACCTAAATTTTTGTGTTCATACTTGTATGTTTGTACTTTTGTTTATTCCAGATTTTTTCCTGAAGATGTCTATGTAGACGAAACATTGATTATTAAAATGGATTTTTTTTTTTTTTTTTTTTTTTTTTTTTTTGTGAACTTGTCTTTGCTCTCCCCCCGAATGGCCAGATCCTTGTTTGAAACCATAAAAATACAAAGAAAAAGATTATCGAATGTCAAAATGTGTGTGTATGTAATATATATATATATATATATATATATATATATATATATATATATATATATATATATATATATATATATATATATATGGGGGTTATCACAATTCATTTTGAATCCCCTCGCTATGATAACATACTTTAAACATTTTGTTCTTGCTAATTCTAAGCGATTTTATTCAGATGAGGGCAAAACCCATATTGAAGGGTTTAAACACTATAGGCTACCTTTGACACCAGAAGTTTAATACAAAACCCAAACAACTCTACCCCTTTTTTCTAGTGAAGGAGTTTTACCCTGATGAATTCTGCACATGTCGCACACACTTTTCTGTTGACATTTTCAAGAAGGAACGGACACTTGACGGGTTTGCCACAGCTTTGATCAAATACATCTGCTGTTTCCAGATTTCGATAACACATTAGGCCTTTCCACTATTGGCAAGTACAGCTTTCTCTCTCTCTCTCTCCCGCCCTCTCTCTCTCTCTCTCTCTCCTCTCTCTCTCTCTCTCTCTCTCTCTCTCTCTCTCTCTCTCTCTCTCTCTCTCTCTCTCTCTCTCTCTGTGCGTGTCATCCAATGTGGAATATTTTTGACATGAGTTTACATAATTCAGTTCGATTTCGGTTTAAACATGTGCAAATTACAATTTCACGTGGCGAAATTTGGGTGGCAAGATGCTTCAGAACTAAAGATTAGTGCGAAGAAAAAACAGTACGATGTTAGGTGTCGTCAGGGAAAGCACAAAAATAAAAAGATAAAGGAATACAAAGGACAGGAGACTTTTTGGTTCATAACTAGGTCGGATGCGAAAGAAATAATGATAGATAATAAAAAATAATAATAGATCAACAAATAAATGATATTTTATAATAATAAATGATAGCAGAAATAATAATATATAATAAATCAAATAAATTGCAGACATTATAGCATATTGTTTAGGTGTTTATCTAAATAAATATTAAAACTTCGAACTGCACTACGTTGCACTGCCTCTACAGAAAGTTTATTCCATTCATTTACTACACGGTTGGCGAAATTGTTTGTACCCACTTCCAAATTAAGTCTATTTCCTGACAATTTGAAAACATTATTTCTTGTCTGATTCGCATTCAGTGTGAAAATTTCGTCACTTTTGATCTTGTCAATTCCCTTTAGAATCTTAAAGGCCTGTATGAAATCACCAGAGTCTACACTTTTAGAAGGAAAATAGATTCATATGTTTTGGTCGATTTTCTTATGAGTTATGTCTGATATTTGAGGTCAGTTTTGTGGCTCGTAATTGTACTTTTTCCAATCTTTTAATGTCTTTAATGAGATTCGGTGATCACACGGAAACAGCATATTCTAAATATGGACGAACTAACGATTTATGTATCTTGTTAATGACAGATAGAGTTTTAAAATCAAAAGATCGTGCAATCAATCCTAGAATCTTATTTGCTTTCTCTGAGGTGGAAATACTCTGCTTAGATGATTTGAGATCATTACTGAAAATTACGCCGAGATCCTTTTCACTATCCACTTTGGTTAACGAATTTCCAAATAACTTGTAATCGTTTTTGTTATTTTTACGTATATGTATAATTATACATTTACTTGAGTTAAATTTCATTAGCTATTTTTCAGACCATTGCTGCAGTTTATCTAAATCTTCTTGAATATCTAATTGGTGTAAGTGAGTATTTTCATTCCGCACAGTTTTTTGCCATCAGCAAATTTGGAGACAATAGATTTCAGTCCGTGGTCTATATATATATATATATATATATATATATATATATATATATATATATATATATATATATATATATATATATATATATATATATATATATGTATATATACTATGAATAGAGGTGGCCCAAGAACGGAACCCTGAGCAACTCCACTAGTAACATTTTTCATCTAGAATTTTTACTATTGAGAACAATTCTCTCTTTACGGTCGTTTAACAATTACTAATCCAGTGTAATAGGCCACCAATTATTCCGCGTGAAGCTAATTTAGCAAGTAGTCTTTCGTGCGGGACAGTATCAAAAGCCTTTTCAAAGTCCAGATATATTAAATCTATATTGTTTATTTTGTTATAATTTGAGATGACTGTTGTAGAATTAGAGTAAGTCACGCAAGTACGTTTTCGTCTGAATCCATGCTGGCTATTATTATGATTGAGGGTAAGTTTATATGCCTGTAGTTCATTTGCTTTTTTCCACCCTGTTTGAATATATCCGGATTTGATTTTTTTTTTTTTTTTTTTTTTTTTTTTTTTTTTTTTTTTTATTCGTATAATTTGTAATGGAACAACAATCTCGTTTCTAATTTCCTTCAAGATTCTTAGATGCCAACCGTCAGGTCCTGGTAATTTATTAACTTGAATTTTTATACACCTTTTAATTTTTCCTTTTATTATATTTACCCTAGTGAGTAACTTCTCCCTAGACTTATTACAGGCTTCAGTTAGGACTTCACTTTAAGGTGTTTCGTTTGAGAATACTGATCCAAAATAGTTGTTTAAAATATCACACATTCCTTCATTCGAATATTCAAGTTCACTGTTAGCTGATATTAGTGGGCCAATGTAATTCCTAATAACCGTTTTATCTCAACTGTAACTATAGAATTCTTTGGATTCTCTTTGGATTTATTAGTGATATTAATTTTGTATTGTCGCTTTCTTTTTTTGATCGTCTTTTATAAATCCTTCTGTATTATCATATCAGTTTAATAGTCGTTAGGTGTACCAGAACACTTGTATTTCTTATAAGCCTGTCTCTTTTTAGGTGAATACGTAAATAAATAAATTAATAAATAGATTAATAAATAAATAAAAACATTGGTCTTAGTTATCGAGACAGTTTAACCTAAAATTGATGATGATATGGTTTAACGTCACAAACTCCTCCCATCAGAAGGCTAGGACGATGCCCCTTTCAGAAGCCTTTATAGCGTGGAATTTAATGAACTATGCCCTTGGTTCAACTTCGCCGATGGCAGGATTCGAACCGCCATCGAAGTTTAACCTAAAAGTAAATAGAAAAAAAAGTTAACTTAGCCAGTAGATCAGCAAATGGCTCAACGTTCCCGTTGAGACAGTCGTTATTTCAAAGTTATAAAAAATCAAATAAACATCCACAAATTATATAATACATGACTTCGTTTATTCATGTTTGAGTCTGGCCTCTCTATGGACCAGACAGTCTCCTGTCGGTAAACCATTTTCGCTGTAAACAACTATAAATGCATACGCTATGTTAGATTTGATTAATTACAATACGCGCTCATGGCAGCGAGGCTTACATGAATTAATGCTGAATTATTTCTTGATTTGTCTCGACTCGTATTTATGATATGATCATCTGTGACATGGAATTATATTTATATATATATATATATATATATATATATATATATATATATATATGTATATATTTCTTAACAGGTTTGTTCTACCTTTTTCTATATATTGCTCGTCACTCGTCTATTATTTCCTTGTAGGCTTGATCAGACAGGGGTTCCTATAAGCTGATTGGAATCAAATGGCATTAGCCAAAACAAAACCCTCTAGGTATTTATAGTCCTTGCGCTCCAAGGAGTCCGTTCAGGGTGGGATAGAAGCGGGAATTCCCCCGAGTGCGACGATGCCAATTTGACCACAAATTAAGGGATCGTCATTGTCACCTGTCACCCAGTGACCCCTCGGAGTGGCAACAAGGGAGAAAAGAGCTACTACGTGACTTAGAATTTATTCAAATCGTTGTTATAATCCTAAAATTTTTATAGTTATTGTCTCTAAAGATTCATTTACTATATGCAGAATATAAAGAAATCATATAGCACATAGATGGGATTAAAGGAGAGAGAGGCATGTACTAAAGGTGATTTGGCAGAATGGCTCACAGTATATGTCACACCCTGAACGCACTTCTTGCAGCGAAAGAACTATAGTTGTTTGAATAATCTTAGCATGGGTGACCTTTGTTGCATTAAAATGCAGCTTGCTGGCTTTGACCTTTATCTTGAAGTAAAGTATTCAGATGACATTGACCATAAAATAGAATGAAATGATTATTGTGTATAAACAGAAACACTTTAACAACGGTAATAGCACAAAAGTAGTACTAATGTGTATATTTGGCTGTGGTAAAGTGGTAAAGTGGAAACTTCACGCCATCATTTGTTGTACTAGAATAATATAATTATCGAGATGATAACATCACAGGGGTGATAGACACTAATACAGTCCTGGGAGAAATTAGTAGCGTTGAGAACTTTCTGAAGATGTTGGCAAATAGAAGAAGAGATTAAGATGTCTTCAGCATGGCACTGTCATTCTGTGTTCCTGGTAATGATGATCTAAAGTAGTGGAAAAGGAACTGGGAAATCGAATACTGAAAGAACAAAGTGATTACTAAGAGAGAGAGAGGAGTAGGGAAATATGTCTTACCAGTAATGCCATAGTCTGTTCCAGCCAGTGATGATGTCAAATGATGGAGTGATAAAAAAAAAAAAGAAATATTAAGAATCAAAAGGAAAAAAGTCACTCAAGCGCTGACATATTCTCTTCCTGGCAATGATTATATCAAGTGGTGAAGAGGAAAACGGAATGTTGAAGAAAAAAAACATGCCATTAAGGAGAGAGAGAAAGAGGGAGGGAGAGAGAGAGGAAAGAAAAGATGTCTCACCGGCTCCATGGTGCATTTGGAAGTGGGTAAAAGAGGCGTTGTGCATTGCCGGGCTGTACATTATAATGAAGAACACAAAAGGTGCAGAGGAGAGTGAAAGGAAGATATGGACGTGCTGCCACATGAGAGTGGGGGTGGGGAGGGAGAGGTGTTAGTGTGGGAAGGGTGATGCTGTGAAATGCATGGTGAGAATGGTTGTAACAGTAATTAACGGGGAGGGGGTCAGTGGGTGATAATGGGGTTGCAAGGAATATTGGAAAGAAGCAGGGGTGGAAGAGGAGGAAAAGGAGATAGTGTAGAGAAGGAAAAGGAAGCAATAGGAGTTAATGACAGAAAGACATGGAAAAGAGTAACAAAAGACGGACGAGGAAAGAGACGATGGGATAAACGTAAGAACTGGTGAGAGAAGATGGAAGAGACGAGGAGGACGAAGGTACTAGAAGAAGTTGCGTGGAATGAAGGAGAAATGGTGTACTGTAGCTGAAAATGCGACGAAAAGGAGTTAGGCGGTGCTGAAGAAGTCGGCCAGTGAAAATTACTTGATTAGCGGATGGCTCTCCTGGATGAGGGCGGGGGCAGGGTGCAAGAGTAGGAAGGGTGCTCAAGAAAAGGAAAGGATTTGGAAGAAGGAATGGGAAAAATATGGAACAAAGGACAATATAGTGATTGGAGACTGACAGTGAAAAGTATGATAATGGTTTCCAATTATCGCCACAACACATTTCACTACTATTGATGACTTGTACGTTTGTTATGGTTGTCACCAGGCGAGTTCATTCAACTGACGGAAACTGCCCAGTGAGATAGGTAATTACATTGAATGGTGATTAGTAGTCTGTACTCTGTCGCCGATAACCAGTGCATCCATCCGTAAAGGTGATAGCTAAGAGGGTTATTACATTGGGCTATTTTTCCTTCCACATCCCACCTCCATTTGAATAACTAGAATATGACTTCCCTTACAGAAATGTAGACTTCTCAAAGAATATTTTAACAGTATGTCTAAATTTGTATATATATATATATATATATATATATATATATATTTATATATATATATATGCTGTATATATATATATATATATATATATATTTATATATATTTTTTTTTTTTTTTTTTTTTTTTTCGTGGTTTGCGGGGCTCGTACCCGCTCAGACCTCAACGTTGCAGTTGGTCCCGAACTGTTCATACATAAACACAGGAGAGACAGTGTCCACGCTACAGCCACATCACTGACGATACCCGTAGGAAGCTGATGCATCACACAGTGATGTCACCAAATCACCTCAGATCCGAGATGTGCTGCGGTCAGGGGCCATTACTTAGAGTGGATGAAGCCCTTTCTAACCTCTTGTACGCCTCTGTCAAGTTTCGAACAGCTGTCGAAGCCCCCGCGCGGTCACCAGACGCGCGCTCTATCAACCAAGCCACGGCGGGCCCCTCTTTGCTGTTTACGACGGAAAGATAATTTGATATTTGGAGATTTGAAAAATAAGATATTGTAACCGAAGTCGTTTTTACTCAAACGTACTCTGAACTGTCGGCGCTGGTGAAACCTGTGATAGCCCAGTGTGATAACCCTGCAGGGTAGCAGAAATGAGGGACAAATTAAAAGTGACCAGGATTCTTTAGATGGAGATTTGTCTCCAGTCATAACTAATCGCTCTTTGTCTCAAAACCGTAGGGATGCCACTAAAAGCCCCCTTCGGATATGAACACCATAAAACTCAAGCAGTCAATACATCCTACACGGGGCAATGATGCGAGAGAACAAGCGAGGAAGACCAAGGATGGCTTGTGGACGTGGGGAATAAGAAAACTGAACAACAAGCGTCCTCCCTCTCTCTCTCTCCTCACTGCTTGAAAAACACGTTCGATCGAGGCAGGTAGGTGGGTGGGTGGGTCGGTGGGTGAGTGCCTGGGTGGTTGAATGGTTCTAATACCGTGGGTGGGTGCTATTTGTCAACCCTTCGCACTGTGGTTGTTTTTAATGTGTGGCTCAGTGTGCTTTCCCATCAAGACGTTGTATATGACTTTCTGCTTTAGGTAATTGATGGTTTGCCGTTACTAGTGGTTTTTGCTGTATTATGGTAATCAGTATTCGTGAAGTATATGAAGATTTGTTGTTATGTATGCACTATTTCCGTGATACACAGGGTATATGTATATATAAGAAATTTGAAAGGTAAGAAGGTTGAGGCGAAAGAGACAGGGAGCGTCATGAATGGAAATGATCACCTCTGGGATTGAAGTCTGCAATCGTTTTTCTTGGAAACTGGATGAAGGTGGCGGCACACTAGGCATTTCTCGCTAGCATGCTACTTGATTTTGCTACTTCGTTTGAGTAGAAACGACTTCTGTTACGATCTTTTGTTTCTCAAATTTCCTAATGTCAAAGTACTTTTGCGTCATATAGTGAGAAACTGAACGACGAACTAAGATGGAAGTTAAAAATATACTAGTGTTAGACACATGGTTGAGATATTCTTACGGAAGTCTAGAATATTGTAACCGAAGTCGTTTCTACTCAAACATACATACATACATATACCAAGGCTTTTTCCCCCTTACAAGGGAGGTAGCCAAAAAGGGAAAGGCATAAATACACTCCCACCCATTTCATCCCTACATACACTCCACACCCCTCCCACCCTCCCTCTCATCTGAGCACCTCCTGGATGACGGGTCATCCCTGCACCCTACTCAAACGAAATAGCAAAAGCAAGTAGCATGCTAACCTAGTGTGGCACCATGTTAAGTGCCGCCTCGGGAACTCTCACTTGGTACCTCGGGTGACCAGTTGGATACGGTGGCGTCCAGAGGGGCTTTGGCATCCAACCATCCGGGAGGTATCATTTGGGCGAAAATAACTTAATGAATTTGCTTGATTTATATTTAAGTCGAATAAAATGCTTATGTTTCATGTGTGTTTACATATTCAAAATATCATCCTTTCTCATAATATTTGTCATTACTAGGACCTATACTTGGTTGGAGAAGTAACAGAAGAGGAGTTATGTTAGCAAGAGCACAGTGGGGAGATAGATGATGTAATAAAACGAAGATCTAGAATGGGATTGTGTGGGCACTGATTCAGCTGTTCCAGATCATTAAAGACAGAAAAGCTGAGGGTCAATTCACCAGATGGAGGTGAACATTAAGATTTCACACACTGAAGACTTAACAAAAAAAAGTTTCTCATATTTCTATATCGTCCCCGATAACCAGTCCTTATCCTTAAGGTTGATATCGTGCAGGTGATAGAAGTAAGATTTAAGGAGGGAAATTCAACGCAACAGAAAGGGGGGCGTTGAATGATCCCATTATGGATTTTTATGTCGTGTCATTCTGCCTCCCAGACAGAGTAGTTTATGCAGAAACATGTAGATACATAAGGATGTTTAACACGTGAATCTCAACATGGTGACGTGCATTATAGGTTTTCCCTTCAGCCGAAGAAAAGCCCGTCTATGCAAGCAACTGGAAACATATTTGAGTATCTTCAGGGTAAATGTTGCTCCTGTGAAATAATAAATGACTCATGTCTCGCTGTTATGATCAGGGTGACCCGTAGGTGTCACTGACTTAAGGAAGTGAAGATCCCAAAAGTATAAAAATAATATTAGTGACTATTCAATGGGAAATGAAACATCAACAAGAGCAGAGAAGGAAAGGGAGCAGGGACGGTTGGTCATGGACCGTTTTGTCTTCACTAAATTAAAGGAGAAACGATAAAACAAATCTGAGGATCTAATCCGCCCTAGATTAGAGTATGCAACTGTGATGTGGTCTCCACACAAAGTGTGAAAAGTATTAGGAGTAACTCCAGCAACTTTCGAAAGAATACAGAAAGCAGCAACCAAATCGATCACCAGCCTTGGAGACAAAACATACAAGAGATTAGACATATTTGACCTGCAGCCAAGCGAGAAAAGAGGGGGATGATATAATAGTAGTTAGATCAGTGAAAGGAGTCGGTGAAACTTTTAGATTTAAGAGTTACGAAGTCAAGGGTGAATTTACACACACACATACACACATATATATATATATATATTATATATATATATATATATATATATATATATACAAATATACATATATATACACACACATATATATATATATATACACACACATATATACATATGTATATATATATATGAAGGATACAAAGAAACAGTATCCCGTACAGATGTGCAGTCATGGAATAACTTAAAAGAGAAATAGTCTAGTCTAAATCCATAAATCCATTTAAAACGTGCCATGATGAAGTAACCATGGACTGTACAAAGTATATTGAAAATAGGTAAACACACACACACACACACACACACTTTTTTATAGTGCCTCCCCTTTGGAATCGATTATATATTCAAGACCCAAGGACTCTGGAAAGCACCATGTTCGGGCCGAGCAGACTTTAACGTGCCGTCTGAATCACAACTCAGCTTTAATCTATGCATTCACGCCCACTATACTGTGAGTTTTAGTAGTACAAGAATACAGTTAGACTTAGGTTGTTTGAACAGATTTAATGCTGATGGTTTGTGAACATAAATCATAAACAGGGGAATCTTTATGTGCTTTAATCTATGCATTAACGCCCACTATACTGTGGTTTTTAATAGTACAAGAATACAGTTGGACTTGCGTTGTTTGAACAGGTTTAATGCTGATGGTTTGTGAACATAAACAAGGGAACCTTTAGTTGCTTTAATATAATTCACGCACACTATACTGTGAGTTTTGATAGTAGGAGAATACAGTTGGACTTAGGTTGTTTGAACAAATTTAATCCTGATGGTTTATGAACCTAAACCATAAACAGGGGAGTATGTTATGTACTTCAGCCTATGCATTCACGCCCATACTGGGAGTTTTAGTAATACAACTATTGGACTCAGGCTGTTTGAACAGATTTAATCGTGATGCATTATGGATATAAATCATAAACAAGGGAATCTTTCGGTGTTGAAGGTTCTGTTAGCGAACATATCGGACTTGACAAATGTTAACTAGGATGAAGATGATATCGATAGAATAAATACTGGAGTTGTAGAGGCGGCTTAGAATAGTGTGCTCAGACGACTTTGATGTATCTTGGTGCAAAGCAATAATTTCGCTGGTTACTGTGAAGGGTTCGAAGGTGTTATGGGGTTATCATACTCGGCTATTTTTTCCTTCCACACCCTACCACCAACCTGCATTTGAATAATTAGAATATGATTTCGCTTACAGAAATCTAGACTTATCCAAAAACTTTTCAGCAGTATGTCTAACGTTCGTATAGGTTTACAATATCTTAGTTCATCATTTAACTTTGCTACATATGACGGAAAGGTGATTTTTGTATTTTGAGATTTGAAAAATAGAATATGGTAACCGGAGTTTTTACTCAAACGAACTCTGAAGTGTCGTTGCTGGTGAAACTCATGGAAACCCAGTGTGATAACCTCTTTAGGCTGTGGGAGTGGCGTAGCAAAGGTTACATTTTCGGAAGCGAATGCAAGCGAAGATAAAAAAAAAAAAAAAAATAGGAATGAGAGTCGTCCAGGCGGTACATGTGTAACTGGTCATTTCGGGTGGTAGTGACGGCAAAGCGTGCAGGGAGGCGAGGGGAGTAGTGAGAGGAAGCGGAAGGGAGGAGGAGGAGGAGGAGAATGCGCAGAGTGAGGGAGGAAAGGAAGGGACCTGGAGAGGGAGACCACCGAGAAGGTGCAAGTTGGGAGGAGAAAGTAAAAAGGAGAGAAAAAAAAGTTCCGAAGGGATGAAGGAAAGAGAGAAATGCAGTAAACAAGAGATCGGAGTGACTATGGCATGTGAGACATTGTATGCCTGATGGAAAGCGATGGTGAAAAGACCCGTGAGATGAAACTGTCTAGGACATAGGGAAACGATGAAGTAAAAAAAATCAGACTGTATACGAAGAAGAAGGGATGGATAATACATGGTACGGTTTCCACCGCACATTTGTTTGATTCGTGTGGAAATGTAATTCACCGTATAGAAGAAACGCCTGAGAAAATAAAAGGAATGATTAATGTCTTGGTGAATGTAAGGGAAGAGAGGAGCGGGAAAGTATCAGCGGCGAGAGGGAAGAGATGGATGAAAATGAGTGGAACCCGCCGAGGGTGCATCATTACCCCCCACCGATCGATGGAATGAACGTAGCGATGGCGGGCGAACCATTACCTACCTGTGTGACGTCATAACGCTGTCAGATGACGCGACGTGCCGTCAACGCGTGATGTAAAAAAAATGACATGAGCATTGGCACCGCCGATTTATCTATGTTGCCTTATGAGTTGACAGCCATGGGTGATATTTCCGTTATTCCATATACGGTTTTAAACGCGAAACACATGGAGTTGTCTTGTGAGTAACAACAACAAACATGGCAGACAGAATTGAAACGTTTGCGACTTCTGGCTAATGTTTATTAACTGCATAATCGATGAAACGTCGACAAACTAAGAGAGAGTAAAATGATACCTGGTGACAAATAGCTCTCCAGAAAGGAAGAAATTTATTAAAGATTTGTGCTTGGAAACTGGCAGCAAACGTTAAATTTGAGTATATGTCGACTAAATATTTCTGTCAGTGAAATGATCCAGGCATACATGTATCCAGTATTTTTTCAATTCCATGATGTTGTATAATTTAAAGAGGAATTCAATAGTTAATTTACGAATGAGCACAGATCAGTCTCACGATCATAACAAGGGAAAGAGAAGGTATATCAATAACGGTGAGCCTCCTAGGGTCGAGACGTGGAAAGAGGGAAGGAGAAAAACACCGTGCTTACAGATAAAGGTCGACGACTTTTCGCTGTTATGAAAACTGCTCTGTATTTATGAAGAGCCGGCAACTTTTTCCTAGAATTGAGAAACTTATCTTACGAAGTAAGATTGCAAAAAAAAAAAAAATGCTTAACAATTTTGGAAGAAAGGAGAGTCAATCAGAGATTTTATTAAATCATATAGAGTTTAGGAAACGTAGTTACTAAAATTTTCCATGTAAACATCAATAGTTACAGAGGAAATGAATAGAAGTTGAAAAGAAACAAAATGTAAGGAAGTTTTTCTTTTTTCAATGATTGATCGATTCTTAGAATTAACAAATTCTGTAGTAAACTCGACCACAGTAAACTAATCTATAGATAGATATGATATATTAAAATTAAACCTACAAAAATTGAATGTTAAAACTGAGACAAGGACAAAAGCACTAATAGGTGTAATCAATATCGCAAATTTATACTGCTAAGACTTCAAGTACAATTTTATCATATCAGGAAGTACATCTAAGATATCAATTTCATGTATCGTCCTCGCTGATTATTATCTCTACTTGCCCATGACGAATGTTGTTCTGAAGGCATCCCATTGAAATTTGTGAGTATTGGGTCAGTTGTTAATAATTTGTCAAATTGGCGCGTCGTGTTTTTGTTTGAACAGTTTGATAAATACAAGTTCCGGCGAGAAAATAAAATTGTTAGATAAATATATTAACGACACACATGAGGATATAGGATTTTTTGTTTAATGAAAATGCGCCCATGTAATCGATTTTACATAAAAATCATTGATTAATCATAATGTATTTTAGATCTAGTACGTTGATCAATACCATCTTAAATTTTTATTAGCACATAAACATGCATTGTAAATATAAAAAATACCCAGAACATTTGGAATGAAAAACATTAAGATATCTGACTATAAGAACAACAAAAACAAAAAACTAAAACAACACTTCATCAGTCCAGTACGATGACTTGGGCAGCCACTGGCAGCATTATAAATATATATAAAAGAAAACGTTTTGCTTCCAAGGGAGACTACTCTGTTTTAAAAATTCCGAAACTAATTTTGCTATTTCCTTCCTACTTTCATTTATATATATTTTTTATTTGTAATCGTTATCGTATTCAGTACCTAAAACCAATAAGAGGTGCTAAAATACTGACTTATGTAAAGGTCCTAACTCCTAGTAGAGCAAAAGTGTTTCAAATAGGCCTATTTTTTCTGGCATCAGAACTGGAAAAGGCAAGCTTATTTTACACTTGATAAATAGCTCAATGGTGTGAGTAGTTAATGCTCAAGGGCTGTGAGCGTGATACAGGGATGACCTATCACCCACGAGAAGCGAAATGAGAGGAAAGGGAGGTGGATGGGAGTGGAATGGGTGGGAGTTGGTACGTACATTTTGACTTGGCTACATCCCCTGTAAAGGGAAAAGTCCTTGGTATGTGTATATATATATATATATATATATATATATATATATATATATATATATATATATATGTGTGTGTGTGTGTGTGTGTGTGTGTGGATAAAGCTTATATAGTAATTACATAAATGGACTATCGATATGTGTAACAGACTTTACGGTAATTTTATATAAATTCTGTTAAAACGTCCAAGTTTTACATCAAAATGGATTAACCTTTTTTCTAGAGTGGTACAGATGTTTATTCGAATATTCTTCGTTTCTTTCCAAAACGGAGGACGATCAGGGTGGATGTCATCGATCATTAGTTGTCAGATTTATATATTTTACAGTATGTGTACTCTTAAAACGGATCCTTAAGTAATCAATAATTAATAAAAAAAAATATATATATATCTTACTTTTTTTCCTTAGTTTTAAAAATTTGCAAAGATACAAAGAGCCTACATGTTTTAAATGGCCTTATTGATGGTCTTATTTTAATAAATTGTCTGTGCGATTTCGTGAAGTAGCAAACATTATTTAGATTCAGCACATTAAGTTGAATACCCAAAGAGGTCTGGTATAAGTATGCAATCATTAGTATTTTTGCTGCTAGGTCAGTCCACATTCGTTCCACACAATCCACACAATCCACACCCGTTCACGTCCCAAATGTTTTTCCTAATCTTCATGTGCATGTGGTGGAAGTTTTGGAGGTAATTGTTGCCCATATGTGGACGAATAATCCTCACCAAAGAAGTTATCACACTGGGCTATTTTTCTTCCAACATCCTACCTCCAACATCCGTTTGAATAACTAGAATATGACTTCGCTTACAGAGATCTAGACTTTTCTAAGAACATTTCAACAGTATGTCTAACATTCGCATAGGTTTATAATCTCCTAGTTCATCATTCAGCTTTGCTATGTATGACGAAAAGATAATTTGATATTTGGAGATGCGTAAAAATAAAATATTGTAACCGAAGTCATTCTTACTCAAACGAACTTTAACTGTCGTTGTTGTTGAAGCCCGTAGAGGCCCAGTGTGATAACCCTTTATGGGAACGAAACATTTCCTGACAACTATGATTTACGATTGGTATTTGATTAAGTTTATCCTCTCTGCTGTTATATGTCATTGAAATGATTAAGGATCTCAACTAATTAAAAATGTACAAACATCCTCATACTTTAACTATGCTTTCCATGATTATTAAGGTCATGTAAATATTGCTAGAATATCATATAAAAACGTCTGCCCCTCAGGTGTTAAGTACGAAATATAGTTTTCATTACGCAAAATAAAGGTAATGATAATCACACCAACATAGAATCGGAGAAGATAATTACGTTATCGTTTTATGCCATTTACCATCCTAGTTAATTTCAATATCGTAAACAACAAATTGTACTTCCTCTCTAATACACACACACACACACACACACACACACACACATCAGAAATAAATGGACCAAACACTTGAAGAAAATGAAATAATAAACCCTAAACAATTTGGCTTTAGAAGTAGTAGATCGTGTACCACAAACCTAATTTGCTTTTACTCGAAATTAATTGAGATAATACAAGAAAGAGATGGCTGGGTAGATTGCGCGTTCTTGGATTTGCGGAAGACATTCGACAAAGTACCACAGAAAAAATTAATAAGAAAAATTGAAATAATAGGAGGAATTCAAGGTAAACTGTTGGAATGGATGAAGGATTTTTTAATTGGAAGAAAAATGAGAGTGGTACTTAGAGACAAAAATTCGAACTGGGAAGATGTGAAAAGTGGCGTCCCGCAAGGCTCTGTTTTGGCTCCTTTAATGTTTGCCATATACATAAATGATATGGATGAGGGAAATTGTTACATGAACTTCTTTGCTGACGATGCCTAATTACTCAAGGGAGTAAAAACGGAAGAAGATTGTAGATCGCTGCAAGAAGACCTAGACAAAATATGGGAATGGAGTCAGAAATGTGAGATGACTTTCAACATCAAGAAATGTAGCATAATGGAATTTGGAAAAAGCAAAAATAGAGTATCGGGTCAATACAAGGTTGGAAACAAAGAAGTTAAAAAAAGTCAATTCAGAAAGGGACCTGGGAGTAATCATCTCAAGCGACTTGACACCTGATAAACACGTCAATAAATTATTTGGAGAGACTTATAACTTATTAAGATCAATGAAAGTGGCCTTCGACTACATAGATGAGGAGATGGTTAAAAAAAATAGTGGTTACACTGATAGGACCTAAACTAGAATATGCCGCAACATTGTGGGCACCCAGAACAAAGAAGAACATAAGAAAATTAGAAAGAATCCAAAGAGCAGCGACAAAAATGGCACCTACACTGTCAAATCTGACATATGAACAAAGATTGGAGAAATTACATCTGTCAACACTGGAACAGAGAAGAGAAAGAGGTGATTTGTTGACCATTTACAGAATTATGAAAGGTATGGAAATCCTCAATAGAGATGACTTATTAAAATGGGACAGAAGAGAAACAAGAGGACACGAAAAGAAACTAAAGAAGGACACTTATAGAAGAGACCTGAAAAAGAATAGCTTCCCACATAGAGTGATTGATGTCTGGAACAAATTGAACGAAGAAACATTGAATGCCGAAACTATACACGATTTTAAGAATAAACTGGATGCGGAGAGATACGAAAACGGGCCACTACGAGCATAGCTCGCGTCCAGTAAAATACTAGGTAAATACACACATATATATGTATGTATATATATATATATACATATATATATACACTTGCATTGGTGTATATATATATATATATATATATGTGCGTGTGTGTGTATAATATATATATATATGTATGTGTACATACCATAAGAACTTTTTACCACTTGTAGGTAGGAGTGAGTGGCCTAGTCAAAACATTCATCCATCCCACACAATTTTTTTTTTCCGTCCCTTTCATCTTAGCTCCTTGTAGATGAAGTGCCATACTTGCCCACTGCACGCGCCAAAAGCAACCCAGCAAGACATAGGACATCCACAACCGAAGTTAGTTTGTCCGCAACTGCTTCTCCCCAGCCATCCACTCAATAAATTTCAGAGCAAATGACGAGAAATTTCTTCGGGCCGCGTCAATTTTTCATCCATTCACAACCATTTCTCACATCTATCTACTTACCCCATCCATCCATTCATCTCCTTCTCGATCTTCCCCTCAAGGTCATTCTATCCACTTCTGCTCTCCACGCCCTTTTTTTTTACTAGTCTTTCGTCTCTCCTTTCAGTATGCACAAACCATCCCAGTAATCTTTGACCAACACTATCTGCCAGCTCTTTTTCCACGCCCTCTCTCCGCCTCACCTCCTCATTTCTCAATCTACCCATCCTCGTAACCCCTACCATACTTCATAAACACTTCATCTCAAACACATTTAGGCTTCTCCTTTCCGTCTTTCTTAATTGTCTTGGCCCAGACTATGTTATGGGAAGAATCACCCCTTCGTACAGTCTTTGCCTTCATCCACAGATACCTATTTCTCAAGATTATTTTAATCTCCCCCTACATCCAAGATATTACTTGCTTGCTCCTTGTCATCAAGGGAAATAACTGTTCATAAGGTATTTGATGCAAGATACGGAGGCAGGTAAAAAGAAAAAGAAATATAATAGTGGTACTTATCATAACATCGATAAGAGGACGTGAGAGAAGACTATCAGGTGCCCGGTTATACGAGTATGAACCTGATACAGATGATTGTAGAACGGTTCGCGTACGAACTGTGACATAATCACCCACAAATCTTTGTTAAAAGATGAAGGTGCTTAAACCGGGTGACTCATACACTTGCATTGGTGCACGTTAGGTCAAAGATCCTGTAAAACACGTGAACACGTTATAACAGGCATACACATCGCTACCAACCAGCAACACTACAGGTTACTGCGACATATTTGTAAACGCACGTTCATAGGAGAGTAAGGACCCGTGTAGTGAGGTAGATATGTCAAAACAGAGGTGTAATAAGGCTGAGGTCAGGTTCGCAATCAGGGAAGAGAAGTGAAGTGGAAGTGAAGGAGTATGAGAATGAGGAGTGACGTAGCGTGATGGATGGGAGCAGGTAGGGCGCGCTTGAGGGGCAGAAGAGATGGCTGGCTGGCTGGCTGGCTGCCCTTTGGGCTGTTGGGTTAAAAAAAAATCCACTTCCACAGGAAGAACTGGAGGAGGCAAGTGACGAAAGAGAAATAATGGTGGAGAATACGGCCTGGGAAAAATGTATATGTATGTACTGTATATATAAACACACACACACACACACATATATATATGTGTGTGTGTGCGTGCGTGCGCTTGCGCGTGTATGTATGTGTATAGGCGAGGGGAGACTTGTTTGTGTCATAGACCGGGGTGAGAAGGGGAAGATTGTGTTCGGAAGTAAAGCAGAAAAATGAGCGATGAGGTAGGTGGAGGAAGTGAGGGGTTGGAGTGAGTGGGATGGGCCTATGGGGACTTCACCCACGGGTGGGTTGGCGGTGTGGCTTTAGGTTTGACGTTTTCGACTTTTATAAAGGTGGAGGAAAATGCAGACAGGTAACTATATGTGGTGGGGAGATGGTGAGAGGGAAAGAGAGGCTCGGGTATCATGAAGTGGGTGGAGAAGGCAGGGAGATTGCAGTCAGCTTGGACGGACCGGGGTGACTTTAGTGGATAGAGCGGAAACGTGCTTCTCATCTACCATCTTGGTATTTACTAAATGGAGCTGAATAGTGAATATTATATTTGAACTACACTCAAGTACAAGAAAAATAGGAGTCTTCATCATTCAACTAAAAGATCTTCCCATCTACCACCTACGTCTGGTTAGTAAAATATCACCAACACATAGAATAGGTTGTAGCTATGACGGATTGTTATTTACATTGAAATATTTTTTTATTCAGACTGTTGGAATTACAAGGAATTAAACTGAAATTATGGGCCATTGATAAAGATTATCTCGAACAATTCACTATGGTAAGTAGATGAATTTTAACCATATATTTCCTGTCTACTGCAAAATAGTGTCGAGAAGATTCGCAACGTTACCATATATTTCCTGGGTGAAGGTGGTATCACGCTGGTCTTCCACGGGCTTACCAGCGTCGACAGTTGAAAGTTCGTTTGAGTAAAAACGACTTCGGTAACAATATTTTATTTTTACACATCTCCAAATATCAAATTGTCATTCCGTCATATAGAGCAAAACTGAATGATGAACTAAGATATTGTAAACCTATATGAATGCTAGACATACTGTTGAAATGTTCTTAGAGAAATCTAGATTTTTGTAAGCGAGGTCATATTATGGTTATTCAAATGAAGGTTGGCGGTGGGATGTGGGAGAAAAAATAGCCTAGTGTGATGATAACCCCGAGACCCGAATCCATGGGTGTGGGCTATGGCGGTTTAGCACCCCCAAAATGCCGTTGACCCCCCAAGAAGTGACCCCCCCCCCAAAAAAAAAAAACGAAAATAGTCATGTCAATGATTATGCCTTAAAAACAATAGAACATACACACACACACACACACACACACACACACACACACACACACATATATATATATATATATATATATATGTATATGTATATATAGCAAGCTTACTTAACCTAACCTAAACCAACCTAATCTATCCAAGCCTAACGAAGACTGGACTAATCTAGTCTATCCTACCCTACCCTACCCTACCCTACCCTACCCTACCCTGTTCCTCCCATCTCCATGAGGCACCGTGAGAACACAGTAAGGGAACGCTTTTTCTCATTGTCATCGTAAACTACGCTATCCACTATTAAGGGTGTTCACTTGCCGAGTGGATTAGGCCGTCACCACCTGCGACGGAGGTCGAGGTGATGGCGGTTCGAACCCTTCGTAAAGGGAACCATCCTGACTCCTGATTCGCGTTAAACCCAGTCATCATTATCACAATGTGAAACAAAGCCATTCCATTGGGGAACTAAGGTAATTCAGATTATCTCCAAAGCGGGTAATTTGCCACGATTTCTTAAAAAGGAAGAGATGCCTTAGAATATGCAGACCTACTTAAGAGCACCAAATGATAGTTAGAAATGATACGGGTGTAATAGCAAAACAGCACAAAAAAACCAGCAACAGCAGATTATATTTGAACAAGTATTAATTAGTGATCTGCAAAGGAGGTGGAGGATGTGCATCATGCATAATTGGCCCGTGTTACCTCTCTTCAGTAGGATATCTACTTTCAGGGAAAATTATAGATCCTAGTTCCTCTTTCTACATACATATACCAAGGCTTTTTTCCCCTTACAAGGGAGGTAGCCAAGAAGGGAAAGGCATAAAATAATTTCCACACATTCCATCCCTGAATACACTCCACACCCCTCCAACCTCCCTCATATCTGAGCACCTCCTGGATGACGGGTCATCCCTGCACCTTGTCCACTGCCCTGGGTCAGAAGCAGTGTCGCAAGACACAGCACATCCACAGCAAGGACGCTTCATTAAATCGGCGACCCCCCCCCCTCTCCGTCCCCCCATTGCATAAAAGGAGAGGACGGGGAGAAATCCCTTCGAGCTGCGTCAAATTTTGCTCACACATACTACCTCACCCCCATCCCCCCCCACCCATTCCACCTCATGCAATCACATCATCCATATACAACCATTCTCCATTCACCCCTGTCTTCTGTTCTCTCCCGTCCTTCCTCAACAGACATTCCCCTCTTCCCCAAAGCCCC
>NC_134780.1:56129925-56152425 GCF_046742065.1 Oratosquilla oratoria | reverse complement strand
CGAGGTAATTTTGCGTCTAGGAATCCCACGTGTGGTGAGATGAACTCTCACATTTCGCCACAGTGCTATTATGATACAGAAAATATAGAATTTAAAATTGTTCTGGACTATTCCAACACAACGTATAATGCACAACATTAATGTCATGATTTTTTTCTTCTTTGATTTCAGGTGAGTCACTTTGGACGCGGATGACGTATGACAACGTTCACAGAAAACGGTCACAGATAAGTTTAATTAATCTTAAGCTATGAGGACGTGCCGTTGACCTCTTTATTATCCATTATGAAAAACATTGAAGAGGAAGTATAGAGATAATCTTCGTTACATTGTATTTCATATATATTTTTTTCTAATCTAGTGGGAACTAAACCATAATGCAAATTATCAATTTTACAATAATGTGCCTGATATGTCTGAGTTAAAAGATTATTTCTGTAATTTATTGTAGCACCAACTTATTCTTCATGGCTGAAGTGATCCAAGCTATTTAAATCAGCTTATTGCACTGCAATAAAATGTGAATCAACTGTATATCTTTCCCCATGTCGAAAGAGGTTTAAATTCCATGACCTTTTAATGATACATATCGTCTTTCCCATATTACATCGCAAATGATCTATTTCCTATACGGTATGCACCAGTGAAAGAATAAGGTGATAATTTTGCGGCGTAGTATTTGTATTATGACGTTATCTCATGTTTTTTTTCGATGTTAATCTCCTTTACGAAAAAATAATTATTTGAATGAGTCGAAGAAAAATTATAAAATTTATAGTTTGTGCGCTTCAAGGAGTCCGTCCAGGGTGTGGCATACGTCGTAATTTACAACTAGCATTTTGACAAATCAACTTTAGTACATCCCTCTCTCTCTCTCTCTTTCGCCCCCTCTCTCTCTTTCTCTCTCTCTCTCTCTCTCTCTCTCTCTCTCTCTCTCCTATGTCTCATCTATGTGCTATTTGATTTTTTAATTCTGTATATAGTGAAGGGCAAGTATAGTACAATGATTATCACTTTTTAGGACTATAACAACGATTTGAATGAAATATATGACACTTGGCAACAGCGCTTTTTCCTCCCCATGTTGCCACGTCGAGGTGTCACAGGTGAGACTGGTGGGATGGGGTCTACAGGTAATCATCGTTGTCATAATCCTAAAAAATGATGATACTCATTGTACTCTACAACTTCCTTGACTTTATACAGAATATATAAAGAACTGGATAGCACATAGATGGGAAATGAGACACACACACACACATACACACACGGTTGGTAGAGTCTCAGACTGTCAGTATGGCGGTACCGGCGGTACCTGGTTCGAATCCTGCGCTTCGAGTCGTTACTCCAACTCTCGTGGGTGGGGAGTTGGGTGTGTGTGTGTGCGTGTAAGGTCATAGCATTACCCATAGATCGGTCATACGAGCTACGAGCTCTGAGCTCTCTTCCGAGAGGGAAATAGCTGTCGATCACGAGTCCAACACGTGATCCAAAGACCAAGGTGAATCACACACACACACACACACACACACACACACACATAGAGAGAGAGAGGAATGTACTAAGGTTGATCTACCACAACGTATGCCACACCCTTAACGGACTCCTTGGGGCGCAGACTATAGTACCATTCTGGTGGCCATGTCGAATCAAAGCCCCTCGATTGGCTAGATCGGAGATGCTATGCTGATGGATTCTTATGATCCCTGCGCTCCAAGGAGTCCTTTCAGGATGCTGCACACGCCGTGAGAGCCATTCTGCCAAATCAGCCTTAATATATCCCTCTCTCTCTCTCTCTCTCTCTCTCTCTCTCTCTCTCTCTCTCTCTCTCTCTCTCTCTCTCTCTCTCTCTCTCTCTCTCTCTCTCTCTTATTTCCCATCTATATACCTTTTTATATTTTTCTGTATTCTACATGGGTATAATTTTTTAAATATAACAACGATTTGAACCAATTCTATGACTTGTGGAAACAGCGCTTTTTCCCCTTCTGCCACGTCGATGTGTCACTTGGTGACAGGTGGCCAAATTGGCAACGTCGCACTTGATGGAATTCCCGCTTCTTCCCCACCCTGAACGGACACTTTGGAGCGCAAGGACTATAGTTCATATTCAAGAATCCCTGGAGACTGTCTTTAATCTCAGTTGTATTCTATCACTTTATATTACATACACGCAAAAAAGGAAATCATAATCCTTCTTTCCTGTATGTTACAATTAGGTGAATACAAACGCATACATTTAGTACTCTAAACACGTACATAACTAACCACTCCCTCACACACATCATGAAAGACACATTGTTTAAAAGATGTAAGGAACCACATCTTTTCACAGGGATGCATCAATTTGTGGAATAAATTAGAAATATATTCCAGGCCAACAACACGAATGAGTTTAAGGTAAAGTTTGACGAATGGAGATGCAGACCGCTCCAACCTTATAACGTAAGCGCGCGCACATACGAACTTACACACAAGAGCGCGCACGTGTGCGAAATCAAAAGGAAGGAACCAAACTGGTCCCCAGCCTGGCAGATAAACCATATGAGGAAAGACTAAAAGTACTCTGTCTGCCAACTTTGGAAGATCGAGGAGAAAAAGGTGATTTGATTAGTATTCAGGTCACTAAAGGGCGTATATTGCATTGACATAAGATATCTGGTTAAAGATGGAAGGGCTTCGAGAGGTCATAGAAATCAAATAAGAAAGACCATATGTCTAAAGGATATGAAGAAATGCAGTTATAGGTGTATAAAGATGCGGAATAGCTTTGAAGGTGATATAGCCCAGGCTCAAACAATACATGAGTTAAAATCCAGACATGATAATTGGAAATCAAGGATATAGAATAAGTTGGAACTGTACATGATTTTGAGTCAAGGTATGTTAGAAAATTAGAGAAGAGGATACTGGACCCTTGTTTACTACAGTTAGGTAAACACACACACACACTAGAAGAGAACAGAGACGGAAAAAAAAACGAGTTTTTTTTTTGGAGAGTGCTGGACTTGAGACTGAAAAAATGGTACATCAAAAAATGGAAACAAACCAAAAAAGAAAAGAAAATATGAAAATAAAAGTGGCATACACAAATATTGATGGCATGATCTCTGGAATCAACGAACTAAATGACTATCTAGAAACAGAAAAACCTGATGTCATGGGAATAGTAGAGACAAAACTGAAAGGACCTCTATCAACAAGTATAGTGGGACATGGTCTATACAACCACTGGGTGAAAAATAGAATGGACAAGCAAGGAGGAGGTGTCATGATATTGACCAAAAAGGGTCTAAATGTGACAAAGATTATTGAAGGCTAAGGCAATGTAGAAGTAATTATGATCAAAATTGCAAACAAAAAGATGAAAAGCAGAAAATTTGTAGCAGTGTATGTACCACCAAAAACACATGCGTGGTCGGACAGCGAACATTCTAAATTACTGGAAGAAACAATGAATGTGCTAAAAGGGTTACTGAAAGAGGGTGGAAACATAGTAATCATGGGCGATTTTAATGCAATGGGAAGAAATGATAGTTAAAGGGGGAGATGAACTTTGGAGCAACATTCTACTGGATATGACCATCGAATACACCCTAACACAATGGGTTAAGGAAAATACTAGATATAGAAACAACGAGGAACCATCGAAACTAGACTTAATATTAACTTCTGAACCAGATATTGTGAGCAAAATTGTGTATAAAACACCAATTGGAAAGGGTGACCATATACTAATAGAGTTTAAATTAAAAGAACAGAACAATGTAGATAGGAATGATAAACATAGAGAAGGAAGATTTATGTACAAAATGGATTTTGTAAAACAAAAAAAAAAAAAAATCCAAAACACAAATTGGGATAACTTCTCTAAAGAGGAAACAAAGATGGAGGACAAATGGAACATATTCAAAGAAAAGTACAAAGAAGGAATTAACAAATATGTACCAAAAAGAAACAAAAAGAGATTTACATAAAGTGTTGGTTTAACAAAAGTTGTAGCGAGGCTAGAGACAGGAGAGACAAAGACTGGAAGAAATGGAAAAAAGATAGAAGAATATCCAAATGGCAAACATATATAAAATTTAGGGACAAATATGTGAATATACGCAGGAAAGAAGAAAAAAGAGATTATGAAAGGGATGTTATAGACAAATGTAAGGATCAACCTAAACTCTTTTACAGATATATAAATGACAAACTAAAGGATAAGCATGAAATAGTGAAATTGTGTGAAGGAGATAAAGAATATATAGATGACACAGAGATGGCAGAAGTTATGATCAGACATTTCTGGTCTGTTTTTACAATTGGGAGCTCACAATCTTGGGAAGATGGACAACAAGAAAGATCACCCATGTTGAAAGAAATAAGAGACCAAATAAAAAACCTAGACGTCAGGAAATCGCACGGACCAGATGGAATTGCAAATTGGATACTGAAAGAGTGTGTAGACGAACTGGCAGATAAACTATACAAGATAATTGACTTAACTCTCAAAGAGGGAAAGGTGCCGCAAGATTGGAAAGATGCAAACACAATACCAATATATAAAGGAGGAAATAGGGAAGATCCTACAAACTTCAGACCGGTATCCCTTACAAGCACAGTAGCAAAAATATGCGAAAAGGTCATCAGGAACAAATGGACCAAACACTTGGAAGAAAACAAAATAATAAACCCCAAACAATTTGGCTTTAGAAGTGGAAGATCGTGCACCACAAACCTAATCTGCTTTTACTCGAGATTAATTGAGATAATACAAGAAAGAGATGGATGGGCAGATTGCGCCTTCTTGGATTTGCAGAAGGCATTCGACAAAGTACCACACAAAAAATTAATAAGAAAAATTGAAATAATAGGAGGAATTCAAGGTAAACTGTTGGAATGGATGAAGGATTTCTTAACTGGGAGAAAAATGAGAGTGGTACTTAGAGACAAAAATTCGAACTGGGAAGATGTGAAAAGTGGCGTCCCACAAGGCTCTGTTTTGGCTCCTTTAATGTTTGCCATATACATAAATGATATGGATGAGGGAGTAAATTGTTACATGAACTTTTTTGCTGACGATGCCAAATTACTCAAGAGAGTAAGAACAGAAGAAGATTGCAGATCGCTGCAAGATGACCTGGACAAAATATGGGAATGGAGTCGGAGATATGAGATGAACTTCAACATTAAAAAATGTAGCATAATGGAATTTGGAAAAAGTAAAAATAGAGTTTCGGGACAATATAAAATTGGAAACAAAGAAGTCAAAAAAGTCGACTCAGAAAGGGACCTAGGAGTAATCATCTCAAGTGACTTGACACCTGATAAACATGTAAATAAATTATTTGGAGAGACTTATAACTTATTAAGATCAATGAAAGTGGCCTTCGACTACATAGATGAGGAGATGGTTAAAAAAATAGTTACACTGATAAGACCGAAATTAGAATATGCTGTAACAATGTGGGCACCTAGCACAAAGAAGAACATAAGAAAATTAGAAAGAATCCAAAGAGCAGCGACAAAAATGGCATCTACACTGTCAAATCTGACATATGAACAAAGATTGGAGAAATTACATTTGTCAACACTAGAACAAAGAAGGGAAAGAGGCGAATTGTTGACCATTTTCAGAATTATGAAAGGGATGGAAATTCTCGATAGAGACGATTTATTAAAGTGGAACAGAAGAGAAACAAGAGGACACGAAAATGAACTAAAGAATACCTTCCCACATAGAGTGATTGATGTCTGGAACAAACTGAGCAGAGAACATTGAATGCCAGAACTATACACGATTTTAAGAATAATCTGGATGTGGAGAGATACGAAAACGGGCCACTACGAGCATAGCTCTCGTCCCGTAAAATACAACTAGGTGAATACAGACACACATACACGTGTGTGTGTAAGGTCACAGTAGTATTACCCATAGATCATGCCATATATAAACTCTGAACTTACACCCGGGATGGTAATAGCTGTGGATCATAAGCCCAACACGTGACCCAAGACCGTGGTGAATCACACACAAACAAACACGCACACACACACAAATACAATCCCACCTAAGCGCACAACCGCATCCAAGCAGATCTGTCACGTGATTACAAGCAAGGCAATTGGCATGTTTGAGGATCTTAAAGTTCATACCCTTATGTTATTGACACAATGGATGCAAGGCACCTGTGTCTACGTTTTGAGCAGCTGTGTGTATGTGTGTGTGTGTGTTAGAGAGAGAGATTAGTGATGTTAAATCATGTGCTGGACATGTCATCAACAGGGATGAGAGTTCGTAGTTGGTATATAGACCAATATGTAGGCAAAGCTGGGCAATAACGGTTTACAATGCTAGTGAAGCTTCTGTGTGTGTGTGTGTGTGTGTGTGTGTGTGCGTGCGTGTTTGTATGTGTGCATTTAAGTGTAGTATACATATGTTGGGTCCTGTCTCTTACTCTCCAAGGTATGATAACTTCTTCAAATATATGTATATATATATATATATATATATATATACAGTATATGTATATATGTATATATATATATGTGTATATGTATATATATATGTATATGTATATATATATATGTATATATATGTATATATATATATGTATATATATATATGTATATATATGTATATATATATGTATATTATATATATATGTATATATATATATATATGTTTACACTATATGTGTGTGTGTGTGTGTGTGCGCGCGTGTGCGTGTGTATATCCTCATGTACATGCTCTTTAAAAAATCTTTCATCCATTCGAATAGTTTAACTTTTAGTCCTCCAATGTGCTCCAGGTTCAACACAAGTCGACCGTGAGATACTTAATCATATCAAAGGCCTTCTCAGATCGAAGTTCACACAGTCCACCAAGTAGTCCCCTCTCTTGCAGTACATCAATCACTTACGAGTAGTTGCTTAATAGATTCGATACACGTGACCTTCAAAATCAGAGTCCAAACTGTCCGTCAAAATGTTCATCTTTTCAAGATATATGACCACTGATGTCTCACAATCCTTTTACATAATTCCACTCTTTTCTTGGTCATTGATGCCGGCCTATAATTCAGTGGTGTCTCATTACTTCCACCTTTGTGAATTGGTACCACGTGAGCCCTTTTCAAAAACCTGTGGCGTTATCCCTTCTTTTAATGAGCACACAAGTAGGCTGTGACCTTGTCCTCCAGTTTTTCCTTACATTCTTCAAGTATCTAGTTTTGAGAACCCTCAAGCCCTGTAGTTTTTCTCACATCAAGTGATTCCATAAGGTTGAGGGCTTCCTTCACTTATAAGTATATATTTTGGTCGTCTCTTCTTGCTTTACAAAACTGCTCTTCTCTGAAGATCATTCATTATTTCACCCTGAGCTGAAATTTCCTTACATATCTCACCGACTACTTTTAGTTTGAATATTCCTTCCCTGTGTCTCAATTTACCCTAGATAGGCATGTCAAATTTTATTTATCGAAATAAACATATTGCTTGTAACAGTTTTTTCAAGTATTTGAAAAAGTTGTAACAAGCGAAACGTCGTAGTAATAAGGGCGACGTCCTCACGTTTGGAGTTTATTTCGATAGACTTGTCGGTAACTGTCACTTTCATACAATTTTTCTTTATACTGTGGATTCTTGTGTAGTCATTTCTAGTTTATTTATATATTTTTTATCTTTTCCTTCTTTCCCATGAATAATTTGGTAATTAATGTTTTGTTGTAAGCATATAAACGTAACTTCATAACAACTCGATGGGATTACGTCATAGAGTAATCTTTTACTTTAATTGTGACCAAAATAATATGCGATAAAATTTTTACAACGAAGTGAGACTATGTGGAATTTTATATTTTGGATACAATTCTAATTAAATATTGATCTTGGTTGCGACAACTGTAAATAATGAATGGTCCCGATTTTATTTTTGAGTATTATAATTTCTCATTGTTATCTACAACCATCAAGACTCAAAATGCTTTGACGGTACACACATCGCACCGATGCCATTTTGTGGGAATTTTCCACGAATTTGTGAGAAATTTGCTCA
This sequence comes from Oratosquilla oratoria, assembly GCF_046742065.1. NCBI lineage: Eukaryota > Metazoa > Arthropoda > Malacostraca > Stomatopoda > Squillidae > Oratosquilla > Oratosquilla oratoria. Next base: position 56,144,381 of record NC_134780.1, on the reverse strand, counting down.
CATGGGATGTTTTGTGAGCAAATTATATGTTGCAATGAACTTGTTTGTTTACATAATAATTCCTTCTTTTTGTGGGGAAAATGTGGAAATCCAGATTTCCTTGTGGGAATTTTGTGGTAAAAGATTAACTCGTTTGTGGGAACTGGCATACCGCATACATGTTCACGTGATCACCGTAAGCCAATTCATACCCAAAACCAATTTTGTTCTTTTAATAATAAACCATTACTATAGCTTTCGGAGATTAAACAAACAACATTTACATGCAAGTTTAATTCGTAGAGTCGACATGTAAAAACGTAATATTTTATTACAAAAGGAAAATTATGTATATACGGTAACTGCGATTAATTGCTAGACGGGTTCCTGCATAATATATTAGATATTATATTACAATTTTAACTATGATTAATATGACGAAGAAAACCCTTAGAAGATTAAAAAAACATTTTTCAGTAAAATCTTTGTATTCAAAACGCATGAAATGTGTAACATTGCCATACTGCATGGAGAACATGGGCCCTCTAATTCTTAATAGTGAAATAATGAAATTTAGTGAAAAAAAATCCAATATTTTGTACAAAACAAAAAGTTGAACAGCAGGAGTCGTCGAGATGAATTCATATTTTCACCGCAATGTATGCATTATTTAGTAAATGCAGGGCGAACACATAAAAGCTGCAAGAATTACATTAATGAAGCTAAATTTATTTCTGCGTGTGGAAGGATTGAAACTGTAAGCGTTCTTGTCTTACATTAATTTATTTACTTACAAAGGAATACAAAAGAGATGGAAACAGCAACAGACATATTGATAATTTACGGGGCTGCATAGCCTAATTGGAAGGGGATGAAAATAATTGAAACAGTTAAGAACCATCGACTTAATTTAAGTGCATGAGCACACAATGCTGGGTGTTCATATATGTGTATATATATATATTATATATATATATATATATATATATATATATATATATATATATATATATATATATATATTAATTTATTATTCATTTTGTTCATTCACCTATTTATTTAATCAATTAATGACTAAAAGATACGCTAGATGAATTTACGACAATGAAAACTTAACTTCATACTGCAGATTACTCGTTTTATTGTGACACGTCAAACAGATTGATTCACTTGTATGGTATGCCTAGTGAGAAATACCATTTGGAATGAACACATCAGGGCCAGTCTAAATTAGTATGCAAACTATAATTCACATTCATGAGCGTTTGACCAAGTATTAAACACAATTACCAGGATGATGGCGCGTGATGCCATCCCTTCATCGAGCCAATCATAACTCTCAAACGCCAATAACAAGGGCATAATATAGGCACTCACAAATGCAGACCGAGTTGCCAACTCGCCTTCATTTGTCTTGGTACCCGGGCCCACCTGTCAAAACATTTGGCAATCGGAGTCATCTGAGAGAATCTGCCAATACGAGGAGAGACCCTGAACGCTCAGAGAGTGAGGCAGTTCTTGTTGATAAAGCTATTGTCTCTTGGTGAAAGTCTTAAGGGGTTATCACACTGGGCTTCCACGGGCCTCACCAACAACGACAGTTGAGAGTTCGTTTTAGTAAAAAAAAAAAAAACTTCGGTTACAATGTTTTATTTTTCAAATCTCCAAATATCAAATTATCTTTCCGTCATATATAGCAAAGCTGAATGATGAACTAAGAGATTGTAAATCTATACGAATGTTAGACATACTGTTGAAATGTTCTTAGAGAAGTCTAGATTTCTGTAAGCGAAGTTATATTCTAGTTATTCCAATTGAGGTTGGAGGTAGGATGTGGGAGGAAGAATAGCCCAGTGTGATAGCCCCTTATAAACACCACCTAAACAAAGGAAACGTAGTCATCCACTTGTTGAATTTGTGTCAGACTTTGAACGTTTGTTTTTGTAAAGATGCAAGCGATAATGGAATATCGTTAATTATTTAAATTCGGTCGTACTGATATTTATAGATTGTTTATAGGTTGTTATTTATAGATTTAGTATTATTTATAGATTTGTTAAATAATGTTAGAAATGTGTATATTCACTTTAACCTCGATGTCTTGGCGACACTCTTGTAGGATGTCTTTATTTTTCCGTAGCTCAGAATTTGGTCTTCTATTATGGGACACTGTTGCGCCGAAGAGGTGAAGTAATGAAAGTAGGGGAGGAAGGTTAGGAAGGCAGGAGGAAGAAGGAATAACAGAAATTAAAAATATTTCGCATCGATCACCATTCGCCCCCCCCCAAAAAAAAGAGCTCTAAAGTGCCCCCCCCCAAAAAAAAAAAAAATGAAAAGGTGAAAGTCATTTTGCCGTTTTGGTTCACGGGAAATGACTTCATTCATCTGTGAAGACGAAGTCACAGCAGCGAAGAGATTAAGTTGATCACGCAGGACCTTTAACCCTGTCGTGTCTGCAGGTAGGGCGAGGGGTGTCGAGTTCCCTCGGCTCAAAGGGTTATCACACTGGGCTCCCACGGGCTTCACCAGCGCTGACAAATGAGAGTTCGTTTGAGTAAAAAGGACTTCGGTCATAATATACGAGTATATTTATATATATATATGTATATATATATATATATATATATATATATATATATATATATATATATATATATATATATATATATATATAATTTTCCAAGTATCGATTTATCTTTCCGTCATATATAGCAAAGATGAATGATGAACTAAGAGATGGTAAACCAATATACGAATGCTAGACACACTTGAAATGTTCTTAGAGAAGTCTAGATTTCTGTAAGCGAGGCCATATTCTAGTCATTCAAATGGAGGTTGGAGGTAGGATGTGGGAGGAAGAATAGCCCAGTGTGATAACACCTTCAGTAAAATCGGCTGGCCTAGCTGCAGCCCAAAGAAAAATAAAAATAAAAAAATGAAAATGTTAAACGAGATGAGCCTAACCCTGTCATCATACAGGGAGTTCCTTTGGCTGAATAAAATCGCCTGGCGGCAGCCAGAATAAATTCACAACGCATCAAAAGGGCTAACGAGGGACGGAGCTGTGGATTATGAGCCCATGTAACCTCGCTTGCACCATCAAAATTTGACGTTTTTTTTTTTTTTTTCTTTTTTAGGCTATCGACCTATAAGGAGGTCATTGAGCCTGGTGTGAATTTGTACAGTCTCGACTTAGTGTGTGATGCATGAGACAGATTAGCTCAGATCCTTATATATCAGGTTGATTCCAAAATACATTGTAATAATGTGACATTCATAAAAAAAAATCTATTCTCAACCTTGAGATAAATAAGTACATCAATTAGCCCCTCCCACACCAGGTGGCAAATTTTCTTTTATTTCGAATTGTGCCAAACTACCATTCATTTCCACGGTGCTTCTTTGGTATTGAAAAGGGTGGGGGGGGTTATCAATATACTAGGCTTCCAGGGGCTTCACCAGCGACGACCGTTGAGTTCGTTAGAGTAAAAACGACTTCGGATACAATATTCAAGTTTTCAGATCTCCAAATATCAAATTAACTTTCCGTCATATTTAGCAAAGTTGGATGATGAACTAAGACTTTGTAAACCTTTACGAATTTTAGACATAATGTTGAAATGTTCTTAGAGAAGTCTAGATTTATGTGAGTGAAGTCATATTTTAGTTATTCAAATGGAGGTTGGAAGTAGGATGTGGGAGGAAAAATAGCCCACTGTGAGAATCCCAGAAGGGGTGACATTATTTACACAGAAGAAATTGGCAGACATTCCAATCCAATAATAGCAGCTTAGGGTTCGCGTTTTCTTTAGTGAAAACGCACTGATCTGTATGTCATTATTTTGGATATATAGAAATATTCCGCTTTCTCTGTTTGGCACGTGCTGGAGTTATGACAAAGCCAAAAGAAAATAAGAATGAAAACAAAGTTACGGCTGAAGAAATTCCACACGTCAGTCACAAACATTCTAACGCTCACGAGAAGACAGTCTTGGTGGTGGCACACTAGGCATTTTTCGCTAGCATGTTGCTATTTGCTTTTGCTACTTCGTTCGAGTTGAAACGACTTCGGTGACGAACTTTTGTTTTAGAGTTTCCAAATCTCAAATTACTCTTGCGTTATATAGTGAGAAGCTAAATGATGAACTAAGAGAAATTAAACATAGAATACGAATGTTAGACACATTGTTGAGATGTATTTGTATTTATTGTACAGTCCTGCACATATGCGCAATTGTATATTTACAATTTCACTGCCGTTCACAACTTGTACTTTGTTCTGACCCCATTTTTTGTCGCATTCCATTTCCCATTTCCCCTATTGTATCTTCCCTGTCATTAATTCTCTTCGCACTCTATTTTCATCCAATCATGCGTATCTTGCTGTTGATTCTACCCATTTTCTTTCTACTCACCTGTTCCAATAATATTCTTATACTCCTTTTTCTCCTTGAATGCGTTAATGTCGCAAGTCGAGCTTTGCCAAATAGTGCAGCTTTTTTTCGTTGTCAATCGTGCATTTGACATTCCTTTTTTCATTTCTTGTATATATTATTTATATTCCCAATGGCATATGCCAGCTACTCTTCCATATTACTTATTGTTTTTCCTCGACTGCAGTCATATGTCTTTTGCACTTCGTAAGAATGTTATTTTCATAACGTCACTTTCGTCAGTGCGAAATGTATTCTAAATGTATGATGAGCAAAATCCTCTTTCGCCTCTCTCCATTTTAATGTAATTTCATTTAATACTATAGCATGAATATTTTTATAAAAACAATACACTTGCCTGATTCTTTTAGTAATGTCAAATATTCGCCTTTCTCCTGTGTATTCTCCCATCTCCATGAATGTCTTATTTTCTGTGCATAGCTGTGCAGTAGTCACCAAAATATATTTTGATGTTATGACCCACCTATATCAGTATTTTTCTTTTAACCTCTCACGTATTGAGGAGCTTACGCCATGAGTCACTCAATGACGACTGAGGGCGTCCGTCTCCTATTCTCTCATTTCCTTGAAGGCGGCCAAGCTATTCTAATTTAGTATGCTGTGCGTGACCCATTGGCTAACTAAGGAGTTAAACTTATCTCCTTAAACGCTTTCTGGCCCCATGGGTGGTTGGTGGTAATTACCCTTACAATCAAGCTGATGGACTCTTTCGTTATACTTTTCTTAACGAGTATCTCCACCCCTCTCCGCTTTCCTTGACACGTGACGACGACGATTTCCATTGTGATTAAGTTCCCGTTTTGATTCAAATCCACTTTTCAGCTCAATAAAACCGTGTGGTATTAGCCAGAACAAACATAATGAAATATATCACCAAAACAAAACAATAAATGTTTGATACATTTTTAGTTTTAACTGTCTGGTCCAGCTAAATTATTGCTCCACATTTATCTATTTTTTTTCGGTCCGACATTATTTGTCCTATTCTTTCGTGCAATTTATGTCTGGCTCTGCTTTACATGCCATCTCGACATATTCTTAAATGTTTGTTTCCGTCCTTTTCGTAATTGTCCTTCTCGTATTACTATTTGTCCTCTTCCATCCCCCTTTCCTTTTGAAATAGTGTGTTTTCTTCACCTCATTCCATATTTGTCAGCTCTGTTTCTTGTATACTTCTATGATCTGCATCTCCGTTTTTTATAACTATTTTTTATATAAAATATTTTACATTCTTTTCCTTAAGGGTCTCATATTATCCTTTATTTACTTATATCTTTCCACATTTTTATTTCACTGTTGTTACTTCTATAACTTTCTCGTTATATTTTCTTTTTGGATATATGGTTTGATCTTTACCATACTATTCCTCATTTGTTTCATTGCATATATTTGCTTTAACCTTTCTTCCTCAATGATTTTATGTGCCTTTTTATCTTTAGTAGAGAATATTTATTTTCCTTTTATATAGTTTCATTTTTACCATACCTCCGTTTTTGATTACATATAATTGCCTTAATCTTCCTTCTTCCTCAATGCTTTTGTGTGCCTGTCTTCGGCAGTCGGAGCATTTATTCTCCGTTGTCATTTAGTCTCTGTCCTTAGAGACAATATCGTGTCATGGATGAGACAGTATTTTCTCATCCATGATCCCGCCGAAGATAAGTCATGGTGTTTGTAAAAGTGGGAAATAAGGAGGTTAGTAACAAAAAACGAGGAAGTGTGTGGAGGAGTGATCAACATTCTTCATTGAGTGGAGATTAGTTTGTGCTCATGAAAGGATGCTACGTGATTCTGGTTCGTGGCGTTGTCACTAAGTCCCTAACGTATTGACTTTATAAAAACTTATGGGGACAATGACGCATGAGGGGATCCAGCAACCAGACTCTTCCGTTTTCTTTGTTTCTTTTCGTCCGAGGCTTCTTTTGTTTCGTTCTGTCTCCCATTCCTTCCTTGGATAGATAAGAACATAAGAGTGGAGGAGACTGGAAGAAACCATAAGGCTTAAACTTGGCAGTTCCTTGTCCATTACCACCAATCATCCCCATCTATAAAGTTGTCTAACCATCTCTTAAAACAACGATAGTTTCAGTGCACACAATGGTTACTAAGTCAATTACATTCGTTAACCACTCTATTGGTAAACCAGTTCTTTTCTATTTCCACCTTAAATCTAAATTTGTCCAATTTAATCCAATTATGCGAGTCCTGCCCTGTTGTCTTAATATGCTGACCTTGTCTGCATCAATATTGTTAAAGCCCTTGATCCATCTGAACACCTCTATTAGATTTCCCAGCACTGTACGTCAACGTCATTTTGGATAGTACCTTTTCCTTTTATTTTATTCTGACTGCCGCCAGGTTATTTTACTCATTTCTAACCTTGCTCTCCCCACCCCATGTTTCATTCCAGTGGTAATTTTGCTTTGGACCCTAGTCCATTTCATAAAAGTTTCTCTCCTATTATTGATTTTCTTCAAGTCTTTTCTTTCTTCCTTTTTATATCATTAGCACTTAGGTTATAATCTAGTAGGTTAAGTATAATTTCTGTTAATCCACGTACACATTTGCATGCAAATCGTAAGTTTTTCTTTAAGCCAGAAAAAAGAAATCAGTCAGTCCCATTGTTCCCAGGCACCCGGTGCATATTGACCCTCACATACGGTATCGCCGTTCAACATAATGAAAATGGACAAAGGTCTCTGTCCAATGTGCTTCCTTTTCCTTTAAATTCGGTCTCCTTTAATCCGATATGTCAGCGGAAACACCATAACAAGTGTCCTGTTCCTTTAACCTCGTTTATCTATTTATTTAATTCTATTTTGGGATATTTATGTATCTATGCTTGTCATTATTGCTTCTATTTGATTTGCAATGTTTATGGTTCTATGTCTCGTGCTTGAAATATCAACAAATCTATTGTCTCGATTCTCTCTTGTAGTATACCCATGGCCCATAGGAAACCGGCCACGACCACCACCACGGTTCATAAATCACTGAGTGAGGAGATTTTGTGTGGCTGTCTGGAAGGGGTGAGAGAAGAACAGTGTCCTATTCATTGACGTGCAGAAATCTTGTGATGCCTGGGGCCACCTTCTCGACTGTGTGTCGCAAAGACTCAAGTATAAGGCCTCATAGTACTGAGAAATGTTATGAGAAAGGAAGATATTTTGAATATGTAAACAGAGATGAAACATAAAAAACACTGCATTCAGTTTAGATATACATCAACCAAATGTATTATTCCCCCCCCCCCAAAAAAAAATGGTCTGATTGGATGACCCCCCTCCACTCATTTGGATCTACGACCCCCACCCCCTCAGCACGCTACTGGTCGTATCTGGTGCTCAGAGTCTTCCGTGTGGTTGCATCTGGGACAATTGGTGTCTGTTGCCAGGTCGATTCTCTATTGGTACTGGTTTCATCTCGCATGCGAACCTGAAAATAGACACACCAGTGGGACCCATGTCTGCCTCGGGAGTGATTTCTCAATTAGATTGATTTCTGGTGAAGTTTGGTGGCATATAGAATGTGTCTATCTTTTAAGCTGCCATTGTTTGTTTATGCAGTTTTTGTATGGACATACTTTGGGATATTGGGGTTGGTTAATGTAGATTTTCGTTAGAATAATGTTGGGGTTGTTTTTGTAATGGATGTGATGGACTGTAGGAGTTTGACAGTATTTCATAAAGAATAAGAAAGTGAAGAGAGTGAAATTGTTAAAAGAAATAAGCACCATATACGTCTAGAGCCATGAATAGAAAATCAATTACAATGTCATAAATCTCAGAGTTTTGGAAGTGGGTGCTAGCTGGAAAAGATCACAGTTGAATTATTCAGCAGGAATTGAGACAATTACAAAGACGAACGAGAAGATTTGGGATAGTGTGTAACCTGGCAAACATGAAGAGAAGATGTATGGATTACTGAAGAACATTCAATTGGCCTTTGAATATGGAGAAATTATGCCAAAAAAATCATAGTGACTCTCATCTATCCAAGATTGGAATATGCAGACAACTACAAAGGCGAGAGAAGATAGAGAAGTATTGCTAAGGGATAGGAAACCACCTGACAAACATATCAGTCAGATTGTGGGGGTGACATGCGGATTACCAAAGAACATTGAATTGGCCTTTCATTACGTGGATGAAGAAATTATTTAAAAAAAAACAGAGAGACAGATCTATCCAAGATTGAGGTATGGTCCCCACACAGCGAAAGATATGAGACAAAATTAAATGAACAGCAATCATAATGATTCCCAGCCTAGTCCTGTCATCCTTAAAGAATCGAAGATTAATCCGTTGCCCCCTGGTCTCTCTTGCACAGGCCCGCGGCCTTAAGTAACCGGCAACAGCCACTGGATTTACCCATAAAAGTGGCGGCACACTACACATTTCTCGCTGGCATGCTACTTGCTTTTGCTAATTCGTTTGAGTAGAAACTGCTTCGGTTACGTTTTTTTTTTTTTTTTTTTTTTTTTTTTTTTAATTTCCAAATGTCAAATCACTCTTGCGTCATAGAATGAGAAGCTGAATGACGACCTAAGAGAAGAATCTATACGAATGTTAAACACAATGTTGAGATGTTCTTAAGGAAATGTTAGAGTATTGTAACGGAAGTCGTTTCTGCTCAAACGAAGAAGCAAAAACAAGTAGCATGCTAGCCTAGTGTACCGCCACCTCTAATTCTACTTTATGAAAGAGATTGTGTTGTCATGTGAGTAAAACTAGAGCAGGGCAATGGTAAGATAAGGAGCTCGCTGTCTTTTGTGTGGTGATTGTATCTGGGGCAGTATGCTATCTGTAGCTAGGCCTATTCTGTATCGGTATTATTTGAAAGTTGGATTGTGTCCTAAATACAGACGTGCTAATTTGATTTTTGCTTGCTGTGGAAGGGATATCTTTCTTGGGCAGATGTCTTGTGGTGTTTGGTGGAATGTAGAGTATTGAGACAGCCTCGGAATGCTTGTTTTGTGGATCTTATTGTGTATGTGTTTTTGTATGGATATGTGGCGTGAGGATAGTAAGGTGTTGTAGATGTTTAAGTATTATGCTAATGGATGTGTGTGATTGGTAAGGGATCTTGCATGGGGATTGTGTTCCTCATGGGTTCTTCAATGGGGGATTTTTTTATATTTTTTTTATGTATGTTCTGTTATGGTGATTTTGGTGCATCCTGTCATTATTCTTAATACTATGATTTGTTTCATTTGTAGGGTGTATATGTTGTCTTGACTGTTGGGCACCATTCCGTGGATACAAGTATGGCTCTTAATTAAGAAAATTTTGCAGATTGTGGTAATACTAACCCTTTGCTGACAAAACCTGTGCTTGTTATTGATCTTAATATGTTTATTTTCTTGTGATAAAAATGAGGCTCAGACTCTTATCCAATGGGAGAAGTCGTCCATTCAGTTTTACTATCAAAATGTCTCTTCAAATCATGCTTGTCTAGGGTGAGCAACGTGCCTGATCATTTCTGAAGGGGCTGCTTCCATTCTGCTTTGATATAGCTATTGGTCTAATATGTCAAATATATTTTAGTGTCTTTATTAGCTAATCTGTACATACTGTACTGGGATATTATAGGCCATGAGCATGAGTGGGCAATTTGCTGTTATGCCATGGTATGGGCGATCGTTGCCACGCGTGCAATTACTTGTGAAGATGTACAAAGCAGGTGGGATTGCTTCCTTGGGATCAGTAGAATTGAAGAAGAAGAAGAAGAGAAAAAAGAAGACTTGATTGCAGTGTTAAGAGGATTGAAGGAGGTGAACGTGGTTGACATTTAAGACTTCATTTGAGATAAGAAGGCTTCATGATATCATGGACAAAGGTAAAAAAAAAAAAAAAAAAACCGCACGTCAGAGGGATGTGGAAACACAAATTTCCAAACAGATGCGTAAACTCATGGAACATTCTAGAACAGGGATGGGCAATTTTTCTAAATGTGGATGCCAAAATCAGCCAATTCTTTGTTTATTATTAAAAAAAATTCGTGTACCAACGGAGTAAAATCGTAGGCCTACATTTAAGTGTGAACACGCTCCCTTCACCTATAAGGGCGCCAATCCTCCACCCAGCGGAGCATGCGGTTACCAATGGTCATACAAAATTAGTTGGGAGATCTATTAGTTTTTTTTTATTTTAAGGTGAGCTCTGGATTTCGCGTGCCAGGTTTTGCAAGCGTGCCGAGGGTTGCCCACCCCTGGCGTAGGAGATTACATAAGCTGAAACAATATATGAATTTGAAATGGGAAATAGTAAGTGGAGAATAAGAGAATATCCAAGATGATATAGCACAAATCAAAACCATATATGAATTTAAAACCAGGTATCATTATTGGAAAATAATTTGTGTACGTGTGTGTGTGTGTGCGCGCGTCAGAGAGAGATTAGGTGGCATAGCTCCTTGACACACTGGACAACCATTCTGAGTCCTTATATACATGCATATCTTCCCTTGAAACATCCCCTAACTTTCCCTCAGCAACACGGTCCTGCCAAGCCGCTTCATGTATACTTGTAAACGCCGAGAGAAATTAATCATGAAGTGTTTGACGCAATCTTCGTGCTTAGATTTATCATCTAATGTTTTACGCAACTATTTTTCGTACACCCCATCAATTATTTCCCAGTCGCGCGCGCGTGTTCTTGCACACACACGCGATTGTTTGTGAGTTTATTTTCCTATTGGTGGCGTCTGCAGGTTTTGGAATTAACTCTACTCTTCGTGGCAGTTTTCCTTTTACTCAGGCTGCCTAGCTGGCTGTTTCATTCATTTCCGTAGTATCACTACCTCGGTAATGAAGCAGTCTACGTCTGGTAACCCATTTGTACCGAAAACCACCTTTTCTTGTACTCTGGTTCCCGGCAGATTTTTGTCCGTCTGCGTAGCGGCGGGTCTCATTTCAGGTACCTTGCTGTGCTCTTTTATTTGTCCGTTCACGAGGGGTCACTGACTGAGTGGAATGTCCAATCATCACTTTGAAGCCTGCTGTGATTAGGGCGGACAGCTATCTCTACGCTTCACCACAGTGGCCTTAACGGGAGCTGAGTCAGACTACGACGTTTCCCAATACGAATCTCAAGGGGATTTTTCTTCGCCAAATCTTTCTCCTCACGATGTAAGCAATACCCATTTCTCATTTTGATCGTCACTATGAGTGCTACGGTGATGACCAAGGCGGATTGATACTTGTTTTTGCTACGATAGTGTTATCCCAAATGTTATTACGTATTTTTCGGTACAGTCTTAGACCGTCTACAGTACAGCGTGTGCTGTTCTTTGTTATTTTTCCGAGTGAAAGGATGTGAGGGAAGTCACTGGGATGCAAGCCTGAGCAGAATAACAAAGTTAAACCAGCGCGTCAAGGTTTGAGTCCCAGTGATTTCACTCAAATCCTTCACTTAAAAACCTTGATCTTTTTCTGGTATACATAGACGGTACCTTGCACATATTTGTACCCGTCATCACGAATCATAAATCTGTTTTTGTCGTGGTATAGTTGGCAAATGGAGGGAGGAAGACAATAATGAAAGGAAGAAACAAAGGAACATGATCTCGTACCTAGTGAATAGAAACATTCTCGCTGTGGCAAGGCAGCGGTGCACCCACAGACAGAGCACAAATCGTACATCAGTGCAAGCTGAGAGTGCGTGGAGTGACCAGGAGATCGTACTATTCTCGACGTCTGTAAACGTTTTCCACTTTTTATTTGTGCGTGGGTGTATGTGTCGTCTATACCAGACAATGGCATATGAGCAGAACTTCTTGTGTTGTTATTCGTCCCTCGGTTATCGTCACAGCCCAAAATACGAGTTGATAGTGAAGCTGGAAGGCATTTTCTCCTCATGCAATCGAGAAGGGTAGCTGTGTCGTCTGCTCTGTTGACACTGGGCTGGCTTGAAGTTTTGTGGCTTTCTGTATATGCTGCACTTTATCTTTCACTTTCTCAGTTCCCATCACCGTTTTGGCGCCACAAATTCAAGATAGCAGACGTGAGATCATTCTTTGATTGGAAGTTGGATTGTCGTAATCCGCCAGAGGAAGGTGAGGCATACTGTTGTTGGTCAAGCGTTTTTATTCCATAGGTAACTGCCAAAAGTAGCAAGCACTTTTGATTTAGATTTAACTGTTATTCAGTGTTATTTTCGATTATATTGCAGTGTTAATATTTTATTCGAGGTTTGAGGGTATTTGTGATTTGTAGTAAGCAGTCATCCATACATTTCAAACGAACTTAGCCAAACCTTAAGATTTACATGTAAACACACTTTTAAGCAATTGCGACCTGCGGAAGAATTGAGTTGAATATTGAAAATTTAGCGCCAAATATTACAGAAGATGAATCGTGGGATACATTACCGAAAACAGTCAGTTGCAATTTTATTGATCAAGATAAGTTTATTGACTATTGAAATTCTAGCGAAGTATCAAACCATTTGTGGGAATACTAACAAAAACAACTAGTAACATAAATTCTATTCTAAATATTACATGCTACTGCTTTCATGAAGGTGGTTTTGTAAATCCACAAATGGAGTTCGTGTGTTATATGATTGTTTCTGTATTAATTGAACGCCTTAGCAGAGGAAGCTGTGTTCAAGAGTTCATTAAAATGTCAATTGTTTCACGAGCTAGTGTTGGGAGTGATCGTGGGTGGTGCATAGCAATTGACTCGCGAAAACTTTGCATCACATAGAAAACGAGCAGTGATGCAGATATTGTTTTCCAAAGCTCTACAAAGAAAATATTACTGTATAAATTTTGTTTGTTTTACTTATGAAAATAGCTGTTTCCCTCCATTTTTTCAAAAGATGTATGTATTTTTGCATGTTTTTTATCTGCCTTGTGTAACCGTTCCTTTAACATAATTAAAGTTGCTTGGTTTCTCGAAATGAAAATCCTTGGAATTTTTCCAGTTAGTTGCAAAACACTGTACAGGATTAATGGAGAGGGACTGAGATGGTAGGTGAACTGTGCATGGCCGAAAGGTTCTTCCAAGCTGAGTAAAACCCACTTTCCAACGCCATAACCTAAGGCAAAAGAAAATTTCCAATTGTGCAAAATCCGGTGGGTTAAAAGCAGTATATATACGCTGTGCCCTCCGCGGATAGCATTCGAATCCGTCTAAAAACAATGGGAAATATTCACTCGGGATGGGATGGTAGAATGTAGGATTTTTCAATATTTTGATTGATGTGTACTCAAGGTGAATTCTAGTGCTGTGTAATGCGTTTACCAATATTCTAGCATCCACCAAACAATTCTATACAATTCTATTCGGCTGTGGGAAACCTCAGTAGCGAGAGTGAAACCCATCTCAATGAAGGGTGGGTAGTTTCTATGTTAGTAATGAAACCATGGGATTTTATTCAGCAACGAAAGGGCCTTTTCGTTACTGTTCATTTGTGTATTTGTTTTAATTGATGTCAGGCAATTTTAATCAACCCAAGAATCCTCCTCCCCTCCCATCACTGCACAGCGAAAGATATTTAGTCATTCATTTGTATTTTCGTTTATCCAGCGGAGCGTAATTATGTTAGTTCAGGGTATACCTCTGAAATAGTTTATTTCATTGAATATTTCTTTCCATTAGATTGTTGGCTAGATATTGTATGAGGATTGTAAATTCACGGTTTTGAATGGAATTAATAAATTTCCCCTCAGCTTTTTGACATAAAATATGCATTACACGTGTATATCGAGGCCCATCAAGATTTATTATGGTAGTGCTTTCGGATCACAACAATAGGTTAGTAATACTGAAAAAAGGAAGAAAAAACGGTTAAAGTAATTACCCTTGATGATTTGATAGACGCGTATTATCCTTGTGCTTAGTCATTAAGATGCGATAGTGAACTCAAAAATCGTTGTCGATTGACTCGCGTCATCAAACGAGCTCAATGTAAACGGCGTTGTCTTCCTACTCCAAGTGAAGTTCCGGGTTTTCAAGGAAGAGGGCCAGAAATGATCGTATTCCGCTCATGCAAATTAATTTTTTATTTTTCTAGTGAT
>NC_134780.1:56122425-56124925 GCF_046742065.1 Oratosquilla oratoria | reverse complement strand
ATATATATATATATATATATATACTGTATATATATATATATATATGTGTGTGTGTAGTAATAATAATGATAATAGTAAAATTATAATAATAAAATAATAATAATAATGATAATAGTAAAAATTATAATAAAAATGATAGTATAATAATAATAGTAATAACAATAAAAAAATTATAATAAGGATAATAATGACAGTAGTAATAGAATAATTATGATAATATACTAAAGGCCCTTTCTCCCTTCGGAGGGAGTGGAATTGAGATGGCAATCTAAGTACACACCTTCACATACACACGGAAACCCGTTTACTCCTATCCCATCATCTTGTTGGTGAATTGTCATCCTTGCCTCACATTGGCGTGCAGAGGGAGGGAGACGAAGAGGCGGGCCCCCCGGGCATCCAAATGGGGAAAGGCATCCAGTTAGATTATTTTAGGGAAAAAGAACTTCATGAATTTGGTTGATTTATATATAAATCGAATAAAGTGTTCTTTTTTATGTTTCATCCGTGTTTACACATTCAAAATATCTTCCTCGTAATGTTTGTAAGTATTGTTGGCCCCAGGCATCAACTGACTTTTGCACGCCATTGCTCATGTATCACTGCATGGGTCGAAGGCAATGCAGCGAGACACAGCCCTTTTGCAAGAAGGTCTTAGCCTCAATGCACGGCGATCCCTCCTCTTTCGCTCAAAATACTTACGGACTAGACAAGGAAAATATCACTTCGGCCGCGTCAATTTCTCACTCATTTACATTCTCCCTCCATTTACTCTTGTCTTTTGTATTCCCCGGTCACTGTACGACAGACATTCCAAGTTCAACCAAAGCCCCCTCACCCCATTCATCTGTAGTTCAATTCAAGTATTGCTTATCATCATCTTTTTACTAGTCTTTCACCACTCATTCCTTCCACATACCCAAAAGCACCTCATCATTCTTTGGTCTATCATATCCGACATTTTTTTCATCCTCGTTCTCTGCCTCACCTCTGTATTTCTCACTCTGTTTTAATAACCTACCATATTTCTCAAACACTTCATCTCAAGATTGTTCAGACTCTTCATTTTTTATTCTTGCAATCCAAGTCGGTTCCATACAATGCCGTCGGCGCAATCATTTTCAACAACCTTTTTTTTTGTATTCATCCCTAATACCTATTTCTCATGAAAAAAAAAATTCGTTTACTTGACTACTGTATTTTGCAATCCATTTCCACTTCCGTTCACTGCCTCACGCTCCCCCTCCCCTTCATCAAACATAATGACAGTGCATGAAATGTGAACACAACTCATGACGTCACTGAGAAGTAGATGGCTCCACGGGTAGGTTTTATGAGAATGGTCGAAGCAGACGGCGTTTTGAGAATGGGATCAGTAATTTCAAATTGCAGTAAATAAAAAAAAAAACGAAAGATTTTAGTGTATTTTAGCTATTATTGGCCTTGGGTAATAATAAAACCACATTCCGGTAAAAATAGACACATTTAATTTTCAAAGTGGTTACAATTTAAGGCCCTTAATTTCTCCCAGCTTTCACCCTGTACGTAAGGTGGTAGTAGAATTATAAGCGTGCTGGTCTCATGGGTTCGAGCCTCGCACGTCTTCCTGAATACTAGGGCAAAGGTAATAGGTTCGTCTGCAGCTACGAGCCTCCTGGTGTATGCTCCCCACTTTACACTTGTATCCAACCCGCCAGTTCTTCAATTCTTTGTACATCCCATCACTTTAATTTTGCCCATATTTACTCTCAACTTTCTCTTCTAGCACACTTCTCCACACTTGGTCAGTAATTACTGCCGCTTCTCCCCAGAATCATTCACAAACACAATGTCATCAGCAAACAACAACTGGCTTAACTGTCACGTTACTTCCACCCTTATTTATTCACCTAAAAAAAAACCTGCCCAGCACTCGCATTCACTTCCCGTACCACCCCATCCATATTCATGTTAAATAACCATGGCGACATCACAGAAGACTGAAGGAGACTCACATTCACCTCAAACCTTTCACTCTCTCCATTCCCGATCCTTATGCCCTATTAAAAAGATTTCACAGTCCCCCCCCCATTCCATACATACGCAATACATCTCACAACGCCTACTGTCATAAGAACGTAAGAATGGAGGAGAATGCAAGAGACCATAAGGCCTACGCTAAGCAGTATCATCCCAACCCATAAAGTTGTCAAATCTTTTCTTAAAACAACGCTCACTACATGGTTACAAGTATTCATTCGTTAACCACTCTATTGGTAAACCAATTCTTGCTTATTTCCTTAAAATTTAATTTGTCCAATTGAAACCCATTACTACGAGTCCTACACCTGCTGTCTTAAGATGATGACCTTGCCTGCATCACCCTTGTGAAAGCCCTTGACCCATTTGAATACCTCTACTACTTCGCACTCGTCTTTCAAGAGAGTGTAAGTTAAAGTGCCTAAAAATGTCTTCGTAAGATATTTCTAAGCTCTTGTATTATTTTGGCCATTCTCCTATA
>NC_134780.1:56052425-56117425 GCF_046742065.1 Oratosquilla oratoria | reverse complement strand
ACAAAGGTGTCTGCTGTGTGGCTCAATGAATTGACAAACAGGAGACGTATTTTCGAGAGAAGGCAAGATGAAATGTTTCAAGGAAGAACATTGACCGGTCTCCTCTGACATGTCAGATACTTCGGCACTTCTTGCCGCTCCCAGGGTCTACCCAGAGCTATTTTTCCTCCCACACCCTAACTCCAGCCTCCATTTGAATAACCAGAATATGACTTCGCTTTCAGAAATCTAGACTTCTCCAAGATCATTTCAACAGTATGTCTAACAGTTTAGGTTTATAATCTGTTATTCATCATTCAGCTTTGCTATATACGACGGAAAGGTTATTTGATGTTTTTAGATTTGAAAAATAAGATATTGTAATCGAAGTCGTTTTTACTCGAACGAACTCTTAACTGTCTGCGCTGTTGAAGCCCGTGGAAGCCCAGTGTGATAACCCCCTAACGACAATTGCTGTTGAGGCATACAGGCTCCTCCCCATCCCTTTTAGTCGCTTCTCACGCAGGGAATACGTGGATGGTGTTCTTATCGACCCCCCCCCACCAACCTAAAGTTTTTGCGCCCCAGCAGCAAGACAAAAGATGGCGGGTGAAAGTTGAGATGAAATGTGAAAAGCAAGCCTGGTCAGCTTTCTGTTACGGAAATAAGGAACGCTTTGCATACCCTTGTTATCAGCATGATTGTTCCAGCCTATAAATGTGTGTGTGTGTGTGTGTATGTGTGTACGTATACCTTGACGTTACGCATCAGGCCCTAACGGCAGACTCACGCCAAGGTCAACAAATTGTTGACCTTGGTGCACGCCGTGAGACCAGAGTTGTGATGGCGTTATCTGCGATTCTAAAGGCATTTCTAGGCGCACTAGCATTTTGCTACTCTGGGTAGAAACGACTTCGGTTACGATCTTTTGTTTTTCAAATGTCCAAAGATCAAATTACTCTTGCTTCATATAATGAGAAGCTGAATGACGAATAGAGAAGTTAAAACGTATACGACTGTTAGACACATTGTTGAGATGTTCTTACGGAAGTCTGGAATATTGTAACCGAAGTAATTTTTACTCAAGCTAAGTAACAAAAGCAAGTATCATGCTAACCTAATGTGCCGCCACCTTAAGACTACAGAGGATTAATTATTGGCAGTTCATCATCTGTCTACACGGCGCGCCATATATTGGAACTATGTTCAGACACTCGGCACGCGGCTGCATTCGAAAATCTCCTCTGATGATGTCAACAAGATATCTGGAACCTGTTTTATATGGCGTTCATTTCGAAAACAGGAGTTGCAGCGAACAAATCGCTGTAAGAACAGAGTATGGAAATGTTCCTTTCCAATGCCTCCAGAATTGACGTATAAAGTTGCACGGCCAGTTGAATTGCACAGATTTTACCTTGAGGGAGTTTAAAGTAAACTCCAACCTTTTGTTGCTAGCTAGAAGTGCCCAGATGAACAAGATAGACTGTACAGGTCTACTGCATTTGTTGCAGTTGTTCGTTCGCATAGAGAAAGAAAATTAAGAGCATGTCTCCATTTTTAAGCAACAACCATTATGTAAAGTAGATGTTAAAATTAATCGGAATTTGAGTAGAGACTAGTCTCCAATAATAAGAGAATGCTGAGCGACTCTGGTCCATAGGGGTGCCATCGAAGTCCCAAAAAATCTTGTTTGCATAAAACAGTCAACAGTCCATACGGTAACAGTGGAATTATGAACCTACACCATTTTTGCTCACCTCAATAAACTTCTTTGTTTTCAAACTTCCTCCGTTTAGGTTGCCACTTTTCATGTCACTGATTGCCGCCTGGCAGTTTCATTCATTATCATGGCTCCTCCTCAGCAGTGACGTGGTCATAGTATTGTAAAACAAGAGAGAAAGAACCCGTACATGGTGGACTCCGACCTATGTATCCAGGCTACTTTTTTTTTTTTTTTTTTTTTTTTTTTTTTTACGTCCGTGCTTGCCCCCCCCTCCCTCCCCCCAGATGCCAAAGCAACTGAACAGATTGTGGTAAGGTTACTACTGATTTTGGAGAACAGTCTTGAAAGGAAGATCCCATCTTGCTATGTTTACCAAAGTGATTAAACTGCGTTTTACTCACTTAATTGAAGACACTGAGTAAACACTTTCTTGTCTAGAGGTTCATCCGATTATAGTGATCCTGAGAGAAGATTACTACTCAGATAAAAACTCAGGAGCCTCGGTTGTAAAAAAGCCTTTCGGTTGACATAGAGTCGAACGAATGGAAAATGGAGAAATTGTCATCCTATACATGTGCACGAAAGTGAAAGAAACTGTCGTAGACAACTGTTCAGGGTGCAACAATTCTCCCCATACCGTACAACACATTATAGGAGACTGCATTGTACAGAATCATACACGCCAACAACACAATATACATTCTATAAAGTATAGGAAAACCCTATTCCAGCCGTGACGTTCCGCAGGGAGGCGGGATAAGGACTGCTCGGCCAGACAGTCAATGGAACGATAACAACAATAGGACACGAAGCTAAAATTAAAAAAAGAACCGAAAGATGTAGAAAAAAAAGTTATTTCTTGGATGTGGCAATTAGTTGAATGCGGAGTCGTTCGACTCGTAGAAGAGGATAAAAGAGTCTTACGACTTCGAAATGATGATTAATTCATTTGAAACGGGGAGACGAGTGGCGTGGCCACACGTATTTTGATAGATTATATTGACGCATGAAAAATGGTTTATCTACTTCATGTGCAAAAATGGCGAAGTTACTATATACGGTTTCCATTCAATTTTGGGTCAGCTTGGTGAGGAAATTAATGTCGTTAGTGTGTGAACGCGTGGGTTTGGGAAGACGTAGATTATATTAGATTTAGCTTGTTTACATTAGCCTTGCTGCACATACGTAGTTGATAATTGTATTATTATTATTATTATTATCATTATTATTGTTATTAGTATTACTATCATTATAGATAAAAGTATTGTAATTCCCCGTTTTCTATGATCATGAATGTTAATCCCGTGATTAATATAAGTTTTATTCCGTATGTGTTTACAAGGTCTGATCATGGAAGGCATCTTTAGTGCCTCCCCTTACTATGAGATTAGTTTGGGTGACTGGCTCTGATGAGAAAGAGCCTCGTGGAGGTACGAGTTTGTTAAGTTAAGGGGTTATCACACTGGGGTTCCACGGGCTTCACCAGCACCGACAGTTGAGAGTTCGTTTGAGTGAAAACGACTTCGGTTACAATATTTTATTTTTCAAATCTCCAAATATCAAATTATCTTTCCGTCATATATAGCAAAGCTGAATGATGAACTAAGAGATTGTAAACCTATATGAATGTTAGACACACTGTCGAAATGTTCTTTGAGAAGTCTAGATTTGTGTAAGCGAAGTCATGTTCTAGTTATTCAAATATAGGTGGGAGGGAAAACACCCCATGGTGATGACCCCTTTAGCTAGTGGCCTTACATTGTGGGCTGAGGGAGCTGCAGATTCTAAGCTGGGGTCATTGGCTAATCTAATTCAACCTAACCTACTTCTTAATAAATAAGGCTCTCCCTCCCTTTAATGGCACATTCACAAACGCACACACACACACACACACACACACACACACACACACACACACACACACACACACACACACACACACACACACACACAAAACATACTCAATTTTATTATGAGGTGAAATTATTATTTAATATAATCATAATCACCCACAGACACCATGAAGAAATTACACCTTACTATGGTATAATCTGAACTACAAACCTGCATCCTTGAGTAGTAGTGAGAGGATTTATATAAAAAAAAAGAAGACTGATTTCTCACTGTCGTGGAGACGGAACGATTGTGATGTCATAGATGTAATGTCATTGCTAAAATTAATGGAAATTAATATTTTGAACGAGCTCTGTGCCCGTTGTTATCTCCCATTGTTCAGCCTTTTTTTAAATTTGTAAACATGCTATGTTTATTGGATTGGAGTTGAGCTCATGGATCCCTCTGAATCTCAACTTGTCAAACTATATTTTTAATTGATTATGTTGTCCGTCTGGATTATTTCATCGTCTAATTTATTCCACAAATTAAAGTATCTGTGCGGAAAGTTGCATCTGCATGCCTTTCAAACATTCCATATTTATATCGTTTTCCTGCCTCCTCTGAAAACTAATAGATCTTCTTAATTTTTCCTCACCTTTCACATATATAAAGACAACAGTCGTGCTACCATTTACTCTTCCCTCTTCCATTGTGGGCAGTCCCAGATTTATATGTTATTTCCTCGCACGTTTTGTCAGCCAGGCTAGGTTTCCCTTGTTGCTACCATCTGTGGTTTTTTTTTTTGTTTGTTTTTTTCAGTTTTGTCGAAATCACACCGCTACTACGTATTCCAATATGGTACAAATAATATTTCAGTTATCTTTTTATTAAATCCTCGTCAGTATAATGAAATAACAGTTTATATGTCTCTTCCGCTTGTCCATTATTTTTTCAGACGACAAATGAATTCCATCCACTTCCGGCTGCATTTTAGAATCTTGTCTACATCTTCCTGTAACAGTTTACAATCTTTTTGATATCTTGTTCCTTTCATGATATTTGCATCGTCAGGTAACAGGTTCTTGATGTTATATTAATATTACATGTACATGTCTTCAGTCTGACATCTTATCCTTGACTATTGTTTTCAAAAGTCTCTCGGGAAGGAATCTGTCACCTTTAGGATCCTACGTTTTTCAATTTCCACATTAATCTTCTGTTATGCACCTTATGGGAAACCTTTTCCAGATCCAAATACAGTCCACCCAACCACTTCTCTCTCCCATCCAACACATCAATCGCTTTCGAGTAAATTAATTGCTCAGGACCTATTTTTTTCTGAAACCGAACTGGATATCTGCCAAGGGTCTTCTCTTCCACAGTTCTTTCAAATATTTTGTCGATCGCACTAGAGAAGGATACTGGTACATAATTTCGAGGTTCGTTCCTACTTCAAGTAAATTAGGTCCACATTTGCCTTTTTTCAATCCTGGGACACTCTTCTTTCTTCTAGAGAATAGACATTGATTTTGTTGATTTAAAATTGCAATTGCCGACAAAATGGTCATAGTAGACACATAAGGATGAAACGTTAATCCAAAGAACAACACTTCGCTTGCTGAAGCTTTTTCATGTACATCATGTACTTGAAAAGGCTTCAACAAAGGAAACGTTGTACATTTATAAAAGTTTCATCCACATATGATGTCTACTCTGACCCTATAATTTGTTCATACAATTTGCCCGTCAGCTGTTCTCCGCATTCCTTGAGTAATGGAAATCCAACCTGTGTACAAGGTCTTTGTAACTTTCAAGTTCTTGAGTAATTGCGTACTCAGGCCTCCACTTTTAAAGTATGTTATTTCATACAGATTCTCTGGTTAACCATTTCTACTTTTTTGTTGTGAATACCAGTTGGAAACTTGTTATCTTTTGCAATTTGTTCTTCCTCTTCATTTCATTTTAGCTCGCAGATTTCTTTGTGTTTCACTTTGTCATTTACAAATCTATAGAGCAGATTAGGGTTTATCTATTTTATAAACTTGTTATTTGTCTATTTTCATTTCTGTTTTGGTCCGTTACACTGTTTTCAAAGTATTTTTCTTTAATTCTTTTGTACACGTGCATACTTGCATTTTTTGTATTTTTCTTTCGTCTTCACGATTGTTCTCTTTCTCTCCCTTTTATGCCTTATCTCTCTCTCTCTCTCTCTCTCTCTCTCTCTCTCTATATATATATATATATATATATATATATATATATACACATATATATATTCCCCTGAAGATGTGAATTACACGAAAGCGCTTGGGAATTACTGTTTTCTTCAGATTCCCTTAGTGGTTACCAGCAATATATATATATATATATATATATATATATATATATATATATATATATATATATATATATACACACACACATATATATAGATATAGATATATATATATATATATATGTATATATTATATAATATATATATATTCTGGATGTGCCTGTTAAGCCAATCATTTTTTAGTCTCTTCCATTCTTTCTTGGTTCATATTTTTTCCGCACGCAAGTAATACATTTTCAGAACTTACAATTTTTTTACCAATTTATCTCATTGAACTCTTTCTAATCCATTTCTTCACATTTTCTCAGTTCTATATAGTTTGTTCTGTAAAGCTTGTCTGTTTAATTTACTTCAGTTCTACATCCTTCAGTGTCATGCTGAATATGAGGACATGATCGCTTTTATCCAAAAGTTATGTTTGTACCTTGCTGGGCGAGTGGGTTAGAGCGTCATTACATGCTGCGAAGGTCGAGGGGATGGCGATTCAAACCCTGCCACCGGCGAAGTCTAAGGGCACGGCTACTTAAATTCCACGCTACAAAGTCCTCTGTAAGGGGCACATTCGTAACCCAGCAATAAGGGGGGAGTTTGTAACGTTAAATCATATCATAAAAGATTCAGTAACATTGGGTTCTTTTGTTCAAACCTAAAGTCTTGTTAGTGTGTCTTCATCTTGATATCTTGCTGTTCCTTTAACCCACTGGATCATTACGCTGGTCATGTTATATTCAATGTCGTATTACCCAGTGGTCCGTGACCTCTGTTTTCCATGCTTCACAGTTCACGTCCCCAACATGTCGCTGACTCCATTATTTTCCCAGTCCTATAATTACGTTAAGTACTCTCCTCTTACCTCACCACTTTGTTTCCTTCCAAAAGAAAATCCTATGTCTGCTTACTACTTTGGAAGCATGTCTACATTAATTTTAACTTTGCTGATATGTCCCTATCACTGAAAGAAGAAAACATTCACAAATATACAACTTTACATGTATGTGGCCCCTACAACTGAATAAAATTGTATGGAAATAACCAGAGCAAATTCATTAAAAGGCATTACCGCCTCGGAATTGATAAAAGTAAAATCCATTTGCTTCAGCTGAATTTACTTGTGTGAAGAAATTTTATAATTTTCAACAAAAATGGAGTAGTTTATAATACTGCCGAAGAAAACACAAGGACAACACATGTCACGGGACTTTAGTCATCGCCTGTTTTAATCTTTAATGCCAGAGCCAAGAGGTCCACCGTTTCTGACAGGTCCAACGTCGTTGCACTGCTGACGACTGCCGATGTCAGCACTGTCACACCCCAGGTGCTGACATAAGCCACTGCTTGGGCGATTGCCCTGAAACTGTCGTCTTGGAGAAGGGACCGGGCGCCTCAAGTGATAAAAGTGTCAAACGGCCTGCGCGGCCGTTTGGTCTCTACAAGACGGCCAAGTATTCCTACAGGTGGCTACACACTAAACTAGCAGCATGATACTTGCTTTTGCTATTGCGTTTAAATAGGAACGACTTTGGTTGCAATACTGTAGACTTCCCTAAGAACATCTCAAAGTGTCTAATATTCGTATTTTAGGTTTGACTTCTCTTAATTCGTCATTCAGCTTCTCATTATATTACGCAAGAGTAATTTGACATTTGGAAGATTGAAAAAATGTAACCAAAGTAGTTTCTACTTAAACGAAGTAGCAAAAGCAAGTAGCATGCTAGCGAGAAATGCCTACTGTTCCACCACCGTGGTCTCGAACGTCGATAGCAACAATTTATTTATTCTTTCTTTTTCTTCTTTTCTTAATAAGTGAGCATATTGGAGATGACTTCTTTTTCTTCGTACGATATTTGATAATTCATTGGTGTCCATCGAACCTTTTATCAGTCATCGATAACTACGATTTCCCCAGAATTGCGTATGTCCCGCTAAGTTCGTCAATCCACCCATGGGTTATCACACTGGGCTATTCTTCCTTCAACCTCCGATGAATCTGCAATACCGCCCACCTACAGAACTTTTTCCGCCTTAAAATCTCTATGGCAAACCATTTTGTTTTCTCAACAAAAATACATAGAATGTCATTTGTAATGTTGGAAGAAGATTATTTTCCTCCGGTATATCAGATTCCTTCCCGAAAGCTATGGGCTGCAAATCTGCTCCAACAGTCGAAGGAAGAATTGCCCAGTGTGATAACGCTTTCAGCGGGAGTTGTCCAAGCGTGGTGATGGTTAAGGGTAGAGGGCGGAGGGTGGGGCGGGCCGGGCTGGGCTGGGGCAGGCCGACGCGCCTTTGTAAACCTTTCACCCACGTTCTTCGCCCAAGTTCACCACCGAGGCTATTCGCAGTGAGTTACGCGTTTTCTGACCACCATAAGCCCAAGATTATGCACTTGATATGTAGCAGCGAGCCAAGCATGAAGGAACCTAAGTTCCTTCTGTGAAAGAAACTGGGACGAGGGGGCCGAGGATGCCTATGCTTGAAGGGTCGGTGAAGGCCAAGTCAAATGGTTCCCAGGTGCACGGAGGCCCTTGCAGAATGGAGATGCATCTTCCCCTTGGCCTATTCCACAACGAGTCAGGGAGACCTCCCCCCCCCACACACACACACCCAAGTTTGCACGTGTTTAACATGCATGGCATCCCAAAACACCACAATAATATGTAGTCAGTACCCAAGATACGGTAATGCTTGGTCTTAAGTGACATAATGCCTGTGTGACAATCACATCGATCTTGACTTTGTGTGTGTGTGTGTGTGAGAGAGAGAGAGTGTGTATGTGTGTGTTTGAGAGAGAGAGAGAGGAGGGTATGTTAAATTTACCCCGATTATGCCCTTTCATCTGGTAACTTATACTGCAGTGTGAACTTCCATGGGGAGATTCCAAAAACTGGAGAGGAGGATCACATAAGTTGAACTTAAAGGCAGGCGCACGCTGACGGTAAAATGTCCCCAGCCACGTGACTGACGCCATCTTGTTTAGTCCTGCATGCATATGCACGTGCAGTGTACCAGTTCAAGCATTAGTTCATGTATGCTGGTGTGTTTAGGGGTTGTTTTCCTATGAAACCACAAAGTAAATTTAGCCAAATTGTCCCTTTTTCCACGACCGTGAAATATCCCAATCGGTTTGTGACTGGATGAGGGAGAACATTCCACAAATAAAGTGATAACTTATTATGAATTAATTGTTATAAGGGGGGTGAAAA
This sequence comes from Oratosquilla oratoria, assembly GCF_046742065.1. Taxonomy (NCBI): domain Eukaryota; kingdom Metazoa; phylum Arthropoda; class Malacostraca; order Stomatopoda; family Squillidae; genus Oratosquilla; species Oratosquilla oratoria. The sequence goes on along the minus strand of NC_134780.1, from coordinate 56,108,349 downwards.
TAAAAATTTAAATTAAGCTTCGTTAACACCAGGCTAGTTTAGTAGCCTCTAGTGCTAACAACTAGTAAACTCTATTTGTCCACAGTCAACGGAAAGTTAGTAAACTTGCCTCCAAACTATACCAGTGTCAACAACCTGCTTCGCTGGTAAGTTAACTTGTAGATAGCACTCGCGACTACTAAACTAGACCCGTGTCGACGAGGCTTTAAGAAAGCCAACTGCTGTGAGGTGATTTTGAATTTTATGACAGTGACAATGGAAATGCAATGAGATACTGCAAAGCTGTTTTCTTCTTCTTCTTCTTCGTTCTATTTCTTTTTCTTCTTCGTTCTATTTCTTTTTCTTCTTAAGGGATGGTACTTAAGTCCCATGTTTATCGCCAGCCCTTATAAGCTCAATAGGACCTTTACGAATAAAGAATGGTTTTCATGATCATAAGACTACTCCAAACGACAAACCAGTACATTTTTGTCGATGCAATAAACATATCAAGGATTAATATTAAAGTCTTTCTAACCATTACGTGATAGAGACGGTTATTGTAATGTCAAAAGAAAGATAAAATGAGATGAAATATCTTATGACCGTTCATGATGGAAGTTGACCCTGGGAATGACGTGATCTGAAAAAAGGAAATTTTATATATATATATATATATATATATATATATATATATATATATTGAATGGATATAAATATGTGGCATGTTTTTTATTGTTATATAACACATCATCAGATTTTGGCTATATCGTTATTTGCGTTCTAGCACTCCTTTGCAGTTATTTGTAGTCCTATTTTGAGTTTTGAGCTCACAGAATTAGGGGACCCTTTCATTTAAGGTGACTTTAATTTTCATAAAAGAGAAAATATATAATAATAATGATAAAACACTCCGAGCTCAAACAAAAACAGAGGTGTTGGTAAGCATACTCTAACCTCTCCTTGTACCCCGATTTTTTTTTTTTTTTTTTTTTTTCTCCAAACAATTTTTCCCAATTAGATGTTTCTCCGAGTGTTTAGGCTTGGAAAAATTATTGGGACTCATCCGACGTTATCACACTGGGCTATTTTTCCTTCGACTGTTGGAGCAGATTTGCAGCTCGCAGCTTTCGGGAAGGAATCTGATATGCTGAAAGAAAATAATTTTCCTCCAGCATATCAAATGACATTCTATGTATTTTTGTTGAGAAAACAAAATAGTTTGCCATAGTGATTTTATGGCGGAAAAAATTCTGGAGGTGGGCGGTTCCGCCGACGGTTGGAGGTAAAGTAGCCCAGTGTGATAATCCCTTTACCTGAGTATTGATGAACAAAGAGGAAAGGAGAAGATACCCCATGCTGAGGTATTGACTGAATGTTATTGTGTAGCATTAATTGCTTAGTAGCATGCAGTTAATGCTTTAGAGACTGATTTGGGAAATTATGCTACTTGTACTACAACTATCCCTGGGTTATGCTGTTCTCTTGAAATTGCCCAGTACCACTTTTTAGTGCACTTTTTTTTTTTTCCCTCGTCAATGTGCTAGGGAGGGAGGGGGAATTTCTGCCAAGGTGTTTTCCATGCGGTTCGTAAAAGGCGACAAACTGGGAATGATGGGACCAAGGTCTAAATATACAGGTCAGACCGTTTGAATTCTTCTGCGCAGCTTCTGACGTCATTAGGCTGGGTCCATTTTCTCTTTGTGAAACACAGAAGAAAACTGTGAAACGCCAAGGAAGACAGGAACTATAATATTTTATATATATATATTATATATTCATATATATAGACAGGAACTATAATATTTTATATATATTTATATATAATATTTGTCAGAATATAACTGCGTGGAGCGGTGCGAGCGAAGGCAACGTCTTTCCCAAACGGCGCACCAGCTTCAACTGACAGCTATAGGACCCGCCAACCCCACTTTGAACAGCCAGGTGACGTTCACGGGCCCGCTGCGCCAACTCCCTCGAAATTCGGTCGGAAGTGGTTAGACCTTATATTCTTAGATCTTGGATGGGACTATGTATTTTGCTCTGTAAAATTATCCTACGAGATGTTAAGACATTAGAGGATTTGGGTGTAGAGTTCCAATCAGAGCACTAAAATTTGGGTCTAAAAAAACGAAGTCGAAGACAAAATCCGGACGATCGAAACGGAAGCGCCGTTTTCTCCCCAAACATCAATTTCTGGTGGGCTGAGACATAATTAATCCTGCCATAACTAATCAGGGTCAAGAGGGAGAATAATATTCATTCATAACTCGTCCAGGAACTCAAACAGCATAAAAAAAATCATACACAATTATTGGCATCACGAGTAATTTGTTAAGTTAAACCTTGTTTGTGCCATCGGTAATTCTGTTCGATTTTTCTGCTGTTTGAGTTCTTGACCCAGTCATGGATGAAGGTCCTTTTCCTTCTTGACCCTGTTTGGTTGAAACAGAGGATTATATATATATATATATATATATATATATATATATATATATATATATATATATATATATATATATACACACACACACACACATATGTGTGTGTGTGTACGAACTTGTCACTAATATTTTAATGCAAATTTCTCACATCCTTAGATTTACTTTCTTTTGCGTCTGCATGAATATACACATCATGTGCCCCCCTAAATCCGCCACTAGTATTCCAAGGTAGTTTCTTGAGTCCAATCTTGTCAATATAAAGGCCGGTTAACACGGCGCAGCTTTTGACGTTAGACGCTATAGTCAGCGCAAGGAGAATTGGCCGATAAGGCGTGGCTAGGATATTTCCCGGTGTTGCCACATATGGGCATCCATGGCGAGAACGTGCGTATGGATGCAATGATTTCTGAATGCAGTGTGAGGGGGGCGGGGCCAGAGATTAGATGTAGTGGCAACGTCGCTCTCGCATGCACATATGCCATATCTACACTTAAAGAAACGAAACATTTGTATAGAAAACATTGCTTTGATTTTTATCTCAGTGGTGGTGTGTGACAAAAAATTATAATATAATCATATGAGGCAACATTATAAAAATATAAAATAGAATTATATAATTAAATAAAACTATAAAATAATTATATGTGGCACCACAGGGGAACTCCCAGTGGTCCGCCCTAACGGCCAGATCTCAGTGCATAGGGTATAGCTTCTATATTCGCTACCGAAATGCTATACGCGAGCGGTTGAACATGTTTAACTTTATCGTAGCGTCAAACAGACGCTGAGAATTCATAATTTTATTCGCTAGCGTTTTAAGACGCTTGTCCAAAGCGAATAAAAGCAGCGCCGTATAAACGACGCTGTAGATGCTCGTAAAACAGTGCCGATTTCAAAGCATAAAAGGAGGATATCCAGTTTTCACTTAGAATTATAGAAACAAATAACAGAAGAATAGTTGAAGATTAGAACCGCGATGAGGAAGGAACGAGTGTATACTGATTGAAACAATGGATAATTAAACAAATATTAATTTACGAAACAAGAAAAAACATACGTCTCTAGTAATATCGATGAGAAGTAAAAGTTGTTTAACATAGAAATTTAAGTGGTAAGGACTTCGAGGTTTTGCATTTGTGTTGATTCAGAAAATGACTGTTCTTTTATTTTGTTTACAAGTTTTGTAACGAATGCGTCACATACTCTTGGACCGCTCGAGCGTGCGGAGTTGCCAAATGCTATTATGGTATACATAAATAACTGGAACATTATTTCATGTTAGAAACAAAAATACATTTGTGACTGAGACAAGACAATATACATACTGTAATATATGCTGCAAGGTTGTATGTAAAGATAATGAAATATATAGGTCGGGTATGATATACGATACCGTGTAGTACGTATGATATGTAATACATATTCAGCTGTCTGGCGTACACATGCCCAGAAATGTGAACGTATATTGTTGCCATGATTGATAAAGGTTTTTGCCATATGAACAATACTTCATCGAAGAGCTGGTCATAGAGACGACAAAATATAAATTTAAGAAGGGCAGTAGAACAGGAAGGGTAGACGTTAGAAAACGGTCAGCATTCTTGAGTGGACATACCTAATAAAAGAAAAATGCGTGATTGGTCTAGAAAGTGCCTAAATGTTGACTTCGTAAAACATCCAGTCATTACACCATATGGGGCGTGAACAAAGCTGCATTCAGATGGCAAGGTCATGAGATTGCCAAGTCCATAATGCCAAGAAAGAAAAAGAGAAGAAAAATAAATAAACAAATACTACACGAAACTAATATTATGGTAAGATTGCGACAGACGATTTGAAGTTATAGTAGTACCGTGAATATTTGTAGGAACAGGCCTCTTGCGTAATGTCGCTTTTTGGGGGCAATAGTGGATTAGTAAAATATTGGTTCCTTGTCTGCCTTACAAATTATTATCTCTCAGATGCGAACCAGTTCTACTACTACAAATACTAATCCTAGTAGTACAGTGCTGCTGCAGTTTCTACTAATCTTAGTAGTGGTACAATAACGACATTAAAAATTACCGTACTCATTTTTGTGGCCACAAACAATTTACAAGGGGCGTAAGTTTAGCATGACGGTTCACCCAAGGGTTGGATTGTCATGAACAAAGACAGCAACATATAGCTCAGATGTGGGCAAAACATACATCTCGATCCCTCTGCCACGTTTGTTTAAATAATACATCACGGCCCACTTCATCCTTGTGTTTAAACAAGCATTTTTATTTTGTAGACTCCTCGCTAGAACGACTGTAAGCGACTGACCAAAGATTTCCAGTAGTAGTGATTCTCACAAAAACGGACACATAATAACTGGTTGTAAACAATATGCTTCCGTTAATTGGAGGTCAGACTTCACTATGTTAATAAGGTAATGTTCGTGCGTGTTTTCTTTGCTTAATACAGGATGGTAGTCCTTCTTTTCGGGGAAAACAAGTACGAAATGTATAACTTTTAAGATATTGTCGTAGTCTTGAAATAATCACATATAAAAAGGCAGCACTTAATGTTCTGTTGGCGTTTCTCAACTTTTCGTTATTCATGCCAGCGATTGGGTAGATGTCATTACAAAGCTTTACGGTATCTCAATGAGGGATATTACAAAGTGTGATTTTGTATTTTAAAAATTATAGAAATCCAAGTTTTTACTAGTCAAGTGAAAGCGTGCCTAGTCCAACAACCATCTTTGCGAAATTATTCAAACTATCGACTAATCATAAATGTATACGTGAATGTCAAACATGATACGTAAATAACGCAGTCTAACATGATTTAGTCAAAACCAAAAAGTTTGTCAATAGGTTAGTTTATTAGTATAGTAGGAACGATCAATATACAAAAGTTTAACTTAACGACGTTGAGTGTGTGTGAGGGGGGTTCTTAATTACTAAGTTTCTGTGGGAATCTAATTTTAGCCCAAGTTTGTACAATTTTAATATAAAATAATGCAAATGGTACAGCAGTAATAGGCAACTCTAACAATAAATGATGTGAAATATTCCATATATTCACTCCCAGGCCCATACTGTGAGAATTGGTTAACCTTACCGTATAACCTAACCTAACCATAGTTGGAGTCTGACCCCCTTGGTTCTCGGCAGTCACAAAATATCAAAATTAGACCGGTGTAACACTGTTAAGGGAAGGCTTATGCATACATACTTTTGTGCCATTTCATATGGCTTATCTTGTCATAAATACAGGTTTGGTGTTTTCTCATTGTTGATAGACAAACATTTTGGGGTGATATGTAGTGTTATGTAGGCCTATCTTTGATTTTCCTTTGTTCAGTAGTACACAACCAGCATGCATTTGTGTTCTATGTAGCCAAATTATGCGTGAAAACGAACTGTTGTATTGTTTCTATTGTCACAAGGTGCAAGACTTGCTTTGTCTACAAAGGCTCACGTTCGCGATTAGTTTCAAACATTCGCAAATGTTTATCCGTTGTAATTTGTCTTACTTTTCTGTTTTTGTTTTTTGCTCACACACGATATTCTCGTGTTTTGCTGATTCTTGTTATGAATGCCTCCCGAAAGTAAGCGTTTGTGTTGCGCGCATGTCTGGGTAAGATTACTTGTACAATGGGTAAATTGTGAGGAGAGAGTCGTCGTTGCTATATAAACAATATGTGTCCGATTTGTGCCCCCCCCCCCCCGCAGGACTCGTATCTCCGACGATATTGTAATGTTCTGCGAATACCTAACAATACTTTAATCTAACCTAAGCTGCGGCTGAAGCCATCACCTTTGCCCTATGAAGTTTGAGAACTGTTAGGGCAAGTAACAACTCTGCTGTGAATTGGAGAAGACTGCGGGATTCGACCTCACAACTAAGCGAATGCGAGACCGCGCTTCCGATTGCAGTACCAACGTACGGTCTAGATAATTACATAGAATTACACTCAATTAGATGTTGGTTTCACCAGTGAACGGAAAATTGTATGGGAAAGGAAATCAATTAGTCAGCGCTTTTATGACAATTTATTTTGGAAGTTCGTTATTAATAACGAGTTTGAGATTCCAGGTAACGCCAAAAACTAAATTTGGACTGAAAAAATACACTTTTAAAATTAGTGAACCCTGTTATTGAGGATATTTGCCATTAACAAAAGTTGTTAAAGCTGTGTGAAAATCGGAATTATAATGACTTGTTGCTGAAAGAGTCCTAAAACTGTGTGCATTGCGCGGCTAAAATTAGTAAATTACATTTAAAGACTAGTAGAAATATTAAAAAATATCCTCGCTGTCAACAGTAAAAAGGCCTTGAAGTATAAATTCCGTCACAATCTTATACGACACATAGTAATCACGCTTTCGATATGCTTGTATTTTTAAGATGCATGTGTGTGGGAGGGGGGTGGAGTTCCCTCAGTTGATTCAAATCGCCTCGCGGCAGTTGAAATAAATACCAGAGGTAGTTGTTTATGGAAAATACGACCAATTTTATTCATTGATAATTCCAATATTTTTGCAGGAATACATTACCGTTAGGCGTAATGCAAAATCAGTATAAAGGTTGTTAAAGTATTTGGTTAAAGATTGTCAATTACGGATTTGAACGACTCTTGCAGTACGTTTATTAATTTTTACATTGTTTCCCGAAATACTGTGCAGACAATACTGGGCAAGAGTTAACTCATAGTTATTTGTAAAAAAAAAAAATAATAATAATAATATTAAGTGGCCGTGATCATGCATAGCCGTCTCGCATTGTCTGGAATAAGTAAAGCATCTCGGGCAAGGCTTAAAAGAATTCTGAGTAAACGTGAACATTATGTAAATATGATACATCACATTTACACTGGACTAATTTTCAGTGTCATGGATGTCACAGGGACGAGTAGAAAACATTTAATTCAAGGAGATGGCACTTAACGGCTGAAGCCGTCATCTGCCCTGTGCGTTTGAATTCCCTGTTGGGATTTGGAGAGAAGTGCGGGAAGTGTTCCGTATACTTCGAATTATGTAACTGGCATACTCATGTGGGCAGAAGTGAAAAGTAAAAGGCCATATATTGATTAAATTTGTGTAGATATATTTGTCAGGCGTAACGTGGAGAGATTGATTTGTGGGATAATTTACAGGAAGTTATCAATATTGCAGTTACAACTGGGTGTTTTTTTTTCAATGAAGGGAACATAGTGGAATTAGTGAAAAAATTATGGGCATTTTTTTATCATTCTTAGACGTGTTTCAGATACCAGATAGCTATCCTGTGAATTCGAAATTCAGTTATCAGTTATCACATGTTCATGCTGGATTAAGACAAACTGAACCATGCAAGAGAAGTTGTTTCAATGCAAGGATATTGAAGCCTGGTGGTCATATTGAAATTAATTAATTAAATAACACATTAATGCAGTATATTAAAATCATAAAATTCGAGAAGTCTGTTCATATTAAATTCCCAAATTATTGAGGTATACCACAAGGTGAGTGATTTGCTTTGAAAAATGCTTTTAAAAAACTAGATAAGTCTGGGTTTTTGGGTTGTACGAGAGAAATAATATTACTCTATTTAGTATTGTTTACGTTACCATTGCCCTACGTAACATTTTATGTCAACAGCTTAGCAACTTTGATGATTAATTGAATTTTGTGTACCCCACAGCGTCGGCAAGGCGTGGCCATCGACCGTCTACCCGAGAATGGCCTCCTGGTCACCATGCTTGGTAATTTTTATTACTTTTTTATTCTATTTTTAGGGGGTGGGTATGTTTGTATGCACTATGCAAACATGCACGTACACTTTGTATAAATGTGAACTCATTTGATACTGTATATACCTAAACGAGTTTTGAAGGATTAAGTCGGATTTGTTAACTTCTATAGCTCTGGAGTTTGGGTGAAATTCAACACTGTTGATTAACATCTCTGCGTGCGCATGCTTAGGTGCTTCTGCATGACGTCTTGCCGTTTTAAGTTCTTACGTGGATATATATATATATATATATATATATATATATATATATATATATATATATATATATATATATATATATATATATATATATATATATATTATAGTGAATGTTGGCGTGTTTTGCGTCATTATTATTCAGAATTGTAATTGTTGATATTACTATTATTAACAGTGTTATTATTATTATTATTGGATGACGTAAAAGGAGCATTGGAAAAGAGGGGAATGTCCGTTGAGGAAGGAAGGGAGAAGACAAAAGATAGGGGTGAGTGCAGAATGGTTGGGGATGGATAATGCTGTGATGCTTGGAAGTGAGTGGTTTGGGGGCAGGGGTGTGAGGGAGTATGTGTGAATGATATTTTGACAGCCTGGAGGGATTTCTCCCCATCTTTTTTTCTGCATGAGGGGATCAAAAAAAGGGGGGGGGTCACCAGTTAAATGAAGTGGCCTTGCTGTGGATGTGTTGTGCCTTGCTGCATTACTTCTGACCCAAGGCAGATGGTGAGATGCAGGGATGACCTATCATCCAGGAGCCAAGAAAAGAGGGAGGGAGGGGTGGTAAATGGGAGCGGAGTGTATGTGGGGATGAAATGGGGAGGATGAATTTATGCCATTGAATTTGGTTACCTCCCTTTGAAGGAGGAAAAGCCCTTGGTATATGTATTATTATTATTATCATTATTATTATTATTTTCATCATCATTATTGTTATTTTTGTTATTATTGTTGTTATTAGTGGTAGTTGTAGTTGCAGAACTGTGAGTGATATCAACATTGGTTTAATTATTGTTCTTCCTCTTCATTCTTACTATCTGCTTTTGAACAAATATAAGTAGCAATCATGTCACTTGCAAAAATTCTAACCATCTACATTGCACAACCTCAGGTGGAGTGCAGATTATGCCACAGCTAGTAGAACAGAGATGACATTCATCCAATTTCAAAGACATACAACCCTGGAAAACTCCATACTCATTAAAAAAGCAAGAAAACAGACCCCCCCTGTATATATATATATATGACAAATATAATGTAGTTGCATATTGGTAAAATATCGGAGAAATGAGATCAGAGATATAAAAGATATGTATATTTCGACCACTAAATGTAGTCCTCTTCAGCAGACAGATACAAAAAGTAGTGTACAAGAATAAATATAGCCATAAGGTGTACAGTTAGGAGATGGGGAAAGGGGGTACTCATGTCACATGCCCTTGATGAGGTTGAGTCAAAGGTTGACAGTTGGTGAGGTCTGGTCCAGTCACTTTTGAAATTAATTTATTGGCTGCCATCCAAGTGATGCAGTCTGGGGACTCCCTTTGGAGGTATTGAAATTTGGGTAGTGTTTGATAAGAGAAGATTTAATAATTTTTCTGTGGAAACTGCAATGGGATTTGTAAATGATGGCAGGATTTTTCCAGTCTGTGTGATCCTCCTTGCCGATGTGAAGGAACACCGCAGAACTCTCTTGATCATATTTGATAGTTTTTTTATGTTCTTTGATTCTTGTGGTTAGGTCTCTTCCTGTTTGGCCCCAGTACACATCATTGCAGTCTTTACAAGGTAGCTTATATACCTAAGGGTTTTTATCCACATTAGTTCTGTGGTGTATGTTCACTACTTTTCTAAGAATACTGTTGGGGTTGTTTCCAAATTATTACCCAATAACCACATTAAAATGATATTTAAAAACCCCGGGGTATATAAACTACCTTTTAAAACTGCAGTGATGTGTAATGTAGCCAAACAGGAAAAGACCTAACCACAAGAATCAAAGAAGATAAAAACTCTATCAAATGTGCTCAAGAGTATTCTGCGATGTTCCTTCATATCAGCAAGGATATCACATGGACTAGGAAAAAGGCTGCCATCATTTACAAATCCTATTGCAGTTTCCAGAGAAAAATAATTGAATCCTCCCATATTAAACACTACCCAAATTTCAATACCTCCAAAGGGTAATGGTCCCCAGACTGCATTACTTGGATGGCAGCCAATAAATTAATTTCAAAAGCGACTGGACCAGACCTCACCAACTGTCAACCTTTGACTCAACCTCATCAAGGGCATGTGACATGAGTACCCCCTTTCCTCATCTCCTAACTGTACGCCCTATGGCTATATTTATTTTTGTACACTACTATTTGTATGTGTTGAAGAGGACCACAGATAGTGGTCGAAATATATGGATCTTTTCTATCTCCAATAGTGGGTTAAAGTCTTTTATGTATATATATATATATATATTCAACAAAAACCCACTGTGTTGGATAAGAAGAAATGAAATAAAATGAATTCCATATATTTCGATCACGGACTGTGATCCTCTTCAGTGGAATACAGAAAGGTAGAGCAAATGGCATGTCTTATATACAATAAAAATAAGGGACAAGGGTAGGACTCAGGTAGCATCTAGTACTTTGCGGGGCAGGTCACCCGCCTTCACCAACGATGGTAACAATTTGTTGACTGCCCAGGTGGTAATGCAGTCAGGTGACCACTGTCCATATGACATATTAAAATTTGGAAATTTGTTAATCAGGGATGATTCTATTATTTTTCTTTTAAAACTGCATTTTGAATTAAAGATAATCTTTGCCTCATTCCAATCCATATGATGGCCTTCCTTGTCTACATGTTGGAAGACAGCGGAATTATGTTGTGCGTATTTAATTGAATTTTTATGTTCTTTCATCCTAGTGTATAAATCTCTACCTGTTTGTCCCCAATATACATTGTTACAATCAGAGCAAGGGAGTTTATACACACCTTGATGTATTTCTTCTCTAGGTCTTTGATGTACATTGACTATTTTCTTAAACAAATTATTGGGATAACTAAAAACAATTTTGATATCTTCCTGTGGAAGAAATTGAGAAATGTCATTTAAGGACCTATTATAAGGCAATTTAATACAGTTTTTGTCCCAACTGAAGTTCTTACTGGAATGGGAAGTGGATCCAAAGTAACTAGTTTTGGCTTTACTTAGGGCTCTATTTAGAAACCAATCAGGATACCCTATTCTTTTTAATTGATTCCTGATGGTTGTTATCTCCATTTCCAAATAATGTGGACTACATAATCTAAGTGCCCTCAGGAAAAGACCTGAGGCAACACTATATTTAATTTTATCAGGATGGTGACTGAAAAAGTGCACATAACTCCCCGTATGTGTGGGCTTTCTGTACACAGTGAAGGACAATTGGTCCTGATGCCGTATTAATAGGATATCTAAAAATGGTAGTCTATTATCCACCTCCCATTCAACTTTGAATTTAATATTAGTGGCTAAGTTGTTTATTTGTTCAAAGAAAGCATCAAAAGATCCCCATTCGTCATCCCAAATCGTAAAGATATCGTCCACATACCTATACCAAAACATTCCTTGTGGCTTAATGTCTTGTAAAAGCACTGTCTCGAAATACTCCATATAGAGAAGAAATACATCAAGGTGTGTATAAACTCCCTTGCTCTGATTGTAACAATGTATATTGGGGACAAACAGGTAGAGATTTATATACTAGGATGAAAGAACATAAAAATTCAATTAAATACGCACAACATAATTCCGCTGTCTTCCAACATGTAGACAAGGAAGGCCATCATATGGATTGGAATGAGGCAAAGATTATCTTTAATTCAAAATGCAGTTTTAAAAGAAAAATAATAGAATCATCCCTGATTAACAAATTTCCAAATTTTAATATGTCATATGGACAGTGGTCACCTGACTGCATTACCACCTGGGCAGTCAACAAATTGTTACCATCGTTGGTGAAGGCGGGTGACCTGCCCCGCAAAGTACTAGATGCTACCTGAGTCCTACCCTTGTCCCTTATTTTTATTGTATATAAGACATGCCATTTGCTCTACCTTTCTGTATTCCACTGAAGAGGATCACAGTCCGTTATCGAAATATATGGAATTCATTTTATTTCATTTCTTCTTATCCAACACAGTGGGTTTTTGTTGAATCTTTACGAATGTGTTACGACATTACTTTATAGTTATATATATATATATATATATATATATATATATATATATATATATATATATATATATATATATATACATATATATATATACATATATATATATAAATATATATATATATATATATATATATATATATATATATACATATACATATATGTATACGTATATATATATATATATCATATATAAACATATATTATATATATCATATATATATCTATATATATATATACATATATATATATATATATATATATATATATATATATATATATATATATATATAATTTATGTATACTTCTCCCATGGTCTTCAAATCAAGGTGTCAAAATAATAGCACAATCCACACAAATCAAAAACCCAAATTAATATCCCAAAAGACTCCCCTAGTATCAAAGCCATTGCCTGACTACACCACACTTCTTTCAAAACTACAGAGATGGAATATCACACCTTCAATTGTAAGACAACTACTTCAGGCCCTGATAACATGATATGATGCTTACACAAAATATTGACATCCTTTATATTAGAGTAACCATTTTGGGTAAAATTTTAGTTGTGCATACCTACATGATGTAGCAATAGAAAATTAATCATTAATTTTGTAAATTATAATAGATCAACGTAATATGCCATTTTCTTGGCGGAAATCAATAACAAAAAAGTTGCTAAAACCTATTTCCTAACGACCGAAGTAGTGATGGTTGAATGATACGCCATGTTTGTTTTGATAGATGCCGAGGTCGAAGGAATGAAATGATGATAAATTAGTCTATTCTAACCTAACCTAACCTAACCAATGTTTAGTAATTCGGTACCTCAACTTCACAATGTGATAGTGATTGGACTGGCATGGCATCTGGACCATATCCTAGCAGCTTCATTCGTTAATAAATTTGCTTGTATGAAGGTTTTTTGTTTTTTATTTCCGCCAAGAAAATCGCATATTACGTTTATGTATTATAATTTACAAAATATTTAATTTTCTAATGCTATATCAGGTAGGTGTGCACAACTAAAACAAAACCCCATTTTGTAAATAGAAGTTGTATAATTTTACCAGAATTGATTTTTAGTACTTTCCAAAGTCAGTAATGTATCCAAATACCTATACCATTATACTACATTTTTTTATGTTGAAGTTCACTTCCCACTTTTGACTCCATTCCCAGACTTATCCAGGTCTCTCTGTAGTGATTCACAGTCTTTTTCTGTACTTACTTTCTTTAGTAGTTTTGTGTCATCTATAAAGAAGTTCATATAACATTCCGCACCTTCATCTATGTCATTTATATATATGGCAAACATTATCAGAGCTAATACAGAACCTTGTGGGACTCCACTTATTATTTCTTCCCAGGTCAAGTTTTTGTCTCTAAGTACCACCCTCATTTTTCTCCCATTCAAGAAATCTTCCATCCATTTCAATAACTTTCCTTGTACACCTATTATTTCAAGTTTTCTTAGTAGCTTTTTGTGTGGTACTTTATCAAATGCCTTTTGTAAATCTAGGAAAGCACAATCAGCCCATCCATCCCTTTCTTGCATTATTTCTATTAGCCTTGAGTAAAGGCAAATCAAGTTAATGGCACATGATCTTCTTTGTCTAAAGCCAAATTGTTTTGAATTAAGTATATTATTTCCTTCCAGATGTTTAATCTATCAGCTTTTGATATTTTTTTTTACATATTTTAGCTATTGTGATTGTAAGGGAGACCGGTGTATAGTTTGTTGGGTCTTCTTTATCTTTATCTTTATCTTTATCTTGTGATACCTTTCCTTCTTTGAGTGAGTAATCAAAAGTCACAGCAAGGCTTTAAACTTAAAAATGCCTTAACGATGTTAAGGGCAGTATTACGAAACTGGTTGTTGGAGAAAGTCCATAGCCTAGGGCAGTTGTCATATCTTCACTTAATGTTTTGTCTGAAAGGTTCACTACAAAATCTGGATTGGCATGTTTCGTCCAGTCACTATTGTTGATGACCACTTGTAACTTCTTATCCAGTTTACATGAATGAGAATTGCACATTGATCTCATTTTGTTGTAACAATAGTCCAAGAGCACTTTCTTATGTTCAGATGGTATGGCACAATTGAAACTATTCCACTTGTTCTGTTTTATCCAAAATGCTTCTTTCTCTTCTAACTTGCTGATGTCAATGCACATCTTCAAGATGATTCAATGGAAATCATCAAATGGACAGTCAGACATTTTCAAAAGTCTTTGAGGAAGTATAGATTTTGGTAACACTTGTTCTTTTAAGACACTTTTGTAAGAACTTTAGACATAGACTCGACTTATGAGCTTTCTCAAGCGCCCAGGAGAAATCGTTGATGAAAGGGCCAAGTCCAGGGTTGACGAGAATAAAGTTACGGAAGAAGCGTGTGGTATCCATAATGCAATAAAAACACTGGGAACGTGTGTTTTATAAATGCAAGGTAACCACTTTAGAAAATAAACAAATGGAGCAGAGTGCTTTCATATATTACATCTTCAATGTAAATTACAAAGAAAGAGGATACAGCCAAACATAATATAGTATGACAACAACATAAGGAACTACACTAGGAGAGGTGGTGGATGAATTGTCTGAGCGTGGGTCACACGTCTAGCATTCTTACATTTGGTAATTGTTGGCTATTTCCTTACAGAAATGATTATCTATCTTATACAATCCTAAGTTGAGGTTGAAGTTGTTAACATTTGAAAATTTAATCAGACAACTTTCAATTAAATTTCTTTCGACAATATTATTGTTGAAAGTAATCACTAGCATTTTCCAATTTGATAGGGTGATTAAAAGTACTTAAGTGTTTAAAAATGGCACTTGGCTCATTCCCTTCTTTGATACATTTCTTGTGTCATGTACTGCCACTCCCGACCCATAGCATAATTCAATTAATCGAACTTTGCATTAAAGATTGCAAATTTCAATTTCATGATAAGTACTATGGCCAAACTTTCAGCATGAGCATGGGAAATTGTCTTTCACCTGTGCTCAGCAATTTATATATGGAATTCATTGAGAGCAAGATTTTAAGTAAAATAATTCCACCAGGAATAATTTGGCTATGTTATATCAGTGACATTATTTGGCTGTGGCCTGATCATTTAGATGAGTCACAATTCTTCAAACAAATTAATAACCTAGTCAAGTCT
The DNA here is from genome assembly GCF_046742065.1 of Oratosquilla oratoria. Lineage (NCBI taxonomy): Eukaryota > Metazoa > Arthropoda > Malacostraca > Stomatopoda > Squillidae > Oratosquilla > Oratosquilla oratoria. Next base: position 56,092,797 of record NC_134780.1, on the reverse strand, counting down.
ATCAAATTCACAGTTGAAGTAGAAAATGATGGTGTGCTACCCTTTTTAGACGTTAACATTCATTGTAAAGAAACCTTACATTTAGTGTATATAGAAAATCAACTAATGTAAACTCATACATTCATTACTATTCTTTCCACCCTGATAATGTAAAAAGAGCAGTTTTCTCATCAATGTTCCTTAGAGCATTACGGGTCTGCAATCCCGAGCACATTGAAGAGGAAATAAGAAATGTTTACGACATTAGTTTGGGTTTGAAATACCCTAAACATTTCATTGATGTTTATTACAATTTTGCAAGGAAAACTTATTACAACTCTCAGCCTAACAAACCCAAGGATCATAATAATCTAGTAGTTCTACCTGACCAAGAAAACTTAACTATTGTTCCCAAATTACTCAAGAATTTTAATAACATACATGCATATACCAAGGCTTTTTCCCCCTTACAAGGGAGGTAGCCAAAAAGGAAAAGGCATAAAATCATTCCCACCCATTCCATCCCTGAATACACTCCACACCCCTCCACCCTCCCTCTTATCTTAGCACCTCCTGGATGACGGGTCATCCCTGCACCTTGTCCACTGCCCTGGGTCAGAAGCAGTGTCGCAAAACAGCACATCCACAGCAAGGCCGCTTCATTAAATTGGCGACCTCCCCTCTCTGTCCCCCCATGCATAAAAGGAAAAGACGGGGAGAAATCCCTTTGGGCTGTGTCAAATTTTGCTCACACATACTACCTCACCCCCCCATCCCCCTGCCCATTCCACCTCATGCATCACAACATCATCCATATACAACCATTCTCCATTCACCCCTGTCTTCTTTCCTCTCCCGTCCTTCCTCAACAGACATTCCCCTCTTCCCCAAAGCCCCCTTCACCCCATCCATCCACCTCATCCTAGGATGTCCCGTCATGTTCACTCCCTCCACATCTGCTTTCCATACCTCTTTTACTAGTCTTTCTTCACTCATTCTTTCCATGTGTCCAAACCATCCTAATACTCTTTCATTACCCCTATCTCCTAACTCCCTTTCCACCGCTTTTCTCCTCCTCACCTCCTTTCTCCTCCTCACCTCCTCATTTCTCACTCTATCTACTCTAGTAACCCCCATCATACTTCTCAGACACCTCATCTCAAACACATTCAAACTCCTTCTCTCTTCCTCTCTTATGTTCCATGTTTCTGCCCCATAGAGTGCTGTTGGCACAATCACTCCTTCATACAGTCTCCTTTTAGCATCCATTCCCAAATGTCTATTCCTCATTACACTTTTTAATCCACCAAGGCATTTACTCGCTTCTCTCAATCTACATTCTACCTCCACCTTCACTCCACCTTTTCCTGCCACATTTGCACCCAAGTATCTAAAACTATCCACTTCCTCCAGTTGCTCTCCCTTAATGCTCACTTCCAGTCTACTACAACTTTCACCCCTTGTATATCTCATCACCTTACTTTTACCCACATTTATCTTCAGCTTTCTTCTATCACACACTCTCCCAAACTCTTTCACCAACTTCCTCAATCCCTCCTCCGATCCTGCCACAAGCGCAGTGTTGTCCGCAAACAACAGCTGGCTCACCTCCCACTTTTCTCCATTTTCTTTAACCATCTCCAATCCCTGACCCACTACCCTTGCATTTATCTCTTGCACTACCCCATCCATGTATAAGTTGAACAGCCAGGGCGACATAACACATCCTTGATGAAGTCCTACCTTTACCTCGAACCACTCACTCTCTCCATTTCTAATCCTGACACAAGCTCTACTACTCTCATAAAAACTCTTGACAGCTCCTAGAAGCTTACCTCCTATCCCGTATATCTGCAAAACCTCCCAACATAGCCTTCAGAAACAACACAATCAAACAATACCTAATTAATAATTCAAGAAATTGCCAAAAAGGATGTGTGTACAAAAACTCCTTGCAAAATATGGGATGAATTTTATATCAGCCAAATGGCAAAAAGATCTTTCTATTAGGATAAAACAACACAAAAAGTGTGTCAAAAACAGGAATGAGTCAAGTACCATTTTTAAACATTTAAGCACTTTTAATCACCCAATCAATTGGGAAAATGCTAGAGTGATTACTTTCAACAATAATATTGTCAAGAAATTTAATTGAAAGTTGTCTGATTAAATTTTCAAATGTTAAAAACTTCAACCTCAATTTAGGATTGTATAAGATAGATAATTATATCTGCAAGGAAATAGCCAACAATTACCAAATGTAAGAATGCTAGACGTGTGACCCGCGCCCAGACAATTCGTCCACCACCTCTCCCAGTGTAGTCCCTTATGCTGTTGTCATACTATATTATGTTTGGCTGTACCCTCTTTCTTTGTAATTTATGCTGAAGATGTAATATACGAAAGCGCTCTGCTCCATTTTGTTTATTTTCTAAAGTGGTTACCTTGCACTTATATATATATGTATGTATATATATATATATATATATATATATATATATATATATACATATATATATATATATATATATATATATATATATATATATCACAATCCACATTACTCACGTGTGGTGAATACATAATAGTCAGGTAAGGTGATACATGGCAGTGGGATTATAGCACTAATACACAACTGCATACCTTCCCCCCCCAAAAAAAAAAAAAAAAAAAGATTTATTTCATCTTTGTCTCAGCCCAGTTGAAAATTACATATTTCAGCGTGTGATTTTTAGAATTTTGCATTGTCTTCCGGCCTCTTGTGTCCAGATAATTGGGGTCATCCATTCCATCCTCAGTCACCACCAGGCAGCACCTTAAAAACAAATTTCTGTAGTGCTTCTTGGCACTTTCAATAACACCTTCATCCATTGGATGAATTAAAGAGGTGGTGTTAAGAGCAGGAAGAGGGTCTTAATTCTGCCATCCTTGCATGTGTCCAAATTCCCACATATATCTTGGTTTACAATCTGAGATATCTGACACTTATCTGATGGCACGAAAGTGTGCAACTTATCCAATATCCGAGATATTCGGCTCTGACTTAGGCAGGGTTTAATGTAATTTGGTAGTCATGCTGGTCAAGGACAATCAATCAATCATCCAATCAGCCACCCACTCAGAGTCCACTGCTGAACAAAGGCCTCTCTTCTCATCTTCCTTGAGGTGCACAACTGCACCAATCTCAGGCACATAACTTATGCAAGTTTCTGTATTTTGTCTCTCCACCTTGGGTTTGGTCTCTCTTTTCCACACTCATTTTGTAGTGCCCATTCATGAACACACTTGCTCCATCGCCTGCCCTCCTTTCCATCTAATCTTCCTTCTCAATCCCATTTTCAAGCCTCTATTGCCTCCAAAATATCTTCCCTTCAGTCTGCTGTGTTACCCAACTTGCCCTCTTCCTGCCTCTTCTCTCTTTTTTCTTCTGTGTATCTTTTGTCTCTCCTCTGTCACTCTCCTCTCAATCTTTCCTCTGCCTCTGTCCTCTGCCTCTCTCCTCTGTTTCTCCTCTACATCACCTCTACCTCACTTCTACCCCACCTCTTACTCTCTTTCTCTGTCATTCTCATTCTCACTCTCTTTCTCATTCTCTCTCTCTCTCTCTTTCTCATTCTCTCTCTCTCTCTCTCTCTCTCTCTCTCTCTCTCTCTCTCACTCTCTCTCACTCACTCACTCACTCACTCACTCTTATTCCCTTTCTTCATTTTCTCCCCCCCCTACTTTCCCATTTCTCTCTCCCTTCCCCTCCCATTCCTCCTCCCTTCCCCCTCACTTTCTTCCTTCCCCTCCCTTCCTCCTCCTCCCTTACTCCCTCCCCCTCCCCTTTTCTTCCTTCCCCTCCCCCTTTCTTCCTTCCCCTCCATCTATCCTTCTCCTACTTTTTTCTTTCTTAAAGTTTTTCTTCTTACTTTTTTACTTATTCTTTCTCATTTCCTTTCTCCCCCACTTTCTCCCCTGTATCACCATCTTTCTCCTGCTTACTCATTACACTGGGGAACACTCATTTTGTTGCATTTAAAAAAAGACTTTTCTATAGTCAACTTGAGTGTGCTGATTTCAAATCTGAAGTCGGGTTTTGTCTGCAAGCTACAGATTTTATGCAATTTGACATTTTTATTTATTTTTTAAATTTTCGTTATTATAGGAAATTGCAATATCAGCCAATTGTGGCTGATATTGCAATTTCCTATAATAAAACAGTATGAAAGCCATTCCTATACATTTATTAAGGCAAAAGAAACAGAACATTAACAGAACATCTATCCCAAAGTTAGATTAGCATCCTTCAGAACATCACCACAGCTGATGGAAGCTTATCAATTTCTTTGTGTATTTTTTTCAGGCAGGAATTTGCATTTGTAACTTTTGCGTTTGTACATTTCATCTGGGCAATTTCGTTTAATGCTCCAGCAGTAGTCAGCCATCATACTTTTGTCCCAGCGCCCTTGGTAGCGTTCTTCCATGATCTTTAGGTCTTGGTGGAATCGTTCTCCTTGTTCGTCACTCACAGCCCCCAGGTTGTCAGGGAACTGATCAAGGTGGCTGTTCAAAAAATGAAGCTTGATGCTCATGTTGCACCCGAGATCATGAAAAGCGAGGAGCATTCTGTTCACAAGTTCACTGTAGTTCTCCGCCTTATTGTTTCCAAGGAAGTTCTGAACGACTGCCACAAAGGATAACCATGCTGCCCTTTCTAAAGCGGTCATCTTAGCAACAAACTGATCATCACAAATTAGGGTTCGAATCTGTGGGCCATCAAACACGCCTGCTTTGATCTTCTCAAATGATAACCCTGGTAAAGCTGTGATGATGTGTTGGAAACATTCACCTTCGGTTTCCAGTGCCTTGACAAATTGTTTCATCAAACCTAATTTGATGTGAAGAGGAGGAAAGATGATCTTATCTCTGTTTACAATTGGGTCTTGTATGATATTTGGCATGCCTGCTTCAAGGGTGTCACGAATAGGCCAGTCCTTCTGGACCCAATGTCTGTCTCGTGCTCGGCTGTCCCACATACAGAGGAAACATGGAAACTTGGTGAAACCTTTCTGTTGTCCAAGAAGAAAGTTGACCATCTTTAAGTCTACACAAATTATCCAATTGTGCTCATGATACTTTAATAAGTCCATGACCATTCTCATATCATCATAGTCTTCCCGCAAATGCACTGAGTGACCGACAGGTACTGCTCCATAAACATTGCCATTATGTAAAAGAACACACTTTAGACTGCATTTTGAACTGTCTAAAAAGAGTCTCCATTCAGCAGGACTATAGTAAGGTACACCCAGTTCTTTGAGAAGCCCTGGGATGTCATGGCAGTAAACAAACTGTCTGTCTTTTGAAAAGAAGGTCACAAAAAGCTGGTCACGCTTTCTGAAATATGATACTTTAACAGAGTGATCAACAAGATTTCTGCCTTGTAATCTTGATGCCAAATGCTCTGCTGCTTTCTTTGAAAGACCTAAATCCCGCACTAAATCATTCAGTTCAGCCTGGGGAAGAGGCTTAGGGACGGGGAAAGGTTCAGTGTCTGAAGAACAGTCCTCCGATTGTGAACACTTTTCTGACAATTCACTGTCACAACTGTCTTGCTGGCTTGTATCATGTCCAATGTCTTTATCGTCCAATGAAGGCAAGCCTTTGAAAACTGGAACAGGTACTTCTTCAGAGTGCGGAACAGGCCGAATAGCTGAGGGAATGTTCGGATACGTAATCTTATGTCGGTTTTTCTTCCCAACACCCGTTGTGTTTACCATGCAGAAATAACAGTCAGTTACATGGTTGGTGGGTTCGCGCCAAATCATTGGAACTCCAAAAGGCAGACCTTTGCGTTTTCCTTTGGTCCAGTCTCGAAGCATTTCCTCACAATTGTGGCACACAACATGAGGAGCCCATTGCTTGTCTTGATCACCAAGATGAACTTCAAAATATGCCTTGTAGGCACGCTTGACGAACGAGGATATGTTACGTCTCTGACGATTGAGTGTGTAGCATCCACATATGTAGCAGAAGGCATCAGGCTTGTTTCTGCAATGATGTCTCATTCTGGAAGCCATGTTTGAACTGAAACAAAAGAAGAATGATCAAAATATTAGAAGCTATCTATATATATGGACGTTAAAATGCTTATACATGGTTTACGCAAGTTCACATATGTACAATTTTATTAACCTCAAATTGCATACAAACTAGAGCTTGTAGAGAAAAACTCATTTCAGATTTGAAATCAGCGCCTAAAACTCTTTCAAAATCCGTTAAAATATCCAATGCAACTCAAAGTTACTGAAAAAGTGTTCCCCTGTGTTATTAATATTATTTTATTTTATTCTTTATTTCTATTTCTTCATTGTTATTATTATTATTATTATTTATTTTTTATATTATTATATATATATATATATTATTATTATTTTTTTTTTTCGCCATCATATTCATTAGAATTAAGAGTTTAAAGTAGGATATGTTTCAGTCCACCCACGTTATTTACATGTGATGTTTTCCAATCTTCCTCTAGGTGATGTAAAGGGAGGCTGGACTGTGGACACATCCCTTGTCTCCGGGAAATGCGACAGTCCTGGTGCCACATCATCATCTCCCACTGGAACCATGCCTTCACAGGCTCACATGGGTGCCACATTCATGGAACACACAGATGTGCATGGTGTATTAGTTCCAGGAGGCCACACACGTCTTCTGTGGATGCGAGAAAGGACAGGTCTACATGGGAGATTCCTTACCCTCCACAGGAGACGTCGACGAAAACCTCCTACCCGAGCTCTCCATAGCAACAAGGCACTTCTTGATGACCTTTACTCAGGACCCACCCAAGTAAGGCCACAGTATGGTAACCATTTATCTTTTAGGTAATTGACACAGACTCGGCCGTAGCTTTCCATCAGTACTTTACTATGTACTGAAGTATTTAGTTCCCTGTGCTATTACTGTTGTAGCACACATTACAGAGAATCAACCCCCAAGTTATATGCTCTGTATGATCTTACTATTTCATTCCTAGCATTCTTTTCATGCTTTCAGTCATATATTTTTCTTTAATTACCAGCTGTGTCTTGCCGTCTACATCCATAGTTGCAGCACTATTTCAGCTATACATAACTGTGCTGCATAAATTTCATGCATTTGATTAATATCCATTCCTGTTTTGCACTGCAACATATACATATATATCACATTTCTGAAAAATTACTACCAACACTTTCATTTTATATTCTTCTCAATTGCCCCATACTCATAAGTATGCATGTATTATTACTTTTTATTATGTATTCTTATTTTAAACTTGCCTTATATGTTGGTATATACAGTGACCTCTTGACCTTAAAAGATCACCCCAAAAACAGGGGTGGTGATGGAGGTGAGAAAGTTGATGAGTTTTGAAAACAGGCAGCAGTAATATTATTTTCTTTGCTGTCCATTTTGCAGGACAAACACTGGGAGGTATGTCTTTGGTCCCTGAATGCAATGGTGACTTGTGGCAATGAAATGGGGGAGACTGCAAACATATACAACATAATGTCAACATGCAGAACATTCCATGTGTATTCCAGGAAGATAAGTTGTATCTCTGGAGAAAATAGCTAGGGGGAAGTTTTGCCCAATAACATTATGTTTGCAGTCCCCTCATTTCATTACTACACGTCAGTGTTGCCTGGATGATTGATATAATTACTGGGACTGTGATTAAAGAAAGTGTTTGGAAATTTTGGTGGGAAAATGTTATGTCAATTTACCTTCCATTGCCCATGATTTTTATCTTCAAGTTATTTATGACAAGATTATAATCTTTTTAAGGTCATACACTCAGTATAATGGGCCTTTCAGGTATATCTTAAGTGTATGCATTACAAATAGTCTTTTTTTTTATTTGCAGTGTGTACTGTCACGAGTGGGAATCTGGGGCTTCAATGCCTTCTCCTTAGACAGTGTGTGTGGTGGTCGTCCTGTGTCAGTTCTCTGTGTTTACCTCTTGCACAAATATGGTCTTGTGCAAACCTTTGGGCTTGACACAGTCACTGTCTGGAAGTGTTTCAGTGAGTTGGCTTAAATTTTGATTGTGGTCTTGTTTTTGGATTGTAGTTCATGTAGTAAATTAAATTAATAGATTTAGAAAAATAAAAATACAGTCAAGTCACTGGATGCATAGGTATGTGTGGTGCAGATGTCTATGGTATGTTGCAATACCAGACCCATATTTTAAAAGACTGCAAGTAAATTTTATGTTATAAGTCATCCTGGTGGCCAACCTGTGAAAAAGCCTACATTGTGAACATTGCCCATCTAGTTCCTGAAGTCATAGAAAAAGATATGGTAGACATAGTGAACTGCTGCACTGACACTTATGATGCTGTGTTGGACAAAGTCATGGAGGGAATACAAAGGAGATGCAAACAGTAACAGATCTATTGGTCCTTACATCGGGAGACACTTCAAAGGACACTGGGAATGACAGACAGTCTGACAGTGAAAAGGTGGCTGTAAGCATGTAAGCCACATGAACATAGGAAACATCCCAATTTTGGCTGGTCAGTTCTGGAAAAAAGGCACCCCATCATCAGGGTGGTTTATATTAGAAGTAAATTTACTTTCTGCTTTATTTTTTTCACTACCAGAACCATATGCACTCACAAAAACCCACATTTATTGCAATTTCATCTTTGCCCATATTATCCCCAAAGACACTTCCCTCCACTCCTCTAAGCACTTTCCTGTCTCATCATTGACCGTCAGAGCCATTCCTTTCCTCCCTCACCCTTTCATCACTCCTGACTCACCCCTCCCCTTCAATTTAGTTTCACTTAATCCTAACCCAGCCATCTTCCTTCTCACAAATTTTCCAATCTCTCTTTTACCTTCATTTGTACTGCAGTCATGCACATTTAATGATCTAATTACTAAGGTTCTGGTTGAAGGCCCACTCCCAGGCTCTCTATGCCTCCTTTATGCCTCAGCTGAACAAAGTCCGCTGAAACTATCCAGAATGAAACATTCATAAGTACATCTCTGCCTTATTCATATGCACAGCAACAAAGACAGAAGTTTTTGAGACTGGAGACAGGGTCGTATAATTTAGGCCATTTAGACCACACACACCTCGTGGTGCTGTGGTTAGAGTTCTTGCCTGCCACTATGGTGGTCCAGGTTTGACTCCCTCCCAAGGCTGAAATAATTTCAGTATCGCTGCGCTGCGAAGTGCAACTCCAACTCTCGTGGACGGGGAGTTGGGGTGTGTGTGTGCATGTAAGGTCACAGTATTACCCATAGATCGGTCATACGAGCTCTGAGCTCTCATCCGGGAGGTTAATAACTTTTGATCACGAGTCCAACACGTGATCCAAGACCATGGAGAAATTCACTGTCTAAATTCACCATTGTAAATCATGGTGAATTTAGATGCTCAGATTGGGTGGTTAAATTATCTTCAATAGGTTGTCACACCCTCATTAAAGAAAATGTACAGAAAAATGGGAACTATTGTTAAACAAGCTCAGGCAAGCAGTTTGACACCAGGAGGTGTCTAGCTATGCCCATTGTGTTTGGAAAGCAAGTCAGCTGTCGGCTTTTGCAAATCAGATCAATTTGTGAAATTCAACAAAATATAGATTTGTAATCTCAACAATAAATGTTAGAAAAAATTTCAACAATACTAAATACTATGAGGTTATATTCCAACTTTGAACAAGCCTCAGCATGTTGGAAATTTTTCTAGAAAAGAAAAAAAAAAAATCTGTCTATCTTTATACAAAGGGCTTTTTACCCCATACCAGAGAGGTAGCCAAAATCAAAAGACATATACTCACCCCCACCCATTTCATCCTCACCATTTCACTCCCATCCACCACTCTTTCCTCACTCCCATCTTAGCTCCTCATGGATGACAGATCATCCCTGTATCCCACCCACTACCCTGGGTCAGAAGCAATGCAGCAAGACACAGCACATCCACAGCAAGGCTGCTTCGCTTAATCAGAGACCCCCACTCTCCAGCTCCTCATGCAGAAAAAAGATGAGAAATCCCTTATGGATGCGTCTAAATATCATTCACATATAACCACACCCTAAGCCCCCATCCTCCATCCACTTCCTGCCTTGCATCATAGTATAAAAAAAGAGAAATACTTGTGAATATTTATAGTAAGAACTGATATTTTATTTGTGAGAATTACAATTGTTGTTGGAATGGTTTGGACACATGGAAAGAATGAGTGAGGAAAGATTGGTAAAAGAGGTGTAGAAGACAGAGGTGGAAGGAGTGAACATGAAGGGGTGACAAAGGATGAGATGGATGGATGGGGGTAAAAGAGGCATTAGGATAGAGGGGAATGTCTATTGAGGAAGAATGGGAGAAGACAAGATAGGGGTGAATGGAGAATGGTTGTGTATGGATGATGCTGTGATGCATGAAAAGGAGTGGATAGGGGATGGTATGAGGGAGTATGTATGAAAAATAATTTGATGCAGATTGAATGAAACATCCTTGCTGTGGATGTGCTGTGTCTTGCAACACTGCATCTGACCCAGGGCAGTGGGCAGGACGAAAGGGATGACCCTTCATCCAGGAGGAGCAAATATAAAAGAGGGAGGGGTGGTGAATGGTAGGGGAGTATGCAGGGATGGAATGGGTGGGAGTGGATTTATGCCTTTGTTTATTGGCTACCTCCCTTGTAAGGGGGGGAAAAGCCTCTGGTATATGTATATATGTGTGTACATTTTTAATCCATAAATACAGACAACATAACCTTCATATTTTGAATTCTTCTTCTTCTTCTTCTTCTTCTTCTTCTTCTTCTTCTTCTTCTTCTTCTTCTTCTTCTTCTTCTTCTTCTTCTTCTTCTTCTTCTTGCTATGGTAATTATTTACTGTATAAAAGGTAAAATATATAGAAGTAATATTATGTAGTAAATAAAACAAGTTTGTGTGAATGGTATTTTGACACAGCCCAAAGGGATTTCTCCCTGTCTTCTCTTTTTTCTGTGTGAGGTGACAGAGAGGGGGGTCACCAAATGAATGGAATGGCCTTGCTGTGGATGTGCTGTGTCTTGCTGTGTTGCTTCTGGCCCTGGGCAGGGTGTGGGGGGTGGCCCATTGTCCAGGAGAGCTGTGAAAAGAGTGAGAGATGGGATGGGTGGTGAGTGGGAGTGGAGTGGGTGGGAGTGGATGCCTTTGACTTTTGGCATCCTCCTATGTAAAGGGGAAAAAGCCCTTAGTATGTATGTATGTAAATAAAACAACACCCCCCTACTGATGAAACAATAATGTCACTAAAACAGCAGTGCAATAATGTTAAATGCTTCCCCAAAATGAGTTTCAAACCCAGAATTCCAAAAGATTAGGAAAATGATTGATTCGATTTAATGTCACGAACTCCTCCCATCAGGAGGCTAGGACAGTGCCCTTATACAGAAGGCTTTGTAGCATGGAATCTAATGAACCATGCCCATGGTCCAACTCGTTGCTGCAGGGTTTGAATCGCCATCACCTTGACCTCTGTCACAAGGAGCAATGCTCTAACCCATTCAGCCAGCGAGCACCCTATTAAGAAAAAAAAAAAAAAAATCTTCAATAAAGACATGAAAAGGGTAATAAAGAAATTTAAAAACACTCATGCCAAAGGCCGAGATAAAATCTTAGAAATAAATTTTAAATATTTTGGTCCAAATGCAATGAGAGCCATTCAACTACTGGATGTACAATATAATTCCAACAGTCAGAAAAAGATCCCATATGATAGCTATGTTAAAGCCTTACAAACCACCAGAAAACCCTGCACCCTACAAACCAGTCTCACTATCCACCATATGCAAGCTGATGGGAAGACTAACATCAGAAAGAAATATAACTAATCTACCAACCTCCCCAAACCATCATGGATTCAAGGAGAGTCACTCCACAAATACACTTCATACATTAATTTGAGGAATAAAATTGAAGAAATAATCAAGTCTTTGAATAACTGAATTTAGATAAAAGTTTGGTAAGTGAAGGTACAGAGATGGGACACCATTTGTATATTAAAGTTTGGCAACTAGGTAAAGTTGTAACAATTAGGTACAAACATAATCGTACTTTACCTTGCATTCACACAATATCCAGTAATACAATATCTCTGAGATTTATGTGTTTACTTAATTGTAGTACACATAGGTCTCTTAATCCAACACTTACCAACCACCACTTGTGCAGACATTTGGGCACAGGACATTAAAACAAAACACCACCAATTCCTGAAGTGGATATATGACCTAGGTCCAAATGTCCACAAGTGTTGGACCAAGAGACCTAGGTGTATACAAGAAAGGTATTCACAATTGAAAGTTCACAGAACTGTAAGGATTCATGTTTGTGTTTCATTTACTACTTAGAGTTTGATCCTAAGTTATATTGTGTTCTGATTCTCTTTCATAATACTTAACTGTTTATGTTTTGTTACTGCCCACTGACGCCTGGCATAGAGATACCAGTACTTATGATTTTGAGCCATGGCGGGCACATGTAAACATGGTGAAGATTAAAGCTAAGAAAAACAATGTTTGTTTGGGAATTACACCGCCATAACAAGTGGCGACGAGGACAAAAATTGGATAATGAGTGCTATGGTTAAGTGGACATTGAAATTACACGACTGTAAGTATGTCTACAATACATTATTAGCCTCAGATTAGGCACCGGCTTTTACATCGGCAGTGATTCTTAGTGTTTGCACAAAAAGATGTCTAAGGATAGACAGATTGACAGATTTGAGCCAGATAGGATTTCACTAGACCTATGGCTGAGTCTTTTGGAAGCTCACTTCCAATATATAGGACTAACTGGCACCAGTGATGAAGATTTAGTGAAGAAGAAAAACTTATTATTAGTGTCTGTTGGAAGTGTTGTGTACGCAGAGTTGGGAAGGATCTGTGCTCCTGATCTCCCCATACAAAATCATTTAGTGATTTAGTGAAAGCGTTAAAGCAGTACTATATAGTCACTCCATCCTACCATAGAAGCCTTGTAGCATTTCAACAAAGGAAAAAACGGCCAGGTGAAAGTTTGAATAATCTATATGCAGAGTTAAAGGCTCTGGCCAAAGACTGTAATTTCGCTGATCAGTTTGACAACCGTGTACGAGATCAGCTGTTCATGGCGGTGGACAATGAAATACAAACATGAATCCTTACATCCCTTTTTCCTTAATTTTGTATGACATAACCAATTAGGGTGCCACACAATACAGCACTACAAATCAAGGCGATCTGGAGGCTCTATAAGTCTACCAAATTTGGTTCTATTCTCAGGTTCCCTGATAGGAGATTTAACCGGAGAATTGTTAATGTGAACATTGTCTTTAGCCGGGTCATCAGGAAAATTAACATCAGTGTTAGGAATATCACATGAAGGTTTGTTATGAGCATCAGAATGGCAAGACTCATCAACAGAACTATTATCCATTACTACAGGAGTTATAGGCTTCTTAACATTCTGAGCCACAGTGGTTACATATCTTGGCATAATCTGATCAGCATGCCTTCTCCAAAATACATTTCCATGATCCGTTAATTGAATCTTATAATTACGTACACCCAACTCTTCAATTACTTTTCCTGGCAACCATTTCTCTCCCTTTCCATAGTTCCTCACAAACACAGCATCTTCTAACTTATATTTGGATACACCTACAACCTCTTCCTCAATCTTACTTCTCCTCTTCTTTTCCTTTTGAAGGGAGTGCAAAGGTCCCTTAAAAGTTCTACCCATTAACATCTCTGAGGGCGTTTTGCCAGTGGAAGCACTAACAGTTCTTCTCTGATTATATAAAAATCTACATATTCTAAGATGAATATCCCCACTTTCAAATTTACGCAATCCACTTTTAAAGGTTCTCACTGCACGTTCTGCTAACCCATTTGAGGAAGGATTGTATGGTGCTGGCGTCACATGTTTAACACCATTCTTAGACAAAAATTCCTCCATTTCTGCTGAACAAAAATTTGCAGCATTATCTGACACTATTTGGTCAGGTAAGCCAAAATTTGCAAATGTTCTTCGCAACAACTTAATAGTAGCTTTTGAAGAAATGGTTTCAGTAACATGCACATCCATGAATTTGGAAAAAGAATCAACAATTACTAAAAAATATTGTCCATCTATAGGTCCTGCATAGTCAATGTGTAATCTTGACCATGGTATACCCGAATCTGGCCAAGCAAGAGACTGAGATTGGGGCTGCTGGTGATTAGAAATAGAACAAATAGAACAACTTTTGGTAACTTCCAACAGATCTTGATCCAGCTTAGGCCACCATACCCATTTTCTTGCTTCAGCTTTCATCGCATTTACTCCATTATGACCTAAATGCAAATGATCCAACACTACTTTCCTTAGTTCCGACAGAATTACCACTCTATTTCTGAACAACACAATTTCATCATGAAGGCTAAGATCATTTTTGATCTTGGAGTACTCTGACACATTTGGGTTATTTTGCCAACCAAATTTAAGGTTATTTACAACATGTTTAAGAACTGGGTCCTTTCTGGTATACAGTTTGACTTTGTCCAAAACAATATCACTATATGCCATTACCTTGATTAAATTGACATATTCAACAGGTACACTAGATTCATTGTCCGAATCTACTATGGGTAATCTACTTAAAGCATCCGCAACCTGATTTTCTCTGCCTGCTCTGAACACCAGATCAAAGTTAAACTGTGATAACAACAGAGCCCAACGCTGCAATCTGGCATTGGCATGAATTGGAATTTGTTTCTGTTTACCAAATAAACCTAACAATGGTTTGTGATCCGTTTTTACAACAAATTCTCTTCCTAGTAAGAAATATTTCAACTTACCGGTAACTACTCCATAAACCACCGCAAGAGCCTCTCGATCCAGCTGAGAGTAATTCTTTTCAGCGGAAGATAACTTCTTACTGGCAAAATACACAGTCTGTTCTTCCTTATTCACAACTTGTTTTAAAACACATCCAACTCCAACTGGGGATGCATCAACCTCTAAGATAAGGGGAGAACAGCCATCAAAATTTGACAAAATTCTTGAGCTACACAATTCTTTCTTAATAGTCAAAAAAGAATTTTCTTCTACCTTAGTCCACTTAAAGGTTGCATTTTTCTGTAGAAGATCATACAAAGGAGCAAGAATTGTAGCAAATTGTGGAACAAACCTACAATAATAAGTTACTAAGCCAACAAATGACTTTACTTCTGCCACCGAGGTAGGAGCTGGGGCTTGAGCAATTGCTCTTATTTTACATTCAGAAGGCTTTATACCCTTCCCACTCACATCATATCCTAGATATTCAATTGAATCAGCTTTAAGTACAGATTTACTTTTATTTACCTTGACATTATTTTCTTGAAGTATGCCTAGTACTTTTAAAAGTCTTTCATCATGTTCCTGTTCAGTGGAACCAGTTACAAGAATGTCATCCAAAAATACTGCTATTGGAATTTTACTCATTAACTGAACCATGAAGCGCTGAAAAATAGCAGGAGAGGAAGCAAGCCCAAAAGGTAATCTGTTGTATTTAGATAGACCTTTTGGAGTGTTAATCACTAAGTACTTCTGAGCCTCTTCATCTACTGCCATTTGCAGATAAGCATTTTTTAAGTCCAACTTGGAAAAGAGTTGTCCCTTTCCAACTACAGACAAAAGTTCATCCACTTTTGGATATGGATACTGATCTACTAGCAAAAACTGATTGAGGTATTTAAAGTCTGCACATATGCGTACAGATTTCTGGTCTTGTTTTAAAACTGGTACTATCGGGGCTGCCCATTCACTGAATTCTACAGGGGAAATGATACCCTCCTTAACTAGGTTGTCCAACTCGTCTTCCACTAACTTTCGAAAATGGAATGATACTGTACGAGTTTTGTAACACTTAGGTACAGCTTCAGGTTTAAGATGTATTGCTGCCTTAACACTAGTTATGGGTTTTGTTGAATCAACTGTGTACTCATCTACTAAGGTACTAGCATTCACAATATTATTTACTCTAGACACTCTAGAGGCATCAGGAATACCTGTAAGAGAAATTCCTACTTCTGTAAATCTTTACCATATAAATTAATATTACCAGAAGCTACAACACAAAAGGTATGTTCCAAGACATAATTATTATATGATACTGTAACATCCACTTTTCCTAAAACATCAATGGCTGTGTGACCATAAGCACGCAACACTTTATTAATAGGTGACATGGATAGTTTTAAGGAATGTACCCAATTTTCTGATAATGTGGAAACACAAGCACCTGTATCAATCTCAAATGGTATTAAATTGTCATTAATCTTGAAGTTGACTAACTCAGATTTAACAGAAAAGACATCTGATTTAACACCAAACAAATTATTATCTGCACTGTCTGAATCTGAAGAATCTTCCAGTCTGTTTGCATCTGATTTAACACCAAACAAATTGTTATCTGCACTGTCTGAATCTGAAGAATCTACCAGTCTGTTTGCAGCTGCAATTCCTTTTCCCTTACTTTTCTTTTCAAGCTTTGAATTTGTGAATCTACAGACTGCTTTCAAATGTCCCTTTTTACCACACATGTTGCAATGTCTATCTTGAAACCTGCATTTTTTACTTGCATGGGGAAAACCACAGTGTTTGCATGTAAGCTTAGGCTTACTATTATCTGATTGATAATAACTAGAGGTCTTAGGGTCATGTCTACTTCCTTTTTTCTTGTGGAAATTTTGACTCTCTGATACCGCTCTTATACTGTTATTTTCACCCACAAATGCCTGTTCCATATTTAATATTCTATCAAAAGTATCCTGGGAAGTCAAAGTTTGTAATTTGAAATTTTCTGCCACTAGATTGGGGAATAGAGAGAGAGAGATCCCCCCAATGATGGAAATGACTAACACAGAAGGAAATCAGAGACCAAATAAAAAACCTTGATGTCAGAAAATCACATGGTCCGGATGGAATTGCAAATTGGATACTGAAAGAATGCATAGAGGAGTTGACAGACAAAATATACAATATAATTAAATACTCACTCAAAGAAGGAAAGGTACCGGAGGACTGGAAATTTGCAAATATTGTACCAATATATAAAGGAGGAAACAAGGAATATCCAACCAACTACAGACTAGACTCCCTAACAAGCACAGTAGCAAAAATATGTGAAAAAGTTATCAAAAGTAGATGGGTTAAACATCTGGAAGAAAAAACTATACTGAATCCAAATCAATTTGGGTTTAGACAAGGAAGATCATATACAACAAACCTGATCTGCTTCTGTTCGAGACTAATAGAAATAATATAAGAAAGGGATGGATGGGCAAACTGTGCCTTTCTAGACCTACAAAAAGCATTTGATAAGGTACCACACAAGAAACCAATAAGAAGAATAGAATCAATAGGTGGTATCAGAGGAAAATTATTGGAATGGTTGGAAGACTTCCTGACTGGGAGAAAAATTAGGGTAATAATTAGAGACAAATACTCGAATTGGGAAGCAATGATAAGTGGGGTCCTGCAAGGTTTGGTACTGGCTCCAATCATGTTTGCCATATATATAAATGACATGGATGAAGGAGTGGAGTGTTATATGAATTTCTTCACAGATGACACAAAAATACTAGAGAAAACACGGCCTTGCTGTGGGTGTGCTGTGTCCTGTGACACTGCTTCTGACCCGGGGCAGTGGACAGGGTGCAGGGGTGGCCCGTCATCTTGGAGGTGCTAAGATGGGAGGGAGGGTGGAGGGGTGTGGAGTGTTTTCGGGTATGGAATGGGTGGGAATGATTTTATGCCTTGTCCTTTTTGGCTACCTCCCTTGTAAGGGGGAAAAAGCCTTGGTATATGTATGTATGTATGTATGTCTCTATACTGGGTGACACAAGTCCATTTATTCTTGCTACTGCCAGGCAGTAAGGGGAAGATGGGCAGAATATTTTAGGGAGTTGCTAAATGTGAAGGAGAATAGGGAGGGAAAGATAGCTGCAGTGGGAAATGCTAAGAAAATGACTGTGATGAGTGAGGAAAATGGAGGAGAAATAAGGAAGGATGAAGTGAAGGCAGTTGTTAAGATGATGAAAGCAGGTAAGACACCTGGTCTGGATGGATGCCATGCAGAATGTCTATAAAAAGGAGGTACAGTGATGGTGGACTGGTTGGTGAGGTTATTTAATGTTTGCTGGAGAGAGGATAGAGTGCCGGAGGACTGGAGGAGTGCCTGTATAGTTCCACTTTAATAGGGAAAAGGGGACAAGTGTGAATGTAGTAGTTTCAGAGGGATTAGCCTGTTAAGTGTAGTTGGGATGGCTTATGGGAAGATCTTGATTGAGAGGAAGAGAGGGAGTAATTGGTGAGGAACAGTGTGGATTTAGGACGGGTAGAGGTTGTGTAGATCAGATCTTTGTGGTAAGACAGATATGTGAGAAAGCTATAGGAAAGGGGAAGGATGTTTTTTGGGCTTTTGTGGATCTGGAAAAGGCTTAGGACAGAGTAGACAGGAAGGCACTGTGGGAGGTTTTGCAGATAACGGGATAGGAGGAAAGCTTCTAGGAGCTGTCAAGAATTTTTATGAGAGTAGTAGAGCTTGTGTCAGGATTAGAAATGGAGAGAGTGAGTATTTCGAGGTAAAGGTGGGACTTCACCAGGGATGTGTTATGTCGCCCTGGCTGTTCAACTTATACATGGATGGGGTAGTGCGAGAGATAAATGCAAGGGTAGTGGGTCAGGGATTGGAGATGGTTAAAGAAAATGGAGAAAAGTGGGAGTTGAGCCAGCTGCTGTTTGTGGACGACACTGCGCTTGTAGCAGGATCGGAGGAGGGATTGAGGAAGTTGGTGACAGAGTTTGGGAGAGTGTGTGATAGAAGAAAGCTGAAGATAAATGTGGATAAAAGTAAGGTGATGAGATGTTCAAGGGGTGAAAGTGGCAGCAGACTGGAAGTGAGCATTAAGGGAGAGCGACTGGAGGAAGTGGATAGTTTTAGATACTTGGGTGCAAATGTGGCAGGAAAAGGTGGAGTGAAGGTGGAGGTAGAATGTAGATTGAGAGAAGTGAGTAAATGCCTTGATGGATTAGAAAGTGTAATGAGGAATAGATATTTGGGAATGGATGCTAAGAGGAGACTGTATGAAGGAGTGATTGTGCCAACAGCACTGTACGGGGCAGAAACATGGAACATAAGAGAGGAGGAGTTTGAATGTGTTTGAGATGAGGTGTCTGAGAAGTATGATGGGGGGTTACTAGGCTAGATAGAGTGAGAAATGAGGAGGTGAGGAGGAGAACAGGGGTGGAAAGGGAGCTGGGAGATAGGGTTGATGAAAGAGTATTAGGATGGTTTGGACACATGGAAAGAATGAGTGAAGAAAGACTAGTAAAAGAGGTATGGAAAGCAGATGTGGAGGGAGTGAACATGAGGGGACATCCTAGGATGAGGTGGATGGATGGGGTGAAGGGGGCTTTGGGGAAGAGGGGAATGTCTGTTGAGGAAGGACGGGAGAGGACAGAAGACAAGGGTGAATGGAAAATGGTTGTATGTGGATGATGATGTGATGCATGAGGTGGAATGGGTGGGGGGATGGGGGGTGAGGTAGTATGTGTGAGCAAAATTGATGCAGCCCGAAGGGATTTCTCCCTGTCTTTTCCTTTTATGCATGGGGGGGCGGAGAGGGGGGTCGCCGATTTAATGAAGCGGCCTTGCTGTGGATGTGCTGTGTCTTGCGACACTGCTTCTGACCCAGGGCAGTGGACAAGGTGCAGGGATGACCTGTCATCCAAGAGGTGATAAGATAAGAGGGAGGGTGGAGGGGTGTGGAGGGTATTTAGGGATAGAATGGGTGGGAATGATTTTATGCCTTTTTCTTGTTGGCTACCTCCCTTGTAAGGGGGAAAAAGCCTTGGTATATGTATGTATGTATGTATGTACTGCCAGGTTATTTTCTTCATCACCATGACACTCCATCTGTGGTGAAGGGTAGCCCCTTCCATACCAGAGAACACAAGATGATTCTATGGCATACTTTGTTAGTGAAGTGCTTAAAATTTCATTTAACATGTCTGGGAGATTGTACTGATCAGAATGTTTATGTGAACCAAAAGTATAGATATATGAGAAATGACATTATCTTTTGTTGTAAATCTATAAGTTGTAATTACTTTTAGCTTTTATGTTAAATGTTTATGTGATTGCCAGGATAACTGTATAATTTTTTTTCTTTTCTTTTTTCTTTCTTTTTTTCTTAAATACAGGTTTGATAGAGGATGGTTACCATGCAAACAACCCATACCACAATGCTGTCCATGCAGCTGATGTCACTCAAGC
This sequence comes from Oratosquilla oratoria, assembly GCF_046742065.1. Taxonomy (NCBI): domain Eukaryota; kingdom Metazoa; phylum Arthropoda; class Malacostraca; order Stomatopoda; family Squillidae; genus Oratosquilla; species Oratosquilla oratoria. The sequence goes on along the minus strand of NC_134780.1, from coordinate 56,072,498 downwards.
AATGCACTGCTATTTGCAAGAGGAGAGGGTATGTTTCATTTTTATCAGTTTAGATGGTTTGTTTTACAATATATTTGTCAGATTTTTTTTACATAGTTCTACAACAACTGCAGCACTGTAAACTTTCATTGTAGAACCCTTCATATTGTTATTTTTTATTTTGTTTCCATTATTTCTGAAATTTGTAACTTTAGCTTAGTGTAGACATCTGAAATGTCTTAATTTCTCTTGTTTAATTAAATGATTTTATATGAGCATAAGATGGGAAGATCTTTTAGATTGTTTACTTATTGTATTTCCAATAGACTGTTTACTTATTGTATTTTCAGTGAATGTTAGTGCAATTTTGTATGACTGTCTATATTCCACTGTAATATTTTTCTAGTGAATAGAGTAAATGATAAAGAATTTTCTCTAATAGTATGATTGTATTTATCTAGATACGACAACATATGACACCAATTGAGACATTGGGAGCATTAGTTGCTGCTGTGTGTCATGATTTGGATCATCCAGGTGTAAATCAACCATTCCTTGTAGCTACAGACAATCATCTTGCAGCACTCTATGAGGTATGATTGTTACTAATACATGAAGAATTATATATGTTGAAATGTCATAAACTGCAGTGTAAAAGTCTGATTTGTAACCCTAAAATATCTTGACAACAAGTGGTAGATTTATATGGTGAGTGTAAAATGTGAAGCTTTGCATGTAGAGCACTGGGTTTGTCAACTTTGAAAATTTGAAGAAAAAGAGGTGATATGATTACAGTATTCAGGTCACTAAAAGGTATAAATTATATTGACTGAAGAGAACTCTTGATAGGAGGGCTTTAAGAGGTCATAGGAAGAATTGAAGGAAGGCCACATGTCTAAAGGATGTGAAGTGGCTTGGAGTGGCTTAGAAGGAGATATAGCCCAGGCTGGAACAATACATGAATTCCAATCTATATATGAAAATCTTATTCCCCCTTTATAAGTGAAGATTGGAAAAAGTACAATGGCAAGCTACAAAACTGATTCCAATTATCAAAAATAAATCAGACACAGTACATCCATAGCAAGGCAACTTCACAATTCCTTTATACTGCAATTAGGTATGTGTAATGAGGTAAATACCTCACCTTACACTAACCCACCCTAGCTTACCCAGAAAACACAATATTTCTTCCTTGAGTGACTTATGGGCCAGTCTAGTGGTTGTTGCCAGTTCCCTGGCAGCTGTGGGTCTCCTGCAAAAAGATGTGGGACTGGTTGATTGACTGATTCTGGAGTTATATAAAGTGGTGTACAATATTTTGTTAGTAGTTTTTATCTAATTGTAGTATAAAGGAAAGGAGCAATGCTCATTGGGTTCCATCTCCTATTCTCCAACTTATCATATCTATCCTCAGATTCACATACAGTTCAAACTTAATCTATAACTTTGATTTCCAATTATCATGAGGAGTTCCATTAGGAGCTAAGATGCAAGGGAGGAAAGGGTGGTAAATGGGAATGAAATAGGTAGGAATAGGTACATGCCTTTGACTTACAAAGGATTACAAAGGTGGAGCATGCCGACAGGAGACAATTTTGTCCATATCTAGGTCGGATGGGGGAGGGGGGGATCATAATGATAAACAAATAAATGAATAAATAAAAACAATAATAATGTAAATAATAAATAAAATTAATAAATGCATAGGTATAGTTAGATAATAAACAGGTAAATAGTAAATGATAATAAATTGACATAACTAATAATAAATGAGAATCAAACAAATAATAATAAACAAATGGACAAATGATAACATACATACATATACCAAGGCTTTTTCCCCCTTCCAAGGGAGGTAGCCAAAAAGGGAAAGGCATAAAAACACTCCCACCCATTTCATCCCTAAATACACTCCACACCCCTCCCACCCTCCCTCTCATCTGAGCACCTCCTGGATGATGGGTCATCCCTGCACCCTGCCCACCGCCCTGGGTCAGAAGCAGTGTCGCAAGACACAGTACATCCACAGCTAGGCCGCTTCATTTAATCGGCGACCCCCCCTCTCCGTCCCCCTTTGCATATAAGGCGAGGACGGGGAGAAATCCCTTCGGGCTGCGTCAAAATTTACTCACACATACTACCCCACCCCCCCGCCCATTCCTCCTCATGCAGTCACATCATCATCCATATACAACCATTCTCCACTCACCTCTGTCTTCCGTCCTCTCCCTTCCTTCCTCAACAGACATTCCCCTCTTCCCCAAAGCCCCCTTCACCCCATCCATCCACCTCATCCTAGGACGGCCCCTCATGTTCACTCCCTCCACATCTGCCTTCCATACCTCTTTTACTAGTCTTTCTTCACTCATTCTTTCCATGTGTCCAAACCATCCTAATATTCTTTCATCAACCCTATCTCCCAAATCCTTTTTCACCCCTGTTCTCCTCCTCACCTCCTCATTTCTCACTCTATCTAGCCTAGTAACCCCCACCATACTTCTCAGACACCTCATCTCAAACACATTCAAACTCCTTCTCTCTTCTTCTCTTATGTTCCACGTTTCTGCCCCATACAGTGCTGTTGGCACAATCACTCCTTCATACAGTCTCCTCTTCGCATCCATTCCCAAATGTCTATTCCTCATTACACTCTTTAAACCACCAAGGCATTTACTCGCTTCTCTCAATCTACATTCTACCTCCACCTTCACTCCACCTTTTCCTGCTACACTTGCACCCAAGTATATAAAACTATCCACTTCCTCCAGTCGCTCTCCCTTAATGTTCACTTCCAGTCTACTGCCACTTTCACCCCTTGTACATCTCATCACCTTACTTTTACCCACATTTATCTTCAGCTTTCTTCTATCACATACTCTCCCAAACTCTGCCACCAGCTTCCTCAATCCCTCCTCTGACCCTGCCACAAGCGCAGTGTCGTCCGCAAACAACAGCTGGCTCACCTCCCACTTTTCTCCATTTTCTTTAACCATCTCCAATCCCTGACCCACTACCCTAGCATTCACCTCTCGCACCACCCCATCCATGTATAAGTTGAACAGCCAGGGTGACATAACGCATCCTTGACAAAGTCCCACCTTTACTTCAAACCACTCACTCTCTCCATTTCTAATCCTGACACATGCTCTACTACTCTCATAAAAACTCTTGACAGCTCCCAAAAGCTTTCCTCCTATCCCATAAATCTGCATAACCTCCCACAGTGCCTTTCTGTCTACCCTATCATAAGCCTTTTCCAGATCCATAAAAGCCCAAAAAACATCCTTCCCCTTTCCTATAGCTTTCTCACATATCTGTCTTACCACAAAGATCTGATCTACACAACCTCTACCTGTCCTAAATCCACACTGTTCCTCACCAATTACTCCTTCTGTTCCTCTCCTAATCCTCTCAATTAAGATCCTCCCATAAGCCTTCCCTACTACACTTAACAGGCTAATCCCTCTGAAACTACTACATTCACACTTGTCCCCTTTTCCCTTGTAAAGAGGAACTATACAGGCACTTCTCCAGTCCTCCGGTACTCTACCCTTTCTCCAGCAAACATTAAATAACCTCACCAACCAGTCCACCATCACTGAACCTCCCTTTTTCAGACATTCTGCATGGCATCCATCCAGACCAGGTGCCTTACCTGCTTTCATCATCTTTACAACTGCCTTCACCTCATCCTTCCTTATTTCTCCTCCATTCTCCTCACTCATCACGGTCATTTTCTTAGCATTTCCCACTGCAGCTATCTTTCCTTCCCTATCCTCCTTCACATTTAGCAACTCCCTAAAATATTCTGCCCATCTTCCCCTTACTGCCATCTCTTCCATTATTATCTCTCCATCTGTACCTTTTACCTTTTCTTCCCTACTTGATTCGCCTCCTCTTCCTCTCTTAATTTCTTTCCAAAACATCTTTTTATTACTTTCAAAATTTTCTGTCATACTCCTACCCCATTTCACATCTGCTCTCCTCTTTGCCTCCTTTACCTTTTGCTTTACTTCTCTTTTCTTTTCTTTGTATGTCTCATATGACTCCCCCATCCTCTTTTGTAACCAATCTGTGAATGCTCGCTTCTTCTCTTCTACAACCTTCTTTGTTTCCTCATCCCACCATTCACTACCCTTTCTTCTATTTCCCCCTGTCCTTCTTGTTCCACACACCATCCTTGCACACTTTAAGACTCCCTCCTTGAACCATCCCCATTCCTCCTCCACACCCATCTCTGCTCTATCCTTTACTCCCTCCCACTCCTCCTACAGCTTCTTTTCTTACTCCTTCTCCTTTTCCTTTTCATTCAAGGAGTTCACTCTAAGAACCTCCCTACCTTTTGTCCCTTTCCTCTTTCTCCATCTATCCTCCACTCTCAACTTACCTTCCACCAAAAAATGATCTGATATTCCCCCACCCTCTCCCCTTAGCACATGTACATCCTTAACTCTTCCTATCATAATCCTATTTACCACTACATAATCCATTAGCGCTCTATCTACCACCCTTCCCTCCACCACCCTCTCCCATGTGTACTTATGCTTGACTTTCTTCCGAAACACTGTATTTGCTATCATCAACTCTCTTTCTAGACACATTTCCACCATCAACTCTCCACTACGATTCTTTCCTGGAACTCCACACTTCCCAACCACTCCATCGATTGGACCATTTCCCACCCTAGCATTAAGGTCTCCCAGTACTATTACATTGACATTTCTTCCTAAACCCTCTATGCACTCATTTAAATCTATCCAAAAGGCCTCCCTTTCTTCCACGCTCTTCTCACTGCCAGGCCCATATGCACTTACAAAGACCCACATCTCCTTTCCCAGTTTCACCTTCATCCACATTATCCTTGAGGAAACCTCCTTCCACTCCACTACCTGTTTACCTATCTCCTCACTTACTAGAATAGCCACCCCTTCCCTCCCTCGCCCTCTCTTCACTCCTGATAACCTCCCACTTACACTCCCAAACTTACACTCACCCTTTCCTTTCAACTTAGTTTCACTCAAAGCCAACACATCCATCTTTCTTCTCACAAACATACTACCTATCTCTTCCCTTTTACTCTCATCTGTACCACATCCATGCACATTAAAAGACCCCAACCTTAGGGTGCTGGCCCGAGGCCCTCCAGCACCCCTTATGCCTTCACTTTTCTTTTTAGGAATATGCCCCGTGGGGCTACAGGGAGAAGGATGCCTAGTCCCTCTCCCCGTCCCTTTCTTCTCGCCTCTTACGATCCAAGTGGGAAACTTGGTGGCAGTATTCTTTTCCCCCACCACAGGGAAAACAAATGATAACAAAACAAATAAACAAATAATATAAAATAAATGATAGTCATTACAGCATCTTGCTTAGGTGTTTATCTAAATAATTCTTAAAGCTTCGAACTGAACTACATTGCACTGCCTCTGCAGGAAGTTTATTCCATTCATTAACTACACGGTTGGCAAAGTTGTTTCTACCCACTTCCAAATTAAATCTATTTCCGGACAGTTTAAGACCATTGTTTCTTGTCGGATTCTCATTCAGTGTAAAAATTTTGTCACTTTTGATGTTGTCAATTCCCTTTAGAATCTTAAAGACTTGCACCAAGTCACCTCTGAGTCTACACTTTTTTAAGGAAAACAGATTCATATGTGAAATAGTACGTGTGAGAAAAATTTGACGCAGCCCGAAGGGATTTCTCCCTGTCTTTTCCTTTTCTGCATGGGGGGACGGAGAGGGGGGGATTGCCGATTTAATGAAGTGGCCTTGCTGTGGATGTGCTGTGTCTTGCGACACTGCCTCTGACCTAGGGCAGTGCACAAGATGCAGGGATGACCAGTCATCCAGGAGGTGCTAAGATAAGAGGGAGGGTGGTGGAGTGTATTTAGGGATGGAATGGGTGGGAATGGTTTTATGCCTTTTTCTTTTTGGCTACCTCCCTTGTAAGGGGGAAAAAGCCTTGATATATGTATGTATGTATGTATATATATATATATATATATATATATATATATATATATATATATATATATATATATATATATATATGAAACAGCCTTGCTGTGGATGTGATATGTCTTGCTGCATTGATTATGACCTGGGGCAATGGGCAAGATGCAAGCATCATCCGGGAGGAGCCAAGAAAAAATGGAGGAAGGTAGGGGTGGTGAATGGGAGTGGAGTGGGTGGGGATGAAATGGGTGGGAGTGGAATTATGCCTTTGACTTTTCCTACCTCCCTTTTAAAGGGGAAAAAGCCCTTGGTATATGTATTATATATGTATGAAGCAGCCTTGCTGTGTATATGCTATATCATGCTGCATTGCTTATGACCCAGGGCAATGGGGAAGATGCAGGGATGACCCATCATCCAGGAGGAGCCAAGAAAAGAGGGAGGGGGGGTGAATGGGAGTGGAGTGGGTGGGGATGAGATGGGTGGGAGTGGAATTGTGTCTTTTGACTTTGGCTACCTCCCTTGTAAAGGGGAAAAAGCCCATGGTATATGTATTTACCTAGTTGTATTTTGCAGAAGAGCTATGCTCATACATAGTGACCCGCAGTTGTATCTTTCAGGATCTGCATGTATGTATGTATTAATATGTATATCTTATGTATTTCAGAATTTGAGTGTACTTGAGAATCATCATTGGCGATGTGCCATGGGTTGCCTTCTAGAGTCAGGTGTGTTGGAATCATGGGAGCCTGATCAAATTTCCAAGCTACAGGACTCATTGAGATCACTTATTCTAGCTACAGACATCACTAGACAGCAAGAATTTCTCAACAAGTTCAAGGTATGAATTTCAAGATATGGTAAGTTGCAGCAGAAAGTGACAAGTATAAACTCATAGAGAAATGCTGAGCCACTTTTTGACTTTTCTATTCCTACAGTTTTCTATCCTTAAAGCTCATTCATCACTGCTAGGACTCCAGTTCCTCTTTCATCTTCCTGCAGCAGAGGAATTAAAATGCTGCCACTGTGTACCTGTCTTAAAAGGAAACAGTAGGTTAGACTTTCACAAGGAGTCACTGTAATCAGTGGAAAGACAGCCACCAGTGGGAAGACCCAGAGATCCAATATGGGCTAGGACTCAACAACATGAGATGCAAACCACTTCCACTCAAAGGAACCAGTACCTGGTCTCAGGAGCAGGCCCATATTCTCTTTCTTTGACTATCAACTCCTTTTGTTACCACATCATTTTGTTCATATAAGGAGGACACCACTTCAACACCTGTCCTCCCACACAGAGATTTACTAAAAAAATGACAATGGAAAAACAAGAGGTCATGAAAAAAAACTCAAAAAGGACAACTATAGAAGAGATAGGAAAAAGAATAGCTTCCCACACAGAGTGTTGGATATATGGAATAACTTAGATGAAAAAACAGTGTGTGCAAATACTATTCACGATTTTAAGAATAAACTTGATGCTGAAAGATACAAAGACGGGTCACCACGAGCATAGCTCCCTTCTCGTATAATACAACCTCATCTTAGCTGGTGACAGAAACAAACTTAGGCCCCAGCACTTGTCTCATATTCTCCAAACAAATAAATAACTCTTGTTTTCCTTATGGTAGTCCATTGTTGCCAATGGCTGTGTTGCTTTGCTGTGGTGAGGACATATGGTGCCATTGCATGTGGCATTTTCCTGCATAGATAATAGGGATGTTGTTCCCCAGAGAGAACTCATGCTGCTTATTGGTGTCACTGAATACATTTTCCAACTCCCTTTTTGATTAACTTTTCTCTCATTTTCGAGGCTCCATCTATACACAAAGCTCACCAAGTGGACCAGTGCACAGCTAACTCCTTAAAATCTTGGAGCTGAACTTCCATTTCCTAAGAAGGTCTTTGGAATGATCCAAGTATCTTTCTCTCTTCTTTTTTTCTGCTGTCTTATAGCAAGTTGTTCATTCAAGATCTGTCTAGGGAGCAGTGTTGGGGCATTCTTACTGTGTGACCCAGCCAGTGTAGATACTATTACATCAGTAATGTCTCTACTGGTGGTCAGGGCATAAAATTCAGCTCATTGGAGGTGATTTTGCCTTTCCAAGACACTCCCAGTATTTGCTGCAGGCATGTAGTATGAAAGTTCTCTAAAGATTTGTATTTACCTAATTGTAGTATACAGAATAGGAGTAGCACTCATTGGATCGCACTTCCTACTATCCTATTTAATATACCTAGCCTCAAATTCATGTACACTCCAACTCAGTCTATATCCTTGATATCCAGTTATCATATTTACATTTGAATTCATGTATTGCACGAGCTTGGGCTATTGTCCATTTCCAGTACTTTGTATTTTTGGTATTGAAATTAATTTCCCAGTCTTGGCTCCATGGAAAAATAATGTCTAGATTTTTTTGCAATAGTCATCAGTCATGATTGTTTGTTAATCTTCTCATTGTTTTTGTGTCCACATGTTGGCATAGCTTGTACTTTCCATCATGTCATTGACAGACAAGAAACTCTTAAAGTCCTTGAATGTTTCAAAATATTTAATGCAATGTAATTTATATACTTTTAAGTAATAGCAAATATTTGAAAAATGGCTGATACACTATGGCATTAAGCCTGAAAGTGTCTGTCACAAGGTGGTGGTTGTGCCTGAAATTGGCTGTACAATGCTACCCAAAGTCAGCTGGAGTTTGAGTCATGATTATTTTACTGACTTTAACTCAAAACCCCTGGCTAAAAGTGCATCTAGTAGGTTGGCAAATATGGTAATACCATACTTGTTAGATCATCTGTTTGCATGATTCTTTGTTGTATATGTTAAAATGTCTTTATTCCAAATTATTCTCATACACTTCTTACATACATACATACATATACCAAGGCTTTTTCCCCCTTCCAAGGGAGGTAGCCAAAAAGGGAAAGGCATAAAAACACTCCCACCCATTTCATCCCTAAATACACTCCACACCCCTCCCACCCCTCCTCCCATCTGAGCACCTCCCGGATGACGGGTCACCCCCGCACCCTGCCCACCGCCCCGGGTCAGAAGCAGTGTCGCAAGACACAGCACATCCACAGCAAGGCCGCTTCATCTAATCATACACTTCTTAAATTATTTTAAGTGGATGAGAAGAGGGGTTGCTATATGATAAAGCAGTGGGGGTAAGCTGGGTCAAACTATCAGGCAACTGTACTTTCCTTGACCTGAATGGTGCTGCAGGGCACAGGGATGCTCCTTGAACCACAAGGTGCTGAGATTTGAGGGTTGTTAAAAGGGTTTTAATTGGGTATGAAAGGAAAAGGATGGGCAGCCTTTGGTATATGTGTGTGTGTGTATGGGAGAGGACAGAAGACGGGTGAATGGAGAATGGTTGTATATGGATGATGTTGTGATGCATGAGGTGGAATGAGTGGGGGGATAGGGGGTGAGGTAGTATGTGTGAGCTAAATTTGACACTGCCCAAAGGGATTTTTCCCCGTCTTCTCCTTTTCTGCATGGGGGGACGGAGAGGGGGGGGGGTCGCCAATTTAATGAAGCTGCCTTGCTGTGGATGTGCTGTGTCTTGCGACACTGCCTCTGACCCAGGGCAGTGGACAGGGTGCAGGGATGACCTGTCATCCAGGAGGTGCTAAGATAAGAGGGAGGGTGAAGGGGAGTGGTGTGTATTTAGGGATAGAATGGGTGGGAATGATTTTATGCCTTTTCTTTTTGGCTACCTCCCTTGTAAGGGGGAAAAAGCCTTGGTATATGTATGTATGTATATATACATTCTGAATTGATAAAGTTATAGTTTTGTATCTGAATAATATGATAGGGTAAGGACAAATCACTTATGATAATATTATTTCCTCTCTCCCATAGCGTTACCTTGATGGTGCTACTTTGGACATGACAGATCCAGAATGTCGTCACTTCTCTTTACAAATTGCCCTCAAATGTGCTGACATTTGTAATCCATGTCGGCCATGGGAGATCTCAAGAGTTTGGTCTAGTAAGGTATAAAGCAAAAAGTTTAACCAGTATTCAGTCAGATATGCACAGGGTATGATAGATTATAAATCATTATTATAAGTTGTTTCATTTTAAACAAAATCTTTAAAATATATATATATATATATATATATATATATATATTTATTATTATCTCTTTTCATTTGCTGGTAGCTGGAAATAGTAACAATGATGATAATTATTGCCTTGGGTTTCATGGAGCTTATCAAGATTAGCAAACCCAACATTTTTTAATTATTATAAAATTTGCCCTTGTTAAACTAAATTAGGTTAGGCTAATTAGCTTTACTTGCAGGAAGTTATAAAAGATTTGATACAAGGATGAATTTTATAATATTTTCAAAATTTCGGATTCACTAACCTTGACAAGATCCAGTATTGCCAAGTAGGGAACCTGCATCCCCACTTCAGCTGACAGTGGTCTTAGGGTTCTTCCACAGATCTCTCAGAAAAAAAAAAAAAAAAATTGGATTATGGTCTCAGTTACATTTGAATAGGACTATTTATATATCATCAGCTGAAAGAAGTAGGAGGAGGGGAGCACTCACCAGTTGTCAGCTCTCAGTGTGTGAAAAGATGTAAGAAATGCATTTAGAGTTGATAGAGAGAGATCATGGGGCCAGTCTGGAGTCTGATTGTCAGCTGCTTAGGACTGTACTTCCTGATGAAGGTCAGCAGGGGAGGGGTTAAGAGGATTTGAAAATAAACAGCTTTGCTGTCCATCTAGCTAGACCATCACAAACAGGTACCTGTCATTGGTCCCTGTAGCTGGAAATATGAATGGGAATGAATTAGAAAGTATGATATATGTAACAATAATTCTAAACTAATATTTATTGCATCAATTACAGATTTGTGATGAATTTTATCGTCAAGGCGATTTTGAACGACAACTTAATATACCAGTGACATCACTCTGTGATCGAACTATCACCTCTGTAGCTAAAATTCAGACAGGTATGGTGAAGTTTTATTTTATTTATTTATTTATTTTTTTTAGATGCATTTATAAGGGGGGAAAAGCCTTTAGTATATGTATGTAATTTTGAATACCAATACATTATTATTAAGGTAAGGGATGTTAATCAAGGGGGTTAGGAAGGGAACAGAGGAAGTAATTGGGAAAGAGCAGGGGGCAAGGATGACTCTTCATCCACAAGGAGTTAAGATAGAAAGATCAACAAATGGGTGTGGAGAGGTGAAGGGTGTATGAATAGTTTCATTGACACCCCCCCTCCCTTATAAGAAGGAAGGGCATTTTGGTATATGTATATATATATATATATATGATTTTATTAATACTGTATTAGGGAGGGTTGAGAAAAGGAGGATTGAAAAAGTTTAGGATGTAAATTTATTGAGGAAAGAGAGCAGTGGATTATTGGTCCTCATGAAGACACAATTAAACTTTAAATTTCGTCTGCCAATAGCTCCCTGTATTCTCTGAATATTCATTTTGTTATCCCATTGGACCCTAATGCTTTTCTCACATCCAACAATTCAGAAAGTTTTAACACTTCCTTAACCTCTACATTTATATCCTCCAATCTAATATTATTACTCTTATCTCTTTTTGCTACAAAATCACTCCCCACAGTGAAAGCTTATTGGAAACTGTCATTCATTAGTTCAGTCTGAGTTAATGCTTCCTCAAAAACTTCATCATCTACTCTGCCTAACACTCATATTTTCACCTTCTTTTCCACCCCAACTGTGTATACATGTTGACTAACTATGGTAATGTCACGTGACCTTGACACAGTCCAATGTTCACCTGAAAGCACTCTCTCCATTCATGACCCTCACACATGTTCTACTTCTCATATAAACACTTTTGACTAACTTTATCAGATTACATCCTATTCTATATATTTCCAGTATGGCCACAGTTCCTATTTATCAGTCCTGTTAATTGAAGGAGGAAAGCTGTTAAGCTTGTGTTAGAATTAGAAATGGGGAGAGTGAGTGGTTTGAGGTAAAGGTGGGACTTCACGCCAGGGATGTGTTATGTGGCCTTGGCTGTTCAACTTATTCCATGGATGGGGTGGTGCGAGAGGTAAATTCAAGGGTAATGGGTCGGGGATTGGAGATGGTTAAAGGAAATGGAGAAAAGTCAGTTGTTGTTTGCTGACGACACTACTTGTGGCAGGATCGGAGGACGGATTGAGAAAGTTAGTGACAGAGTTTGGGAAGGTGTGCGAAAGAAGGAAGTTGAAGATGAATGTGGGTAAAGTAAGGTGATGGGATGTACAAAGGGAGAAAGTGGCAGCAGGCTGGAAGTGAGTATTAAGGGAGAGAGACTGGAGGAAGTGGATAGCTTTAGATACTTGGGTAAAAATGTGGCAGAAAGGGAGGAGTGGAGGTGGAGGTAGAATTTAGATTGAGGGGATTAAAAAGTGTAATGAGAAATAGACATTTGGGAATGTAGCAAGACACAGCGCATCCACAGCAAGGCTGCTTCATTTAATTGGTAATATCCCCCTCTCCACCCCCTCATGCAGAAAAAGAGAGCGGGAGAAATCCCTTCAGGCTGCATCAAAATATCATTCACACATACTTCCAACCCTTTCCCCCCATCCCCCACCCAACAATGGTAATAGTATGCCTGTTTTCTCTTTTTATGCATGAGGGAACAGAGAGGGAGGCTCATCAATTAAGTGAAGTGGTCTTGCTGTGGATGTGCTGTATCCTTCTACATTGCTTCTGACCCAGGACATTGGGCTGGATATAGGGACGACTCATCATCCATAAGGAGCTAAGATGAGATGGGGGAAAGGGTGGTGGATGCCAGTGAAATGGGTGGGAGTGGTTATGTGCCTTTTAACATGGCTACCTCCCTGGTAAGGGTGAAAAATCCCTTGGTATATAGATAGATCATTATCAATATTATCATTATTAATGTTATTATAATTTTTATTTGTACTTGCATACTAATTCATTACATTTTTTTTTTTTTTTTTTTTTTTTTTTTCTTTCTTTCTTTTTTTCTTTTTCTTTTTTTTTGGCAGGATTCATTAGACATGTAGTGTCTCCATTGTTTGAGTCGTGGGACCAGTGGCTTGGAACAGAACTTTCATCATCAATGATGAAAAATATGAAAAACAATTTAGTTATGTGGGAGGAACAGCTTGCCAGTGAAGTGGCAGAAGAAATAACGTTAGAAACTAATTTTTGTGGTGATTCCTTGGATGACTCAGCTCAAGAAGAGGTAGAGGAAGATGAAGATGAAGAAGACCGGGACACACCTTGTAGTAGTGCTGATAGTCATCAGTCAGTACTAGGATCATTAGAAAATGTGTCTCACTCTCTTATGTTGGGAAGACGACATTCAGTGCCTCTCAATGTGCCCAGATTGATTCCACGTACTGTCATATGCAAAGAGAGTTTGCCAGAAGTTGGTGGCCCACCCCTGGTAGTGGAAACTGTAGTGGTCGGTGGTTCTTCAACAACTTCAATTACATCCTCATACTTTCCAGCTGCTTCTACTTCCTCTAATGCATCTCTCAGTGCTGATGCCTTGTTACCCCAAGTGTCCATTGCAGCAATGGGTGACGTAGGTCGATTAAGACCAAAGCCTTCCACTAGACTTAGGCGTCGAATGTCCCTTCCACCACTGTGGCTACCAAGGGTATCAAGGTCCTTGGTATCAACAGTGAAACCATTGTCACCTACACTAAGTGAAAGTAACAATAGTGAATCATGTAGTCCACAAGAGGAAAACAAAAACTTTACATCTGGGAACCAAGGTTCTGCATATAAAGGACATTTACAAGGAGGTGTATGTGAAAGTGGTAGCAGTGGTAGTTGTGGTGGAAATGGGCAGGGTGGTAGTGGAGGTGGTGTTTCTGACAGTGCAGGGAAGGATTGTTTACCCAAATGCAAGGAGGCAGATCATTGTGGACCAACATTTACTATTGGTGGTGAAACCCAGAGGGATAATGTGAGAATGCATAGATTTCTGGGTGGTGATCTTTATTCTACAAATTCCATTAGCTATAAAGGTCTACAAAACCACAAACAGGTGCTAGTGAGAAGGGCTTCCTTGGACAGTAATCATGGGGAGATGCTGGCCAGTATGAAACAAGAAGGGCATAAATATCCAAGGTTGAAGGATGTCCATGACAAGGAAAACAGAGCTCCAAGAGATTCAATAATCACCTCAGAAAGAACCCCTCTGTGGAAGACCCGTGCATGGAGAAGTCTCAACCATGAAGACAGTGGTACTGATTTACACGATAAACTTGGCTTAAAGCCTGGCATCTACAAGCTCAACCAGTCTCAGGTAATATATTTGCATTTCAAGGAATATATTGAAGTCTTTAAAAGATTTTAATTCATTAATACTACTTTATGTTAAATATTCTAAGATTTACTTGCAAACATTATGCAGTTTCTTGTTAAGGCATACTTACTATAGCTTTCTTGATATATCATTATTCAGATATTTTAACTGCTGTCTTGATTTCTTATTTTGCCCTATATATTGAGAAATATGTTGAGCTATGCTTACAATAGAAAAGGGACCAATGATAGGTAACCCTGCAAGATGGACAAGGGAGCTTCCTATTTTCAAAACCTGTCAACCTTCATCTAGAAATTCAGCACTGAGGAGCTGACTTAGACTGGGCCCAAGATTTCTCTTTCAGTTTTATATATACTTCTTACACCTTTTAATGTGGAGAGCTGACAGCCAATGACTTCTCGTCTTGTCCTAGTACTTTTAATCAGTGACAGAAACAGTCCCACACTTTATATCATACATACATATACCAAGGCTTTTCCCCCCTTACAAGGGAGGTAGCCAAAAAGGAAAAGGCATAAAATCATTCCCACCCATTCCATCCCTGAATACACTCCACACCCCTCCACCCTCCCTCTCATCTTAGCACCTCCCGGATACACACTAATACAACAAAAACAGCAGACCAAAGTTTCTTCCCAGACAGATTTATTGGAGGGCCCAAGGACTTTTTCCAACCACTGGGTGAATACAGTTTTCCAGTCATTGAAACTCAAAACAACAATTATTGTTATTATTACAATCATCCTTCATTCACAAGGAACTAAAATAAATGGGATAACAAATGGGAGTGGGATGGGTGAAAGGAGGGTGCATGCCTTGGCTGGCCACTTTCCTTATAAAGGGGAAAAGGCCTTTTGGTATATGTATGTATGTACTGAAGGAAAGCAGTTGTATTTGAGAGGAACAATGTGGATTAGGAAAAGTAGAGGATGTGTGAATCAAGTTTGTGTACTAAGATAGGTATGCAAGAAATTTTTGGTAAAAGGTAGGGATCACTGTAGTGCTGGGAATGAATTAAAAAAAAAATAGTTTCAAGTTGGATACTCTTCCATGCAGTTAAATGAAAGTGATTGATTTGAAAAGGTTTAGTTTCCTCTCATGAGGTTAGATTACATGATTCAGAACAAAAAATTGAGCAAGAGTAGGAAACAGAACTGGCTCCAAAAGCAGAGATTGGTAACCTACATATACATATACCAAGGCTTTTTCCCCCTTAGATTGGTAACCTAAGGAAGGAAAATAAAACTTTGACAAATGAGAGACAAAAATCATCTTGGCATCATGGAGAAAAGCGAGGATAGGCCAACAGCAACTGAGGATAGGAGAGATACAGTAACCTGTAAAGAGATCGTGAAGCAACAGAAAAAAGATTGCCAAGAAGGAATAGTGAAGGTTATAAGAAAATGAGAAGTGCTTGTCAGAGATGTAGATGACAAGACTAGATGTGTCATACTGTTTGGATGGTGAGAAGACTACATCAGTTCATGGAAGTTATGCCAGGAACAGATGAAAAAGATTAGGGAAATTACCTCGGCAATTCTAGGGAAGGATTTGGGTATTGATAGCATGTTTAGGTTAGATCAGTATAAGAGGAATGGTGCATGTGCAATGAAAATGAAATTCAAATTGCATGCCATGGCAAACAAAATAATCAACAAGTCTTGGAAGTTAGCACAAAAGAAAACTATTTTTAGATATTTGGATTAGGAAAGATGCTAATGAAAGGGAATAAGCAAGGACACAAAAATTTTTGGAGGGAGACAAAGCCAAGAATTAAATGAGAATGGAAGATTTTTTTTTTTTTTTTTTTTTTTTTTTCAGAATTTGAGGAAAT
The DNA here is from genome assembly GCF_046742065.1 of Oratosquilla oratoria. Classification (NCBI taxonomy): domain Eukaryota; kingdom Metazoa; phylum Arthropoda; class Malacostraca; order Stomatopoda; family Squillidae; genus Oratosquilla; species Oratosquilla oratoria. The sequence goes on along the minus strand of NC_134780.1, from coordinate 56,056,400 downwards.
TGTTTAGAAAAAAAGGAAGGCAGTATTGTAAAGACAACAATACAGGGAAACTTAGAGTTGCATATGGTAATGTGAATGGTTTACTGTCAGCCACGTTGGAGATAAATGACTACTTAAAAACAACCCTAATATTATATGTTTAGTGGAGACCAAACTAAAATATATATATATATATATATATAGATGGGGAACAATATACACCTGGAGAAGAGACAGAGAAGCTGAAATGGGTGGGGGGCAATAATTATTATTAGAAATGACATAAAGGTGGAAGGCAAGGTTGAAGCAATCCACCTGAAAATTAGAACTAAAGGGCAGAGCAATAAAGACCTCATGGTGGCATATGTTCCTGCCCAAGACAAGAGCTTGGAATGAAGCTTAATATTAAGAAATGTTATTGGACACAACTCTTCTAAAGAAAACAATTGAACAAAATAGTAATTTAGTTCTTATTGGAGATTTTGTAATTGCAGTGAGGTCAACTGGGAGGAATGGGTAGTAAGTGGCAAAGTAGATTCCTGGGGAAATAAACTGTTAAGTATAGCAATGGAGAACACTGACCCAGTGGGTAAAGGAGATGACCCAGGTAAGAGGAAATTATATTCCCACAAAATTAGATCTGTGACTAACCAAAGAGCCATATATCATCAGCTTGAACTACTTTTATCCCATAGGAAAAAGTGACCATGTAACAATTGAATTTTAACTATAGGATAAGGAAATGGAGGCAAGGAATGAATCACACAGATAAAATACTCAATTTTGGGAAAACAGATTACTTAGGATTGGAAAAATTCTTGGAAGAAACAAACTGGGAGGAATTCATGAATACCATGGGAAATCCTCCTTGACACTTACAACCTGGGAGTGAACAGACCTGTCCTAAAGATTAGTGGAAGGAAGAAGCAGAAACATGACTGGTCTAACAAAAAGTGTGAGACTAAAAAAGGCCAGGGACATGGCTTGGGAAAAATGGAGGAAGAGAAGAAGCATACATACATACATAAATATACCAAAGGCTTTTTCCCCCTTACACGGGGGATAACCAAAAAGGAAAAGGCATAGAAACCTCTCCCACCCATTCAATTTCCTATATATCCCACTCCCCTCCACCCTCCTCCCTCCCTCCCATCTTGGCACCTCCTGGATGACGGGAGGAAGAGAGCTATTTTGAAAGAGGTGCCCCACTTCACTCACATCCATATGTCACATCTGTATAAATTCACTCCATCTGTTTCTGTTTTCCTTACTTGTTTTTTCCATATTTCCAAACCACTTCAGCCCTCTTTGATCTACCCAATCAATCACCTCTCTTTCTTTTTCCATCCACATCATTGAGGTTCAGTCAATTATTTAATATATTGCTCCCAGGTTTCTAACAAAAGATCCATGGGTCTCAGGTAACCAGCACTGGCCACCATATTGACTTACAAGTCATTCAAGAAAGAGATATTGCATCATTGTTTAAGTAAGGCTAGGGTAAGGTAGTGTAGGATGAGGTCATCTGTGTCTTTTGTATAGTGATTGCATCTGGGGCAGTTGGGTTCTGTTACCAGGCCTATTCTGTGTTGATTCTGTTATACTCGTAAAACTGGGTAGTCGCCTGAATACATTTGTGTCACATTGGTTCTTGATTATTGTGGGAGGGATTTCTATCTTTGCCTGATGTCCAGGGAAATTGTGGAGTATAGAATTCAGGGTTTGGATCAGTTTTGGGGTGCTTAGTTTGGGATCTGAGTGTGTTTTGTGTTTTTCTATGGATGTGTTTGAGGTATAGTTGGTTGGTTTTGTAGACATTTGTGTAGTATTCTGAGTCTTTTTCTCTCTATTTTTAATTGGCTTTACTGGTTATGGGATGGACAAGTGGGATTAAGGGTTTTTGTATAGAACCATATGCTTATAATGTGCTGCTCTTTAAAGAGGATTTTGGTTCCTTTGTGTAGACGTGCTAATGTGTGAATGATATTTTGGCGCAGCTCAAAGGGATTTCTCCCAATCTTCTCTTTTTGTACATGAGGGTACAGAGAGGGGGGTCACGGATTAAGTGAAGTGGCCTTGCTCTGGATGCACTGTGTCTTGCTACATTGCCTCTGACCCACAGGCTGTGGGCGAGATACAGGGATGATGCATCATCCATGAGTAGCTAAGATGAGAGGGGGGAAAGGGTGGTGGATGGGAGTGGAATGGGTGGAAGTATGCATGCACTTGGCTACCTTATAAGGGGGAAAAAGCTCTTGGTATATAGATAATGTAAATATTTAGTTAGGATGTTTTTAGTGCATCCAGTTGTTTGTAATGCTCTCTTTTGTTTAATTTGTAGGATGACTTTGTCTTCTAAATTTGTTGGGAGTCATGCTAAGAGGTGTAGTTCTTATGAGCTGTTTGTGTTTTAAGTACTGAAGGGTTTCTATAAAAGCGTGCCATCATCTAGTACATTATGTCAAAAATTACCATAGAAACTGACATCCACAACAATGACAAGAAATGACTGACTGTTAGGCTAGTAGTCTGTCCCACATTGGGCAGCCAAATGTTAGGCTGGTTGTGGCAAATTCTGATGGAGAGAGAGTTGGTTTTATTTAGCAATGAATGTTGGGTGACGGGGGTGGGTGGGGGGGTGGACAAGATGGCAAGGGAGGTGATGACTGTGTTTCAAGTTGTGTTCCCGGGCATTCTCTTTGTTGGGATGGGGGGAGGAGGTGAGAAAGCAAGGAGAAGCAAGCCAGGCACACGTATGATGCTCTGAGGTTATCTGAATCTTTTGGTGTTGGTCCATCCTTTACATACATGGGCAGGTCAGGACCCATGCTCCTAATTGACATTAGGTCAAATGTGATGTGAGGGAAGTCGGATCAAAAACATTCTCAGGCTGCTGACTCACATAGGGGGTATGAGGTGGGTATTGCATGTGAGTTCCTTCAAAGGGGCTTTGTTGTGTCTCACGTGGCAGACCCTGGCACTGGTTAGTCATCCGGCAGGCCCCACGAGCAATTCCCTTGGGTGTCCTCAGAGGTCAAATGTCATGGGCAGAGAAGAGGTGAGGACTACTCCTAAAACTGAAACTTTTTAGCTGGCAGAGTGCATATCCCAGAACAGCCATCTATCAGGAATAAAAAGATTGTACTATGGAGTGCTGCAATGAGCAGTATTATCACCAGTGCTGTTTAACCTATTCATAAGTGACCTCCTCTCAACAAATCCAAAGCTTTCACTTAGGCAAGTAGCCTAGCAATCATAGCTTAGCAGATAGACTACAAAACACCTGCCAAAAACACACAAATATACTTAGACCATCTGTAAGTGACTGAGACAAAGCAATATGGCAGCTTCCCTCCATCATCAGTGACATTGCTCACCCTAGACAAAAATTAATCTAAGAAACATCCATCTGTCATATTGAACAGCCAATTTCACTTGACTGAAGACCTGAAATCTTGGGCCACATTTTTGATGCATATATGTCCTTCAGCCAACATATGCAGGACCTGACAGCTAAAACATACAAGAAAATGAGTATATTAAGATTGTAGTATGTAATGGTTTTGGAAAGCAGAAAAAAAACTAATCACAGTATACATGCAACTTATAACTACATTTGACTTCACCGTATGGTGTCCAACAATGAAAAAACAGAGGCATCCAGATAACACAAACCAAAGCTTAAAGAATAAATAACTAAATGCACTAAAACCACCCTAATAGAACATCTACTCACAGAAACCAAAATCTTTTCCATAGAGCACCACAGAAGAAGAATTGGCACATAGTTTATGTAAAAACCCTTAAACTCACCCATCTTTCCTACTATCCTAAACAAGCACAAACAACTGTGATAATAATAACAAACACTCCAAGACTGACTCCAACTCTATTCGACACCTGACTTCACCAGGCATCAACCCTTTTCAGGAATTCCTCCCAAGACAAACAAGAACTATGCTTGCATGACTGTGGTCAGGTCATCACCCAGCATTG
>NC_134780.1:55939925-56047425 GCF_046742065.1 Oratosquilla oratoria | reverse complement strand
TGAGCAAGGAAGGGAGAAGGTAGGGGGTAGGGGTGAGTGGAGGATGGTTGTGTATGGATGGTACTCTGATGCAGCCCAATGGGATTTCTCCCAGTCTTCACTATTTTCCACATGAGGGGACAGGGAGTGGAGAGGTGGTAACCATGTAAGTGAAGCAGCATTGCTGTGTATGTGCTGTGTTTTGTTGCATCGCTTCTGACCTGGTCAGGAGACAGGGATGACCCTTCATCCACAAGGAGCTAAGATAAGAGGGAAACAAGATGTGGTGTATAGTAGTAGGTGCATACCTTAGACATAGCTACTTCTCTTATAAGGGGGATGATGATGATGACATTCCCTAGGTTGTCTGGCCAAGCAGTCCTGTCTCCCTGAATAATTCCATGGCTGGAACAGGGTTCTCCCATAAATCCCTCAAGAAATCTGGCTGGTAAATGAAGGAAATTGCTGAACAGGTTGGCATGTATACTCGTACCACCTGCTGTTGGGTTGCCAGACTTACCCGCAAGGGAGGCAACCAGACTTTTACCATTGCTAAGAGGTCTGGGAGACTTAAAAAGACTGGATATTGGGCTAAACTATTGTGAAACATTAACTACGAGTCTAAGCCAAATGTGACAGCCAGACAAGTGAGGGAAAAGAACCCAGAACTGCTCAGTGTTCAGTGAGAACCATCAACTACTGTATTGCTGACTTGGGGTACACTAGCCAACACCTGGTGAAGATGCCTCTTCTGACCCTTAAGCAGAAACAATTTCCTTCGTTTGCTGGCCAGATTTCTTGAGGGCAACTATCTGGACTAGGGTTTCTGCATTAGATCCTTAGTATTGTTTATATTGGTAACATGGGATGGCTCAGAAGATATCTTTCTTGGGTTTGAAAGAGGGCCCTGGACCAAGAGTTTGTGGCACACAAACTCCCTCCTCACCAATAAGGCAATGACTTACGTGATTTCATAGCTTGCTGATAAGCTCCACTCCTTCCCCATTCGCTGTAGGCAGACAGAATTTTTGGTGTGATACCATGCCACTTGTATGGATCTTTCCAGATTTGTCAGACATACTGTCCACCTCATCCTGGGCAGACAGTACTTTTGTTGAGTAGGTGTTGAATTTGTGCAACCTGTAATTATCTTTAGGGATTTGTTGTGTATAGTCTGCAGGGTGTTTTGGTGTGCCTCAGTGAGGTTAGAGGCCTACATGGGGCTCGCATAATTCATCACTGGGCATATATATTGTTTGTATACTGTAATGGTAGTTTCATTGTTGTGTCCAAATTTTGTACCTGCAAGTGATTTAATTATGTTGAGTTTAGGTGTGTATTCCATATGTTTTTTCAATGTGTTGTTTGAATGATATGGATGTAGTGTATGTTAAGCCAAGAATCTTGGGTGAGCGTGTGTGTGTGTATGTGTAGTATGTATGAGGATGCTGTTGATAAACAGATATGTATTTGTGTTCTGCTGTCTAGTTGGTAAAGCTGTGGATTTGGTTGGGGCTATTTTGAGTCTGTAGGGAGCAAGATACTCCATTCCTAAAGTTTCTGGTGTGCAATGATTGGCCATTATATGACACATAGGCATGTGTGCCTGTCAAAGAATTGGCCTGCCATTTTTTGGTATTATTGTGCGTGTCTGTGTCATATATTTTGTTTGTTAGATTGTGTCGGGCGATGGCATAAAATTTTTTACTAATGTCTTGTGTTATAAGAAGTGTTCTGTGTTGAGGCATATATGAATTGATGCTGTCAAAATTTTTGTGTAAGGTCAATCAGAAGAGTGTTTGTGGAGTGTAGTGGTCTAAAGCCATGTGATTTGGCAAGGGGGAAATGTAGTGCAATGAGTTGTAGTATGAGGCATTCTTTGACTTTGGAGGGGGTGCAAAGAAATGTGATGCCAGGACTGTTGGTTCTTTGTTGGCTTTGGGGATTGTAATGATTTTCCTGTGATCCCATATGTTGTTGTTGTTGTTGTCATTCCCTAGACTGTCTGGCTGAGCAGTACTGTCTTCCTGGGGAATGCCTCAGTTGGAATGGGGTTTTCCCACAAATCCTTTATAGGTTGTATATTGTGTTGTTGGCCTGCGTGATTGTATACAATGCAGTCTTCTATAATGTGTTGTATAGTATGGGGTGAAGTGTTGCATCGTGGACAGTTATCAGTGAAGTGGTCATCTATTCTCTTCTGGTAGCTTCCATATGTTGGGTATGGTGTTGTGTGAACAGCTGTAGTTTGTAATGATAATGAGTACATGTGTTCCAAGGTCTTTTAGCTGGATGTTACCCATGTTGTCCTGACCACAAGCAGATGAATGTTTGAGGTTATGGATTATATGCTTCATCTGCCTGTCTATAAAAGATGCATAGTCTGAATCTGTGAGGAAGTCTTTCCTATGTTGGATGATGCATCTGTCATCAGGAAAAATCCCTTGGTATATGGATAGATAGATAAACATCTGAGACAAATGATTCTCTTTTATTTAGTACTTTATATCTCCCATTTCATCTTGTTCTTGACTTGTCTGTTGTTCAATGATCTCCCTTATTTGACCTCTTCCGTCCTTTTGAGGTTTTATCCATCTTTTCAGCACCTCCATCATCTCTTTGATGTTCTTTTTATTTAACTCTGTATTTATATAAATTTTCTCCAGTTTGTCTATTATCATGAACCTCTTTTTCAGAACTTTATTTTCCCTAGTAATTTGATCAATTTCTGATTTCTCTAAAATATCCTATGTATCTGTCCTGCTGCTTGATTTAGAGAAAATGGGAGAGGTTTTGATGATAGACTGTTGGAGTATGTGACATGATGTTTCTAATAAATGCATAATTCTATTGTGGCACATCTAGGTACTCATGGGTTTGTGCCTTACTAAAAAAAAAAAAGTAAAATCTATCCACAATGATATGGCACAGGAATGAGAAGATTCATCAATATAGCTTATATAATTATATTCAAAACTACAGGGAAGGCTTTGTAGGCTTGGCAAAACCTGCAGGGGAAAGAGTAATGGATGAGGCTGCTTGAAAGGAAGGAGTGTAGAGAACTAGCCAGTCAGAAGACTAAATTTATAGACAAACTTTAGCAAAGTACCAGAATCAAACGCATTCAAACAGCACATATATTTATTTATAGATCATTCTCTGATTAGTCCTGGCAAGGAGGAAACATGAAAATGAAATCATTTCTATTGTACCTCATATATGTAACTTACCATCAAACTATTCATTCATATTTTTATGCAGAATACCAGATGAAAATATTCAAAACCAAAAAAAAAAAGTCTTTAATGTATTCTTTACTGTAATTTTCATTCTTTGCTGTACAACCATGCATCCGTTTTTCTTTTCATGTCAAAGTTTTCACTTTTGATGTTTCCCTGGGTTAGGTTGTGAGACTGTCACCATTTTCAAGTTTTACATAGACTAGGTGATAAAAGTCTTAGGTGAATGCATTAATCTTGAAACCAAATTTATTATAAAAGAATAATAATGATAACATAGTGAATCCAGCAGTGCTTACTGCCTTTTCCATTACTTGACCTTACAGTGCCTCAGAGTCGTGGAACATATCACAAGCCATCTTTACAACTGTGAATGGGTGAGTTTTACAAACTTTTCTGGTGAGAAAGGTGTAAAGGTCAGAGACAAAAACTCACTTTCTGCTTGGTGATTCCAAAACTTTTATTGCAGGGCATGTATAAAGACCAGTGTCCAAAAGCAGTGTTTCGTGTTCCTGAAGCAGTTCCATTGTACTTGCTTTCAAAGACAAAATATTTGTTTTTTCTTTTTTCTTGTTACAACTGTCTCTTAAGGTATTATAGTAATCATTGTATGTTTGTGTATTTGAGGCAACTCAGAATTTGGCAAACTAACTTTCTGTTTTTGTCCACATATGCATCACATCCTGACCACTTTTATTGTAATTATATTAAAATTGTCTGACCTTAGTTCTGTTTCTTTATACAACTACTCAGCCCATGTGCTGAACCAAGTATGCTTAACAGGACAGCATTTATTGTTGTAGTGGCAGAGAACATGACCCTTCATCCATGAGGTGCAAAGATGGGAGGGACAATGAATAGGTTTTGCATGAATTTGGGATGGGTTTAGGTTGACTTGGCCACCCACTTTATAAGGAGAAAAAGTCCTTTTTGTATATCCATGCTTATCATGGGACTTGAGTTTATTATACTTACTTTGGCATATTTTTTAAACATACCATGTAATGATACAAATGTGACCCAGCCCTGACTTCATGGGAAGCATGTCTGTGTGTGGGGTATTTACTCTATGTTTTATGCAGTTAATATTTTCAAGACTGAAATGACATCCCTACAGACCAAGTCACTCAGCATTCTTTTATGATTAGAGACTAGTCCCTCCTTTCTGCTGCTCTCTCTTTCCTTTACCACTTCTGTGACTAAATTTTTGGTGCCATATTATCCCCAAGGATAGAAGCACAGGCTGTTTGCAACAAAATATTTAATTCGTCGGAAGCAGACAGTCATGAGGGAGGGGAGACAGCAAAAAAGGGGAAGTGGGTGGGGAGTACATGAGATGATCAATCAATCAATCCATTGGCCTTGGTCTCTTGCAGAAGATCTGCAGAAGACCTCACATGAGATGAATAATGTTATGATATTAATTATTACAGTAATAAATTAATTGCCTGGGGTCCCCTTCACTGGTACCCCCTGGCACCAAAAAATCATGCAGCAGCAACTGGATTAGCCTGTAGGTTACTTGATGAAGATTTTTTTTTCGTGGAGTGTAGGTGGTTGCACCTGGGATATTTTGTGTCCAACCCATACTTGCAGAGTCTGAAGACATGAACATGCAAGAAAGTCCTGTAATAATTAAGGAGAAAGAGCAACAAAGATGCACTAAGTAGACGAGATATCCAACGCCTCATTACTTATGCAACTCTGAGGGGTTGGTACATGGTTATAGTAATGTTGATAGTAATATTGCATAGAAAATAGTGATGCAGGTTGAGAATCCTCTATGAATTTCTGAACTCCTGAAAATTTCCAAAATCTGAATACTTTTGTGATATTGGCACTGCTAAAGGAAAAGTCCAGAAAGTTTTTCAAAATTTCACTGTGTATAACTAAGAACAAAATGGGTAAATTTTGTATGAGGTAATGGGTAAGAAATCAAAATTATATGATAGTTATTAGATTTTTATTTGTATAAAGTAATGAAAAAAACAAACAAAATACATACACCAAGGGATTTTCCTCCTTACAAGGAAGATAGCCAAAGTCAAAAAGCATAATTCCACTCCCACCCATTTCATCCCCACCCACTCCACTCCCATTCACCGCCCTTCCCTTTGGTCTTTGTCTTTATGAAAAAAATAAATAAATATGTAATACACCAACATTCAAAATTTAGCCAGTGCTGCTTTAGGGATCAGTCAACATGGGTAATTACCTAGTTGCTGTCAAACTATCCAATGATAATTATATTCATCTGAAATTTTCCTGTTGTTAATGGAACATTATCATAACATAGAAAAAACAATGAACTAACATTGTAGTACCATAAAAAGGGTCTCAAAAAGCATATAAGTATATACAATAGTAAAATAATGAAGCTCCCATTTTCTTAGTACTATAAGTTTGTTTTGGTTGTGTCTGATTGTGTAATGATAAAACATATGATGATGCAAAATTACTTAAGTAAAAACGGAAGAGGACTGCAACTCATTGCAACAAGATTTGGACACAATATGGAATTGGACCCAAAAGTGGGAAGTAAAATTCAATATTAAGAAATGCAGTATAATGGAATTTGGAAAGAGTAAAAACAGAATATCAAAAGATTACAGAATTGGGGAAGAAAAAATAAATAAAACAAACTATGAAAAAGATCTTGGAGTGATGATTGGAAAGGACATGAAACCAGATAAGCATATAAATAAAATATTCGGAGAGACCTACAGCTTATTGAGAGCAATCAAAGTGGCATTTGCTTATATGGACGAAGAAATGATAAAGAAAATACTAACTACACTAATAAGACCAAAACTTGAGTACGCAGCATCACTTTGGACACCCAGTACCAAAAAGAATATTAAGAAACTAGAAAGATTACAAAGAGCGACAACCAAACTAGCACCGACACTCGCTGAACTAACATATGAGCAAAGACTATCCAAATTGAACCTACCAACTCTGGAACAAAGAAGAGAAAGAGGAGATTTGCTGACTATCTACAGAATAATGAAAGGAATGGAAGTTTTAGACAGGAACGAGAGGACACGGAAAAAAATTGAAAAAGGATAGTTATAGAAAAAACTTGAAAAGGAACAGTTTCCCACACAGAGCAATAAATACATGGAACAAATTAGACAACAAAACAGTATGTGCAAACACTATACAAGATTTTAAGATAAAACTTGATGCGGAGAGATACAAAGACGGGTCACCACGAGCATAGCTCCCCACCCGTATATTACAACTAGGTAAATACAACTAGGTAAATACATACATACTAAAAAATGACAATTGAATAACAAGAGGTCATGAAAAGAAACTCAAAAAGGATAACTATAGAAGGGATCGGAAAAATAATAGCTTCCCACACAGAGTGCGGGATATCTGGAATAACTTATATAAAGAAACAGTGTGTGCAAATACTATTCAAGATTTAAAAAAAAAAACTTGATGAAGAAAGATACAAAGACGGATCACTACAAGCATAGCTCCCTTCCCGTGTAATACAACTAGGTAAATATACCATGGGCTTTTTTCCCCTTACAATGGAGGTAGCCAAAGTCAAAAGGCATAATTCCACTCCCACCAATTTCATCCCCACCCACTCTACTCTGATTCACTGCCCCTACCTCCCTCCCTCCCTTCCTCTTTTCTTGGCTCCTAGATGATGGATCATCCCTGCATTTTGCCCATTGTCCTGGGTCATAAGCAATACAGCAAGACACAGCACATCCACAATAATGCCACCTCATTTAATTGGCAACCCTACTCTCTGTCCCCTCATGCAGAAAAGAGAAGACAGGGAGAAAGCCAAACCCCCCTCCCATCCACTTCCATGCATCACAGCATTATCCATACACAACCATTCTCCACTCATCCCTATCTTCTGTCTTCTCCCTTCCTTCCTCAACAGACATTCCCCTCTTTCCCAATGCCCCTTTTATCCCATCCATCCATCTCATCCTTGGTCACCCCCTCATGTTCACTCCTTCCACCTCTGTCTTCCACACCTCTTTTACTAATCTTTCTTTATTCATTCTTTCTAAACCATCCCAATACTCTTTTCATCAACCCTATCTCCTAACTCCTTTTCCACCCCTGCTCTCCTCCTCACCTCCTCATATGAAAGATAAATAATCTTACAAGAATGTCTTCTGAAGCAAAATTGACTACATGTTCTGTGTTGTATGCATTAAAAATGTGTATGAATCAATTTCTGTATTTAGAACATTGCAAGCAGCTTGTGCAATAAAAATTAGATTCTGGCTTTGGTTCAGCTGATGGCGAAGTGAAACCTGTAGTCAAATGGAGAAACCAAAGATGAAATTAGATAGATTAAAATATTTTATATTTATCCAATAACAATATCCAATATTGTCATTCTATCAAGTGATGTATTTCACTTGAATAATGATTATAATTGGATATCATGATGACAATGGAAACTGTGCCAATGCTGTTCCATAGCGTTATCAAATAGTATTTTATCAAATTAGGTATTTCACATGTGGCAGGCTCAGAGGAGGGATTAAAGAAGTTAGTGATGAAATTTGGGAAGGTCTGCAAAAAAGGAAGTTGAAAATAAATGTGGGTAAAAGTAAGGTGATGAGATGTACAAGGGGAGAGGATGGCAGCAAATTGGAAGTGAGTGTTAAGGGAAAGAGACTGGAAGAAGTGGATAGCTTTAGATACTTGGGGGCAAAGGTGGCGGGAAAGGGAGGAGTGGAGGTAAAATGTATATTGAGAGAAGCAAGTAAATGCCTTGGGGGATTAAAAAGTATAATGAGAAATAGACATTTAGGAATGGATGCTACGAGGAGATTGTATGAAGGGATGATTGTGCCAGCAATACTTTATAGGGCAGAAACATGGAACATAAAATAGGAAGAGAGGAAGAGTTTAAATGTGTTTGAGATTAAATGCCTGAGAAGTATGGAAGGAGTTACTAGGCTGGATGAAGTGAGCAGGAGAGCAGGGGTGGAAAGAGAGTTAAGAGAAGATAGGGTTGATGAAAGAGTAATGGGATGGTTTGGACATGTGGAAAAAACGAGTGAAGAAAGATTAATAAAAGAGGTGTGGAAGGCAGAGGTAGAAGGAGTGTACATGAGGGGGCAACCAAGGATGAGGTGGATGGATAGGGTAAAAGGGGCATTGGGAAAGGGGAATGTCTGTTGAGGAAGGAAGGGAGAAGACATAAGATAAGGATGAGTGGAGAATAGTTGTGTATGGATAATGCTGTGATGCATGGAAGGGAGTAGGTGGTGGATGAGGGAGTATGTGTGAATGATATTTTGATGGAGCCTGAAGGGATTTCTCCCTCTTTTCTCTTTTTCTGCATGAGGGGACAGCGAGTGGGGGTCGCAGATTAAATGAAGCAGCTTTGCTTTGGATGTGCTATGTCTTGCTGCATTGCTTCTGACCCAGTGCAGTGGGTGAGATGCAGGGATGACCTGTCTTCCAGGAAGAGCCAAGAAAAGAAGGAGGGAGGGGTGGTGAATTGGAGTGGAGTATATGGGGACGAAATGGATGGAAGTTCATCTATGCCTTTGAATTTGGCTACCTCCTTTGTAAGGGGGAAAAGCCCTTGCTATATCAATGTATGTAATCATCAGACATTTTGACCACAATAATCGGCTAGTATGACCACAATAATTTGACATTATGACCACAATCTTCATAGATATTGACTAGGCACCTCAGAGATGTAGAGCAGGACATTGTGGCAATCAGATATGTTGACCAGCCTCAGGATTTATGATATTGTAAGTTTGTTTTTATTCTGTTCAGTTGTGTCATTTTATGTTTACCTAGTTGTATTATATGGGAAGAGAGCTATGCTCATAATGACCTGTGTTTGTATCTGTGGGAACCTATTCTTTTTCAAATCTCTTCTATAACTCTCCTTTTTGAGTTTCTTTTCATGTCCTCTTGTTTTTCTTTTATCCCACTTTAATAAATCTTCTCTGTTGAAGACTTTCATCCCTTTCATAATTCTATAGATGGTTAGTAGATCTCCTCTTTCTCTTTTTTTTTTCCAGGGTTGGTAGTTCCAGTTTAGACAATCTTTGTTTGTATGTCAATTTAGAGAGTGTTGGTGCCATCTTTGTCGTTGCTCTTTGGATTCTTTCTAATTACTTTATATTCTTTTTAGTACTGGGTGTCCATAGCCTTTACTTTAGGCATAAGACTGTGGACACCCAGTATGTATGTATGTATGTGTTCATAGTGTCACAGCATACTCCAATCTTGGTCTTATCAGTGTGACTAATATTTTCTTTATCATTTCCTCATCGAAGTAGTCAAAGGCCACTTTGGTTGATCTTAGTAAATTGAAGGTTTCTCCGACTATTTTGTTAATATGTTTGTCTGGTGACATGTCTTTGCTGATAATAACTCCTAGGTCCCTGTCCAAGCTATTTTTACTTCCTTTGTACCAATTTTATATTGCCATGATATTCTATTTTTACTATTTCCAAATTCCATTATACTACATTTCTTGATGTTGAAGTTCACTTCCCACTTTTGACTCCATTCCCAGACTTTATCCAGGTCTCTCTGTTGTGATTCACAGTCTTCTTCTGTACTTACTTTCTTTAGTAGTTTTGCATCATCTGCAAAGAAGTTCATATAACATTCCACACCTTCATCCATGTCATTTATATATATGGCAAACATTATCGGAGCCAATATAGAACCTTGTGGGACTCCACTTTTCATTTCTTCCCAGATCGAGTTTTTGTCTCTTAAGTACCACCCTCATTTTTATCCCATTCAAAAATCTACCATCCATTTCAATAACTTTCTTTGTACACCACCTATTATTTTGATTTTTCTTAGTAGCTTTTTGTGTGGTACTTTATCAAATGCTTTTTGTAAATCTAGGAAAGCATGCTACAGTGACTGAAGCTTTTCATGACCTTAAACACATTATTGGAAGAATGAAAAAAAAAGGGTATATGCAAAAGCCACCATTTGCCCAGCACTGAAATTTGTATTGTGTTCAGCTGTGTAATTAAGAAATGTCTCATGCTCATACATGTGTATACATAGTTGAGGCATGATAATTGGTAAGCAAGAAACAGGATAGCATAAGTGTAGCTCCATGTTAACTACCATTAAATGAATACAAATCAAAAGGTCTTTTCCCCCATGTAAGGGTGGTTGAATCTAAGCATACACCCACCCTTCACCCATCCCATTCCTATCTAAAACCCATGTGTTGCCTTGCTAGTCTTAGCACCTTGTGGATAAAGGGTCATTCTTATTTCCTGACACACCACCTGGGTCAGAAGGAATAGTGAGATGCAGTACTTCCATAGCAGGGCCTAACAGCCAGAGGTGGTTTATCCCTACTTCATTACTGCTGTTCCTTGCTGTATTACCTTTAGCCCAAGCATTGTGGTAAGGGACAGGCACGACCCTTCATTCACAAGGTGCTAAGATGGAAGAGGCAATAGATATGTTTTGGATAGGTGTAGGGTGGGTGTGTATTTTAACAAAGCCACCCCCTTACAAAAGGCCTTTTGTTATATGGTGACCTCCCTCTTCATCCTATCTATCTACATACCAAGGAATTCTTCCCCCTTATAAGGGAGGTAGCCAAGTCAGAGGCATGTACCAACTCCCACCCATCCCACTCCCATCCACCACCCTTGTTTCCCTCTTATCTTAGCTCCTCGTGGAGGAAAGGTCATCCCCGTCTCCTGCCCACTGCCTGGGTTGGAAGTGGTGCAGCAAGACACAGCACATCCACAGCAGGTCCACTTTATTTACATGGTAACTCCTATCCCCCCCCCCCCTATTCCATCCCTTCATATGGAAAATAGAGAAGACATGTAGAAATCCCTTCAGGCTGCATCAAAATACCTGTACACAACCATTTTCCATTCACCCTTATCCTTGCCATGTCTCTTCATTGCTCAACAGGCATTACCCTCATGCTCCCCTCATTCACTTAAGAAAAATTACAAAGCAGACAAAGAATATTCTTTCAGTCTGCATCATTTCTTCCATTCACCCATCTCTTTTGCATTCTTTTTTGCTTAATAGACATTCCTCCTGCATCCAATACCCCCTTCACCATGTGAATCCACATCATTCTTGGCCTTTCTCTCAAGAACCCTCCATTTACTTCATTTTTAGCCTTTTCTCGTCCATTTTATTCATGCACCCAAGCCATCTCGGCACTCTTATCTACCCAACCCAACGGCTCTCTTTCCACCTCCATTCTCTCAGAAATGTTGAAATGTTATTGGCGGATGTTTTTCATGACACAGTACATTATTGTTAGATTGAAAAATATACAAATGAGAATTGTGCATAAGAAACTCATGAAATATATATTAAAATTTTCTCATCTTGGGTATCAAAACATCTTACAGTCAATAAGCACCTTTTACATGCGTTTCTGATGTTTTTCACCATTCTTAACAGAAAAATCAACCAATCAATCTGTTGCCCCATGGTCTCTTGCAGAAGACCCATGGCTTCCAGTACACCAGCAACAGCCACCAAGCAAGACCATTGATAGAAAAATATAGCATAGAGCAAATATTGAAGCTATTGATCATGTGTTAATGGTGTGGATTTGTCAGCATTAGAGCGAACACATGCCATTTGATGGTCCCCATCCCCAAACTTCCATTTTGTAGATGAAAATATTCTGAAATCTGAGAGAATTCAAAATATGAAATGCTCTCAGTCCCAAACATTTTAGATAGAGGATTTTTAACTTACAATAGTAATAATAATGATGATAGTAATTGTTGCCTTGACTAAGTGGAAAATCTGCAACCCTGCAGCGGCTGGCACTGGTCCTTGCAACCTCTGGGAAGAAACTTTGTACTGATATCTATGTTGTATTAGTGTAAGACATTCTGTCACTGGGTGAAAGTGGTATGGGAGAGGAAGCAGTTCCAATTGTCGACTCTTTATGTGTGAAATGCAGTTGAAGTTGATAGAGATCTTGGACCTAGTCCATCCAGAGACCAAGTGTCAGGCCCTTAGGGCTTCGCCTCCTGATGGGTTAAGGGGTAGACAAGTTTTGAAAATGGGCAATTTCACTGCCCTCCTTGCAGAACCAACACCCTCAGGTACTTGTCATTGGTCCATGATAACAATAGTAAATGTTGCCTCAGATTTCATTCACTAGAAACCTGACAATGGATGACAGCAGCCATGGGTTCCTCCTGTTGAGCTCTCTGGGAAGAAACTTTGGTCTGTGTTGTGTTAGCGTGGGACTGGACTGTTTCTAAGTCACTGGCCTAGAGAAGTGGGGAGCAGTTGCAGTTTGTCAACTATCCTTATATTAAAAAGTTGAAAGAAATAAAATTTAAGTTGACAGAGAGAGATTGTGAGCCAGATTGTGAGACTAAGTGTCATCCCCTCAGGGCTATATCTCCAGGGTTTTGAAGATGGGCTGCAAACAGATGATACTTTCTCCCATCCACCTTGCAGGACCACCAATAACTGGTCAATCAATCAGTCTGTTGCCCCAAGTCTTCTTGCAGGAGACCCACAACTGCCAAGTAATTGGCAACAATCACTGCATTGGCCCACAAGCCTCTTAAAGAAGAGACTGCAATGTTGCTTTGGGGAGGGTGAGAATGAGCTAGTGCACAACAAAATGTTCTGTGTCTTCTGTATGGTGATTGCAACTGGGTCAGTTTACATAGAGAATAGGTGATGGGACCCAACGAGCATTGCTCCTTTCCTGTATACTACAATTAGGTAAATACAATAAGGAAAATAATTCTGTACCCAGGCCTATTCTTTTTGGTACTGTTTCAGTGAGGTTGATGGCATGAACACTAGTGTTGTTCTTACTTTTCTTGGAAGGGATTTCTCATTTGGGTTGATATCTAGGGGAATCTTATGGAGGATGGAAATTAAGGGGCCACTCTATAGGTACCTGTTTTGTGAATGTGTGTATGTTTTTGTATGGCTTTGTTGTGAGGTGCTGGTGTAAGGTTATTGTAGATGTTTGAGTTGTTGTTGTTGTTATCGTTCCCTAGACTGTCTGTCCGAGCAGTCCCGAGATGTTTGAGTAGTATGCTGCAGTTGTAGTTTTTTATTGCATATGATTGTGAGGAATGGGTGGGTTTGAGGTGTCTTGTGTTGTTGTTGTTGTTGTAATTCCCTAGACTGTCTGTCTTGTGTAGAATTATTTACATATAATTTTCTTGTATTTCTCTGTGGAAGATTTTGGTTTCTGAGTGTAAATATTCCATTGGGGTTGTTTTGATAGAACCTGTTATTATTATTAATGTAACCGGTGTAGGAGCACCGCTCGCCACCAGTGTATACGTTATATACGTGGTTGTGTAACCGTTATATATGGTTACGTAGGGAAGTCTTAATGTGGCGAGATAGACTCCAAAGCGGGAGCTTTCTATTTATTAAACAACAAGAGTTTCAGGTTACACTACAAATGGAATGGCCCTTTGGGCTAAATACAATAAGTGCCAGGCCTTGACCTAGGGCACGATAGCTCTGACCTCCGGCCGGTAGGTTCGTGACCTACCCAGCCTCTGGCAGTAGGTTCTTCACCTACTCCAGCTCTGGCAACATTACATGGATGTCATAGAATATATAGGGTTAGAAGGGTTGCTGTAAGCAAAGGCGTTAGTCTCGTTAATCTATGGATTGGGGACGGTTTAGATATATAAGGGTTAGTTGTATAATTGGTGGAGATTGTTAGGTATATTATATCTATGTTAGTTTATGCGTAATACACTAGGGCAGTTATAATAAAAGGATTTATGATACGTTAGTCTGGTGACACTAGGCATCTATACTTGTTTGTCTTCAAATGTGCTGTGTTAGGGGTGCATGTCGTGGGAAATGCAAGGTAAGCAAGAGGAAGTCTCGCTCTGTTGCAAGCATGTGGATCACGTGCGTGGTGGGTGATGGTTAGTAATGGAATGGATACATTGCCTCCCTGACCTTTTTGAGGTACGTCCTCGTACCTTGGGTTAAGGTCGTGACAGTGGGGATGGCATACATAATTGAATATAATATAGATATGATAATTTGTAAGTTTGCTAGTGGGTGATATTGATCAACAAAATATGTTTGAATGAGTAAAAAGGGGGGATTTTTACGTATATTATCATATCTTTTTGTGTGTGTTTTCAGTAAGCTATGTACAAAAAAATTTACACTAGTATATTCTCTTTTCAATGAGGACAAATTTCACTGTTCACCATACACTTGTTTCTCTGTTCAATGAGAATTTTTTTTTTTTAATCTCTTTTCTATGAGATATTATTTGGAATGTACTATTTCACTACAGTCATAGCTTACTGAAGACATGACATCCTAAGTGGTTAGTGTGTTTTTAATTAATATGTTAGTTTGTGTAGAGCTAAAAATACATATTATTATATATAACATTTTATAGACATATAAACTTATACAAGTTTGTTATTTATGAGAATGGTTATTGGCTAAAATTTACATTTATATTTATTTAAGGCAGTTAATTTATTTTATTTTATTTATCTATTAATATATTTTTATTTATTCTAATGTATGTATGGTATGAATTGCTTATTCATCTTGTTTGAGTGGGTGGGGTTTTGAGTGTATTATTCCGGGGCTTCACGGTCGGAAGGAAGTAGAGAAGTATTGTATAGATATTTAAAAAAATTTTTTTTATAAGTAAATGATCGTGAGGACCTATCCTATCGAATCGCATGACGTCCTGCGTCCGAAGGGGGAATAATTTTTAAGTGTTGGTTATGTTCATCTTGGGAATTGTCGTTGTATATTGATTTATCTTAATTTACTATGTTTCGGGTGACTGCCTGGGAGATTTCTTCGCGGTGACATTTTGATATTCTAATTCTACGTTAAAATTGAAAAAGTATTTGTAAGTTAAAATTACATAGTGGATGTTTTGATTATTAGGTTTTGTTTATCGTGGACTTTGAATTTCTATAATTGTAACTAATAGATAGTTCTACGTGAGCTAATTTACATTTAAAAAAATTGTAATTAAAATTATTATTACATTTCTGTGATACGTGTGTTATGCATATACATCTATGGGTGTATGATGTACAAGAATAAAATTAAATAATAAATTTGGGGTACTTAACGCAGGTCTGCGCTGAATTCTGGAAGCACTGTTCTGCTCTGTTGGTGAATGTGACACTGTCGTGGGTTAAGTTGTTGACGTCCAGCTGACGCTGAACATCGCAGTGTCAGCAATTCTCGGTGCGCCAAGGGTGGCGGTTGGTGGCGGGTGAGGGCGAGAATGCTGACTCGATGCGGGTCCGGGTCTAGTTGCGAAGCTTATGGTCTGGGTGGACATGGAGGGGAGGGGGTGGAGGTGGTTTCTCGTCCGGCTTCTGAATTATATATATAAAAAAAAGGGGGAATTAGTGGGAGTCTATGGTTTATACTCACGGAGATTGGTGACGGTAGTTTTTTTTGTGGCGGACGAGATTGTCTCTCGGATGTGTCTCGTCGGCCTGGGTCCATCGGTATGTTGACTGAAGTCGTGACGTCGTGTCGATCTAGGAGTTGGTGCGCTGGATCTCTACAGGTGATTAGCTTGGGTTCACTGCTTGAAGGGATAGAGGTTAGATATGCTTACCGAGGTGCTGAGCTTGCAGATTTCGCGTTGTTCTCGGGTGAATGGAAACCTGTGGTTTTGATTGAAGTTCTATCTCTTGGTTTGGAGTCTTGATGAGGTGCGGTGTAGAGTTGACCGGTTCTTCTATGTCGCTGTAGATATCTGTCTACAGAGACTATGGTAGCGTACTGCCACCAGGTGGTTCAAAATCGAATGGGTTCGATTTCACCACCGATTCTAAGATTGATGCAAGGCTGCGATCTTAGAATTCTGACTGTCGTCTCGAAGGGAGTGGTTGGTTGTGCGCCTGTGGGTAGACGTGTTGCTTGCTTGACGAAGTGATGAGCTAGCTTTCTGATGCGGTTGATGAGAAGTAGACGATCTCGGTCGTCTGAGCTGCAGGCGCGGCTGATCTGAATAGAATCAAGTGGCTTGAAGGAAGATATGAGAAGTCGAAGATAGACGGTTTCTTCTTCGTTGCTCCTTCTGAATGTTCTGAATGGTAGGCGTGGCTTGAATGACTGAAGAATGTATTCGGCCTTCTGTGGTAGGCATGTGTGAAACCAGTGTTTCTTGGTATAAGGTAGGCTTGTATCTTCGGAGGTTGGAATAGAGTACCGCTCGCCAGTTGGATTGGTTGTGTAACCTTTGTAGTATGGCTGATGACGGCGCTTCTATTCAGGACGTGAGAGCACCGCTCGCCACCAGTGTATATTGTTATGGTATGGTTGAGTAACCGTTAAATATGGTTACGTAGGGAAGTCTTAATGTGGCGAGATAGACTCCAAAGCGGGAGCTTTCTATTTATTAAACAACAAGAGTTTCAGGTTACACTACAAATGGAATGGCCCTTTGGGCTAAATACAATAAGTACCAGGCCTTGACCTAGGGCACGATAGCTCTGACCTCCGGCCGGTAGGTTCGTGACCTACCCAGCCTCTGGCAGTAGGTTCTTCACCTACTCCAGCTCTGGCAACATTACATGGATGTCATAGAATATATAGGGTTAGAAGGGTTGCTGTAAGCAAAGGCGTTAGTCTCGTTAATCTATGGATTGGGGACGGTTTAGATATATAAGGGTTAGTTGTATAATTGGTGGAGATTGTTAGGTATATTATATCTATGTTAGTTTATGCGTAATACACTAGGGCAGTTATAATAAAAGGATTTATGATACGTTAGTCTGGTGACACTAGGCATCTATACTTGTTTGTCTTCAAATATGCTGTGTTAGGGGTGCATGTCGTGGGAAATGCAAAGTAAGCAAGAGGAAGTCTCGCTCTGTTGCAAGCATGTGGATCACGTGCGTGGTGGGTGATGGTTAGTAATGGAATGGATACATTAATGCTTTAGTTTGTGTCATTTATAGAACTATGTTGAACAATCTTAGTCTAAGGTTTTCACACACACTCTTTCTCTCTGTTTCTCTCTATATCTCTTTCTCTTCTATTTCTCTCCTTCTCTCTTCTCTCTCTCTCTCTCTCTCTTCCCTCTCTTTCTTTCTTTGTCTCTCTTTCTCTCTAATTCTCTCTCTCTCTCTATAACATCTGAGTGTCAGAGTGCATTTGTGTGGATCTGTTGTATGGTGCAGGTAGTAGGTTGTATATCATCATCACCATCATGATTCTATAGCAGGGCTATACCTTTTTGGGAAGGCAGGGAGGCCAACTCCCCACCCCCCCTCCCAAGAGGGTACAGTTCTGTAAAGGTATAGTAAATACTCACTTTGTCAATAAACAGTCCTCTTATATTTGTGAATATATTAATCAGTAGTGTACTACAGCATTGTGGGTTCATAGGGATTGCAGTTAATGGTAAATGATGTTTTCAAGGGGATTTATAGAATTCGTGAATATCAGGAATTAGCAAAGGGAGTTGGAACCTAACCTTTGGCAGATTGTGGGATTCCACTGTCTTGACAATATTAAAGTGGTATTTCACTATATTGGTGAAGATGGAGTATTATGAATACTCAATGAAACTCCTGTTTGCTCCAAATTGGAATGAAATACATGAAAATGGTGTGATCTCCTCACAAACGGAAAAATATAAGAAAAATCAAATCCAAGTGGCTTAGAACATCGCTAATTGGACGAGAGGTCAAGAGCAGAGGTGGTTTGAGGCTGCCTGGCAGAATTAGTTCATAGTAAGGGCTTACTACATTAAATTTCCTTCTTCAAAAAGTATTTTATGAGAAGGCACCATCCTAACTCTTTTGAGAGAGGGATTTTTTTATTTATTTATTTTTATGGTAAACCAGATTACAAAAAGTGTAGCCAACAAATCATATGAGGAAAGATTAGACAACTTGGGATTGCCCAAAAGAAGAGAAAGTTGTGATATGATTACAGTCTTAAGAACCATGAAAAGTGTGGATGAGATTGAAAAAGAGGATCTATTAGTATGGGAGAAAAGAATATCAAGAGGACTTAAGGGACTGTGGGAAGTGCTTATAGGTGAACGTGTCATAAAAGTTGTTCAATTTCTTTGGTGAACTTATGTATACTTACTCTATCGGAAAGAGTATTATTGCATACTAAATTGTTTTAGTAACGTATATATTACGTGTAGTTAATTTTTTTCTTTCTTTTTTTTATGATAGTATCTGTAATCATTAAAGTATCCACAGGCATAGGTAATCAGCCTACTATGTAGGAAATGAAAGATTAGAGTCTTGGAAACAACTTAATCAAGTTATATTTTTTCCTACTCTCTTTTATTTTTTTTTATAATTTTTTTATTTTGAATAGTAGAAACTTCAGTGAAAATCTGCTATGATAAATTAGAAAAAAATAAGTTACAGTTTCCTTTGTTTTTTTTCTGATCAAATTAAAGAATTACTCTTTCTCTTTACAAATTCGAAAGAATGAATGAAATCGGACAAAAAGAAACAGAGATATGGCTATTTAAATATAAAAAACATAAACTTTTCAGGAGAGGCATTTAAAGTTTAAAGGAGCGCACCGGCCGCGTACTCACTCGTGACATTGTCTATTTTTTTACGTTTCCGTTTAAAACTTTAAACAAAACTGAACTGGCTATCGAAAATTTGACTTAATTTCAATATACAGAATGTTTTTTCATGCAATGGGGTTGCCAGATGTCGCCAATAATTTATCTATTTCATTTTATATATAAGAACAGAAACGGAATTGAGCTGTAATATTTGGTCGAAGTGTTACAGCCATCATAGAGAATATTTAGAATACCTGTTGGTAGAAAAAAAGATAATACGATCGCATGCATGACTGGTAGGCTAACAGATACGCGACAGGGCGACATCCTTTCTCCTTTAGCTTTGAAGAGATACTGAGATCCTTGTGGTGATTGACGATTAGTGTTGGGCAAGTTGCCAGATATCTCCATATATATTAATTATAGTAAACAAAACAGAACTGGGTATCAAAATTTTGACTTTATTTCAATATACAGAATGTTTTTTCATGCAATGGGGTTGCCAGAGGTTGCCAAAAATTTATCTATTTTATTTTATATATAAGAAAAGAAAGGGAATTGAGCTGTAATATTTGGCTAAAGTGTTACCACCATCATAGAGAATCTTTTGAAATGTTTACCTAAAATTCGTTGATTTTCCAGAATTTTTCGTGTTTTCGCGCCCTACAGTCCCTTAACAAGAAACTTAAAGATGAAATATATAAAGGATATTAAGACTTATTATTGCCCACTTCATTGTATTTTATTTGTGGAATAATCTAGAAGAAATAGTCCAGAAAGACAAGACAAGTAAACTGAAAGCAAAGTTTGATCATTCGAGATACAGAGAGAGGACTCTGTGAGCATGTCCTATATTAGGTAAACACACTTACACAAATGTAACTTCAGGTATCCTTTTACTCAACATCTGATAATCTTGAAATGTCATTTGGAACTAAGAAAATCACAAGATTCTATTATATCAAGGGTTTTTTCTAAACCCTGTAAAACTACTAATGGATAAGCCTTACAAAGTGAGCACTCTCCTTTCTTTGTGTATACAGTCACTTCCCTAAATATGTTGAGCTACCTTGATGAATTTTCTGACCAAATTCTTATCTCCTCTCCCTTGCATCCTTCTTAAAGTCAGAGATAAGGCAATATAATAGTTCACGTGAATTAGCGAGATCTGAGCTAAAGTTCTCTAAGCTTGTATTGCCCAAGAAAAATGAAGCACACTTTTTCACTATTAATATTACCAGATCATAACGATATGATTCTATCAGCTGTGATAATATGACTTGCAATGTTATTTATACAAACTAGAGCCATCCATTTGGATAGAGCAAGTACAGCTCTTAGCCAAGACAGTGCTGGAGTTAAATGATGCATTGTGTAATTAACATTATGACCAAGCTTTTTTCATTGTATTTACCTGATTGTAGTGTACAGGAAAAGAGCAAACCTAGTTGGGTCCCATCTCCTACTCCCCAATGTATTATACGTAGCCACAAATTCATGTACAGTTCCAACTTAATTTATACCCTTGATTTCCAATTATCATATTTAGATTTGAATTCATGTATTGTTTGAGCTTGTGCTATATCACTTTCTAATTTTTTCTAAGTATTTATGCATCTATATAGAAAACTACTTCTTCACAACATTTAGACATGTGGTCTTTCTTAATTTGTTCCCATGACCTCTTAAAGCCTTTCTATCCTCATTCAAGAGATCTCTTCTGTCAGAGCACTCTATCCCCTTTAGTGACCTGAAGACTGTAATCATATCACCTCTTTATCTTTGATCCTTCAAAGTTGGCAGACCCAGTGCTTTTAGCCTTTCTTTGTATGATTTATCAGCTAGGCTGGGGACCAGTTTGGTTGCTGCCCTTTGTGTATTTGTATTCTATTGATCTTGCTTTATCCTTCACTTTGTTTGGGGACCATACCACTGAAGCCTGTTACAGTCTTGGATGGATCAGGGTTTTGATGAGTTTTTTTTTTTTTTTTTTTTTTTTTTTTTTTTTTTTTTTTTTTTTTTTTTCTTTTCCTTCTTTTCTTTTCCTTCTTTTCTTTTCCTTTCTTTTCCTTCTTTTCTTTTCTTTTCTTTTCCTTCTTTTCTTTTCCTTCTTTTCCTTCTTTTCCTTCTTCTCCTTCTTCTTCTTCTCCTCCTCCTCCTCCTCCTCCTCCTCCTCCTCCTCCTCTTCATCCATACAGTGAAAAGACACTATCTCTTGCACCAGTCTATGTCTCTCCCACAGTCCTGGTGATGTGTCTGTCAGGTGACAGGTTGTCTTTTATCAACACTCAAATATTTGTCCTATTTTGCTCTTGTAATGGGTTCTCCTCCCAAGGAATAGTTTAAGATTGTATCCTAAGTAGTAAGGATTTATACTTACTCCGTTAAATATAATTTATATGTATGGTAGGTATTAATTACATGATTTTTAACACCAAAGACTTAGCAAGGAAAATAATAAACCCCTTTTATGGCTGTAATTGACTAATTTTATTTTGGTTACAGCCAAATAATTATGTTCAGCTGAGGGACACATCTAATTACTGGTTTAAAACTGATTTTGATTAATTTAATTGCTGTGATATATATCATACATGTTTTCTTCTAGGTGCAGCCAATCAATCTTATTCAGTTGAAGGAAACACTCCCATAGTCAAAGGGTTTAAGAAATAGTGATTATTTAGATTAAGAAGTGATACAAATCAGTTGGAGCTAATTTATTAGAAATAATTAAATATTACTGAATTACAGACAGTGATGCATGAAACACCTAATATTTGTAATTATTAGATAAAGCGGCAATAGCTAGTTCTACCTGAATTAACATAAATCGAGAAATAAGTGTTTTGTTAATAATAGTAGTGTGTTGATACTAACCTCATATAAACACAACAGGAAGATTGAAGCTTGGCATGGTGATGGGAGAGGGGATAGGGGAGGGGAGGTCAGGCGCCACTTCAATAGGTCCCAGCTCCTTGTTAGCATTGGCACCTTCCTTCCAGCGCAGATGCTCACTCCCTCACCCACTCAACCGCACCAGCTCGTTCTCCATTCTTGAACCATACCTTGCCTCTATTTCAGGTAATGCATGCTCATTCTGTGATTCCCTGGTTTAAGGTTTCTTTTTGAAACGGCAAACCAATGTTGTTTTGATGCTAGGATTTTCCTGTTTCTTTTCCTATATCAATAATGAGCATTGCATGGTTGATAATGCATTTCTGCCTCCATTAAACTTTAGTTTGGGTTTTAACTTGCATGTTGAGGAAACTATATACCATATCAGTTTTTTGTTGGTATTTTTATGTAGTAAGATCAGGGAGTCTTGTTTGATGCAGTTATAATAATATATTGTCAAATACAACCTCTTTAGGCTCAGAGAGTGAGAGTGGCAATGAAACATCTGAAAGTCCAGTGGGGCCAAAGGACATCTTGCAGTCAAGAGAAGATATTTTTTCAAATTCTCATCTCTGCATACGGAGAGGCTCAGTGCCACTCGATACACACAGTTGTATAGATAATACAGTTGAGCAACAGCAATCTAGGGAAGACTGTGACAGTATGAGGTAAGGATTTTTTTTTTTTTTTTTTTTTTTTTTTTTTTTTTTTTTTTTTTTTTTTTTTTTTTTTTTTTTTTTTTCCAAACATCTATTGAAGTAATATTTCAATGGAATACCTTTGTGCCCTTTTTTAACTGAGGGGTACTTTTTTCCTGTTGGGTAATGTCAGACACTTTTATCCAGCTGTGGTACCTCTGTAGTAATGAAGAGGCTAAACCGGTTTTAAACCCTTTTGTATTGGTATTAGTTGTTATTCTTTTTTTGGCTAATGCCAGGTGATTTTATTCAGCTGGATGATACCCCATCCATAACATAGGGATTAACAGTAGGGATAAGAAAATATTATCATAAATGCGTTTCAAAAATTATTTCCTGTTATCTGTGTTGGCACCAAAATCAAAGAAATAAGAGATGTTCTACAGATTTTGTCATTGAAATATAATTGTACTACAACTTGAGTTTCAACCATAAATCAGTTTGCTCCATTTGGAATTTATTACTGACTAAAGGTTATATATGCAAGCAATAAAAGCCTGCATCATCTTGAGAGTTTGCCATCCTGTGCATCATATGCATGTTTTTTTACATTCATAATTTTGATTCTAAACTGCAAGCTTAGCTTAAAAAATTTAGTGACCATATTTTAATTAGATTTTAAGTAACAGAAAAAAAATACAAGATACACTTGCAATCAATCCCTTTGCATCAGTTCTCTTGCAGGAGACTGGCCTGTATTTGGCACTCCCCCATCCCCCAGGTTTGCTGATAAACCACATAAGAAATTTTGTAGTATTGTCTGTACTGTGTAAGATGACACTCATTGTCTTCTGTATGAGGTTTCAGTGTGTGTGTATCCAAGCTTCTTCTTCTTCTTTTTTATATATATATATCTGATTTGTGATAGATTTAGCTGATTCATATTTAAACTAAAGACATTCCCAAGTGACTTAATTCAAAGTGGTATGATTAACGTAAATCGAGACATAAGTATTTTGTTCATAATAAAAATGTGTTGATACTAACCTTATATAAACACAACAGGAAAATTGAAGCTTGGCATGGTGATGGGATAGGGGATAAGGGAGGGGAGGTCAGGCACCACTTCAATAGGTCCCAGCTCCTTATTAAGTCATGAGGAAACCGGGCCTAGATGAGATTGACAAGTTTCATTAGACACTCCTTACAGCCTAAGAATCGTTCAGTGTCTCTTTATCAGTTGAATAAAATGTCTTCTTAAAGTTTGAATAAGCAATGTGTACCTACTGGCAAAATTTATATCAGTATAGAATTTGCACATGCAGAGATCTAGTTAAAAATAGATTTTTGGGTGTGAAGCCTGTCTGCTCACAAAGAGGGAGAAATGTGGCAGAATTTCATGTTATTAGATACACCAGCCTTGACTTTGAGGCTGATGTATCTAATAACATAAAAGTAAGGTGACGAGCTGTACAAGGGGAGAGAATGGTAGTAAGTAAGTCTTAAAGGAGAGAGACTGGAGGAAGTGGATGGTTTTAAGTATTTAGGGTCACATGTGGCAGGAAATAAGAGTGGGGTAGAGGTAGATTGTAGATTGAGAGAAGCAAATAAATAAGAGGGGTAGAGGTAGATTGTAGATTGAGAGAAGCAAATAAATAAGAGTGGGGTAGAGGTAAATTGTAGATTGAGAGAAGCAAATAAATGTCTATAGGGATTGGAAAGTGTCATGAGGATAAGCAATAACCAGGCAACCTTGAGAGAATAGAAATTGCAGCAACCAAACCGGTTCCCAGCCTGGCAGAAAGCCAAATGAGGAGAGAGTAAAAGCATTGAATCTGCTAACATTGAAAGATCAAAAAGAAAGTGGTGATTTGATTACAGTATTCAGGTTGCTAAAGGGAATAGGCTACATTGACAAAAGGGATCTCTTAATTAAGGATGGGAACAGATTGAGAAAGACCAAATGTCTAAAGGATATGAAGAGATATAGTTTGACCTACATATTCATAAATAGCTGGAATAGCTTAAAAATACATACATACATACATATACCAAGGCTTTTTCCCCCTTACAAGGGAGGTAGCCAAAAAAGGAAAAGGCATAAAATCATTCCCACCCATTCCATCCCTAAATACACTCCACACCCCCTCCACCCTCCCTCTTATCTTAGCACCTCCTGGATGACGGGTCACCCCTGCACCTTGTCCACTGCCCTGGGTCAGAAGCAGTGTCGCAAGTCACAGCACAACCACAGCAAGGCCGCTTCATTAAATCGGCAACCCCCCCTCTTCATCCCCCCATGCATAAAAGGAGAAGACGGGGAGAAATCCCTTCGGGCTGCATCAAATTTTGCTCACACATACTACCTCATCCCCCATCCCCCCGCCCATTCCACCTCATGCATCACAACATCATCCAAATACAACCATTCTCCATTCACCCCTGTCTTCTGTCCTCTCCCGTCCTTCCTCAACAGACATTCCCCTCTTCCCCAAACCCCCATTCACCCCATCCATCCACCTCATCCTTGGACGTCCCCTCATGTTCACTCCCTCCACATCTGCCTTCCATACCTCTTTTACTAGTCTTTCTTCACTCATTCTTTCCATGTGTCCAAACCATCCTAATATTCTTTCATCAACCCTATCTCCCAACTCCCTTTCCACCCCTGTTCTCCTCCTCACCTCCTCATTTCTAAATCTATCTAGCCTAGTAACCCCCATCATATTTTTCAGACACTTCATCTCAAACACCCAGCACCAAAAAGAATATTAAGAAACTAGAAAGATTACAAAGCGCGACAACCAAACTAGCACCGACTCTCGCCGAACTAACATATGAGCAAAGACTATCCAAACTGAACCTACCAACACTGGAACAAAGAAGAGAAAGAGGAGATTTGCTGACTATCTACAGAATAATGAAAGAAATGGAAGTTTTAGACAGGAACGACCTGTTAGTGTGGGACAACGGTAAAATGAGAGGACACTGAAAGAACCGAAAAAAGATAGCTATAGAAAAAACTTGAAAAGGAACAGTTTCCCACACAGAGTGATAATACATGGAACAAATTAGACAACAAAACAGTATGTGCAAACACTATACAAGATTTTAAGATAAAACTTGATGCGGAGAGATACAAAGACGGGTCACCATGAGCATAGCTCCCCT
Source organism: Oratosquilla oratoria (assembly GCF_046742065.1). Classification (NCBI taxonomy): domain Eukaryota; kingdom Metazoa; phylum Arthropoda; class Malacostraca; order Stomatopoda; family Squillidae; genus Oratosquilla; species Oratosquilla oratoria. The sequence continues at coordinate 56,021,968 of NC_134780.1, read as the reverse complement.
CCCGTATATTACAACTAGGTAAATACATTCAAACTCCTTCTCTCTTCCTCTCTTATGTTCCATGTTTCTGCCCCATACAGTGCTGTTGGCACAATCACTCCTTCATATAGTCTCCTCTTAGCATCCATTCCCAAATGTCTATTCCTCATTACACTCTTCAATCCACCAAGGCATTTACTTGCTTCTCTCAATCTACATTCTACCTCCACCTTCACTCCACCTTTTCCTGCCACATTTGCAACCAAGTATCTAAAACTATCCACTTCCTCCAGTCGCTCTCCCTTTATGCTCACTTCCAGTCTACTGCCACTTTCACTTCTTGTACATCTCATCACCTTTTACCCACATTTATCTTTAGTTTTCTTCTATCACATACTCTCCCAAACTCTGTCACCAACTTCCTCAATCCCTCCTCCGATCCTGCCACAAGCACAGTGTCGTCCGCAAACAACAGCTGGCTCACCTCCCACTTTTCTCCATTTTCTTTAACCATCTCCAATCCCTGACCCACTACCCTTGCATTTACCTCTCGCACTACCCCATCCATGTATAAGTTGAACAGCCAGGGCGACATAACGCATCCTTGACGAAGTCCCACCTTTACCTCAAACCACTCACTCTCTCCATTTCTAATCCTGACACAAGCTCTACTACTCTCATAAAAACTCTTGACAGCTCCTAGAAGCTTTCCTCCTATCCCATATATCTGCTTAACCTCCCACAGTGCCTTTCTGTCTACCCTATCGTAAGCCTTTTCCAAATCCATAAAAGCCCAAAAAACATCCTTCCCCTTTCCTAAAGCTTTCTCACATATTATGTCTTACCACAAAGATCTGATCTACACAACCTCTACCCGTCCTAAATCCAAACTGTTCCTCACCAATTACTCCCTCTGTTCCTCTCCTAATCCTCTCAATCAAGATCCTCCCATAAGCCTTCCCAACAACACTTAACAAACTAATCCCTCTGAAACTACTACTTTCACACTTGTCCCCTTTTCCCTTGTAAAGTGGAACTATACAGGCACTCCTCCAGTCCTCCGGCACTCTACCCTCTCTCCAGCAAACATTAAATAACCTCACTAGCCACTCCACCATCACTGTACCTCCTTTTTTTAGATATTCTGCATGGCATCCATCCAGACCAGGTGCCTTACCTGCTTTCATCATCATTTGAACAACTGTCTTCACTTCATCCTTCCTTATTTCTCCTCCATTTTCCTCACTCATCACGGTCATTTTCTTAGCATTTCCCGCTGCAGCTATCTTTCCCTCCCTATCCTCCTTCACATTTAGCAACTCCCTAAAATATTCTGCCCATCTTTCCCTTACTGCCTTCTCTTCCATTATCATCTCTCCATCTGCACCCTTTACCTTTTCTTTTTTACTTGATTCGCCTCCTCTTCCTCTCTTAATTTCTTTCCAAAACATCTTTTTATTACTTTCAAAATTTTCTGTCATACTCTTACCCCATTTCACATCTGCTCTCCTCTTTGCCTCCTTTACCTTTTGCTTTACTTCTCTTTTGTTTTTCTTTTTTTGTACCTCTCATATGACTCCCTCGTCCTATTTTGTAACCAAACTGTGAAAGCTCGCTTCTTCTCTTCTACAACCTTCTTTGTCTCCTCATCCCACCATTCACTACCCTTCCTTCTATTTCCTCCTGTCCTTTTTGTTCCACACACCATTCTTGCACACTTTGTGACTCCCTCCTTGAACCATCCCCATTCCTCCTCCACACCTAGCTCTACTCTACCCTTCACTCCCTCCCACTCCTCCTTCAGCTTCTTCTTGTACTCCTTTTCCTTTTCATTTAAAGAGTTCACTCTAAGCACCTCCCTACCTTTTGCCCCTTTCCTCTTTCTCCATCTATCCTCCACTCTCAACTTACCTTCCACCAAGAAATGATCTGATATTCCCCCACCCTCTCCCCTTAGCACATGTACATCCTTAACTCTTCCTATCATAATCCTATTTACCACTACATAATCCATTAACGCTCTATCTATCACCCTTCCATCCACCACCCTCTCCCATGTGTACTTATGCTCGACTTTCTTCCGAAACACTGTATTTGCTATCATCAACTCTCTTTCTAGACACATTTCCACCATCAACTCTCCACTACGATTCTTTCCTGGAACTCCACATTTCCCAACCACTCCATCAATTGGACCCTTTCCTACCCTAGCATTAAGGTCTCCCAGTACTATTACATTGACATTTCTCCCTAAATTCCCTATGCACTCGTTTAAATCTATCCAAAAGGCCTCCCTTTCTACTACACTCTTCTCACTGCCAGGCCCATATGCACTTACAAAGACCCACATCTCCTTTCCCAGTTTCACCTTCATCCACATTATCCTTGAGGAAACCTCCTTCCACTCCACTACACGTGTACCTATCTCTTCACTTACTAGAATAGCCACCCCTTCCCTCCCTCACCCTCTCTTCACTCCTGATAACCTCCCACTTACACTCCCAAACTTACACTCACCCTCCCTTTCAACTCAGTTTCACTCAAAGCCAACACATCCATCTTTCTTCTCACATACATACTACCTATCTCCCCTTTTACTCTCATCTGCACCACATCCACGCACATTAAAAGACCCAAACCTTAGGGTGCTGGTCAGAAAACTCCCAGACCCTCTTATGCCTTTACTTTTTCTTTTAGGAATGTCCCCTGTGGGGCTACAAGGAGAAGGATGCCTAGTCCCAATCCCCGTCCCTTTCTTCTCGTCTCTTACAATCCAAGTGGAAATACTTGGTGGCAGTATTCTTTTCCCCCACCACAGGGAATTCCCCCACCACAGAAAATGAATACTCAGAGAAATGGTACAGGACAGCAAACAAGGGGTTGGAGGACAGCATAACGGAGGGACAGTCATAGTATAAAAGTGTCATCATTTCTCTATGAACAAAGTTTTCCTCTATCATAGACAAAATGATGTGTGGCTCTGGTCTGTAGGGGTGCCCCATATAGACCCTAAAGTATCAACTGCATGCTACTTTGCCACAATAACAAGCAGCCAATACCCCAGACGGGGTATAGCTACATACATACATGCATACATATACCAAGGCTTTTTCCCCCTTTCAAGGGAGGTAGCCAAAAAGGGAAAGGCATAAAAACACTCCCACCCATTTCATCCCTAAATACACTCCACACCCCTCCCACCCTCCCTCTCATCTGAGCACCTCCTGGATGACGGGTCATCCCTGCACCTTGCCCACCGCCCTGGGTCAGAAGCAGTGTCGCTGGGGTATAGCTGGAATAGCTTAAAAAAAATATATATATATATAATCAAAATTATGCCTTTCTTTTTTGGCTACCTCCCTTATAAGGGTAAAAAAAGCCTTTGGTATATGTATGTACAATCAAAATTAGAACAAAACATGAATTCAAATCCAAGTATGATAATTGGAAAGTAAGGATATACAGTAACTAAAGTTTGAACCATACATGAACTTGAAGTTAGGCATGATGATTTGAGAGTAAGATACAAGACCCCCTTGCTTATTGCTCCTTTCCTCTGTACTACAATTGGATATATACGATTATCTAAATACATCTGATGCCAGTCTCGCCAAGACTACCAGTTATCAAGGTTACCAACTACTTAGACAGTATTTGAAGATTTGAATGTGAAATGATTACATGAATCGAACCTTACATGTACACTGAGGATGTTCACATTATGAACCTAGTACTGTGCCACATAAAAATTTTCATTCAAACGTTTGATTCCCATAGATCAGTTGGTGGTCAAGATCCATGAACTGATTATGTATTTACTTAATTGTTGTTGTTGTTGTTGTTGTCGTTCCCTAGACTGTCTGTCCGAGCAGTCCCGTCTCCCCAAGGAATGCCATAGCCGAAACTGGGTTTTCCCACAAATCCTTTATAGAGCGTATGTTGTGTTGTTTGCATGCATGATTGTGTATAATGCAGTCTTCCATTATGTGTTGTATGGTATGGGGTGAAGTGTTACATCCTGGGCAGCTGTTCACAATGCAGTCATCCAGCCTCTTCTGGTAGCTTAGAAGTGCTGGGTGGTGACCGCACCGCAGTCTGGCCAAGTGGACTCTGTCCTTTCGTGGGAGAGAGGATTCAGAAGGGTGGATATCAGGGGGTCTGGCATGCAGCAGTGTGTTGTCTTTCAGTGTGTTAATGGAGCGGTGAGTGATATGATTATGAATATGTTTCCGGAGGCTGGTATTTGGTGGTTGTGGAGGAAGAGAAGAGAGTATCTGTGCGTGATAAAGGTCTTTGGGTGTTGTTTTAATGTTTCTTGGTGTGTGTGGGTGTTCTGCTATGTAGTGTAGCGGGTGTAATGTGTTTGTGGTGGCTGCGGCAAGTGTTTGTGTGCCTCTCATGTCGAGGTGGTCCTTGACTTTGAGGACTTTTGTTTCATGGTGTAAATGGTCTGTAGGTGTTGTATTTGTGCAGCCTGTAATTGTTTTTAGGGCTTTGTTTTGTATGATTTGAAGGGTGTTGTGGTGTGTCTCACTGAGATTAGGAGCCCATGCAGGACTCGCATAATTCAACACTGAGCGTATGCATTGTTTGTATATTGTTATATTAGTTTCTTTGTTTTGTCCAAATGTTGTTCCAGTGATTGACTTAAGTGCGTTAAGTCTGGGTGTGCATTTGTTTTTTATGTTTGTGATGTGTTGTTTGAAAGACATGGATGTATCATATGTTACACCAAGAATTTTCAGTGTGTTTGTGTGTGGTATTAGAGTGTTGTTGATGTAGAGATGAGGTATGTATTTGTGTTCTTTTGTCCAGTTGGTGAGAAGTGTTGCTGTAGATTTGGTTGGAGCTATTTTGAGTCTGTTTGTGATGAACCATGTGTTGAGTGTGTCAAGGTATGGCTGGATTATTTCTGCAGCTTTGTCTGTGTTACGATGTGTGCATGTGATTGTTATGTCGTCTGCGTAGGAAGAGATTTGTATTTCTGAGGTGTCTGGCGTGGGTAAGTCATGCATGTATAGATTAAATAGTGTGGGGGATAGAACTGAGCCCTGTGGTACTCCATTCTTAATGTTTCTGATGTGCGATGATTGGCCATTATATGACACGTAAGCATTCCTACCTGCCAGATAATTGGCCAGCCATCTTTTGGTGTTATTGTGCATGTCTGTGTTATATATTTTATTTGTTAGGTTGTGGCGGGGGATAGCATCAAAAGCTTTACTAATGTCTAATGTTATAAGAAGTGTTCTTTGGTGGGGCCTATCTGAATTGATGCCATCTAAAATTCTTTGTGTGAGGTTTGTCAGAAGAGTGTTTGTGGAGTGTAGTGGCCTAAAACCGTGTTGTGAGTCAGCAAGGGGAATATGTGGTGTGACAAGTTTAACTTAAGTATTAGGCGTTCAATGACTTTAGAGGGGGTGCAGAGAAGTGTGATTGGGCGGTGCGATGTTGGGATTGTTAGGTCTTTATTTGGTTTTGGAATGGTGATTATTTTACCATGCTTCCAGATGTCGGGTATAGTGTTGTGTGAATAGCTGTAGTTTGCAATGTTTGTGAGTGCATGTATACCTTGTGGTCCAATGTGTTTTAGGTGGATGTTGCTTATGTTATCAGGGCCACAGGCAGATGAGTGCTTGAGACTATGTATTATGAGTTTTGTCTGACTGTCTATGAAGGGTATATAGTCTGAGTCTGTGGGAAAGTCTTTCTTACGTCGAATGGTGCGTCGGTCGTCAGGGTGAGAAGTGAGATGGCTTGTCTGTGCAAAATTACGTATGAGTGCGTTTGCCTGTTGTCTGTTTGAGGGTAGATTATCTGTTGTTGTGATTATTGCTGCGTGAGAGCGTGTAGTGTTACTGTTGGATAGTGTAATGCTGTTGAGTGTTTTGTACAATTTGCTGGTGTTTGTTTTGTGATCAAGTGTATTGATAAAGTTTTGCCAATTTTGTGTTTTTTGTTCATGTATTTTATTGGCAATCACAGTGTTTAGTGTTTGTATTTTGTCTGCTATGTTTTGAGGGATAGGTGTGGGGGTACCGTGTTTAAGTGTGTCACGTTGTCTGATGAGGCTTTGGATTTCTGGTGTGAAGTTGGGGTTGTGTGATTTTCTGTTGCCTCTAGGGATGTATCTCTTGTCTGCATTTTGTATGATTGTATTAAAAGTGTGCACAGCATTGTTTATGTTTGTGATTGGTGTACTGTTAAGTGTTTCAAAATGTTGTTCTGTCTCTTCAGTAAAAGCTTCCCAGTTAGCTCTCTTGTAATTGGTGTAAGTGTGTCTGTGGCCAACTGGGGTGCATCTTGTTTTGGTGGTGATGATGATTGGAAGGTGGTCAGAGCCAAGGGTTCCGACCACTCTCCATGATGTTGGGGTTAGGCAGGGGGAGCAAAAGGTGATATCAGGAGAGGAGGGAGTGTAGAGGGCTTGGTGTGGGATATGTGTATGATTATGTGTGTTGTTCATGATAGTCAATGAGTCAAACTGAGTCTGTATATCAAGCCCTCTGTCTGTGTCAGGGTTGTCGACATACCAGGCAGACGACTTGGCGTTGAAGTCTCCACCCATGATCAGGTTGGGGATTGAGGCTAGTTGGCTAAAATGAGGCCTGAAGGTGTCTGGAACTGTGGGGGATGATTGGGGGGGAATGTACATGTTAACTATTGTCAGTGTTGATTTGTTGCCTGTGCGGATTCGAATGGATTGGATTTCTGTTGTGTTATCTGTGGTAGGGAGAATTTTTGGTTGTGGCACTTGTGTCCACAAAACAGATGGAGTGGTGGATCAGGGTGATGAGTCCACCGCCATAGCCATCAGTCCGGTCTTGTCTGATGGTGGTGTAATTATGAAATGATGGTGTTTTGTGTGAGTGTCTTAGTTTTGTTTCTTGTAAAATCGCAATGTGTATGTTGTGTTGTTTAAGAAAGTGTTCAAGTTCATGTTTTTTCGTGTTAATACCGTCAATGTTGTGTTGTAATATGTTGATGTTGTGTGTTTTGTATGTGTTGTATGTTGCCGTTGGGGTGGTAGTGGGGAAGGTGTAGGATCTGGGTCAGAGGGGGGGAAAGGAGAGATCGGGGACAAAGGAAGGGGAGTACTAATCGGGGGTAAGGGCAGAGGGAAATTGGGAGTGGGTGAGGGTGCTGGCTGTGGTTGGGGAGGTGGTAGTGGGGTTACTGGAGGGCAGGTAGAACATGTCCAAGTGTTTGTGTATTGGTTTGTGTCAGCAAGTGATGTACAAGTGAGGTGGGCCCAGTTTTTGCACATATTGCACTGAACTGAGCCCTTTGTCTGTCTGCTCGAAGTAATGGGTTTAGAGCATGTTGGGCATGTGTATTTTGTGGTGGGCCCAGGATTGCTCTCTACATCTCCAGCTAAAAGTAGAAGAAGAGGGGTGATCGCCGGAAAATCACCCCTCAGTGCAAAAAAAACGTAATATTGCATGTTGGGAAAAAGGATTGTGGTACTCCCCAAGGTAGGCGTAGCTCCTCTTGGGGATCAGTGCCACCTGCATAGAGCCGGTGGCCAGGGGTAGTTGCTGCTGTTTGGCCCCCCAACTCTTGGGGTTGGGGGGTGGTCCCACGACGTAGACGCTGCAGCTCCAGGACCCATTGGAAGGGTAGGACGGTACCCTTCACAGAGGTACTTTGTCAAAAGATTTCTACAGATATAGATACACAGTCCACCCAGTCATCTCTGTGTTAGTACTGTTTTAATGCAGGGTGGTGACATGAACATGACATAAACAACAACTTAATTGTTGTATGTAGGGAAGGAAGTATGCCTATTGGGTCCTGATTCTTTTTCTCTATCTTAGCTTCAAGCTTGTTTATGGTCTTAGCATGGGTTATATCATCTCTTAAGTTATTCCAGCTGTTGATGCATCTTTACAAAAACTGTTTCTGCACATCTTTCATACCTCCAAATATACTACTTCACCAGGCTCATGGAAGTAAATTAAGACCACATGTCAAAAGTATGTGAAGAAATAAATTTTTCTGTATAGATGTATAAATATGTGGAATAGGTGATATATCCCAGCCTCAAACAATACACGAGTTTAAATCTAAATATGAGAATTAGGAATCAAAGATATAGATTAAGTTGGAACCGTACATGAATTTGAGTCTTGGTATGTTAGAAAATTAGAGAATAGGATACAGGATCCAATGAGCATTGCTCCTTTCCTGTTTACTACTATTAGATAAATAAAATATAACTAAGAAATCTCTCCCAAGATAAGTAAGAGCCACACTGACACAACCATGTTCATGTCACCATCCTGGATTAAAACAGTACTAACACAGAGATGACTGGGTGGACTGTGTATCTATATCTGTAGAAATCTTTTGACAAAGTACCTCTGTGAAGGGTACCGTCCTACCCTTCCGATGGGAGGAGTTTGTGACGTTAAACCATATCAATCATCATCAATCACCTCAAAGAAGATTACTGGTAATGTGGAAATTGGATAACATATGACTCAAGATAAGTAAACTCCACACAGAGGGATAATATAATTGTTGCCTAAAGATTCACCGAGTGGAAAACCCACTGCCCAACTGTGGCTGGTAATAGCCCTCAGAACCTCCCACATTGTATTTGTATTTCACATGTGGAAGGCTAACACCCAATGATTGTTCCTCTCCTAATACATTCAGCCAATGACAGAGAAATGGTCCCATACCAACACAACATAAAGAAATCTGTAGCAGGAAAGGCAAGTACTGTTGCCAGCCATTGTGAAGCTATGGGTTTTCCATTTAGTGAAACTTGAGGCAACAATTATTTTTATTAGCATTATTTGTATTGCGGAACTGGACACTTTCAATCAACTGGGACTCTTTCCTCTCTCTCTCCTCTCTCCTCCTTGACACACATTGAACAAACTCACCAATCACTCCATTATTACTCTTCCACCCTTTATCATATATTTTATATTACCCATTTGATTTCTTTCAATGCTACCCGTACATCCTCTCATAATTACCCTATTCTCCTCACCCATCACATTTTGTTTAATATCTCATGTAGTCATAAGCACAGCCTCTCAGTCATCCTCCACATTCAACCCCTTTGTGGGGTATTGACTTTGTAAGGTCTGTGTAATCAATACTGTAGTGAAACCCTTATGAACTAGTTATACAACAGTTTTATGATTGGAAACTGATCTCCCCTGTAGAAGAATGCTGATCTAATTGAACTTAAGTTACCCCTCCTTTTTGCTGCAATCAATCGATCTTTCTCACACCACCTCTATGACTTCACCTCTAGGGTGTGATTTTGTCATCAGGGATAGATAGTGCTGGTTAGAGATTAAGAGACATGACCCCATGGACATAGCTTCCTTCCTGTATACTACAATAAGGTACAAGTAGGTGAATCCAAATTGTGGAGGAGATATAAAAACTGCTGGAAAATATAAGGATGGCCTTTCACAACTGCATCACTACCCTCCCTCCCTCATCCTCCCGCCAGTCCACCACCAAAATTTGTGTGAAAAAATAACAATATAGCCTATCACCATGTCACTACCTTCCCTCCCTCATCCCCCCTACCGTCAACCCACCAGTCCGCAACTCTGTCTCATTGTCTCCTTTGTCCAGGCAGCAGTTTGGTCAGTTCAAAGTGATTGTTATAACTTTGTGTGTGTGTCCTCCAGTTCACGTGTCTGTGTGGTGAACTATGGCCCCCAACCAAGCAGCAACCTCTCATGACGAGTCTACTCCAAAAAAATTAAAGAAAGTGATGAATCTTGAAAAGGTGAAGCTGCTAAACAAATGTAGGGCGTGTAATATGAGCAATTTTGCTGTTGAAAAGCTATTTAACATGAGAGCACAATGCATTCAATAAAGAAAAATTAGGCGAACATTAGGGCAGCACTGGCATCTACTGCTCCTCCTTCTGCTAAGCAAGTGTCGCAGGTAAGAAGCAGTGTTATATCTAAGATGGAGTCTACTTTATATGTGTGGATAATAGACCAGAACAAAAAAGGCAATCCAATTAATAGCAATGCAATTTATGCAAAGGGAAAACATTGTTTGACAGTAACTAGTGATGAGGCTAGCACCAGTGCAGAACTAGACTTTCCTGCCACCACCCAGTCTGAATTTTAGCAAGGAAAGGATGGTTCAACAGATACAAGAGGTGTTCCTTGCACAATTTGAAAATGTGCAGTGAATCAGGTTCGGCAGATCACATTTCAGCAGCTGCATTCACTGGTGCTCTGAAGGAAATTACTGAAGAAAAGGGATACAGGCCTGAGCAGGTATGGAATATGGATGAAACAGGCCTCTTTCAGAAGAACATGCCTGTCAGGACCTTTGTCGCCAAGGAAGAGAAGAGTGTGACAGGGTTCAAAGCTGCTAAGGACCAATGCACATTAATGCTTTGTGCTAACACTACTGGCCACACCATCAAGCCAGGCTTTATTTATAAGTCTGCTAACCCCAGGGCACTTAAGGGACACAACAAGAATTTGCTGCCAGTGTTCTGGATGCATAATGTAAAAGCATGGACAACCAACACCATCACTATTGACTGGTTCCACCACTGTTTCCTAATGGAGGTACTGGCATATCTACAAGAGAAGGGTCTCTTGCTCCTAGATAATACTGCAAGTCACCCAGTGCCCCTTGATGGAATGTGCAATGATGTTGAGGTTGTGTTTATACCACTAAACACTAACTCCCTCATACAGCCTCTTTATCAGGGTGTGATAGCTGCCTTCAAAGCCAATTACATGCAGATGCATACAGAGGTTTCATGCTGCATTGGATGCAAACCCTGACTTGAGTGTCATTCAGTATTGGAAAAAAATTCACTATTGCTGACTGCCTCACAATTGTGCAGGAGTGCCTTAAGGATTTGTGCCCTCAGACAGTTAATGGTTGTTGGAGGGCACTGTGGCCGGAATGTGTGTGTGATTTCACAGGCTCTGGTCCTCAGGAAGAGGTTGATAATGCTATGAAGAAGACAGTGGAGTTAGCTAGGCTAGTTGGAGGTAGGGTTCAAGGACATGCAGGAGTATTAGGTGAGGGAACTGGTTGAAGAACATGCCATGGCCTTAAATGATGATCAACTGTTAGAGATTGTGCAGTCAGACAGTGAGGATGAAGAGGAAGCTAGTGTTGCTGAGGCTGATCACCCTCAAGCTCCCACTCTTGAAAAGCTAGGGTAAACAATGAGGATGACAGCACAGCTCAAACAATTATTGTATGACAGATCCATCTATGGTGAGAGCATTGAAGGTGATGAGCAATATTGATAAGAGCATTGCTCCTTACAAGACTCTTTTTGATGATATGAAGAGGAAACTGTCTCAGTTGCCAATGCCAATCACAAAGTATTTTACAAGGAAGCCTTCTGCTACCCCTATTGTCCCACCCGAACCTCAACCCAGGCACTCGACTCCTTATGTCATCCAGTTACACTCCACATCATCTCATCCAGTTATTCATCATCAGTAACTGCATGGCTAACTATCATCACCATCATCATCATCACAAGTAATAGTGCACTGAAACTTATGCAAGTGGCAAGTGTTTTGTTTTATTATTTATCCATAACATGTGCAATATTTCGTATTGTTTTTGGAATTTTATGAGTTATTAGGTTTATTTGATGAAGGAAACATTATTGTTAGGTAAAGGAAACCCTATTGTTATGTTAAGTAAACATTATTGTTACGTATGTGTACATGTAATATGTGCACCAAACATTTGGGAATTTTCAACTTTCATGAGGTTCTTGATCCCCTAACCTCATGAATGTTGAGGGCCTACTGTATTTCATATACCAGTAGGCATGAGTTGCGATGACCACATGATTGTTATGAATATGTATTACCACTGATGTTAATCTTTGCAGAAGGTGCCGGAAAGAATCAGCAGGTGGAATTGGCTTTCCAACCTTTGTAGAAAGAACTTTCCCCTCCATAGCTGGAGGCAGTGTACTATTTGGAGGTAGCATGGTGTATGGAGCTGAAGGCATGGAAGGCTCAGTCCCATTTCATTGGGAAGGCTCTCACAACCTCGGTAGAGAATTACCAAGGGTCTCCCATGGAACTGAGATGTTATCTGGATTTTGGAGGTATGGAAAATTTTATATTTTGTTTCTAGTGAAGAACAAAAAGTTTAAGCTGAAAAGTTATGCCACAGTTTGTAGCTTCATGATTGAAATCTTATTTCTGTGTTTATAGGGTATTGACCCCATAACTATATATAATCTGTACTACAGAAAAACCAATGATGGGCACCTCTATCAACTTCAGCTGTATTTCTTACACCTTTTCATAATGGCAACAATGAAGCTTTTAAGCTCTTCACTGTCATAACTATTATGGAACAAATTGCTAGTAACTTTGCAGTAGTTGGATTTGATTATTTGAATTACTGTACATTGTTGCTATTCAGGAGTTATGGGCCCAAACTCTCTCTTTATCAACTTCAAAAGTATTTCTTACACCATGTCACACATGGAGAGCTGACAACCTTCCTCTTGGTACTTTCACTTGGTGGCAGAAACAGTCCTATATTGATACAACACAGACAACAGAGTTCCTCCCCAGAGAGATCTGTGGTAGGGCCCAAGGACTATTGCCAGCCACTATTGGGTATTGGGTTTTCCACTCAGTGAAACTTGAGGCAACAAATATATTATTCCTTTGTGTACACTTCTCAGTAAAATGCTACTAAGTAAAAATGGGTAATATTTGTTCATTAGCTACAGAATTAATTACAGGTCACAATTGGATCTTGGATCAGCTGTTCCCCTGCAAGATGAGTCAGACAATTGCTCCTTCGGATCATGTGGAGGCCTGAGTCCCAGCACTGGTCCTGGCCTTTCAGCCACCCTTCCTCCAGAAGCTGCCTGCTCCCCATTCAGTACCCAGAGGAGGGGATCCCTTCCTTCTGACCTCTTCCATTCAGGTCAGTAACATTGTGAATATTTGTATAACAAGTTTATTTTACCATGATGCTTTATATTTTGTTTTATAGTGATTTAAGCTTCTGAATATGCAGTTTTAAGGCTCCCGCCTGGGACCAATGACAGGTGCTTGCACAGGTTGGTCCTACAACAAGGATATCAGGTGAATCTCCCTAGTGTATATGTTCAAACCCTCTTATCTTCCTTGGTTCTGTTTGGAGGTGCAGCCCTAAAGGGTTGACAGTCAATCTTCAGACTAGGCCCAAGATCTTTCTTCAATAATTTTATCTGTATTTCTTTTACCTGGAAATACAAGGAGAGCTGACAACTGGCATCAGCTCCCCTCCTTCTGCTACTTTCAGCCTGTGACATAGAAACAGTCCCAATGGGACAATGGAAAAATGAGAGGACATAAAAAGAAGCTAAAAAAAGATACATACATATACCAAGGCTTTTTTTCCCCTTACCAGGGGGATAGCCAAAAAGGACAAGGCACAAAAACATTCCCACCCATTTCATCCCCAAAAACACTCCACACCCCTCCACCCTCCCTCCCATCTTAGCACCTCCTAGATGACGGGTCATCCCTGCACCCTGTCCACTGCCCTGGGTCAGAAGCAGTGTCGCAGGACACAGCACATCCACAGCAAAAGATAATTACAGAAAAGATTTGAAAAAAAAGCTTCCCACACAGAGTGATAGATACTTGGAACAAATTAGACAAAGAAACAGTGTGTGCAAACACTATTCAAGATTTTAAGAAAAAACTTGATGCTGAGAGATACAAAGACAGGTCACCATGAGCATAGCTCCCTTCCCATATAATACAACTAGGTAAATACAATACAGTGCAGTATTAGTGCAATGTTTCTTCCCAGAGAAATATGTGGGAGGGCATGAAGACCATTGCCAGCTGTTGTGATGCTGCTGGTTTCTGGTCAGTAAAACTTGAGGCAACAGTTGAAAGTACAGACGCTCCTCAACTTACGTTTTAGTTACGTTCCGAACGGCCGAACGTAAGTTGTTACTGTACTATACATCCGTAAATTCTATTACTGTATCTTACAAAACACCCCTAAATCATTAATCATACACATAACATTGTAAAATAATAACATTAATTTCAAATAAATTAAATTCAAGCAACATAAATTGAGATGGTGGAGGAGGAGGCAAGGCACTTTCAGTCTGTCGTTTGTGCAATGTAAACAATGGACGCAGCATCATGCGTAAGTATCGTTTGAACTACGGAGAGCGCGCTAAACTAAAAAATTCACTCTTTTTTTTCCACTTTTTTAGTCAGTTCAAATGTAAAATCGAAAAAATGTAAAACAAATGAACGTAAGTAGAGGAGCGTCTGTACCTCCTTTGTGAGGTGCATTGGACTAGGCCCAAGACCTCTGTGTAACCAGTTATTTCTGCCATCTTTAACTCAAGGAGAGCAGACAACCAGAGCTGGGCATATTACCACTGGACAGGTAGGGCATTACTGCCAGACAGGTAGTGTGTTACCGAAAAATCTGGGGTGCATTTCCATCAGTGTGTATTATATACTTATGTATATATGTTTATAAAGTGTGTATTATGTATATATATATAGATTTTTTGGTAACACACTACCTGTCTAGTGGTAAGGCGCCCAGCTCTGCAGACAACAACCAGTGATTGACTCCCTCCTACAGATATAAGCATATACATGAAACAGAAAGGAAGGGATTAGTTTAATAAATTGTTTTTCTGGAAAAACCTTTCTATCTGTTTACCAAGAGGCTTCTTCCCCTTTATAAATGAGGTAGCTAGCCAAGGCATGCACCCACCCCACCTCCCATTGATCACCCATTTGCTTCCCTTTTATCTTAGCTCCTTGTAGATGAAGTGTCATCCCTATCCCCCACTCACTGCCCAGGTCAGAAACAATGCAACAAGACACAGCATATCCACAGCAGGGCAGGCCACTTCTTGTATGTGGCAATCCTCCATGTTCATCCACTCATGTGAAAATAGAGAAGATGAAGAGAAATCTCTTTGGGCCATGTCCATTTATTGTCAATTTACAAAAAATTCTCCACTCACACCTATCTCTTGCCCTCTCCCCTGCTCAATGGACCCTTCCTTTCACTCGAGGTACTCTGCACCCCATCCACCCATAGCAACATAACACAACTCTGGCAAAACCCAACCTTCACCTCAAACCACTCACTTGAAGAGACACTTGGAAGTTAATGTAAGCAAAAAAGTAAGATAAGATGTACAAGGGGTGAAGGTGGTGGGTTGGATGTGAGTTTAACTTCTTCAATACGGGTCAGATATTTGAGCACCTGATGTATAACAATTCAATGATGTATCACAATACGCAGGTTATAGAATATAAAGCTACAGCTGCAACACTTGTTCTCTTTCACTCAGAATGTTGATTAAGCCTCTTCAGAGAATACAGGGGTCACTTAGCTGCAACTAGAAAATAAATGAATATCAGGATACAGACACCAGCATCCTTGTAAACCCAACTAGGTAAATACTTGCACTTCATGATGCCAATGTTGGCGTCATCATATGCTAAGGGTTAAAGGATGAGAGGATGGAGGAAGTGGAAAGTTTTAAGTATTTGGAGCCATATGATTGTTATGGATTGTAATTAACTAGTGTTATACTTGTGGGCAGTCTTATGCCATTAGTCATGTATAGCAGGGGATGGAAGAGTAGAGATGGTGAATCATAGAGTAATAAAAGCAAATAAATGTGTGGGGAAATGTAAAATGTTATGAGAAATAGGTATCTCAGGATGAACACAAATAGAAGACCATGAAGGAGTGATTGTAACCACAGCACTGTATGACTATATGAAGTAGAGACTTGGAATTTGATGGAAATAGGAAGTAGGAGCTTAGGTTGCAGGGCCCTGCTGTGCATGTGCTGTGTCTTGCTACATTGATTTTGACTGAAACAGAGGGGTAGGGATAGCTCTTCATCCATAAGGAACTAAGATAGAAGGAAAACAGTTGGGTGTTTGATGGGAGTGGAATGGGGGTGGATTCCCTTGGATGACTACCTCCCTTATAAAGGGGAAGAAGCCTTCTGGTATATAGATAGAAAGTAGGATTTTAACCTCTTCAATGTGAGTCAAATTCTCTCTCACAGAATCAGATGCCTGAGGTATGATGATTCATCACAATACTCACATTATAAAATATAAAGTCACTGTCACTGAGTGATGATAAACATAGAAAACATGACCAAGCCAGTTCACAGAATTTGGTGGTCACTCAGCTACAACTACAAAATAAATATAATCAAGACACTGACACAGCTACAGAAGAGACCTGAAAAAATAGCTTCCCACATAGAGTGATTGATGCCTGGAACAAACTAAGCAGAGAAAGAGTGAATGCCAGAATTATACACGATTTTAACCATTTCCATACGGTGACGCCTACGTAGGTGTCATGAGCAGCAAGTGGGTACGCGATGATGTAACCTCCATTCTCTATAAACTGGCTTCATCATATTTTCTATGGTTATCAAAATTCACGGGTGAAAGAGAACGAACGATTGAGCACTGACTTTATTTTCTATAATGCGATTATTATGATGCAACATCGCACGTCAGGCAGCTAATGCTGCCAGACGTGCGATATGCCCCGGAGTGAAGAGGTTAAGAATAAACTGGATGTGGAGAGAAACAAAAACAGGTCACTATGAGCATAGCTCTCATCCCATAAAATACAACTAGGTAAATACAGGCATCCTTGTATACCCAATGGTGTCAATATATTTACCTAGTTGTATCTTACAGGAAGGGAAGCTACTGTCCTTTTTGAGTTTCTTTTCATGGCCCCTTATATTTCTCTTATCCTAATTTAGTAAGTCTTCTCTATCAAAGACTTCCATGCCTTTCATAATTCTATAGATCATTAGCAAGTTCCCTCTTTCTCTTCTTTGTTCCAGAGTCAGTAATTTCACTTTTGACAATCTCTCCTCATATGACAGATTTTAAAGTGTTGGGGCTATCTTTGTAATTGCCGTCTGGATTCTTTCAATTTTCTTTATATATCTTTTTGGTAATGGGTGACCATAGTGTCGCAATATACTCCAGTCTAGGCCTTATCACTGTACCTATTTTATATTGTCCTGTTATTATTATTATTATTATTATTTTATTATTATTATTTTTTTTTTTTTTTTTTTTTTTTTTTTTTTTTTTTTTTTTTTTTTTTTTCCAAAATCCTATTATGCTACATTTCTTGATGTTGAAGTCTACTTCCCACTTCTGACTCCATTTCCAAACCTTATTCAGATCTCTGCAGCGATTCACAATCCTTTTCAGTATTCACTTTCCTTAGCAATTTTGCATCATCTTCCCAAGTTGAACTCTTTTCTCTGAGCACTTCCCTCATTTTCCTTCCATGCAAGAAATCCTCCACCCAGTATCCCTCCTATGGTTTCCAGTTTTCTTAATAATTTTTTATGTGGTATTTTGGGTGGGGGGATGGGGGTTGAGGTAGTATGCGTGAGCAAAATTTGATGCAGCCCGAAGGGATTTCTCCCCGTCTTCTCCTTTTATGCAATGGGGGATGGGGGGACGGAGAGGGGGTGTCGCCGATTTAATGAAGTGGCATTGCTGTGGATGTGCTGTGTCTTGCGACACTGCTTCTCACCCAGGGCAGTGGACAAGGTGCAGGGATGACCCGTCATCCATGAGGTGCTAAGATAAGAGGGAGGGTGGAGGGGTGTGGAGTGTATTCAGGGATGGAATGGGTGGGAATGATTTTATGCCTTTTCCTTTTTGGCTACCTCCCTTGTAAGGGGGGAAAAAGCCTTGGTATATGTATGTACTTTGTCAAAGGCTTTAAGTAGAAGAACACAATCAGCCCATCCATCCCTTTCTTGTATTATATCTATCAGTCTTGAGTAGAAACAAATCAAATTTGTGGCACATGATTTTCCCAGTCTGAATCCAAATTGCCTCAGATTTAGTATATTGTTTTCTTCCAAATGTTCTATCCATGTGTTCTTAATAACTTTTTCACAAATTTTGGCTACAGTGCAAGTAAGGGAATGTAGGCATCATTGTATGGAAGAGGTTAATTGTGTTCGAGATAAAGTATTTTAGAAGTATGGTGGGGGTTATGAAGATGGATAGAATTAGAAATGTGGAGGTGAAGCAGAGAGTGGGAGTGGAAAGAGAGATGGCAGATGAGGTTGATCAAAGAATGCCGAGATGGTATGGACATATGGAAAGAGAACATGGAAAGCAGAAGTGGATGGATCATGTGAAGAGGGCATTGAATCCAAGAGAAATATCTTCTGAACAAGGAAGAGACAGTGTAAAACATAAGGTGAATGGGGAATGGTTGTAAATGGATGAGGAAATAATGCAACCTGAAGGGATGCCCTTGTCTTTTCTATATTTCTTGAGTGGATGAAGGGAGGGTCACCATAATGAATCACTGGTGATACCAGCTCTGGCTGGTGAGCCCTACTGTGGAAGTGTCATGTCTTGCTTCATTACCTCTGGTTCCAATAATATGGCAGGGGATAGGAATGACCCTTTATCCATGAGGTGTTAAGATGGGAAAGACATTGTCCTTTCCATATGATAATGCTGACATTGGCATCATGAGGTGGAAATGGGTATATGAGGATAATGGCATCAACATCTTGATTATATTTATTTTGTTGTAGCTGAGTGACCCTTGTATTCTGTGAACAGGCTTGATCATATTTCCTGAGGTTACCAACATTCAGGGTGAAAAAGAATGAGTAATACAGCTGTAACTTTATATTTTATAACAAGCATATTCTGAGGCTTTACTGAATCATCATATATCAGGCAGCCAATGCTGTCTGCAAAATTTTGACTCGTATTGAAAAGGTTAAATGGGTTTTTGGGTGGGTAAGGGGTGGGTGGATGCTTTGACTTAGACACCCCTTTTAGAAGGGGGAAGGGCCTTTTGGTAAAATGATTAACTGTATTTTATAAAACAATACTTTTGTAACAGCCACAAGTGTGAAAAAAGTGGTGTTGACTGAAAATGGAAATTCACCATCTTAACACATTCATGTTTGAAAAATTCAGGGGGATATAACCAAAATTTAGATTTAATTTTCATGTTCATTTTGATATGTGTAATAATTTCTATATCATTACTTTTTTATAATTAAATTGTGTCAACTAATGTTAGCCATCTTTGTTTCATGGCAGGGGACCTCAGTGTGTGGAACAGGATCAGACCGTAGACGTGCTTTCTCCTCCCACTCCCAGGCAACCTTCTCAGTTTCTCCTTTCTTCCAGTGGCTACTGCGTAGTGCCAAAGGGCTATCTTCCAGTGTGTGTGAACCTTCAATTGGACTTCAGGGTTCATATAGCCCGAAAAAGTTGTGAGTGAATTGAGGGAATGCAGATAATCTCGTATAGAAAATATATTCAAACAGATAATTAACTGATGTGAGTGTGTGTTTTTATTGAAGTTACAGCAGAACATAAGTGTGTGATTAAGACCTGCGGGAATATTAGCTATTACTATAAGCTGTTGAAAATTGAAGACAAAGCTCAAGGTAGTTCCTTGATGCACTCTGTCCTGTAATTTTAAAGATTTTAGGTGACAGCAGTAGTGATTTAGTGGATATTCATAGTGTACGTATGCATCAAACCATCATGATATTGTATGTAGGCAATGATTGGATGAGTGAAAGAGCCTCCAGTTTTATATTACCATATATAGTACATTGCAATTATGTGTTTTCAGAGATTGTTTTCATATATAATTACATACAGTATTTTCAAGTACTATGTATTAAAAAGAAACATTGATGTGTTCTCAAGTTTCGTTTTACTAAGACAGTTAAGGTGGATGGGATGTTGTATTCAACTGCCATAGAAGTCACAATTAACAGATCTTTAATTTTTTGTATTTTATATGAAATTGAGTCTATAGGAAAGAAATGTACATATTTTCCATGAACTTTGTACAGTTGTAAGATGTTCATTGTTAAACTAGACGGTGTCATTTTTTTTGTTTTTCTTCTTCTTCTTCTTTCTTTTTCTTAATTTACTAGCTAAGCTATAAAATGCAATCTCAAGTTTGCTAGATCCAGAAATAGTGTATGGATTTTCAACTACCAGTGTAAAAATATCAGTTTTATGGTCATCTGGTCAAGATGACCTCAGAGCCAGCATGAAATTTTAGACTTGAGTTATAGGGTCAGAATATCCATATGATACTGGTAAAGTAGGAGTATGGACATTATAAGATGGCCCAGATATTTTTTTAAAGAAAAAGAAAATGGTTGATATAGCATGGTTTAGAATAACAGTTAACTATATAAAGACTTAAGTTTTTAAATTGTACTAGAAATATAATGTATCAAAATACCTTTAAAGTTCATATTTGAAGTATGTCAAAAAAAGAAAAAGAAAAAAAAAAAGAAAAAAATATACTGGAATAAATTCTGCTGATATCCATATGACAAGAAATTGTTAAGTGTTTGTGTTTATCTGTCATACACGTGTTATTAGTAATGGGAACAATTTGGAAGATCAATGTCTTTCCCAATGTGTGGATGTCCAGACAATTAGCTAATGTGCTCTTTTATTACGTAATAATGAATGTTGCCAAGCTCCTAGTGGAATATGCTCCAATCATGAGTGTTTTCTGATAATCAAATGTAAGATTCATACTAAAGTAGATATTTTTATTTTATATGTGTATAAGACTGTGGGAAAAGTGTGTTTATATTGTTTGTATCTATGACTAGTGAGAGTATATGTTTCAACAATAGGTTTAGCTATGCAGTAATGATATGAGCTCATGTAGGGATGGGAATGCACAAGGGCTTCACAATATGCAAGCATTTAGGTATTAGACCCCCTCATAATTTTTTTGTTTTACTTAGCAGTGTTGAAGATTATAAACAGATTAAAGGAGTCTTATATCTTCAGTTAGGGGTCCTCTTCTAGGTACATATATTTTGTTAAGCAACAATACTAATTTGACAAAAAAAATATCAAAGTTCTTTATATTCGTCATATCCATTTTCATATTTGTACTTGGAAGGCAGAAGGAATCACCTTTTTTACTTCATCCTAACTTTGCCCTGCCTTGACCTGAGGATTAATTGGTTTATTTAGCCTTCAGATTAATGTTTATACAAAAAAAGAAAGAAAGAAAAAAAAAACTTAGGTAAGTTTCATAAAGTTATAGGTAATTGCATTAGTTCTTTTTGCAATTGATTAGTCACAAGTATACTTGATAGTTTTAAGAAAACAAAAGCAAATATGATTGTTCTTTTATAGTAGTGAAGGCACCTTGAAATTAAATCCAGTTGTTTTAATCTTTGTATTATTTTGATGTATTTAATATATCAAATATTGATGGCCAACCTGAACAGATAGTTATCATGTACAGGTGCTAGGAGTCCAGTTTAGATTTATTGCCACAGACTGGAAAAAGATTAAAGGGAAAAAAATGTACTATGTTCAGACTTACTTATATGAGTTACATGAATTGCTAACACCTTGACTGACTGTGGACAGTTGTTAAACATAACTTGGGAGATTATCAAGTAACATCTTACATGAGATGTATACAATAATTTGAAAAATGTAGCATTTTGAAGAACTGTAAATTAATTTTAAAAAATTAGCACTATGGTATAAGCAAGCTAATCAAGGGCATTAGAGAAGAAAAGCTTTGCCAAGTTAGTCTGAATATAGTGTTTTCCTTTTGTACAAATTGGAGAAACGGGATTTGCATTTTTATTTATTTACCTATTTATCTTTTGTGAGGGATGTAAAATAAGAAATAAGTTAGAATATATATTTATGTAGCATTTATTTCCATGAATTGGCAAAACTGTTTTGTAATTGCATTTCTTCCTCATGTATAATTTGTATCCTGTAGTACAAGGAATTGTTGAATCATTTGAATCCTGATAACTTTACTTTTGATTAATTTAATTATTTGCCAGAATCCCTTGGAATACAGAATGATTCTTGCATTTGTATATATATATACATATATATATTTTCTTTCAGTAACCTTTTGCAGTGGCTAAAGATTTGGGAAAGAATTAAATTGGACAATGATCATTGAACCTTCAGTATTATTACCTTAAGTCATTTTGTAAAGCCTTTGTATTTCCTTGTCTTGCTGCATCACTTTTGAGCTAAGGAGTGTGGTGGGGAGGGACAGGAATAAACACTTGATCCACAAAGTGATAAGATGGGAGGGACGACAATTTTTTTTTTTTTTTTTGGGGGGGTGTGTGGAAGAAATATAGGGTGTGTGTATGCATTGATTCAGTCATGTTCCTATAAGGAGAAAAAGGCTATTTGAGATATGTATTTACCTAATTGTAGCATACAGGAAAGGATTTATACTCGTGAGGCCTCATCTCTCTTTCTCCATCATACCTAACTTTGCAATGCCTGCCAGATTCTTGGAAGCTGTAAGTCTTCTGCAAGAGAGACCTGGGATAACAGATTGATTGATCGAAATTGTTAATAGATTTAGCTGGGGTAGTTTCTAAGCCATTCAAGGAGTGAAAGCATCAACAGTTTATTTATTTATTTATTTTATTTTTTCCAGCCTCCTCCTCCCCCTCCTTCTTCAATTTGTTCCCATAAATGTACACTTTAAACCCACTAACAGAGAAATAATATTATTTCTCCGATAGTGGGTTTAAAATATACATTTACAAATGTGTTATAACATTACAGTTTCCCCTTGTTCCCATTACTTCCTGACTCGTTCATAGAATCTCCTCAGAAGTAGAGGAATGGACATTTTATCACTTCCTCCTAAAAACAGCCAAAAATGGTATGTGGAACAAGGAAAATGGGAGGAAACATGTAATTTTCGCAGGAAAATTAATTTTTCCCTGATACAAACCTGAGGTACTCCTTACCCAAGGATACGCGGCGCGTTTCTACCGCTAACACTGTGTGTGCTTGAAAACACCTCACTCCGAGGGTCTGGGCAACCATTATCCTCAGTAAGGGGCCCTCCTGGGGCAAGGGGGGCCCCCCTCCCCCCACAAGGGTAGGAGGGTAGAAGCTCCATTGTCTGAGCCAGGTATGAAATTAGTCACGAGGGTTGACAGGCCAGGGAGAAGGAACTACTAGCGGGGTGGATGAGGAGGGCCATTAGAGGTAAGGAGTACCTCAGGTTTGTATCAGGGAAAAATTAATTTTCCTGCGAAAATTACATTTGTTCCGAAGAATACAAACTCTTCGGTACTCCTTACCCAAGGAGACTTGGACTTAGGGGGGAAGGAAGTATTTGTCTAGCCTGGGAAACCTTCATAAGGAGAAAATGTAGAGTGCTAAGATCTACGTTGACCAGACCCTTATACATTCCCCGAAACTGTGAAGGGCACCTGGATCTGTTCCCAGAGTGGAGACAGACCGGGCATACTCACTTTGTGCCCCTTGTAGGGCTCGAACTGATTCCCTTGGAATGCTTGAGAGCCCTCGGTGAGGTAAGGGAATGTAGGAGTATGAGAAGGACTTGAGATAGGTATCCCCGTGGTTGCCGATCCAGAACTTGGATGAGGCTTCAGGGTTGGCTGTGTGCCATTGGTACGGGGTATGTTATCTCAGGACTTCTTGGGCGGCCACTATGGGGCCTAGAGAGAAGGTCCCTAAGGATTCCCACATGACATCTTTGAGGTAAAAGGAAGTGAACGTAGTCTGGGACTTCCATATACCTGCTTGAAGGACCTGGTTGACTGACCGATTCTTTCGGAAGACTAGGGAGGGTCCTATTGCCCTGAGGTCATGAGCTTTTGCTCCAGGGTAATCCGTGGGGCTCGAGGCGTAGGCCCTGCGGATGACTTCCTTGATCCAGTAAGAAATGGAAGTCTTAGTGACGGGCTTGGGTGTACCCCTGGTAGAGACGAACAGTCTTGGCAAGTCTGGTCTAAGATGCTTCGTTCTCTTGAGGTAGGTCCGGATAGCACGTACCGGGCATAGGACCATTTCTGCATGTTCGCCCCCTACAAAGTCGTCCAAGGAAGGAATACTAAAGGACCAGAATCTAGGGTCGGCTTTGGCCGGATCCTGGTTTTTGGCAACGAATTGGGGCAGAAAAGTGAAGGAGACCTCTTGCCATCCTTTCGAGTGGGCGACTCGATAAGAGATGGCATGCAACTCCCCGACCCTCTTGGAAGACGCCAGGGCCAAGAGAAAGACTGTCTTCAAGGTGAGGTCCTTGAAATTAGCATCTCGGAGGGGTTCGTAAGGGGGGCCCCGCAGAGCGTTGAGGACTAATGCCACATCCCATGGAGGAGAAGTGATCTCCCTGGGGGGGCATGATTTTCTGAAATGTCTGAAGAGCATGGAAATTTCTGGAGACAGGGCTAGATCCATGCCCTTCAGAGAAAACACCTGATTAAGAGCTGCCCTATAGCCCTGCACTGCCGAGAGGGAGATCTTCTTGGACTTCCGGAGGAAGTGGAAGAAGGAGGCAATCAGAGGAATGGTGGCTTGCTCTGGGGCTATTGCTCGGGAGTGGCACCATTCTGCAAAAGCATTCCACTTCCCTTGATAAAGGGCAGCTGAGGAAGAGCGAATAGGGGAGGACATGTCTTCTGCCACTTCTTTGGGGAAACCCTTCTCTAGGAGGATCCGAACCATAGTCTGAACGCGTGAAGTGCCAGGGCTGACGGGTTCTTGTGCCAGGCCCCATTGACTGGTTGATGTAGAAGGTCGGGTCTTCCCTGAAGAGCCAGGGGCTCCTCCACTGCTAGCTCGAGGGCGTCTGGAAACCATGGGGCTTCCGGCCACCAGGGAGCGATCAAAGTCATCCGAAGGTTGGATGCGGTTCGTACTCTCTGGAGCACCTTCTGGAGCAAGGGAAACGGTGGGAAAGCATAGGTGTCGAGGTTGTCCCAGCTTTGCAGAAGAGCATCCTCTCCCGCTGCCAGCGGATCCGGGAGAGGGCTGAAATACACCGGGAGCTGGTGGTTCCATCTGGTGGCAAAAAGGTCCACCAGAGGGGAGCCCCATTTGTTGATGAGGAAGGTCGCCACTTCCGGATGGAGGGACCACTCCGTGCTGATTACCTGACTCCTTCTGCTGATGTGGTCCGCCCAGACATTCTTCTTCCCTGGGATGTAGCGAGCTCTGAGTGTCACTTGGAGGTTCTCGGCTAATAGGAGGATCTCCATAGTGAGATGGCAGAGGTCCTGGGAGACTGTGCCCCCCTGCTTGTTCAGGTAGGCTACTACAGAGGAATTGTCCGACATGATGCCCACAACTTTCCCCGATATTTGACCCGAGAAGTGACGGAGAGCCAGCAGTACCGCTTTCAATTCTAGCCAGTTGATATGGGCTGTCCGCTCGACCGTGGACCAGGAACCGCTGACGTGATCATCGTTGAGGTGGGCCCCCCAGCCCTCCTTGGAGGCATCGGAGAAGAGGAGGACTTCGGGGGGAGATGGGCCGAGGGGCATCCCCACGAGCAGGTTGCACGGGTCCTTCCACCAGAGAAGAGAATGCTTGACCTCTCCGGTAAGGGTGATGTGTTGACGGGTGTTTCCCCTTAGCGGGGACCACTGGGACTTGAGGAGCCACTGTAGGGGTCGCATTCTCAGTCTGCTCCTGGGTATTAACCTCTCGACGGAGGCCATGTGGCCCAGGAGGACTTGGCACTGTTTGGCCGTGAGGAACCCGGTCGATAGTGCCTGCACGACGAGGGAAGAGAGATTCTGGATTCGCTTCTCTACTGGGAATGCCTGCATGAGGGAAGAGTCCAGAACCATACCCAGGTATGTGACTCTCTGTCTTGGAATGAAATCTGACTTCGTCTGGTTGACCGTGGAGCCCAATTTGCGGATGAAAGCTAGGACCGTCCCCAGGTGGTCGCGGCATAGCTGGGCGGAGTGTGCCAGGATCAGCCAATCGTCCAGGTAACGGAGTAGGCGAATCCCTCTGGAGTGGGACCACGCTGAGACGAGTTTGAACAATCTGGTGAAGACTTGGGGTGCTGTGGAGAGGCCGAAGCATAGGCAGGTGAATTGAAAGGTGGTGCCCTTGTGGACGAAGCGGAGGAATTTTCGGGATGAGGGATGGACAGGTATTTGGCAATAGGCGTCCTGGAGGTCCAGGGACACCATGAAGTCCCCTTCCCTGATAGACGCCCTCACGGCCTCTGGGGTGTCCATCCGGAACTTCGTCAGGGAAAGGAACTTGTTGAGA
Organism: Oratosquilla oratoria; assembly: GCF_046742065.1. Taxonomy (NCBI): domain Eukaryota; kingdom Metazoa; phylum Arthropoda; class Malacostraca; order Stomatopoda; family Squillidae; genus Oratosquilla; species Oratosquilla oratoria. The sequence continues at coordinate 55,995,863 of NC_134780.1, read as the reverse complement.
GGAGACAGATCGATGACAGGTCTCCAACCCCCTGTAGCCTTTGGTACTAGGAATAGCCTCGAGTAGAACCCCGGGTCCGGAGTTGAGACTTCCTCGAGTGCTCCTTTCTGAAGCAGAGTGGAGATTTCCTCCACTAGGGCCCGCCCGCGATCCGAGTCCGGATGGTAGTTGCTGACTTGGATGGGATAGGGGGAGAGGCTGGGGATGGTGTGAAAAGGAAGACGATAGCCTGTCTTGATAACCTGGATGGTCCAGTCCTCCGCCCCGGCAGCCTCCCATTCTCTCCAGTAGAGAGAGAGGCAACCTCCTATCCTGTGCGGGAGGGCAGGCGAGTTCCTAGAATTTCCTGCGTTGGGGTCCAGAGCCTCTATGATGTTTGCGCCCCTGTTCTCTATTGGGGAAGGGGCGGGGCTTTCCTGTCTGGGCTTTGGACTTCGAATGGGGAGGGGGCCCGTCTTCCCGCTTAGGGAGACGAAAAGGCTGCCTCTGCGTCTGAAAGGACCGAGGGGTCGATGGGGGGGTGGTCCTTGGCCTCGAGCTAGAGACGGCTGTTCTCTCGATGGCTCTGTTGTGTAGCAACTGGTTGGTGCTAGTGATTGCCGAGTCCACCACATCCGGGGGAATCAGCGTGTGGGTGAGCAGGGGGGCCCTCCTCAAAGGAGCATAAATCTCCCATAGGAGGGGGTCACTGGGGTCCCCGAGGATGGTGTCTCTCCTGCGGGACTCGAAGTTGGCCCAGGACGTTGAGAGACAGGAAGCCTGATGCTTCAGGGCTCTGCTCGCGCTTGCCAAAAAAGCCTGGAGGTCGCATTCTTCCTGGGGTTGTAGTTCGGGTAAGAACTCCCTCGCCGAGGCAAGGAGGCGTTCTAGCCAGGAGTTCACCGCCAGGGACAGAGCCAGTGAATGAATGTGGTCGCTGACTTCCCTGCCGGAGAGGAGGACGTTTCGTCTGCGCAGCGACTCGGCGTCCGCCTTAACCAGCTCTGGTAACCTCGCCGGGATCGAGGCTGCTCTGAGGGTTGACCCCGATGGGGTGTAGAAGCGCTTCTGGTGTTCCAATGGGACCGGAAGCCAACGCGCCTTCTCGGTCGTCCTTGTTGCGAGAGCGTCGGAGGCCTGGGCCATGGCTTTCGCCGTCTGCGTACTCCATGGAAGGTGGAGGGGAGTAGGCTGGGCTTTCTGAGAGTTGGCCGTCATGAAGATGCCAGACTCGAATGTGGCTTCCTCTTCTTTCGGGGGGCCCAGTCGATTCGCCCTCCGAACCCTCGCGAGGACGTCCGAGAAGGAAGGTGGGACCACCATCGAGGATTCCGACTGGGAAACGGGAGGGGAAAGGGAGCGTGCCCCCCCCCCCTACGGCGCTGTGGACATCGTCGTCGGCGTAGGAGGGGTCGGCACGGGCAGAGAGGAACCGCACGCTACCATCCTCGTCACTGATGGGTTCAGGGGGGGGCTGAGCAAGTGGAAGCTGGTCGAGGGGGGCCCTTGGGGGCGGAGACTCCTCACGAGCTTCCGTGCGGTGCACGAACCGCGCTTGAGAAGCGCGGAAAAATTCCCGTTGGGCCTCCATCTGTTCCTTCAACGTAGTGACGAGTGAACAGAGAGTGGGGAGAAGGTCCGGGGAATGTCCGCTTGGTGAGTCCCGCCTGGGTGCAGATGGTCCGGGAGACTGCCTCCTCTGGACGAAGCTGAGTCACCTACGACGAACGCGCGTGTGGGTACACCTCGGGCTTCCTGCCCACCGGGCATAGAAAGGGTTCCGGTGATGACCCGGCTCGTCTGACGAGAGGTGGAAGGGGTGAGACTGGGGGTCACCCGAGAAGGAGAAGAGGCTGACGCGCTCCGAATCTCCGAACTCGGTTCCTTTGTCCGTGGGGGGGTGGAGCTGCCGGGTAGCATCGCGGGGCCGGCGGACGCATCCGGGAAAAAGCTCGTACCCGGGGGGTAGTTCGCGGGGGCCAGAGGCGCGTGCCCGTCGAAACTAGCCCCCCTTTTGGCAGGAACAGGAGACAATTTAGCCTGAGACTGACTAGGGGCGGCTATTGTACAACCTTTCCGTTTACTACGCTTAGGAGGGGGGAGACAACTGCCCGCGTCCTCCGCCGACGTAGCATGCCTTCTCTTTGTGTCGGGTGAGGGGGGAAGCCATCTTCCTTGCCCGCGTATTTTGACCCGTGGCTGCACCTTCCGGTGAGCATGAAAATACGCGGACCACTGCTTATCACCCCATTGAGCGCACGTAGTACACGGGGATGAAGGGGAACATTCCAGATTCCGACAATGGATACACCAAGAGTGTGGGTCCACAGTTGTCGGTGGGAGAATAGCCCGGCAGCGAAATTCACCACGGGCGAAGGCACACATGCTATCGCGAACAACAACACTAGGACCAGATTCCATACTTACAGAGAAGCGGAGAATACCCGGTGGAGATTAAAGGGAGGAACAGGGGTCTCAAGCGCTTCCAAGCAGGGGGAAGGCGGCGATGCAGGACGTTCCACACAAAGGACGTCGTTGGAAGGGTGTAGAAGGCCGATGCCGATTGCGTGCCTTGCGTTCGAGACAATCGAACGATGTCGGGTTTGGCGCAGGAAATTAATTTCCTGATACAAGCACGGGAGCGGGGAAACGGTCCCCGAACTGAACATCAGTGTTAGCCGGACTGTGAGAGATGTTGACTCGATCGCTACCGCTTAGACAATGGAGCTTCTACCCTCCTACCCTTGTGGGGGGAGGGGGGCCCCCCTTGCCCCAGGAGGGCCCCTTACTGAGGATAATGGTTGCCCAGACCCTCGGAGTGAGGTGTTTTCAAGCACACACAGTGTTAGCGGTAGAAACGCGCCGCGTATCCTTGGGTAAGGAGTACCGAAGAGTTTGTATTCTTCGGAACAAAAAAGGAGTAGTGAATGATGCAAAGAGGTGAAGATAGTAGTGGAAGAGAAGTAAGCATATGAGGATTGGTTGGAAGATAGAACAGTGGAAGCACATGAGAGGTAAAAGAAAGGAGCATATGTAAAATGGGGTAGGAGTTTCCCAGAAAATTTTGAAAAGAAGGAAGTTAAGAGTGAGGTTTGGATGAGTCACTTAGAGAGGAAAAGGTAAAGGGTGCAGATGGATAGATGTTCATAGAAGTAAAGCCAGTAAGAAGTAGATGGGTGGAGTATTTCAGAGCATTGCTGGATGTAGAGGAAGTTAGGAATTGAGTGATTGTGGTAGTGGGAGGTACTAGGAAAACTACTATGATGGGAGAAGAAAACAACAGGGCTATAGAAATAGGTGAGCTACAAAGAGTATTGAAAGTAATAAGAGCTAGTAAGGCATCCGGGTTGGATGGTTGTCTATATGGAGTGCCTAACAAATGGAGGAACTGTTGCAGTGATTTGGTTAAAGAGGTTCAATATGTGTCTAAGGGAGGGGAATGTGCCATAGTGTGAGAGGAGTATAGATCTACTTTACAAAGGAAAGGATAACAAATATGATTGTAGTAGTTTTAGAGGGATCAGTCTGTTGAGTGTATTTGGAAAAGAGTGAGATGTTAACAGATTAGTAGGAGAATGGGGAATAACAGTGTAAGTTAAGGAAAGGTAGGATGTATGGATCAAAAGTTTGCAGTAAGATAGATATGTAAGAATTTTTTGGCAAAAGTTAGGGATGTTTTGGGGCTTTGTGAATTTAGAGAGGGTTTATGACAGTAGACAAGAAGGCACTGTGGGAGGTATTGCAGATGTATGGGATAGGGAGAAAGTTGTTAAGGGCAGTCAAAAGTTTTTACATGAGTAATAGAACTTATGTTAGGGTTGGAAATAGAGTATACAACTAATTGTAGTATACAGGAAAGGAACAACATTCATTAAGTCCCATCACCTACTCTCCAATATATCATACCTTCCCTAAAATTCATGAACAGTTCCAAGAGCACATGCTCTGAGGTAATAGTGGGGTTGTGTAATATCACCATGATCGTTTAACATATACATGGATGCAGTGGTACAGGAAATAAATGCAAACGTGATAGGGAGAGGATGGGAAATGGTTAATGAAAGTGGAAGAAAATGGAAGGTCAAATGACACATCTTCTGGCTTAGTCAGAGGAAAGTCTAAGACAGTTAGTGGCATAATTTGGGAGGGTATGTATTACCTACCTAGTTGTATTTACCTAGTTGTAATATACGGGAGGGGAGCTATGCTCTTGGTGACCCGTCTTTATCTCTCCGCATCAAGTTTTATCTTAAAATCTTGTATAGTGTTTGCACATACTGTTTTGTTGTCTAATTTGTTCCATGTATTAATCGCTCTGTGTGGGAAACTGTTCCTTTTCAAGTTTTTTCTATATCTTTTTTCAGTTTTTTCCGTGTCCTCTCGTTTTACTGTTGTCCCACACTAACAGGTTGTTCCTGTCTAAAACTTCCACTCCTTTCATTATTCTGTAGATAATCAGCAAATCTCCTCTTTCTCTTCTTTGTTCCAGAGTAGGTAGGTTCAATTTGGATAGTCTTTGCTCATATGTTAGTTCGGCGAGTCGGTGCTAGTTTGGTTGTCGCTCTTTGTAATCTTTGTAGTTTCTTAATATTCTTTTTGGTACTGGGTGTCCAAAGTGATACTGCGTACTCAAGTTTTGGTCTTATTAGTGTACTTAGTATTTTCTTTATCATTTCTTTATCCATATAAGTAAATGCCACTTTGATTGACCTCAATAAATTGTAGGTTTCTCTGAATATTTTATTTATATGCTTATCAGGTTTCATGTCCTTTCCAATCATCACTCCAAGATCTTTTTCAGAGTTTGCTTTTTTTATTTTCTCTTCTCCAATTCTGTAATCTTTTGATATTCTGTTTTTACTCTTTCCAAATTCCATTATACTGCATTTCTTTATAAAGAATTACAAAGGCGGAGCATGCCAACAGGAGACCTTTTGGTCCATATCTAGGTCGGATGCGAAAAAATCATAATAATAATAAAATAAATAAAAACTATAATAATATAAATAGCAAATAAAATACATAAATAAATTCATAGGTATAGTTAAATAATAAACAAACAGGGGCCGTATACACAAAACTTTTTTGTTAGCCTTAACAATCTCTGCTAGCTAACAGAAAACCACTAAAAGTTATACACCAATGCTTAACTAACAACTGTTAGCTAGCAAACAGTTGTTTGTCAAGTACCGCTAAACAGCGCTGAAGTTAGCAGCTTATGAACATGTAAATGGACGTATTATCAAAAATTGCACACATAAAACAGTGTTATTAATGCAGTTGTTCAGAATTTATTAATAAAGTATCATGATAGCACATAGATATCGTATGTATGGGTTTTTAGAAGTACTTATTAACCAACGACAGATATTTTTGGACGAAGGCGCATTGTACAGGCGGCCGTGCCACAGACAAATCTTCCGACAGAAGAAATAATTTCAGAGGACATAGACATGGCAGAAGAAACACAGAAAAAGAAAAGGAAGCCAAACTGGTCACAAGAGGAAACACTCCTTTGATGAACGTGATTATGGAGAAAAAATAATAATAAATGGGCGATTCAAGCCAAGTTTAAACCACAAGGATAAGAGGGAGGCATGACAAAGCACGTTGATGCTATGGTATTGTTTTCTGTTTACATATAAATGTTCATCGACACTTGGAGCCCCAATTCTAATGTTTGTGACATCTATGGTACCCACAACACCGGGAAACCTACAGTTTTCCATGAACTCTGCTTGTTTTACTTGCACTTCTTGGCGAGTCAATAGGAATTTTACAAACTGAGTTACAATATCTGGTTCTGATAGTGCATCAATTGTTTGAGTATTGATCCTTGCGAGGTCCCAAATTCGTCACTGCTGCATTTTACCTGTGGCTAAATATCATAGGGTAATTGCCACCTTCGTCTCAGGACTCAGTGGTCGATTCCGTTCTGTTCGGGATTGAAGTTTGTCCCTCACTAAATCAGCCATTTTTATTATACCAGCACGGTTCATTCTGAAGCGTTTGATGAGTTCGTCGTCATTGTACTCGTTAAATATGTCCCGTCGCTGTCGATAAACTCGCAGTCATCTTTTTAGTTGTTGTTGCTCCGCCATCTTCTCTACTAACAGGAACTTGTTAAGAGCTTAATAGTCCTCCTCAGCACTTTTATCTTAACAGTACTTTTAAGGCCCTAACAAGTTTTCTGTATCACTGTTAGTGCTTAACAGCTAAATGTTAGCCTTAACAGGAATTTGTTACCCTTAACAGCTATTTGTTAGTGCTAACAAGTTTTGTGTATACGGCCCCAGGTAAATAGTAAATAATAATAAATTGACATATAACTAATAATAAGTGAAAATCAAACAGACAAATGATAACAAAACAAAAACATACATATACCAAGGCTTTTTCCCCCTTACAAGGGAGGTAGCCAAAAAGGGAAAGGCATAAAATCATTTCCACCCATTCCATCCCTGAATACACTCCACACCACTCCACCCTCCCTCTTTTCTGAGCACCTCCTGGATGACGGGTCATCCCTGCACCTTGTCTGCCCTGGGTCAGAAGCAGTGTCACAAGACACAGCACATCCACAGCAAGGCCGCTTCATTAAATCGGCGACCCCCCCTCTCCGTCCCCCCATTGCATAAAAGGAGAGGACGGGGAGAAATCCCTTCGGGCTGCGTCAAATTTTGCTCACACATACTACCTCACCCCCCATCCCCCCACCCATTCCACCTCATGCAATCACAACATCATCCATATACAACCATTCTCCATTCACCCCTGTCTTCTGTCCTCTCCCGTCCTTCCTCAACAGACATTCCCCTCTTCCCCAAAGCCCCCTTCACCCCATCCATCCACCTCATCCTTGGACGTCCCCTCATGTTCACTCCCTCCACATCTGACTTCCATACCTCTTTTACTAGTCTTTCTTCACTCATTCTTTCCATGTGTCCAAACCATCCTAATATTCTTTCATCAACCCTATCTCCCAGCTCCTTTTCCACCCCTGTTCTCCTCCTCACCTCCTCATTTCTCACTCTATCTAGCCTAGTAACCCCCATCATACTTCTCAGAAAACAAAAACAAATAATATAAAATAAATTATAATCATTACAGCATCTTGCTTAGGTGTTTATCTAAATGATTCTTAAAGCTTCGAACTGAACTACATTGCACTACCTGTGCAGGAAGTTTATTCCATTCATTAACTACACGGTTGGCAAAGTTGTTTCTACCTACTTCCAAATTGAATCTATTTCCGAACAGTTTGAGACCATTGTTTCTTATCTGATTCTCATTCAATGTGAAAATTTTGTCACTTTTGATGTTGTCAATTCCCTTTAGAATCTAAAAGACCTGTATCAAGTCACGTCTGAGTCTACGCTTTTTTAGGGAAAACAGATTCATATGTTTTAGTCGATATTCGTATGATTTATTTTTGACATTTGGAATCAGTTTTGTGGCTCGCCGTTGTACTTTTTCCACTCTGTCAATGTCTTAAATGGGATTCGGTGACCATACGGAAACAGCATATTCCATATCATGTCCAGATCTTGTTGCAATGAGTTGCAGTCCTCTTCCGTTTTTACCTTCTTAAGTAATTTTGCATCATCTGCAAAAAAAATTCATATAGCACTCCACACCTTCATTCATGTCATTAATGTGGTGAACATGATCGGGGCCAGTACCGATCCTTGCTGGACACCGCTTTTTACTTCCTCCCAGTTGGAGAATTTTTCTCTAATTACAACTCTCATTTTCCTCCCAATCAGGAAGTCTTTCATCCATTCCAATAACTTTCCTCTGATGCCATCCTTTGATTCTATCTTATTTATTAATTTCCTATGAGGTACCTTATCGAATGCCTTTTGCAGGTCCAGAAAAGCACAGTCCGCCCATCCATCTCCTTCTTGTATTATGTCTACTAATCTTGAGTAAAAGCAGATCAAATTTGTTGTACATGATCTCCCTTGTCTGAATCCAAATTGATTTGGGTTCAGTATAGATTTTTCTTCCAGGTATTTAACCCATCTGTTTTTGACAACTCTTTCACAAATTTTTGCTATTGTGCTTGTTAGTGAGACCGGTCTGTAGTTAGATGGATCTTCTTTATCACCTCCCTTATAAATTGGTACAATGTTTGCCTTTTTCCAGTCCAATGGTACTTTTCCTTCTTTAAGTGAGGATTTAATTATATTATATATTTTGTCAGTTAATTCTTCCATACATTCCTTCAGTATCCAGTTTGCAATTCCGTCTGGGCCATGTGATTTTCTGACATCAAGGGTTTTAATTTGATCACTGATTTCTTTTTGTGTTACAATTATTTCTTTCATTGCTGGGGATAATTCTCTCTCTCTACACTGTTAGGCAAGTTTTCTATTGTGAATACTGATCTGAAGTGGTTGTTCATAATTTCAGCCATTTCCAGTTCTTCTGTATATTCCTTTTTATCTTGGCACAGTTTTTCTATTTCTTGTTTGTTTTTCAGTTTTCCATATACATATTTGTAAAATAGTTTGGGTTCTTCCTTACATTTGTCTATTATCTTTTTTTCATAATTCCTCTTTACATCTCTGCATATTTTTACATATTCGTTTCTTAGTTTGATGTACGTTTGCCATTTGCTTTGTTTCTTATCTCTTTTCCACTTTTTCCAAGCTTTGTCTCTTTTTTCCTTAGCTTCACTACATCTTTTGTATTTTCCATTTTTTTTTTGTGGTACATATTTGTTCACTCCTTCATTATAAATTTCTTTTAATATGTTCCATTTTTCTTCTATCTCTGTATCTTCATTTTGGAATTTTTCCCAGTTTGCATTGCAAAAGAATGTTTTAAGTTTCTCAAAGTTTGTTTTGTTATACATAGGTCTTCCTATTCTATGTTTATCATTTTTGCTTTGGTCCATTTGTTCTTTCAATTCCATTTCTATTAGTATGTGGTCACTTTTTCCTATCGGAGTTTTATAATCAATTTTTTCAATAATCTCAGGTTCTGTCATAAGTATTAAGTCCAATTTTGAGGGTTCTTCATTTCCTCTGTATCTAGTATTTTCTTTGATCCACTGGGTCATTGTGTATTCAATGGTCAAGTCAAGGAGTACATTGCCCCTGTGTTTCTCTCCCCCCTTCACTGTCATTTCTTCCCAGCATATTTCTTTTGAATTAAAGTCACCCATAATTACTGTATTTCCTCCATCTTTCAGTGTTTCAATTAATTCATCTTTTGTATCTTCTAGTAACTCGGAATGATCCCTTTCTGTCCAGGCTTGTGTTTTAGGAGGTACATATACCACTGCAAATTTTCTTTTCTTCATTTGTTTACCTTCAACTTGTACTATAATTGATTCTACATTGTTTTTTCCTTCAGTTATTATGTGAGAGGAGAAAATTGAAAGTAAATGTAGATGAAAGTAAGGTAATGAGATGTACAAGGGGTGAGGGTGGCAATGAATTGGAGATAAATCTTAAAAGGAGGACAACTGGAGGAACTAGGTAGTTTTAACTATTTAGAGGCAATGTGGCAGGAAATGGAGGAATTGGGGTAAAGGTAAACTATAGAATGAGAAAAGAAATTAAATGTGTTAAGTATCTTATGTCCCAGAGAAAGGGCCTCCTTTCCAAGCATCTACAAGATTCAGAATATTCCATCCTCACCACAACAATGAAAAAGGTATTGCTCTCCCAGGCCTACTAGACTGGAACATTCTAATAGAAAGTGTAATACTGTTAGGTATACAGTCATCACAGAATGTTGCATTTCCTGTGATATGAGGTAACTATGTGTGAGACATGTGGCCCGTCTGGAGACAGTCAGTGCAATCCCTGAGCAGCATCCTTGCACATGTTCATATGTCCACGGACAGAAAGTCACCACCATCTTAGTGATGGTTATCAGAGCCTCCCACCTGTTCTGCCAACTGGCAAAAACTGCCACCCATATAGCAGCGTACATGTCATGAAATGGAATGAGATTGGAAGTAGCAATCCAAGTTGGTGCCTCTTTAGTCAGCCTATCAGCCTTTTCATTCCCTGAGATTACCACATTTTCTGGGAACCAGCAAAACCCAACATAGTAGCCTCTATGCTGGAGTAGGTAGATCCACCCAAGAATTGATCAAACAAGAGGAAGAAGGACTAAAATGTTCCACAACAGAGAACACTACAATATTCACTAAAAATTAAAAAAGATGAAACAGAAAGAGTTAAGATCATTATTAAAACTAAGGTAATGGTAGGTAATTCTGCATTAAAAACAAACAACACCAGGGGGGCATCCGCCTCGACAGCATGAAGGGAATGTAACACTGTATCCGACCCCAGCATCAGACATTGAACCATATGTAGATACTAGGATGGAGTCGGAATATGTGAAACAGTATTCTAGGAGTAATGTACAGTACTCATAATCTGGTTATAAGTTTTTATTAGGAATATCTGGGTTGCAGACAGAAATACTGGGGAATTGCTAGTAACCAACTGAAATCTACAGGGACATACAAAAATGGAAGGTACATTTAATGTCACCATAGTAGATCTACCCACAGAAAGGTTTAGGGAAAGCTGGGCAAGATACATATAGCTGTGAGCATGAAGCTTGAGAAACTGATGTACAAGGTACCTAACTTAATTGCATGCCAGACAACATAATTGTACACATGACAGTATTATACAATAGCTCACCTTTAGTGGATACTTCCCACACCTTTTCAAGGCCTCCCATACCATCCTCATTCTCAAACCCCAGGAACCTACCTCTGCCCCCCCCCCTTTCCTACCAGCCCATTTCCCTTCTAGAGTACTTTAGTAAGGTGTTTGGGTGAAGAATGTGCTGAGAGAATGCCACTTCAGTTTTTGGCAGGAGTGCAGTGCAGATAATGTTATTTTCCATGATCATTCACTGGATTAAGAGACTGCCAGACAGTTGCTCTGGTAAGGCCATTTTGGTTTCTAAGGAAATGGAAATACATTCAATACTGTCTGACATGGAGGCCAGTACAAATTGTACCACAATTTCAACTTTGCTGTGCCATCCTCACAGCTGTTCTGCAACTACCTAGATGAGAGTACAATAAGAATAAAGTGGCAGGGCTGCTTATCCCAATCTTTTGTACTGAAGGCTGGGGTGCCTAAGGGGTCAATTTTGCCCTCACTCTATACAATCTATTTACAGATGACCTGCCAGAGCCAGCTTACCCACACAGCCAAGCTCTTACTCTTTCATATGCCAATGGCACTAATCACATTAGCAGACACAAAATGCTGGAAGGCACAATACATGGGGGAAAAAAAAAAAAAGCTTCCCTCACAAGAGTGCTAGATATCTGTAATAATTTAGATAGAGAAACAGTGTGCAAACACTAGTCAAAATCTTAAGAAAAAAATTGATGCTGAAAGATACAAAGACTGGTCACCACGAGCATAGCTCCCTTTCCATATAATACAATTAGGTAAATAAATACATGCTGGGAGCAGCAGTAGTGTATTAAGATCAGCTTGTTGAAATGCAAAGCTGTATATTTCCACTGCAGAAAAACCAACTGAACAATCACAAACACTCCCATGAAGATACATATACCAATGGCTTTTTCCCTCATACAAGAGAGATAGCCAAAGTCAAAGGCATAAATCTACTCCCACCCATTTCATCCCCACATATTCCACTCCCCATTCACCACCCCTACCTCCCGCTTTTCTTGGCTCCTTGCTTCTATTAAGATAAATAACGCAAACATCCCAGTGAAAGATCATGCCTGTGTGCTTGGTAGCACTCTGGACTATGACCTTACTTGGACCCCACACTTCCGCAGGCAGAGAGTGAGAGCTAAGGCTGTGCTGGGGAGGCTTAAGCACTTCAAAGCCATAACACTAACCACTAAGCTTCAATTGTACTTAGCTTTAGTCAAGCCACTACTGTACCAGTACCTGTGATTGAGCCAGATGACATGCCCCACAAACTATTCCCATCATTAGGTTCAGAATGGCACAGTCTGATTCATCACAGGTTCATGATGGAGCAACTTCAGAACTTTTGAGACTTCACCTAGCTGCCAACATCCATCCACTCAACCAACACAACCACAAACCACACATGAGACACCTAGAAAGATTGAACCCCAAACACAAACACCTAATCCAACACATCACACCCAGACCTCACCATACAGATATATCAGCTGCGCCTCTCCCCCATGCAGTATATATGAGAAATTGTGCATAACCATGTGGATATCCCCCTTCATATTCATAAGTTGTTGTTGTATTATTATTATTTTTTTTTTTTTTTTTTTTTTTTTTTTTTTCTTCTCCCTTTTCATGTCTGTCCAGCACAGGAGAAGGTAGGACACAGTGGGATGTGAATTTGACTCACTTCTTGTAGGAGGAAATATACACACACTTCCCACAAACAAAATCATGCCCTCATGCACATTTACACATGCATATTCTATGATTAAAATTCATTTCCTTTCTAAATTTTTCTCATACATCTTATTTCAGTTTACCTCTCACTAAAATTTTTGTGTTTCTACCTTTAAAACTATATCTCCGACCATTTTCCCCACTTTTGGTTGATATAGATGCAAGTCTTGGTGTCCAGGTCTCTTGCTCATGCCTCCTGAACCATGACACAAGTCCTAATAAATATCTATTAAAGTAGTCAGTGGCAATAGCCCCTTTTGTACACAATTATTGTTTCATTTTCCTACAGACTTCCCTTCCCCTCCCTCAAAAAATAATCCCCCACTGGTGGGTGGTTGGTTCTAGGTAGTCAGTAGTCTGTGCCTGCCCCCAGTTTTTTTGCATATCCTATTTTTAAATTATATACATATATATATATATATATATATATATATACATATATATATATATATATATATATATATGCAAGCAATCACATCACCGTGATACAAAATGTAAAATAACCACAGGAGAAGGGAAACTTGTAGACAGTAAGTACTTTCGTATATTACATCTTCAGAAGATGTAATATACGAAAGTACTTACTGTCTACAAGTTTCTCTTCTCCTGTGGTTATTTTGCATATATATATATATATATATATATACCTTAGTTATGTAAATACTACTGTGGTATTGACCGCATCACGGCGTCACACGCAGTGGCGATTCTAGGGAGGGGGGGGCTGGGAGGGCCATGCCCCCCCCCAGTTTTTCAGCTGGCCCTCCCACTTTCATAGTCCTACAACCACCACTGCCTGCCCTCTCCACTCAACACCACAGAAACTGCCAGAGACTGATCGCCTCAGAATCCAAACAATGAGCATCACCTCCTCTCACAGTAGACATCTCTTTCACCATCTCTTGAAGCCAAAATCATTGCCTAGAACTTCTCTCCATCCTTCCCCAGCTGCTAATGCATAGATCAAGCCCAGCAGTCTCCAACATTGTCAAAGCAACCAGTCTCCTTCCATGTAATCTTCTTGGCACCCAACCCCTGGTGAATTGCCACCTCAAGCTGCAGTCCTCTGGGTCATGCTTTTTCACTTGTGCAAATAAACATTTTCTACCCCTGCAGTGTTTGCCTTCCAGATAGGCCCTGTCCCACATCACCACCTTCCTGACATCTGGCACCCAATGTGGGGACCCTGCTTCCTAGTATCTGGCACCCAACATGGGGCACCCTGCCTTCTGACAGTTATTACTATTATTATTATTACTACTACTACCATAAATATTAATGATAATATTAATAATATTATCTATTATTACTATCCCATCATGTCCCCGTCCATGTAATGAAATGCTACTCTTATATCAATCAGTATAATGTGTTCCTCTGTGATTTTCTGGCATATTATATATGATTCAAATCCCTAAATCCTTTGCTATTAACTCATATCCCATTCTCATTACTTATTATATATATATATATATATATATATACATTTACCTAATTCCAAGATTTTATATTTGTACCGTAATTCATCTTCCACTCCTTTTTATTACATTATCATGTTCTTTGGTCACTTTCGCCATCTGCCCTAAATAATTATACTCTTCAACTTCTTCAAGACTCTCACCATCGATTATAATCTCTTTACTTTCAACTTTTGTGTAGAACATTACTTTGTTTTTACTCTTATTCATTTTTAAACCTACTTTGAGACTTTCCTTGTTCAGATCACTCAGCATATCTTTCAAGTCTTCTGCTCTTTTTAAGATAAGAAATTAGAATGATGTCATCTGCAAATCTTAGGTGGTTAAGATATTCACCATTAATCTTCAAACCTCTTCTCAACTCAACCTTCTGAAAATCTCTCCCTAGCAAGCTGTAAATAATTTGGGTGAAATTGTGTTGGCCTTGCTGTACTTCTTTCCTGATCTTTATCTTTTCTCTATTTTCATGTACTTGAATAAGAGTAGTACCTTTTGTATAAACCTTTTATCAGGGCCCTGACAAGGGGAGGGGCAAGGGGGGGCAATGCCCCAGGGCAGCACGTTTTGGGGGAGCAGCACTTGTGGTGAAAAGAAGGTAAAGCAAATTCCCCCTAAAGTACTTTTAATGCATGATTTATTTATCATGAGTTGTGTGTATAAATGATGGATGTATAAACATTGTTTTGTGAATGAATATTACATGTAAATCGTGCTATAGTGACCATCAGATGTGGAAGGTGGTGGTAGTGGTGGTGTGTGCGGGGGTGACACTTACCCATGTCGGGGTCCTGTCTTTTATAGAACCATTACAAAAGGTTCATTTGCACCCTGCATGTATAGCGAGTTTAGTATTGCTATTTGTTCTACCAAGTCAAAGGCCCTGTAATCTACAAAAGCTCAACAAAGATGTATATTTTATTTTGTTGTTTTCTCAATTAGTTGATTCATCACCTGCAAGTCAAGAGTCGAATATCCACTTCTAAATTCTGCCTGTACCCTTGGTTGATTTCCATCTAAAACTTGACTTTGTAAGGATCTTGGAAAATACTCTATATGAATTTGATAAGAAACTAATCTGTCAGTAGTTACTATGGGCTTTCTAATCATTTTTATGAAGCAAAATCACTATAGCACTCCACCATGATTCAGGAATGCTTTCTTGACATAAGCATTGGGTGTACAACTGAGCTAATTTACAATGAACTTCTTTCCCTGCATCTTTCAGAAAATCTATCAATATAATACCTGATGCTTTTCCTCATTTCATATTTTTAGAGCACACTCTTCTCTTTGTAACTCCTAGTACACTACTTACATCTACAGATGAATACACTGACCTAACCACAGTCTGACGAGTAAAGCTCTTGGTAACATTCTTCTATTATTTTTACCATTCTGTCTCTGCATTAATGATCTCTCCATTTCTATCTTTCAAACATCATTTGCTGCATTCCTAAAGTATGTCTGCACTCAGCCCCTTTAATACTTTTACATACATATACCAAAGGCTTTTTTTCCCCTTACAAGGGAGGTAACCAAAAAACAATGGCATAAAACCACTATCATGCACCCATTCCATCCCCACATACTCCACTTCCATCCACCCCCTCCCTCCCTCTTATATTGGCTCCTCCTGGATGACGGGTCATCCCTGCATCTCGCCCACTGTCCTAGGTAACAGTGTTGCGAGACACAGCACATCCACAGCAAGGCCGCTTCATAAACTGGCGACCCCCACTTTATTTGGAAAAGTAAAAGTATTACTCTGGTAATTTCACCTTTCCAAATAGTTTCCTCTATTTCATCCATATTTCTCTTTCTTTTCTCCTATCTCTGCTTTTTGTTGATAAGCTTGTTTAGTTCTACTCTATTTTGTCCTTCCTGATTTTAATCTGTATACTGTAGTCCTTCTTTTAATTAGGTCATTTATATCTTTGAAATATTTGTTTTCTCCAATACTTTTTGTACTTAATTACCACTTTCTCTGCTGATATTCACTAAATTCAAATTCATACCTTCAATAGTGCCATTATTTCCTTGAGCTTTTAATCTGTTTTTAATTTCTAACTGAAATTCCTTCTTGTTATCCTTGACATTCGCAAGGCTTATTTTCTTTCTTAAAACTAGTTTATTTCTCTTGGCTCTAATTGAATTTGGCTGTGCAATTTACCATTCTATGGTAACTACCAATACTTACTTTATTTATGACCATAACATTGCTAACACTCCTGGTCTTGGCTCCTAATATGAAGTCTACTCTATTCTTTATTGTTCCATTTCAACTTCTCCATGTCCATTTATGACCTACACACTTTTGGAAGAAAGTGTTCATTATTTTCATGTTGTAGTTCTCTACAAAATTGACCAACATCTCGCCTCTGTTATTTCTTTTACCCACTCCTAATTTCCCAATCCACGACTCATCTCCCATCTTCCCACTTAAAGTTGCGTATTACCAACGTGTATTTCTTTGATCTATTACCCGACCTAAATTAGCATAGAAGGACCTAATTTCATCATCTAAACTCTGTGAAGTTGGTGCATAAACCTGATTTTTAGAGTATACCATTTACACAGCTTAATCACAATCCAAGCTACCCTGTCTGATAAACTACTGAACTTCACTATGTTACCAGTAACCTCTCAGTTTATCAAGAATCCTACTCCACTAGATCTTTCTTTGCCCTTACTTCTCTAGTAGAACAAGTGGTGACTCTCATGTAACTGCATCAGTTTTTCTTCCACTCTTCTGAATTTGCTCAGTCCCACTTGATGTTGTCGAGTTCTTCCATTAAAAATCAACTGAGAGGGTTTTGGGTTTCTTTATTTTTTGTTATTTCATATAAAATGGATGTTTCTAGCATTTTATAGTCTTGATTTTATCCAAATAACATGATCTTAAAAGTGCATGATAGCAGACGAACTTTTCAATATCGTAGTTACATTCTCCACCGCTAGGGTAACTGATGACGTCGGTAGTGTTGTTTACATTCTCGGACATGGCCACGAACATGATGGGAATTTCACATCGAATGAAGAAGATTTATCGAATTTGGATCCCCTCTCGTGTTCCAGTGTGGGTACGGCACAAGATACATGTACGAACCAATTCGGATATCCAAACAAAACTCAACTGACAAAGAACAAATCGAGAACGACGAATCTTCAGAGGATGAACGCCCAGAACGAGCATGGAATAAGGACTGGTGAGTTCGTCGGAATGCATTACTGCATGCACGCTTCACATACATAAATGCACACTACCAATCACACACTTCATCAGACCAGACACATAATTTCGTTGGTTTGTCATCAGACGTGGGTATGAAGGTTTGAAGGCATGAAATGGTAGGCCTTATTTCCTGCTCGTTCTGGGCGTTCATCCTCTGAAGATTCATCGTTCTCGACATGTTCTTCGACAATTTGAGTCTTGTTTGGATATCCGAATTGGTTCGTAGGTTCTTACATGTATCCTTGTACCGTACCCACACTGGAACACGAGAGGGGATCCAAATCCGATAAATCTTCTTCACGCGATGTGAAATCCCCATCATGTTTGTGGCCATGTGCGAGAATGTAAACAACACTACCGACGTCATCAGTTACCCTAGCGGTGGAAAATGTAACTACGACATTGAAAAGTTCGTCTGCCATCAGGCCTTTTTAAGATCATGCTATTTGGATAAAATCAAGACTATAAAACGCTAGAAATGTGCATTTTAGTTTCTAACTTCTAAGTTATATTTCCATGCATGAAATAACAAAAAAAAAAAACTTTTCAGTTTAACTTTAAACTCTCAAGCCTGTGGTCTTCTGAGAGGGTTCTTACGTTGTAATTATAAATATTAATTTTCTTCATGCTTCTAATGTCCAAGACTTAGATCTGCTTGGGCAGTGCTTACTCACACTTAGTGGCACACTGCCTGTAAGCACACAAGCCAATGCGGTTGGACCTTTAGGAGGCTATGATACAACAGGAACACCCAATTTTGTTTTGGTTGTGCAATTCATGTTTGATATGAAGGAATTTTGGCAGTAATCTCACCTCTCTGCCAACTGGTTTCCGGTGAGATATTTCTTTGGTGTTACCTTTTTCAGTATATTTGGAGGAGCCCTATATATCTATAGGGTACCTAATAGCTCACACTGGCATTATGATGGTACACGATACATTTATGAGGAATTTCCCTGATTGACACCAGGGATCGGTTAGCAGTAGGTCCTGTGACTGTGTGTACGAGCTGCTCATCTCATCTTTCATACAAAACCTGTTTCACATAGGTGACCCTGCAGAGATTTCCATCTCTGTCGACATAGCTTTTGTAGTCACTAAGACTCAAGCCTATCCATCATGCCAAGGTGTGAACTCTCGGATAGTTTTTTCTTCAGTGTGCATATATATATATATATATATATATACATACATATAATATATATATATATATATACATACATATAATATATATATATATATATATATGCACAAATTTCACAAGTCACACGTGAATGACAAATATGCAGAGTCCACTAGTGTGTTTTTCCTTTTCCTAGTGGACTCTGCATATATATATGTATGTGTGTGTATTTACCTAGTTGTATTTTAGGGGAAGGTGAGCTATGCTCGTGGGGTCCCGTCTTCATATCTCATTTTATCTAAACTATTTTTAAATTCATGTATTGTTTTTGCACACACCACTTTCTCATCTAACTTGTTCCAACTGTCTATTACTCTGTGAGGAAAGCTGTTCTTTTTCAAATCTCTTCTATAGCTGTCTTTTTTTATTTTCTTTCCATGTCCTCTTGTATTTCTGTCATCCCATTTTATCAGATTCTCTCTATCAGTAATTTCCATGCCTTTCATGATTCTGTAAATAGCTATCAAATCTCCTCTCTTCTTTGCTCTAGTGTCTGTAGTTCAAGTTTTGCTAGTCTCTCTTCATATGATAGTTTTGAGAGTGTTGGTGCCAATTTTGTAATTGCTCTTTGTATTCTTTCAAGTTTTTTTATACATTTTTTTTGTACTTGGTGACCATATCGTTGCTGCATATTCCAATCTTGGTCTTATCAGGGTGATTAGGATTTTCTTCACCATTTCTTCATCCAGGTATGTAAATGCAACTTTGATTGTTCTTATTAAATTATAAGTTTCTCCAAAAATCTTATTTATATGTTTCTCAGGTGACATATTATTCATAACAATGACTCCCAGGTCCTTCTCATTTTCTACTTTTTTTATTTCTTCTTCTCCCAAATTATATGATCCTGTTATTCTGTTTTTGCTTTTTCCAAATTCCATTATACTACACTTTTTTGTATTGAACTCCATCTCCCACTTCCTACTCCATTCCTGTACTTTATATAGATCTCTCTGTAGTGATTCACAATCTTCTTCTGTTTTCACTCTTTTTAGTAGTTTTGCATCATCTGCAAAGAAGCTCATATAGCTTTCAATTCCTTCATCCATATCATTAATATATATAGCAAACATTATTGGGGCCAGTACTGTTCCCTGCGGAACACCGCTTATTACTTTATCCCATTTTGAGTGTTGGTCTCTTATCACTACTCTCATTATTCTTTCTTGCAAAAAGTCTTCCATCCAATTTAGCAGTTTGCCCTGTATTCCTCCTTCAGTTTCTAATTTCTTAAGCAACTTCTTATGTGGTACTTTGTCAAAAGCTTTCTTTAGGTCTAGAAATGCACAGTCCGCCCATCCATCTCTTTCTTGTATTATATCTATTAGCCTTGAATAGAAACATATTAAATTGGTGACGCATGATCGTCCTTGTCTGAATCCAAATTGCCTTGGATTTAACACTTTGTTTTTTTTCTAAATATTTTACCCATCTACTTTTGATAATTCTTTCACAAATTTTTGCTATTGTACTTGTTAGAGAGACTGGTCTATAGTTGGTAGGTTCTTCTTTATTTCCTCCTTTATATATAGGTACTATATTTGCTTTTTTCCAATCTTCTGGAACTTTTCCTTCTTTCAAGGAACTGTTTAGTATGCTATGTATTTTGTCTGCCAGTTCATTCCTGCATTCTTTCAGAATCTAGTTTGCTATTTCATCTGGTCCATGCGATTTTCTGACATCAAGATTACTCAAGTGTGTCAATATTTCATTCTTTGTTACTTCTATTTCTTCCATAGGGGGGACTTTCTCTTTCCATTCAATCTCTTCAGGTTGTATGTTCTCCCTTGTAAACACTGATTTAAAATGTTTGTTCATAATTTCCGCCATTTCCATTTCCTCAGTGTATTCAACTCCCTCTTGTCTTAATTTCTCCAAGTCCTGTTTGTTTTTCAGTTTATTGTTTACAAATCTGTAGAATAGTTTTGGTTGATCTTTACACTTTTCTATGACATCTTTTTCATATTTTCTCTTTTCCTCTCTGCATGCTTGTACATATTCATTTCTATAACAGGTATATATTTTCCATTTTTCAGGTCTTCTGTCTTTTTACCATCTGGTCCAGGCTTCGTCTCTTTTGTCTTTTAACTCCCTGCAACTTTTGTTGTACCAGCATTTTACATATTCTTTTTCTTGTTTTTGTCTTGGGACATACTTTTCCACTCCTTTTTTGTAAATTTTTGTCAAAATATTCCATTTCTCTTCCACTGTTGTTTCTTCTTTGTATATTTCTTTCCAGTTTTCTTGTTGAAAGGATTCTCTTATTTTATCAAAGTTTGTTTTTTCATACATCATTCTTCCTTTTCTATATTGTTCATTTCTTTTCATATATTTTTCTTCATTAAGTTCCAGTTCAATCAATATGTGGTCACTTTTACTTATTGGTGTTTTATATTCAATCTTGTCCACTATTCTACGTTCAGATGTAATTATTAAGTCTAGTCTCGATGGTTCTTCTTCATTTCTATACCTAGTGTTCTCCTGTATCCATTTTGTCATTGTATGGTCAGTAATCATCTCAAGTAGAGCGTTTCCCCATGAGCCGTCTCCACCCTTTACTGTCATCTCTTCCCAGCAGATTTCTTTGCAATTAAAGTCGCCCATCATAATTATTCTTCCTCCATCTTCCATTATTTTATTTAATGTTATCTTTGTGTCCTCTAACATACTTTTATGTTCACTCTCCTCCCATGAGGCTGTTTTCGGAGGCACATAATTTATCACAAATTTTCTGCTCTTCTTATCTCTGTCTTCCACTTCTATCATAATCATCTCTACTGTATTCTTTCCATATATGACACCCCTCACGTTTAAATCCTTCTTAGTCAGGAACATAACTCCACCCCCTTGCTTTTTCTCTCTGTTTTTAATCCAATAATTATATGCATCATGTCCTACACTGTTGGGTGGTAGTGGGCCTTTTAATTTTGTTTCTACAAATCCCATTATGTCCGGTTCTTTTTCTTTCAAATAATCATTCAGCTCATTCAATCCTGTTATTAATCCATCTATATTTGTGTAAGACACTCTTAGTTTTCTGTCACTTCCATTGTGTTCTCTGTTTCCCTTTTGTTTTTCTCTTGTATGTCGAACCGCCTTAGTTTCATATTCACTACTCTCCAATAGAATCTCTCTTTTTCTGACTCCGTTCTGCTCTCGTTTTTTTTCTTAGCTTCAAGTCTTTTCTGCTTTTCTTCCTCTCTTCTTTATTAATTTCCCTTTTTATCCATACCTTTTTATATTGTTCACTTGTTGCTAGTTTCCCTGTTTTGGATAAGATATTCTCTGCCGTCGTTTGTGACCTGAATTTAATCTTAATTGGTCTGGTCTTATCTGTACTATACTTTCCGAGCCTGAATTTTTCCTCAATTTCCTTCATAATTTCTGGTTCATCTTCCTGAACTAATTTTAGTAAACTGCTTACTTTTTCATTTTCCTCATTGGTTCTTGAGGTTCTATCTGGGTTATGTTTCTCTTCCATTCCTAATATAATTATACATTTCTTTTTATCAGCTAAGTCTCTTACTGTATTCTCCTTCTGTCTCATCACTTTTATAACTGAGTCTTCAGTTTGTTCTCTCATTTGCTGTTTGATTATGTCAGCAAATGCAACTTTACTGTTTTCTTGAATTGTCTTCCATCCCTCTGTTTTCTTTATTATTCATCTTTAACTCTTCATTCTCCGTTTTTACTTCTTTTAACTGTCTTTTTAGGTCTTCTATTTCCTTAGTTAAGTTTTTGTTCGCCTTCTCTAGTTCTTCCAATTTTTCAACCCTCTGTACAATGTTGTTAACATGACTGAACCTACGCTCCCAGTCCTCGATCATCTTATCGAACTTCTCTTCTAGTCTTGTCAGTCGGGAGGGGGGGGGTTTGTGTCCCCCCCCACCCTCTTTAAATCCCTGGAAAATATTCTCATCACTTTCTACTGTATTGCTCTTATCTATACTTCTAACTAATCGTTACATTTTTATTAGACATTTCGTCGTCGCTCAGCTGGTCGGGGGGCCGTTTTTTGGTGTTTACATTTCGTTTGTCTGCCTGGGCCAAGTCTTCTCCTTCCTCATTTCTTTCCATTTCCCTCAGCAATCCCTCCCCTTCTCTTCTTTCCCTACTTTCCCACTACCCCACGAGCAATTTCCCCCCCACCCTGTAAATACAATAGGCACTTCCTTTGCTTTGGGATCCACGAAACTTCACTTTTCTTCAGAACGTTCTCTAAGCCGTCCGTTCGTTGAAGTGTGTGTGTGTGTGTATATATATAATATATATATATATATATATATATATATATATATATATATATATTATATGTATATATATATAATATATATATATATATATATATATATATATATATATACACACATACATATTATACATGTAGAGTTATCTGAGCAAGGGAAGTCTCTAAGTAGATTTGGAAATTAATAAAAGTAAAACCAAAGTAATGTTCAGCACGCAAGTTTAAAGATATTAAATAATCGATGGTAAGATTACTAAAAAAGTTGAAAAGTGTAATTATTTAGGTCAGATGGTGAAAGTGACTAAAGACCATGGCAGTGAAACAAAAAAACGTATCACAATTGGTTGGAAAATGTTTGGTATAATAAAATCATGAGAGGCTCTCTACCTTTATGTTTGAAAAACAAGGTTTACCGTCACTGTATACAGCCAGCAATAATGTACGAAGGCGATGGAGACAAAGGCACCAAAGAGAATGGAGAGATCATTGGTAGGAAACGCTGACAGACCGAAAACGAGCAAGTCGGGTGAGCGAGCAGACTGGAGTGAAAGATATATTGTGGACTCGGTAAAAGAGGGAAGTGGAACTGGCAAGGTAAGTTAGAGCGAATGACTGATGAGCGATGGAGCAAGTGTGTTACAGAGTGGACACCGCGGGATGGGAAATGTGCAAGAGGAAGACCAGACAAAAGATATCACCCAGCAACAAATAGAAAAATAATTTCTATTCCTGTTTCACGCAGTCACATTTTCACTTCTTTTTTCTGTATTTGATTTTTTTCTGTGGAATGGTTGTGAAGCTAAGTTAGGTTACGAGCTATTTGATAACGCAGTTTCGTGTAAGTATCGTGTTTGCGTGATTCTGGATTTTTACCGAAGAATCCACTATAATCCAACATCTTTAAAACAGTCTAAGCTCATTCATAGTAAAATAGTAAAAAGACTCATATATAAAAGAACAGTCAAGTAACAACCTATAACAAACAGGAGGAAAATGCACAGGAAAATTCTTTTTTGAGCACACACAGCACGCCCGTAGGTATTCTACACACAATGGAATGACTCTTATTAGTGTGTGTGTATTTACCTAGTTGTACCTAGTTGTATTTTACGGGAAGGGGAGCTATGCTCGTGGGGTCCCGTCTTCATATCTCATTTTATCTAAACTATTTTTAAATTCATGTATTGTTTTTGCACACACCACTTTCTCATCTAACTTGTTCCAACTGTCTATTGCTCTGTGAGGAAAGCTGTTCTTTTTAAAATCTCTTCTATAGCTGTCTTTTTTTATTTTCTTTCCGTGTCCTCTTGTATTTCTGTCATCCCATTTTATCAGATTCTCTCTATCAGTAATTTCTATGCCTTTCATGATTCTGTAAATAGCTATCAAATCTCCTCTCTCTCTTCTTTGCTCTAGTGTCTGTAGTTTAAGTTTTTGTAGTCTCTCTTCATATGATAGTTTTGAGAGTGTTGGTGCCAGTTTTGTAATTGCTCTTTGTATCCTTTCAAGTTTTTTTATACATTTTTTTGTACTTGGTGACCATATCGTTGCTGCATATTCCAATCTTGGTCTTATCAGGGTGATTAGGATTTTCCTCACCATTTCTTCATCCAGGTATGTAAATGCCACTTTGATTGTTCTTATTAAATTATAAGTTTCTCCAAAAATCTTATTTATATGTTTCTCAGGTGACATATTATTCATAACAATGACTCCCAGGTCCTTCTCATTTTCTACTTTTTTTATTCCTTCTTCTCCCAAATTATATGATCCTGTTATTCTGTTTTTGCTTTTTCCAAATTCCATTATACTACACTTTTTTGTATTGAACTCCATCTCCCACTTCCTACTCCATTCTTGTACTTTATTTAGATCTCTCTGTAGTGATTCACAATCTTCTTCAGTTTTCACTCTTTTCAGTAATTTTGCATCATCTGCAAAGAAGCTCATATAGCTTTCAATTCCTTCATCCATATCATTAATATATATAGCAAACATTATTGGGGCCAGAACTGTTCCCTGCGGGACACCGCTTATTACTTCATTCCATTTTGAGTGCTGATCTCTTATCACTACTCTCATTTTTCTTTCTTGCAAAAAGTCTTCCATCCAATTTAGCAATTTACCTTGTATTCCTCCTTCATATTCTAATTTCTTAAGCAACTTCTTATGTGGTACTTTGTCAAAAGCTTTTTTTAGGTCTAGAAATGCACAATCAGCCCATCCATCTCTTTCTTGTATTATATCTATTAGCCTTGAATAGAAACATATTAAATTGGTGACGCATGACCGTCCTTGTCTGAATCCAAATTGCCTTGGATTTAGTACGTTGTTTTTTTCCAAATATTTTACCCATCTACTTTTGATAATTCTTTCACAAATTTTTGCTATTGTACTTGTTAGAGAGACTGGTCTATAATTGGTAGGTTCTTCTTTATTTCCTCCTTTATATATAGGTACTATATTTGCTTTTTTCCAATCTTCTGGAACTTTTCCTTCTTTTAAGGAACTGCTTATTATGCTATGTATTTTGTCTGCCAGTTCATTCCTGCATTCTTTCAGAATCCAGTTTGCTATTTCATCTGGCCCATGCGATTTTCTGACATCAAAATTACCCAAGTGTGTCAATATTTCATTCTTTGTTACTTCTATTTCTTCCATAGGGGGGACTTTTTCCTTCCACTCAATCTCTTCAGGTTGTATATTTTCCCTTGTAAACACTGATTTAAAATGTTTGTTCATAATTTCTGCCATTTCCATTTCCTCAGTGTATTCAACTCCTCCTTGTCTTAATTTCTCTAAGTCTTGTTTGTTTTTCAGTTTATTGTTTACAAATCTGTAGAATAGTTTTGGTTGATCTTTACACTTTTCTATAACATCTTTTTCATATTTTCTTTTTTTCTCTCTGCACTTTTGTACATATTCATTTCTATAACCAGTATATATTTTCCATTTTTCAGGTCTTCTGTCTTTTTTCCATCTGTTCCAGGCTTTGTCTCTTTTGTCCTTTAACTCCCTACAACTTTTGTTGTACCAGCATTTTACATATTCTTTTTCTTGTTTTTGTCTTGGGACATACTTTTCCACTCCTTTTTTGTAAATTTTTGTCAAAATATTCCATTTCTCTTCCACTGTTGTTTCTTCTTTGTATATTTCTTCCCAGTTTTCTTGTTGGAAGAATTCTCTTATTTTATCAAAGTTTGTTTTTTCATACATCCTTCTTCCTTTTCTATATTGTTCATTTCTTTTCATATATTTTTCTTCATTAAGTTCCAGTTCAATCAATATGTGGTCACTTTTACCTATTGGTGTTTTATATTCAATCTTGTCCACTATTCTAGGTTCAGATGTAATTATTAAGTCTAGCCTCGATGGTTCTTCTTCATTTCTATACCTAGTGTTCTCTTGTATCCATTGTGTCATTGAATGGTCAGTAATCATCTCAAGTAGAGCATTTCCCCATGAGTCATCACCACTCTTTACTGTCATTTCTTCCCAGCAGATTTCTTTGCAATTAAAGTCGCCCATCATAACTATTCTTCCTCCGTCTTCCATTATTTTAGTTAATGCTATCTTTGTGTCCTCTAACATACTTTTATGTTCACTCTCCTCCCATGAGGCTGTTTTCGGAGGCACATAATTGATCACAAATTTTCTGCTCTTCTTATCTCGGTCTTCCACTTCTATCATAATCATCTCTACTGTATTCTTTCCATATATGACACCTTTCACGTTTATATCCTTCTTAGTCAGGAACATAACTCCACCCCCTTGTTTTTTCTCTCTGTTTCTAATCCAATAATTGTATGTATCATGTCCTACACTGTTGGGTGGTAGTGGGCCTTTTAATTTTGTTTCTACAATTCCCATTATGTCCGGTTCTTTTTCTTTCAAATAATCATTCAGTTCATTCAATCCTGTTATCAATCCATCTATATTTGTGTAAGACACTCTTAGTTTTCTGCCACTTCCATTGTATTCTCTGTTTCCCTTATGTTTTTCTTTAGTATGTCGAACTGCTTTATTTTCATGTTCACTACTCTCCAATAGAATCTCTCTTTCTCTGACTCCGTTCTTTCCTCGTTTTTTGCCTTAGCTTCAATTCTTTTCTGCTTTTCTGCCTCTCTTTCCTCCTTATTCATTTCTCTTTTTATCCATACCTTTTTATATTGATCATTTGTTGCTAGTTTCCCTGTCTTGGATAGAATTTTCTCTGCTGTTGTTTGTGACCTGAATTTAATCTTAATTGGTCTGGTCTTATCTGTACTATATTTTCCGAGTCTGAATTTTTCCTCAATTTCCTTTATAATTTCTGGTTCATCTTCCTGGACTAATTTTAATAAACTGCTTACTCTTTCATTTTCCTCCTTGATTCTTGCAGTTCTATCTGGGTTATGTTTCTCTTCCATTCCTAATATAATTATACATTTCTTTTTGTCAGCTAATTCTCTTACTATATTCTCCTTCTGTCTCATCACTTTAATAACTGAGTCTTCATTATGTTCTTTCAATTGCTGTTTGACTATGTCAGTGAATGAAACCTTATTCCCTTCTTGAGTTATTCTCCAATTTTTAGCTTCTGTAGCTAGTTTCTCTCTGTTTTCATTACTATTCTTCTTCAATTTCTCATTCTCCTCCTTTACATTTCCTAACTGTCTTTTTAGGTCCTCTATTTCTTCAGTTAAGTTTCTGTTAGCCTTCTCTAGTTGTTCCAACCTTTCAATTCTTTGAAAAATGGAGTCTACGTTACCTAACTTACGCTCCAAGTCCTCGATCACCTTATCAACTCTCTCCTCTAGTCTTATCAGTCGGGGGGGGGGGGGGTTGTGTCCCCCCCACCCTCTTTAAATCCCTGGAACATATTCTCGTCACTTTCTTCTGTATTGCTCCTCTCTATACTTCTAATCTTTACATTTTTATTAGACATTTGATCCTCGCTAAGTCTTTTGTTTACCTTCCGCTTGTCTGGCTGGTCAAAGTCTACTCCCTCCTCATTTCCTTCCATTTCCCTCAGTAATCCCTCCCCTTTTCCTCTTTCCCTACGTTCCCACTACTCCACGAGCAATTTCCCCCCCACCCTGCAAAAACACTAGGCACTTCTCTTTGCGTTGGGATCCACAGACTTCACTTTTCTTCAGAACGTCTTCTAAGCCGTCCATTCGTTGAAGTGTGTGTATTTACCTAGTTGTATTTACCTAGTTGTATTTTACGGGAAGGGGAGCTATGCTCGTGGGGTCCCGTCTTCATATCTCATTTTATCTAAACTATTTTTAAATTCATGTATTGTTTTTGCACACACCACTTTCTCATCTAACTTGTTCCAACTGTCTATTGCTCTGTGAGGAAAGCTGTTCTTTTTAAAATCTCTTCTATAGCTGTCTTTTTTTATTTTCTTTCCGTGTCCTCTTGTATTTCTGTCATCCCATTTTATCAGATTCTCTCTATCAGTAATTTCTATGCCTTTCATGATTCTGTAAATAGCTATCAAATCTCCTCTCTCTCTTCTTTGCTCTAGTGTCTGTAGTTTAAGTTTTTGTAGTCTCTCTTCATATGATAGTTTTGAGAGTGTTGGTGCCAGTTTTGTAATTGCTCTTTGTATCCTTTCAAGTTTTTTTATACATTTTTTTGTACTTGGTGACCATATCGTTGCTGCATATTCCAATCTTGGTCTTATCAGGGTGATTAGGATTTTCCTCACCATTTCTTCATCCAGGTATGTAAATGCCACTTTGATTGTTCTTATTAAATTATAAGTTTCTCCAAAAATATTATTTATATGTTTCTCAGGTGACATATTATTCATAACAATGACTCCCAGGTCCTTCTCATTTTCTACTTTTTTTATTCCTTCTTCTCCCAAATTATATGATCCTGCTATTCTGTTTTTGCTTTTTCCAAATTCCATTATACTACACTTTTTTGTATTGAACTCCATCTCCCACTTCCTACTCCATTCTTGTACTTTATTTAGATCCCTCTGTAGTGATTCACAATCTTCTTCAGTTTTCACTCTTTTCAGTAGTTTTGCATCATCTGCAAAGAAGCTCATATAGCTTTCAATTCCTTCATCCATATCATTAATATATATAGCAAACATTATTGGGGCCAGAACTGTTCCCTGCGGGACACCGCTTATTACTTCATTCCATTTTGAGTGCTGATCTCTTATCACTACTCTCATTTTTCTTTCTTGCAAAAAGTCTTCCATCCAATTTAGCAATTTACCTTGTATTCCTCCTTCATATTCTAATTTCTTAAGCAACTTCTTATGTGGTACTTTGTCAAAAGCTTTTTTTAGGTCTAGAAATGCACAATCAGCCCATCCATCTCTTTCTTGTATTATATCTATTAGCCTTGAATAGAAACATATTAAATTGGTGACGCATGACCGTCCTTGTCTGAATCCAAATTGCCTTGGATTTAGTACGTTGTTTTTTTCCAAATATTTTACCCATCTACTTTTGATAATTCTTTCACAAATTTTTGCTATTGTACTTGTTAGAGAGACTGGTCTATAATTGGTAGGTTCTTCTTTATTTCCTCCTTTATATATAGGTACTATATTTGCTTTTTTCCAATCTTCTGGAACTTTTCCTTCTTTTAAGGAACTGCTTATTATGCTATGTATTTTGTCTGCCAGTTCATTCCTGCATTCCTTCAGAATCCAGTTTGCTATTTCATCTGGCCCATGCGATTTTCTGACATCAAAATTACCCAAGTGTGTCAATATTTCATTCTTTGTTACTTCTATTTCTTCCATAGGGGGGACTTTTTCTTTCCACTCAATCTCTTCAGGTTGTATATTTTCCCTTGTAAACACTGATTTAAAATGTTTGTTCATAATTTCTGCCATTTCCATTTCCTCAGTGTATTCAACTCCTCCTTGTCTCAATTTCTCCAAGTCTTGTTTGTTTTTCAGTTTATTGTTTACAAATCTGTAGAATAGTTTTGGTTGATCTTTACACTTTTCTATAACATCTTTTTCATATTTTCTTTTTTTCTCTCTGCACTTTTGTACATATTCATTTCTATAACCAGTATATATTTTCCATTTTTCAGGTCTTCTGTCTTTTTTCCATCTGGTCCAGGCTTTGTCTCTTTTGTCTTTTAACTCCCTACATCTTTTGTTGTACCAGCATTTTACATATTCTTTTTCTTGTTTTTGTCTTGGGACATACTTTTCCACTCCTTTTTTGTAAATTTTTGTCAAAATATTCCATTTCTCTTCCACTGATGTTTCTTCTTTGTATATTTCTTCCCAGTTTTCTTGTTGGAAGAATTCTCTTATTTTATCAAAGTTTGTTTTTTCATACATCCTTCTTCCTTTTCTATATTGTTCATTTCTTTTCATATATTTTTCTTCATTAAGTTCCAGTTCAATCAATATGTGGTCACTTTTACCTATTGGTGTTTTATATTCAATCTTGTCCACTATTCTAGGTTCAGATGTAATTATTAAGTCTAGCCTCGATGGTTCTTCTTCATTTCTATACCTAGTGTTCTCTTGTATCCATTGTGTCATTGAATGGTCAGTAATCATCTCAAGTAGAGCATTTCCCCATGAGTCATCACCACTCTTTACTGTCATTTCTTCCCAGCAGATTTCTTTGCAATTAAAGTCGCCCATCATAACTATTCTTCCTCCGTCTTCCATTATTTTAGTTAATGCTATCTTTGTGTCCTCTAACATACTTTTATGTTCACTCTCCTCCCATGAGGCTGTTTTCGGAGGCACATAATTGATCACAAATTTTCTGCTCTTCTTATCTCGGTCTTCCACTTCTATCATAATCATCTCTACTGTATTCTTTCCATATATGACACCTTTCACGTTTATATCCTTCTTAGTCAGGAACATAACTCCACCCCCTTGTTTTTTCTCTCTGTTTCTAATCCAATAATTGTATGTATCATGTCCTACACTGTTGGGTGGTAGTGGGCCTTTTAATTTTGTTTCTACAATTCCCATTATGTCCGGTTCTTTTTCTTTCAAATAATCATTCAGTTCATTCAATCCTGTTATCAATCCATCTATATTTGTGTAAGACACTCTTAGTTTTCTGCCACTTCCATTGTATTCTCTGTTTCCCTTATGTTTTTCTTTAGTATGTCGAACTGCTTTATTTTCATGTTCACTACTCTCCAATAGAATCTCTCTTTCTCTGACTCCGTTCTTTCCTCGTTTTTTGCCTTAGCTTCAATTCTTTTCTGCTTTTCTGCCTCTCTTTCCTCCTTATTCATTTCTCTTTTTATCCATACCTTTTTATATTGATCATTTGTTGCTAGTTTCCCTGTCTTGGATAGAATTTTCTCTGCTGTTGTTTGTGACCTGAATTTAATCTTAATTGGTCTGGTCTTATCTGTACTATATTTTCCGAGTCTGAATTTTTCCTCAATTTCCTTTATAATTTCTGGTTCATCTTCCTGGACTAATTTTAATAAACTGCTTACTCTTTCATTTTCCTCCTTGATTCTTGCAGTTCTATCTGGGTTATGTTTCTCTTCCATTCCTAATATAATTATACATTTCTTTTTGTCAGCTAATTCTCTTACTATATTCTCCTTCTGTCTCATCACTTTAATAACTGAGTCTTCATTATGTTCTTTCAATTGCTGTTTGACTATGTCAGTGAATGAAACCTTATTCCCTTCTTGAGTTATTCTCCAATTTTTAGCTTCTGTAGCTAGTTTCTCTCTGTTTTCATTACTATTCTTCTTCAATTTCTCATTCTCCTCCTTTACATTTCCTAACTGTCTTTTTAGGTCCTCTATTTCTTCAGTTAAGTTTCTGTTAGCCTTCTCTAGTTGTTCCAACCTTTCAATTCTTTGAAAAATGGAGTCTACGTTACCTAACTTACGCTCCAAGTCCTCGATCACCTTATCAACTCTCTCCTCTAGTCTTATCAGTCGGGGGGGGGGGTTGTGTCCCCCCCACCCTCTTTAAATCCCTGGAACATATTCTCGTCACTTTCTTCTGTATTGCTCCTCTCTATACTTCTAATCTTTACATTTTTATTAGACATTTGATCCTCGCTAAGTCTTTTGTTTACCTTCCGCTTGTCTGGCTGGTCAAAGTCTACTCCCTCCTCATTTCCTTCCATTTCCCTCAGTAATCCCTCCCCTTTTCCTCTTTCCCTACGTTCCCACTACTCCACGAGCAATTTCCCCCCCACCCTGCAAAAACACTAGGCACTTCTCTTTGCGTTGGGATCCACAGACTTCACTTTTCTTCAGAACGTCTTCTAAGCCGTCCATTCGTTGAAGTGTGTGTGTGTGTGTGTATAAACATGTAATGAAGATACTGGAAAAGTGTGTTCAGTGATGCAGAGTAAATCAGGGTGAATAAACGAAGCACAGGCTTAATGACTAAATCAACAAAACAAGTATATAGATAAATGTATAAATAAGTGAATGCATGAGTTAGATACTGAATGAAGATATCAAGTAATCGATAAATATGCACATACTGTATATCCAGAATTTGTAAATATCATCTCCGGATTATTTTACCAGATGCGTTGACTGTTAATTTTACTATATTGTTCTAAAAATACGAAACTGTTACTTTGGTATATGGCATATATCATATACAATATAAGATAGGTATAACATTTCAATAATGATAACTAAAAGAATAATAATCCATAATTAAGTTGTTTTCACCAAGCATAACGGTAACCAAATAAACCAACAACTAACAAGGTGTAAGCGTTGAATAGCCGAGACCACGTGTAATATTTTTAAGTGGAATATAAATTGCGTTTCATTCTATGAGGTACAATTTCTGTAAGAACACGAGTATGCTGTGCTTATATTTATTCGTTATTGCTACATCAGTAATCGTCTTGTAAAACGTGGAAACTACTGTCCAGTGATATTGACAAACCAACATCATAACATGGAAGGTGAGGTTACAATAATAATGTATATTAATATAAATATTGATAGTAGTCAATGCTTAAAGTTCTTGAGGTACAAATTATGGAAAAATATAAACCAATAATTTTGGAATTTGTGGTGGGGATTTGTTAACTAATGGTTAGTTACAGCAAATATTCCATGCCAACGTGAACGTGGACAACGTATTTGAACTCGCGGCTTTAAGTTTATGTAATCGGTATGCCTCTCGTGTTTTTAGACAGTTATATTTACCTTATTTTGATATACAGGGAAAAAGCTATACTTGGGGGATACTGTCTACTTATGCTTATCCATTGTGACATATTGTGACAGTTTTGATTTAGCGTGGCTATAATATTATGTAAGCTACTTCAGTTGATGCAATTATTTCTATTTTTTCTTATGTTCTCATGATTCTATTTGACCTGTGGTCTTTTCTAATTTGTTCCCATGACCTCATAACATTCTCATCCTAGTCCTAGACCAAGATTATAGATATTTTCTCTGTCAGTTTTATCTTTTACTGTTGTCTTGAGCACTACTGCTTAATTGTGGTGTACAATCATTCAGTCTGTTGCCCTGGGTCTCTTGTTCTCAGGTAACTAGTAACAGCTGATAAATTGTCCCATGGGTCATTTGAGGAAGAAGTATTGTGTCTGTGACGTCTGGATAGGACGAAAGTAGAATGAAGTTTTCTGTGGTGACCATAAAAGTGGGGATTGCATCTTCTAGGGCAATTTAATTTGAATTCATGGTCAGGCATGATATTTGTTGATACTGTTACAATGCTGGATGGTGGCTTGAATACAATCATGCCAATGAAGTTCTTGTTTATCATGGAAGGTATTTCTCAGAAGGGTTGATGTTTTGATGAAGCAGATATTGAACAGAGTTTTGGGATAATTTTATTTAGTGTTTGTTTTGTAATGCAAGTGTGTGTAATTTTATTAAGGTAGGTTATGTGGTATAGGCTAATGTATTTATGTACATACATATACCAAGGCTTTTTCCCCCTTACAACTTGTAAGTTACAAGGGAGGTAGCCAAAAAGGAAAAGGCATAAAATCATTCCCACCCATTCCATCCCTGAATACACTCCACACCCCTCCACCTTTCCTCTCATCTTAGCATCTCCCTGATGACGGGTCATCCCTGCACCTTGTCCACTGCCCTGGGTCAGAAGCAGTGTCGCAAGACACAGCACATCCACAGCAAGGCCGCTTCATTAAATTGGCGACCCCCCCTCTCCGTCCCCCTATTGCATAAAAGAAGACGGGGAGAAATCCCTTCGGGCTGCTTCAAATTTTGCTCACACATCCTACCTCACCCCCCATCCCCCCACCCATTCCACCTCGTGCATCACATCATCATCCATATACACATTCTCCATTCACCCGTCTTCTGTCCTCTTCCGTCCTTCCTCAACAGACATTCCCCTCTTCTCCAAAGCCCCCTTCACCCCATCCATCCACCTCATCCTAGGATGTCCCCTCATGTTCACTCCATCCACATCTGCCTTCCATACCTCTTTTACTAGTCTTTCTTCACTCATTCTTTCCATGTGTCCAAACCATCCTAATACTCTTTCATCAACCCTATCTCCCAACTCCTTTTCCACCCCTGTTCTCCTCCTCACCTCCTCATTTCTCACTCTAGCCTAGTAACCCCCATCATACTTCTTAGACTCCTCATCTCAAACATATTCAAACTCCTTCTCTCTTCCTCTCTTATGTTCCATGTTTCTGCCCCATACAGTGCTGTTGGCACAATCGCTCCTTCATACAGTCTCCTCTTAGCATCCATTCCCAAATGTCTATTCCTCATTACACTTTTTAATCCACCAAGGCATTTACTTGCTTCTCTCAATCTACATTCTACCTCCACCTCCACTCCTTTTCCTGCCACATTTGCACCCAAGTATCTAAAACTATCCACTTCCTTCAGTCGCTCTCCCTTAACCACTTCCATATGGTGACGCCTACATAGGCGGCATGAGGAGCAAGTGGGTACTCGATGATGCCTACATCGCCATCTTGATCATATTTATTGTAGTCGTACCTACGTAATTTCCATTCTCTCTAAACTGGCTTCATCAATTTTCTATGGTTATCAAAATGCACGGGTGAAAGAGAATGAACGAATGAGCACTGACTTTATTTTTTATAATGCGATTATTATGACGCAACATCGCACGTCGGGCAGCTAATGCTGCCAGACGTGCGATGTGCCCCGTACTGAAGAGGTTAATGCTCACTTCTAGTCTGCTGCCACTTTCACCCCTTGTACAGCTCATTGCCTTTTGCCCACATTTATCTTCAGCTTTCTTCTTTCACACACTCTCCCAAACTGTCACCAACTTCCTCAATCCCTCCTCCGATCCTGCCACAAGTGCAGTGTCGTCCGCAAACAACAGCTGGCTCACCTCCCACTTTTCTCCATTTTCTTTAACCATCTCCAATCCCTGACCCACCACCCTTACATTTACCTCTCGCACTACCCCATCCATGTACAAGTTGAACAGCCAGGGCGACATAATGCATCCCTGATGAAGTCCCACCTTTACCTTGAACCACTCACTCTCTCCTTTTCTAATCCTGACACAAGCTCTACTACTCTCATAAAAACTCTTGACAGCTCCTAGAAGCTTTCCTCCTATCCCATATATCCACAAAACCTCCCACAGTGCCTTTCTGTCTACCCTGTCATAAGCCTTTTCCAGATCCATAAAAGCCCAAAAAACATCCTTCCCCTATCCCTAGCTTTCTCACATATCTGTCTTACCACAAAAATCTGATCTACACAACCTCTACCCGTCCTAAATCCACACTGTTCCTCACCAATTACTCCCTCTGTTCCTCTCCTAATCCTCTCAATCAAGATCCTCCCATAAGCCTTCCGAACTACAATTAACAAGCTAATCCCTCTGAAACAACTACATTCACACTTGTCCCCTTTTCCCTTGTAAAGTGGAACTATACAGGCACTCCTCCAGTCCCCTGGCACTCTACCCTCTCTCCAGCAAACATTAAATAACCTCACCACCCAGTCCACCATCACTGTACCTCCTTTTTTTAGACACTCTGCATGATATTCAGGAAGTGAGGTACACTTGTCTTGTGGGTATCAGTCTTACACTCCAATTGTCATGATTTATTTTCAAATTCATATATGGTTCCAGCGTATGATATATCATCCTGGGCTATTCCTAGATTTAACATTTCTATATGAAAATTGAAATTCCTCTCATTCTTCTTTCTCCAATTATGAAACTTTGCTCTAAATTTATGTATAGTTGTTGTTGTCGTTCCCTAGACTGGCTGAGCAATACTGTCTCCCTGAGGAACGACACAGAGAGAACAGGGTTTTCTCACAAAGCCTTTACAGAGCTTATATTGTGTTGGTGTGCGTGATTGTGTACAATGCAGTTTTCCAGAATGTGTTTTATAGTATGGAGTGAAGTGTTGTATCCTGGGCAGTTGTCTACAATGTGGTCATTC
This sequence comes from Oratosquilla oratoria, assembly GCF_046742065.1. NCBI lineage: Eukaryota > Metazoa > Arthropoda > Malacostraca > Stomatopoda > Squillidae > Oratosquilla > Oratosquilla oratoria. Next base: position 55,959,935 of record NC_134780.1, on the reverse strand, counting down.
AGCCACCTTTGGCAGCTTAGAAGGACTGGATGGTTGCTGCGTCACAGCCTGGCCAGGTGGACTCTGTCCTTTCAGGAGAGATACGATTCAGTGAAATGGATATCAGGGAGTTTGGCATGCAGTAATTTATTGTCGTTCAATTTTTTGATGGAGCTGTGAGTAATATGAATGTGGATATGCTTCTGGAGGCTGGTATCAGGTAGCTGTGGAGGAAGAGAAGAGAGTATTTGTGTGTGATATAGATATTTTGGTGTTGTTTTGATGTTTCTTGGTGTGTATGGGTGTTTGCTATGTAGTGTCGTGGGTGTGCTGTGTTTGTGGAGGCTGCGGCAAATGTTTGTATGCCTCACATGTCAAGGCGATGATTTTGAGGACTTTTGTTTTATGATTTGATCTTGACCCATTTCATCTTGTAGGGTTATTCCAGGAGTATACATGTTGTCGTCGACTTACGACCGAGTTCGGTTCCGACAGACAGGTCGTAAGTCGATCTGGACGCAAGTCGGACTTTATGTACAGTATACAGACGCTCCTCTACTTACGTTCATTCGTTTTACGTTTTTTCGATTTTACGTTTGAACTGACTGTAAAAAGAAAAAAAAAATTGTAATTTTTTTTTTTAGTTAATTTTTTAGTTTAGCGCGCTCTTTGTAGTTCAAACGATACTTACGCATGCCGCTGCGTCCATTGTTTACATGGCACAAACGACAGATTGAACGTGCCCTGCCTCCTCCTCCTCCACCATCTCAATTTATGTTGCTTGAATTTAATTTATTTGAAATTAATGTTACAGTAAACTCGCGCTTATCCGAACGCGTTTTAACCGAATAATCGCATTAACCGAACATTTTCTCAATACGGTAGCCATTGCTTCAACCGAACTTATTTGGATCTCAACCGAACATTCAAACATCCCGCCGCCTCTTCCGCCACCCCCGCGCCACCCGCAACCTTCACTAAGTGCTCACACGGTGGCAACACACTCCATGTTTACACCTGATCGGCTGTTTATACTCTATAGAATATGTTTATGAACTATTATAAGCATTTCCATGTGTATGTTAAGTTTACGGGTACGAATATTGCAGCTGACATTACCACATACAACTCTACGGGAATGAAACATACAAAGTCGGATTAACCGAACATTTCGGTTAATCGGACATTTCTAATTCCCTTTGGAGTTCGGATAAGTGGAAGTTTACTGTATTTTACAATGTTATGTGTATAATTAATGATTTAGGGGTGTTTTATAAGATACGGTAATAGAATTTATGGATGTATAGTACAGTATGAACGGTCATACATTACTAGAACGTACAGTAACAACTTACGTTCATTTTCAACTTACGTTCGGCCACTCGGAACGTAACTAAAACGTAAGTTGAGGAGCGTCTGTATATTACCCTTTATATATTATTTTTGTTACTGTATATATATTGTATATTTTGCATACTGAAATAATCTTAGCATCTTTGAAATATGTTGTATAGTATTTTCAACCTTTTCATAATTTTATCTGATTTTCTTTGGGAAACGTAGCTTAGGCCTAAACATACTGAATAAAATCCTATCATCTTTGACCTATGATACTAGATACTGTATTTTTTAACATTGTTATTATTTTACCACCAGACTTTCTTTAGGAAACGTATGCATACTGAATAAAATCGTATTATCTTTGAGCTACGTTCTTTAATATTCCTTAACTTTTTTATAATTTTCGTTAGGAAACGTAGCCTAGGCCAACGCATACTGAATAAAGTCCTGTCATCTTTGACCTACAAATACTTTTTTGTTTGTTAAATTAAAATCATTGCAAGGCACAATTAGGAAAATTTCTATTTCAAAACACATTCTTTTCGTTTAAGTAGTATACCGAAAATATCGTTATCGACAATAGACTAGGCATAAACAAAGTTTACTGTTACATTTTATAATCGCAACACATAAAAATACAAAATGCTGTACCGAACATATTATTATCGACAACAGACTAAGCATAAAAAAGTTTTACTGTTCCATTTTATTAATTGCAAAACATAAAAAATACAAAATGTAAGGTAAAATCTTATTTAAAAACACATTCTTTTCGTTTACGTACTGTACCGAACATATTGTTATCGGCAACAAACTAGCCTAGGCATAAAAAAAAAGTTTTGCTGTTACATTTTATTAATTGCAAAATATATGAAAATACAAAATGCAAAGCAAAATTAGGAAACATTTTACTTCAAACAAACAAAATGAAAGAATATTTAGCTGGCTGAGATGCTGACGCTGCCGGCAGCCTGCCAATACTATCGTACTTGCGTCTCGCGGCGTGTAAAATAATTGTACTGCACTGCCAGGCATAACATTACAGTTCTATTACTCTATTAAAAGTTAGATATTATTGCACTATCTTGTGGTCATAAAGTCGATCAGTCGTAAGTCGCATAGGTCGTAAGTCGATGACTACCTGTACACATCTGTATGTTTTTTTTTTTGTTTTTTTTTTTCTCTCCACATTGTTCAACATGTAGACTTTTTTATGTCCATTTCAACCAATCAAAATTCTGTTCCAGGCTATGTTTATAAATCACTTCAAGATCTTAATATTTTACCATTTTCATGAATTTGTCAGTAGTTTAGTGTTGTTGTATATACCATCCATCATGTCAGTGATTATCAACAGAATAACTTAGATCTGTAGCAAGGACCACTTCTGAATAGCAGAAGAAAACACTAATCATAATAAATAACTTAATAAGAACATCAGACTATGACTACTCTGAAAAGGGAGTGCCTCTTAGGAAACAGGTACAGATAGGTTATTAATATTATGATCAGAACAGTGAAATCATGTCCTCTCACTTTGACCCATAAATGATTGCACAGTCAATGCTGTCAGTCTGCTTATTTGAGTAGAATTATTTTTTTCCCTTTGGGCTGAGTCACTATCATCCATACACAACCATTCACCACTCACACCCCTGCCTTCTCCTTCCATGCTTGACAGACTTCCCCTCTTGATCAAAGCCCCTTTTACCTCATCCATCCATCTCATTTTTGGTTGTCCTCTCAAGTTCATTCCATCTACTTCTGCCATCCACACTCTTTTTACTAGTCTTTCTTCACTCATTCTTTCATGTGCCCAAACCATCCCAATAATCTTTCATCAGCCCTATCTACCAGCTTCCTTTCTACCCCATGGGAAGTGGGTGGAGGAGGCAATGAGAAGGAAAATGTGAGTGGGGTGGGAAGGGGTGGGGATGTGGCCTGGCTAGCTACCTCCCTCCCTTATAAGGGAGAAGTGGCCCATAGTATATAGATATATTTTTGTAGTTTAGTTTTGTATCATTTGTAGGATATGTTTTCTTGATTGTTGGGAACCGTATTGTATTCACCTAATTGTAATATAAAGGAAAGGAGCAATGCTTGTTTGGTCCGGTCTCCTATTCTCTAATTTTCTTGCATCCCAAGACTCAAATTCATGTACATTTCCAACAGTCTACATCTTTGATTTCCAATTATCATGTGATTCACGATGGTCTTAGGTCACGTGTTGGACTCGTGATTGACAGCTATTTCCCTCCCAGAAGAGAGCTCAGAGCTCATATGACTGATCTATGGGTAATGCTGTGACCTTACACACACACACACCCTCAACTTCCCGACCACAAAAGTTGGAGTAATGACTCACAGCTCAGCGATATTAACCCCTTCGATACAATGACGCCTACGTAGGCGTCATGAGGAGCAAGTGGGTACGCGAGGATGCCGATGTCGGCGTCTTGATTATATAGTAGTTGTACCTGCTCTGTAAACTGGCTTCATCATATTTTCTATGGTTATCAAAATTCACAGGTGAAAGAGAACGAGCAATACAGCGGTAACTTTATTTTTCATAATGCGAGTATTATGACGCAACATCGCACGTCTGGCAGCTAATGCTGCCCGCGAGATTTTGGCCCGTATTGAAGGGGATAAAATTATCTCAGCCCTCGTTGGGATTTGAACCTGGACCACAGTAGTGGCGGCCAGAAACTCTACCAACTGAGCCATATATTTACATAGTTGTATTATACGGGAAGGGAGCTATGGTCGTGGTGGTCTTTGTATCTTTAAGCATCAAAGTTTTTCTTAAAATCTTGAATAGTGTTTGCACACACTGTTTCTTTATCTAAATTATTCCAGGTATCCAGTACTCTATGTTGGAAGATATATATATATATATATATATATATTTTTTTCCAGGTCTCTTCTATAGTTATCTTTTTTGAGTTTCTTTTTGTGTCCTCTTGTTTTTCTTTTGTCCCATTTTAATAAATCATTCCTATCTAGGATTCCCATTCCTTTCATGATTCAATGAATAGTCAGCAGATCTCTTTATCTTTGTTTCAGAGTTGGTAATTCCAATTTGGACAATCTTAGTATGTTAATTTTGGAGAGAGTTGGTGCCAACTTTGTTGATGCTCTTTGTATTCTTTCTAATTTCTTTATATTCTTTTTAGTACTGGGTGTCCATATTGTTGCTGTGTACTGTATTTTTCGGACCATAAGGTGCACCTGTAATTTGCCATTCCCCGTCCTTATATAAGGCGCACCTGGTTTCATCATCGGATAATCATGCATATGTGAGTGCATTCAGAACTGAACATTTTCGTTGTTGAATGAGAAAAATCGGTTGGGATTTAGCAAAATTACTAAAATAAATGATATATATTTTTATTTTGGTCAGTGAAATCAGACCACCTCCATGGACAGTCTGCCCTGCCACTACCCCTAAAAAAACAACATTAACACGTTACGGGAATTGTGGGGAATAAAACCAACATTAGCAGTTATATTCCTGGAATTCTCTATTCACATAAAAACACAAGATTTATTACAAATGACGGTAAATCTTTAGTTTCGACCATGGGCGCAATATAGCAATAGAAAATTAATTGTTAATTTTGTAAATTATAATGTATTAACATAATATGCAATTTTGTGAGTGGAAATAAATAACAAAAAAGGTGCTAAAACAGATTTCGTAAGGTAACAAAGTCGTGTCGGACGAATGGTACGCCATGTTTGTTATGATAAATGCCGACGTCGAAGAAATGAAAGGATGATAAATTTGTCTAACCTAACCTAACCTGTGTTTAATAAATCATTACCTGCAAATTAAATGTCATCCGGCTCATCCCCGTTGTCGTCGTCATGAGAGATGTTGGCGGGCTTTTCAACCACTCTCTCAGCTTGCAGGGTATACAAAGTTCTTGCAGCTTGAAGGAATACATGTATCTCCGCTCCATAACATTCCTTCAAGAAAATGTACCTGGCGAGGTACTGTCAGAAGTACCGAGGCCATCAATTGACAGATGACAAGATGGCGTCCTGATCCTATGCTACCGACTTCGTTCATTAGCATATTTCCTTGTAGCAAGGTATTTTTTATTTTCATTTCCGCCCACAAAATTGCATATTACGTTGATACATTTTAATTTACAAAATTAATAATTAATTTTCTATTGCTATATTGCGCCCATGGTCGAAACTAGAAAAATACCCAAATGACTACAGTCGGAGTGGAGTGAGACTAGACCAATGCAAAATGGCTGTCTGTGTTGTGGATGCTATCATGTCATAGCCATGATAGCGTGAATGAATGCGGTGGCATGGACTCGAAAACTGTCGAAGTTTTCGCAATTTTCTTGTGAAGATACATTCATCTTGGTTATAACTTGGTTGTAACTTTTGGTAGGCCTTTGCACTGTCGCCGTCGGCAGGTTAGCTACGAAACGTGTCAAAATAGTACGACACTGTCTGAGGCATTTTTTGCACTGAAGCCACACATAAGGCGCACCACCCGATTTTGGCCGATTTTAAGGATTTTGCCCGCGCCTTATGGTCCGAAAAATACGGTACTCCAGTTTTGGTCTTATTAGTGTAACTTGATATTTTTTAAAATTATTTCCTCATCCAAGTAGTCAAATTCCACTTTCATTGACCTTAATAGGTTGAAGGTTTCTCCGACTATTGATATGTTTGTCCTGTGTCATGTCTGCTGATTGTTACTCCAAGGTCTCTTTCTGTGTTCACTTTTTTGAAGCATAGGTATATTTACCTAGTTGTATTATACGGGAAGGGGAACTATGCTCGTGGTGACCCTTTTTTGTATCTCAAAAGATCAAGTTTGTTCTTAAATTATTGTATTGTGTTTGTACATACTATTTCTTTATCCAATTTGTTCCATACATCTATCATTCTCTGTGGGAAGCTGTTCTTTTTCAGGTCTCTTCTGTAGTTATCCTTTTTGAGTTTCATTGCATGTCCTCTTGTTTTTTCTCTGTCCCGTTTTAATAGGTCCTCTCTATCAAGGTGTGATTTTTATGGTTTGTTTACTGTGGTTAGTGTTCCTGCTGGTCAAAACCAGTGTTTGCTATAAAATTTTGTTATTCTAATGCTTCTAGTGTACATCATTGACAGGATGCATGAAATGTACAACTATGCTAACCTACTCAGAGAATATCAAGCTCATGAAAAGAGTAGAAAATTAAGAAAATTGTGAACTACTACAGGAAGGGCATGAAAAATGTAGCCATGAGTGGAAGATTAAATTTAATTTGAAAAAATGGAAATGGGAAACAGTAAGAAAAGGCAGTTATGGAATTACAATGGGAAATAAAGCAAGGGAGGAAAGGGATATGGGAGAGGTATTGGTGATTTTTTGCCTGAAAAACAGATAGACTGATAGGTGTTGGCCATCCACTTGCATAGAGGCTAGAGAGGCACTCCAGCAAGCTCCAGCAGCACTGCACTTGTAGTCTCCATACAAAAGAAGAAATAAAATGAATAAAGAGAATACTAAGGGCAGCAACAAAATTATCCTAAGTCTAGCCGAAGAGAAGAGAAAGAGGTGACATGATTGTAGTCTTTAGACATGCAAAGCATTTGGAATGAATTGATAATCTGTTAGTATGGGCTGAAAGAATACCAAGAGGGCATAGGAATAAAAATGAAGATTTAATGTTTGAAGTATGTTAAGAAAAAAATTTGTGCATTGATGCATTGACTTGTGGAGTGAATTAGAAGAAACCCTGGCAGACTGCTGACTAATTTAAATAAAGAATTCAGTAATTGGGGACAGAGGAGCTTGGCTCCAATCCTGTGTAGTACAATTAAGTAAATACAGAGTTCAAAAAATGTTAGAGAAAGCAAATACTTTAAAATAGCAAGTGATCTAATGAAATGAAGGGCTGAGCAGATTAAAACCACGAGGGACAGCACAGCAAAATGAACTGGACAAGCTTATCACTAGAATGCAGAGGATCACAGGAAAGAGAAATTGTGTTGAGGTGGGGGAAAAGAATACTGCCACCAAGTTTTCCCACTTGGATCGTAAGAGGCGAGAAGAAAGGGACGGGGAGAGGGACTAGGCATCCTTCTCCCTGTAGCCCCAAGGGGCAATTACCTAAAATGAAAAGAAAAGGCATAAGGGGTGCTGGCGGGCCTCGGGCCAGCACCCTAAGGTTTGGGTCTTTTAATGTGCGTGGATGTGGTACAGATGAGAGTAAAAGGGAAGAGATAGGTAGTATGTTTGTGAGAAGAAAGTTGGATGTGTTGGCTTTGAGTGAAACTAAGTTGAAAGGGAAGGGTGAGTGTATGTTTGGGAGTGTAAGTGGGAGGTTATCAGGAGTGAAGAGAGAGGGAGAGGGAGGGAAGGGGTGGCTATTCTAGTAAGTGAGGAGATAGGTAAAGGGGTAGTGGAGTGGAAGGAGGTTTCCTCAAGGATAATGTGGATGAAGGTGAAACTGGGAAAGGAGATGTGGGTCTTTGTAAGTGCATATGGGCCGGGCAGTGAGAAGAGTATAGAAGAAAGGGAGGCCTTTTGGATAGATTTAAATGAGTGCATAGAGGGTTTAGGAAGAAATGTCAATGTAATAGTACTGGGAGACCTTAATGCTAGAGTGGGAAATGGTCCAATCGATGGAGTGGTTGGGAAGTGTGGAGTTCCAGGAAAGAATCGTAGTGGAGAGTTGATGGTGGAAATGTGTCTAGAAAGAGAGCTGATGATAGCAAATACAGTGTTTCGGAAGAAAGTCAAGCATAAGTACACATGGGAGAGGGTGGTGGAGGGAAGGGTGGTAGATAGAGCGCTAATGGATTATGTAGTGGTAAATAGGATTATGATAGGAAGAGTTAAGGATGTACATGTGCTAAGGGGAGAGGGTGGGGGAATATCAGATCATTTTTTGGTGGAAGGTAAGTTGAGAGTGGAGGATAGATGGAGAAGGAGGAAAGGGACAAAAGGTAGGGAGGTTCTTAGAGTGAACTCCTTGAATGAAAAGGAAAAGGAGAAGGAGTACGAAAAGAAGCTGAAGGAGGAGTGGGAGGGAGTTAAGGATAGAGCAGAGATGGGTGTGGAGGAGGAATGGGGATGGTTCAAGGAGGGAGTCTTAAAGTGTGCAAGGATGGTGTGTGGAACAAGAAGGACAGGAGGAAATAGAAGAAAGGGTAGTGAATGGTGGGATGAGGAAACAAAGAAGGTTGTAGAAGAGAAGAAGCGAGCATTCACAGATTGGTTACAAAAGAGGACAGGGGAGTCATATGAGACGTACAAAGAAAAGAAAAGAGAAGTAAAGCAAAAGGTAAAGGAGGCAAAGAGGAGAGCAGATGTGAAATGGGGTAGGAGTATGACAGAAAATTTTGAAAGTAATAAAAAGATGTTTTGGAAAGAAATTAAGAGAGGAAGAGGAGGTGAATCAAGTAGGGAAGAAAAGGTAAAAGGTACAGATGGAGAGTTGATAATGGAAGAGATGGCAGTGAGGGGAAGATGGGCAGAATATTTTAGGGAGTTGCTGAATGTGAAGGAGGATAGGGAGGGAAAGATAGCTGCAGTGGGAAATACGAAGAAAATGAGAGTGATGAGTGAGGAGAATGGAGGAGAAATAAGGAAGGATGAGGTGAAGGCAGTTGTAAAGATGATGAAAGCAGGTAAGGCACCTGGTCTGGATGGATGTCATGCAGAATGTCTGAAAAAGGGAGGTTCAGTGATGGTGGACTGGTTGGTGAGATTATTTAATGTTTGCTGGAGAGAGGGTAGAGTACCGGAGGACTGGAGTAGTGCCTGTATAGTTCCTCTTTACAAGGGAAAAGGGGACAAGTGTGAATGTAGTAATTTCAGAGGGATTAGCCTGTTGAGTGTAGTAGGGAAGGCTTATGGGAGAATCTTAATTGAGAGGATTAGGAGAGGAACAGAAGGAGTAATTGGTGAGGAACAGTGTGGATTTAGGACGGGTAGAGGTTGTGTAGATCAGATCTTTGTGGTAAGACAGATATGTGAGAAAGCTATAGGAAAGGGGAAGGATGTTTTTTGGGCTTTTATGGATCTGGAAAAGGCTTATGATAGGGTAGACAGAAAGGCACTGTGGGAGGTTATGCAGATTTATGGGATAGGAGGAAAGCTTTTGGGAGCTGTCAAGAGTTTTTATGTGAGTAGTAGAGCATGTGTTAGGATTGGAAATGGAGAGAGTGAGTGGTTTGAAGTAAAGGTGGGACTTCGTCAAGGATGTGTTATGTCGCCCTGGCTGTTCAACTTATACATGGATGGGGTGGTGCGAGAGGTGAATGCTAGGGTAGTGAGTCAGGGATTGGAGATGGTTAAAGAAAATGGAGAAAAGTGGGAGGTGAGCCAGCTGTTGTTTGCAGACGACACTGCGCTTGTGGCAGGGTCAGAGGAGGGATTGAGGAAGCTGGTGGCAGAGTTTGGGAGAGTATGTGATAGAAGAAAGCTAAAGATAAATGTGGGTAAAAGTAAGGTGATGAGATGTACAAGGGGTGAAAGTGGCAGTAGACTGGAAGTGAACATTAAGGGAGAGCGACTGGAGGAAGTGGATAGTTTTAGATACTTGGGTGCAAGTGTAGCAGGAAAAGGTGGAGTGAAGGTGGAGGTAGAATGTAGATTGAGAGAAGCGAGTAAATGCCTTGGTGGTTTAAAGAGTGTAATGAGAAATAGACATTTGGGAATGGATGCGAAGAGGAGACTGTATGAAGGAGTGATTGTGCCAACAGCATTGTATGGGGCAGAAACGTGGAACATAAGAGAAGAAGAGAGAAGGAGTTTGAATGTGTTTGAGATGAGGTGTCTGAGAAGTATGGTGGGGGTTACTAGGCTGGATAGAGTGAGAAATGAGGAGGTGAGGAGGAGAACAGGGGTGAAAAAGGATTTGGGAGATAGGGTTGATGAAAGAATATTAGGATGGTTTGGACACATGGAAAGAATGAGTGAAGAAAGACTAGTAAAAGAGGTATGGAAGGCAGATGTGGAGGGAGTGAACATGAGGGGACGTCCTAGGATGAGGTGGATGGATGGGGTGAAGGGGGCTTTGGGGAAGAGGGGAATGTCTGTTGAGGAAGGAAGGGAGAGGACGGAAGACAGAGGTGAGTGGAGAATGGTTGTATATGGATGATGTTGTGACTGCATGAGGAGGAATGGGCGGGGGGTGGGGGGTGGGGTAGTATGTGTGAGTAAATTTTGACGCAGCCCGAAGGGATTTCTCCCCGTCCTCTCCTTATATGCAAAGGGGGACGGAGAGGGGGGGTCGCCGATTAAATGAAGCGGCCTTGCTGTGGATGTACTGTGTCTTGCGACACTGCTTCTGACCCAGGGCGGTGGGCAGGGTGCAGGGATGACCCGTCATCCAGGAGGTGCTCAGATGAGAGGAAGGGTGGGAGGGGTGTGGAGTGTATTTAGGGATGAAATGGGTGGGAGTGTTTTTATGCCTTTCCCTTTTTGGCTACCTCCCTTGGAAGGGGGAAAAAGCCTTGGTATATGTATGTATGTATGTACATATATTAAATAGCCCAGCCCATACTAGCTTTAGGGAGGCAGCAGTTTATTTCTTTGAAAGAAATGGAGAGACATATACCAGTAGATGATTGTAGGGTGCCAGAAGTTACAAGTGAAGAAGCATTTCTTGGTCTGAAAAGTATGGAATGAGGAAGAGAAGATGAGAATGATGGCATATCAATAGATCTCAAAGATCCAAGAGAAGAAATTTTTCTATGCAGTTGGTAGCTACTAACATTCTATCATTATAAACACCATGTGAGGATGGGGCCATTGTTAGAATGATTAGCTTGTCAGAGCTTTATCAAGTACATGATCATGGCACACAAATTTCTGAGAATAATGAGAATGACCCAGGGATAGTTAATGTTGTACCATTAAAGGTTGTGTCCTCATGTGGTGATTCTTTTGATAAAAGAAATTCTTTGTAGATTAGCTCAACTAGGTACTCAGTATGAGTTCATCAATTGGTTATTGCCTCAAGTTTCACAGACTGGAAACCCACAGGTGTACAGCAGCTAGCAATGTTCCTTGGACTCTTCCATAGATCTCTCTTGCAAGGAACCAATGACTTATGCCTGCATTGCATTAGTGTTGGACTTGCATTTCCCCTGCTGGAAATAGTAGGAGGGAAGCAATTGCCAGTTATCAATTCTTTTATGTTTAATGGTGGAAGAAATACTGATTAAGTTGGACCCAGTCTGCAGATAAGGGCCTGCACCACCAAATGGAAGTGAGGAAATTAACAGGGAGATGACTGTCTTGGATATCCATCTTACAAGACTATTGTATGCATGGTGTGATACTGTAGTGATTTTACTCCACAAGAATAGAGACTAGAATGGCCTTCATAATTACTGACCAATTAGTTTGTAAACATTTGTGCACAAAGTATTTTCCAAGATACCTACAGATTGAATGCCAAGAGAAGAGGCAAACATTGGAAGTGGATATTCCATTATAGACTATTTGCAGACAATGAAGCAACTAATTTAGACCAGAATACAATAAACCTATTTGTTTAGCTTTTGTACATACATATGGTGTGCAGATAGTACAAATACCAAAAGACCCTTTCCCCCTTATAAGGGTGTGGCCTGTCAAGGCATGCATCAACTCTTTACCAATCTCATGCTCATTTGTTGTCTCTTTTGCCTTAGCTCCTTATGGTTGAAGAGTTATCCCTGTTTACTGCCACTGCTTGGGTCAGAAACTTTGATGCAAGGTACAGCACTTTCACAGCAGGGCCCAACAGCCAAAACTTATTTACTCCCTCTGCTATACTTGTACTGTATTACATGGCAACCCTCCCTCTCATCCACTCAAGAAAATATAACAGAAAAACTCTGTTAGGCCACATCAATTTATTATCCATTCACAACCACTCTCTGCGCACACCTATCTCCTATCCTCTCCATTCCCTGCTCTACAGACATTCCCCTTGTACACAAGGCCCCCTTCACTCCATCCACCCACCCATTCCATTCTCGGTCTTCCTCTCTTGTTCATTCCACCCACGTTTGCTGTCCACACTCTTGCTGATCTTTATTCAATCATTCTTTCCATATGCCCAAGCCATCCCAGTATTATGTTTTGTATCTTGAAAATAATTATAATGTAAGAATAACTCAGTTTATTGAGATACCATGTTAGCCAATAGGTGGTTAAGAATTGGAGTCTTAGAAAGACAGGAAGTTTTATTTAACTGGCGTAGGAGGTAATGAGAGTCCCCAATACACTTCAGAGACAGTGACTTAGTGCATTTTTTTGGTACCAGGCGTAGAGTCTATAAAGGGACTTGGGTTGGATAAGAAAAGAGTGTGTGTGATACATTTTTCTATGAAATATTTAGCATAGAAATGTGTAATTTTCTTGGGTACATAAAACAAAAAATTGTCAGGCGAGAACTTGAATTACCATATATATATATATATATATATATATATATATATATATATATATATATATGTATATGTTTGTATATATATATATATATATATGTATATATATAATTTATTTATTCATTCATTTATTTGTTTGTGATCCGGAGCGAGTGTTGAGGAATTCCCAGTTCATAATCCGCGGATTTTTTTTTCGTGGAGTGCTTCCAATCTATTGTGGCCAATTTAAAATTCGCGGAGTACTTCCAGTTTCTTAATTGCCGTGAATTTAAAGTTCACGAAAGTATTCCAGTCTTTTAATTTCCGTGAAGTGCTTTCAGTCTCTTAATTGCCACGGATTTAAAGTTAGCGAAGTGCCTTTAGTCTCTTAATTGCAGCGGATTTAAAGTTCACGGCGTGCTTCCAGTCTTAATTACCGAGGTTTTAAAGTTCGCGGAATGCTTCCTTCCAGTCTTAAATTGCCGCGGATTTTAAAGTTCACAGTGTGCCTCCACTCTCGTAGTTTCCGCGGTTTTAACATTGACGGAGTGCTTCCAGCCTTTTAACTACCACGGATTTAAAGTTTGCAAAGTGCTTCCAGTCCCTTAATCGCCACGGTTTTAGATTTCGTGGAGTGCTTCCAGTTTTGTAATTGCAGCGGATCTAAAGTTCGCAGAGTGCTTTCAGTGTCTTAATTGCTGCGAGTTAAAAGTTTGCGAAGGGCTTCCAGACTCTATCGCGGATTCGGAGACGCCAGTATATATATGTAGCCTTTGTGCCACAGATATGGCTATAACGACCAAGGACGGGTGTATGCAAGATAGATACCAGAGAAAGTAATTTCCTTACTCTTCATCTTTAAAACTCGTCACCACCCACCATCATCATCTGAAGGTGGAACCTTGAAGAGCTGGCATTCAGTATCAGGGCTGGATGCGAGATCTCCGGTGGCAATTTCGTTTCTGTTTCCTTTACCTTTATTCACACAATGAGAATTTGCAGAGCGGCGACTGCTCCCTTCCTAGCTGGTGATTTGGAAAATGCCCTGCACTGATGCAGCAGCAGACATTTCCAGAGTGTGAGTACCATTGCCGCTCACTGTGAGGCCGGGTTTTCAACGAAACTCGAAGAATGTTCTTGTTCACATTCACGTGTATTTACCTAGTTGTATTTTATGGGAAGGGGAGCTATGCTCGTGGTGTCCTATCTTCATATCTCATTTTATCTGAACTGTTTTTAAATTCATGTATTGTTTTTGCACACACCACTTTCTCATCTAACTTGTTCCAAATGTCTATTACTCTGTGAGGAAAGCTGTTCTTTTTCAGATCTCTTCAATAGCTGTCTCTCTTGATTTTCTTTCCATGTCCTCTTGTATTTCTATCATCCCATTTGATTAGATCCTCTCTATCAATAGTTTCTATGCCTTTCATGATTCTGTAAATAGTTATCAAATCTCCTCTCTTCTTTGCTCTAGTGTCTGTAGCTCAAGTTTTGTTAGTCCCTCTTCATATGATAGTTTTGAGAGTGTTGGTGCCAATTTTGTAATTGCTCTTTGTATTCTTTCAAGTTTGGTTATACATTTTTTTGTACTTGGTGACCACATTGTTGCTGCATATTCCAATCTTGGTCTTATCAAAGTAACTAGTATTTTCTTCACCATTTCTTCATCCAGGTATGTAAATGCCACTTTGATTGTTCTTATTCAATTATGTTTCTAAAAAAATCTTGTTTACATGTTTCTCAGGTGACATATTATTCATAATAATGACTCCCAGGTCCTTCTCATTTTCTACTTTTTTGTTCCTTCTCCCAATTTATATGATCCTATTATTCTTTTTTTGCTTTTTCCAAATTCCATTATATTACACTTTTTAGTATTGAACTCCATCTCCCACTTCCTACTCCATTCCCATACTTTATTGAGCTCACTCTGTAGTGACTCACAATCTTCATCAGTGTTCACTTTTTTTTTTAACAGTTTTGCATCATCTGAAAAGAAGCTCATATAACTTTCAATTTCTTCATCCATATAATTAATATATATAGCAAACATGATTGGGGCCAGAACTGTTCCTTGTGGAACACCACTTATTACTTCATCCCAGTTAGATTGTCTCTTATCACTACTCTCATTTTTCTTTCTTGCAAAAAGTCTTCCATCCATTTAAGCAATTTGCCCTGTATTCCTCCTTCGGTTTCTAATTTCTTTTTTTAGGTCTAGAAATGCACAATCAGCCCATCCATCTCTTTCTTGTATTATATCTATTAGCCTTGAATAGAAAAAAATTAAATTGGTGACGCATGATGATCCTTGTCTAAATCCAAAGTGCCTTGGATTTAGCACTTTTTTTTTTTCTAAATACCTTACCCATCTACTTTTTATCATTCTTTCACAATTTTTTGCTATTGTACTTGTTAGAGAGACTGGTCTATAGTTGGTAGGGTCTTCCTTATTTCCCCCTTTATATATAGGTACTATATTTGCTTTTTTCCAATCTTTTGGAACTTTTCCTTCTTTCAAGGAACTGTTTATTATGCTATGTATTTTGTCTGCCAGTTCATTCCTGCATTCTTTCAAAATCCAGTTTGCTATTTCATCTGGTCCATGCGATTTTCTGACATCAAGATTACTCAAGTGTTTCAATATTTCATTCTTTGTTACTTCTATTTCTCTCATAGGGGGGACTTTCTCTTCCCATTTGATCTCTCCAGGTTGTATGTTCTCCCTTGTAAACACCAATTTAAAATGCTTGTTCATAATTTCTGCCATTTCTATTTCCTCTGTGTATTCAACTCCTTGTCCTAATTTCTCTAATTCTTGTTTGTTTTTCAGTTTGTTTACAAATCTGTAAAATAGTTTTGGTTGATCTTTACATTTTTCTATGACATCTTTTTCATATTTTCTCTTTCCCTCTCTGCACACTTGTACATATTCATTTCTATAACAAGTATATATTTTCCATTTTTCAGGTCTTTTGTCTTTCTTGAATTTGGTCCAAGCTTGATCTCTTTTGTCTTTTAACTCCCTACAACTTTTGTTGTACCAGCACTTTACATATTCTTTTTCTTGTTTTTGTCTTGGGACATACTTTTCCTCTCCTTTTTTTATAATTTTTTGTCAAAATATTCCATTTCTCTTCCACTGTTGTTTCCTCTTTGTATATTCTTTCCCATTTTTCTTTTTGAAAAAATTCTCTTATTTGATCAAAATTTGTTTTTTCAATCATCATTCTTCCCTTTCTATATTGTTCATTTCTTTTCATGTATTTCTCCTCATTTAGTTCCAGTTCAATCAGTATGTGGTCACTTTTACTTATGGGTGTCTTATATTCAATCTTTTCCACTATTTCAGGTTCTGATGTGATTATTAGATCTAGTCTCGATGGTTCTTCATTTCTATACCTAGTGTTCTCTTGAATCCATTGTGTCATTGTATGGTCAATAATCATCTCGAGTAGAACATTTCCCCGTGAGTCGTCTCCACCCTTTACTGTCATCTCTTCCCAGCAGACTTCTTTGCAGTTAAAGTCACCCATCATAACTATTCTTCCTCCATCTTCCATTATCTTATTTAATGTTTCCCTTGTGTCTTCTAACATACTTTTATGTTCACTCTCTTCCCACGAGGCTGTTTTTGGAGGCACATAATTTATTACAAACTTTCTGCTCTTCTTATCTCTGTCTTCCATTTCGATCATAATCATCTCTATTGTATTCTTTCCATATGTGACACTCCTCATGTTTATATCCTTAGTCAGGAATATAACTCCACCCCTTTGTTTTGTCTCTGTTTCTCATCCAATAATTATATGCATCATGTCCTACACTGTTGGGTGGTAGACCTTTACATTTTGTCTCTACAATTCCCATTATGTCCGGTTCTTTCTCCTTCAGATGTCATTCAGTTCATTCAATCCTGTTATTAATCCATCTATATTTGTGTAAGACACTTAATTTTCTGCTACTTCCATTGTATTTTCTGTTTCCCTTTTGTTTTTCTCTGGTATGGCCCATTTCCTCACTTTCATATTCACTACTCTACAATAGAATTCCTCTTTTTCTGACTCTGTTCTCGTTTATTTCCTTAGCTGCTTGTTTTTTAATTTTTTCCTCCTCTCTTTCCTCTTTATTCATTTCTCTTTTTATCCATACCTTTTTATATTGTTCACTGTTTGCTAGTTTCCCTGCTGTCGTTTGTGACCTGAATTTAACCATTGGCCTGGTCTTATCTGTACTATATTTCCTGAGCCTATACATTTCTTCAATTTGTTTCATGATTTCAGGTTTATCTTCCTGAACTATTTCTAGTAAACTGCTTACTTTTTCTTTTTCCTCTTTGATTCTTGTGGTTCTATTTAGATTATACTTTCTCTTCCATTCCTAATATAATTATACATTTCTTTTTATCTGCTAAGTCTCTTACTATATTGTCCTTCTGTCTCATCACTTTAATGACTGTCTTTTCAGTTTGTTCTTTCATCTGTTGTTTTACTATGTCATTAAATGCAATTTTGCTGTTCTCTTGGATTATTTTCCAACCCTGTGCTTCTTTTGCTATGGACTCTTTATTGTCTTTATTATTATTCTTTAATTCCTCATTCTCATCTTTTACTTCTTTTAACTGTCTTTTTAATACTTCTATTTCTTTAGTTTTTGGTTCACCTTCTCTAATTCTTCCAATTTTTCAAATCTGCGTGATCTTCGTGAGTTCACCGAACCTATCCTCCCAATGTTTGACAATTTTCTCAAGTTTTTCTTCTAGGCTTGCAAATCGGGGAGGGTTGGCTTCTCCCCCCACATTAAATCCTTGGAAATTGTTATCTTCACCTTCCATTGTGCTGCTCTTATCTATATTTCTAATCTTTACATTTTTGTTAGTCCCTTCATTGTCACTAAATTGATCTGGCCCGCGTTTGTTTATATGGCGTCTGCCTGCCTGGACCAAGTCCTCTCCTTCCTCATTTCCTTCCATTTCCCTCAGTAATCCCTCCCTTCTCCTTTTTCATCACCTTCCCACTACACCACGAGCTTTCCCCTTCCCTGTAAATACAAAAAGGTACTTCCTTGATGTTGAGATCCTTTTTTTTTTTTTTTTTTTTTTTCTCCACTTTTTCTTCGGAGCTCCAATCTTCGCCGTCAATCCGACGAATGTGTGTATGTTTACCAAATTGTACTCTACAATTCATCATACTTTGCTTAGAATGCATGTATGGACCAAGTTGGTACCATATATGAATTTGAGGCCAGGTATGGTCAATCGGAGAGAGAGGCGATGGAACCTTACTAGTGTTGCTCCTTTCCTGTATACTAAAATTATGTAAACACATTCAAGCATTCACATGTCGGTAGAGGTGACAACGAAGTTTAGATTCCAGAGAAAACTGAAAATTTCGAGGATCACAACAAGGAAGTACCTGTGTTGTATTAATAGGGAAAGGGAAAGCTCATGGTGTAGTGGGAAGGTGAAAAAAAGAGAAGGGGAGGGATTACTGAGGAAAATGGAAGGAAATATGGAAGGGGACGAATGTCCCCAGGATCTCAGGAGAGGCGTAAACAAACAGGGAGCAGAATATACAGACGAACAACAAGGAAGCAGAGGTGTGAAGAGCAGAAATATAGATAATAGCAGCTCAATGGAAAGAGATGATTACTGTTTTTATGGATTTATAGAGAGAGGAGGGGACAATCTCCCCCGACTAGTAAATCTAGAGGCGAACCTAAAAAAATAATAATAATAAAGAATAGAAGGTTAGGTTTGACCAATTAACTCTAGTTGCAGAGAAAGTTGATAAACTGGAAGAACTAAGAAAAGAGAATCAAAATCTAACTAAAGAAGTAGAAGAATTAAAAAGACAGTTTAAGAGAAGTAAAGGAAGAGATTGAGGAATTAAAGAGGGATAATACAGTAGAGTCCATAACAAAAGAAGTAAGTGGTTGGAAAAAGGTTCAGGAGAATAACAAAATTGAATTTAGAGATATAGTGAAATAACAGATGAAGGAACAAACTGAAGGCACAGTTATTAAAGTGATGAGAGAGAAGGACAATATAGTAAGAGACTTAGCAGATAAAAAGAAATGTATATTATGGATGGAAGAGAAGTATAATCTAAATAGGACCACAAGAATAATGGAGGAAAAGGAAAAAGTAAATAGTATATTAGAAGTAGTTCAAGAAGATGAACCAGAAATAGGGAAACAAATAGAAGAAATGTGTAGGCTTGGGAAATACAATACTGATAAGACCAGACCAATTAAAGTTAAATTCAGGTCACAAACGACAGCAGATAATATCTTAGCAAAAACAGGGAAACTAGCAGACAGTGAGCAATTTAAACAGGCATGGAATAAAAGAGAAATGAATAAAGAGGAAAGAGAGGATGAGAAAACAAAAACAAATTCTATTGGAGAGTAGTGAATATGAAAGTGAGGAAATGGTTCATAGCAGAGAAAAATGGAAGGGAAACAGAAAACACGATGGAAGTAGCAGAAAATTAAAAGTGTCTTACACAAATATAGATGGATTAATAACAGGCTTGAACGAACTGAAAGAAAAAGAACCGGACATAATGGGAATTGTAGAGACAAAATTGAAAGGTCCACTACCACCCAACAGTGTAGGGCATGATGCATATAATTGTTGGATTAGAAACCGAGAGGTAAAACAAGGGTGTGAAATTATGTTCCTGACTAAGGATATAAATGTGAGGAATGTCACATATGGAAAGAATAGAGATGATTACGATGGAAGTGGAGGGCAAGGATAGGAAGAGCAGGAAGTTTGTAGTAAATTATGTGCCTCCTAAAATGGCTGCGTGGGAAGAGAGAGAACACAAAAATGTTTTAGAAGACACCAGGATATCATTAAGTAAGATAATGGAAGATGGAGGACGAATAATTATAATGGGTGACTTTTAATTGTAAAGAAATCTGCTGGGAAGAGATGACAGTGAAGGGTGGAGATGACCTATGGGGAAATGTATTACTTGATATAATTATTGAACATACAATGACGCAATGGATACAAGAGTGTGCTTCGGCTTTAGCACACGCATCCTTTATGCAAGTCATCTTATCTAACCTAAACTGCGCAACTTTTTGAGGATTACCAGCCTTCTCAAACTGGGTCCTCGCCAAAAGATCCATTAAGCCCACGAACGTTTTCTCTTCTCCATCCTTTCCTATCCAGAGTTCTAGGCGGCTTGCCAGGCGATTAACATATTGTGATGTCGTCTCATGTTCATGCATCTCTGCTTCGAAAAATTGCCTGCGAGCGTCCTCACTGGACTTACCACACGCTTGAATCAG
>NC_134780.1:55807425-55932425 GCF_046742065.1 Oratosquilla oratoria | reverse complement strand
ATAAAACACCAATAGGTAAAAGTGACCACATATTGATTGAACTGGAACTTAATGAAGAAAAATATATGAAAAGAAATGAACAATATAGAAAAGGAAGAATGATGTATGAAAAAACAAACTTTGATAAAATAAGAGAATTCTTCCAACAAGAAAACTGGGAAGAAATATACAAAGAAGAAACATCAGTGGAAGAGAAATGGAATATTTTGACAAAAATTTACAAAGAAGGAGTGGAAAAGTATGTCCCAAGACAAAAACAAGAAAAAGAATATGTAAAATGCTGGTACAACAAAAGTTGTAGGGAGTTAAAAGACAAAAGAGACAAAGCCTGGACCGGATGGAAAAAAGACAGAAGACCTGAAAAATGGAAAATATATACTGGTTATAGAAATGAATATGTACAAAAGTGCAGAGAGGAAAAAAGAAAATATGAAAAAGATGTTATAGAAAAGTGTAAAGATCAACCAAAACTATTCTACAGATTTGTAAACAATAAACTGAAAAACAAACAAGACTTGGAGAAATTAAGACAAGGAGGAGTTGAATACACTGAGGAAATGGAAATGGCAGAAATTATGAACAAACATTTTAAATCGGTGTTTACAAGGGAAAATATACAACCTGAAGAGATTGAGTGGAAGGAAAAAGTCCCCCCTATGGAAGAAATAGAAGTAACGAAGAATGAAATATTGACACACTTGGGTAATTTTGATGTCAGAAAATCGCATGGGCCAGATGAAATAGCAAACTGGATTCTGAAAGAATGTAGGAATGAACTGGCAGACAAAATACATAGCATAATAAGCAGTTCCTTAAAAGAAGGAAAAGTTCCAGAAGATTGGAAAAAAGCAAATATAGTACCTATATATAAAGGAGGAAATAAAGAAGAACCTACCAACTATAGACCAGTCTCTCTAACAAGTACAATAGCAAAAATATGTGAAAGAATTATCAAAAGTAGATGGGTAAAATACTTGGAAAAAAACAACGTACTAAATCCAAGGCAATTTGGATTCAGACAAGGACGATCATGCGTCACCAATTTAATATGTTTCTATTCAAGACTAATAGATATAATACAAGAAAGAGATGGATGGGCTGATTGTGCATTTCTAGACCTAAAAAAAGCTTTTGACAAAGTACCACATAAGAAGTTGCTTAAGAAATTAGAATATGAAGGAGGAATACAAGGTAAATTGCTAAATTGGATGGAAGACTTTTTGCAAGAAAGAAAAATGAGAGTAGTGATAAGAGATCAGCACTCAAAATGGAATGAAGTAATAAGCGGTGTCCCGCAGGGAACAGTTCTGGCCCCAATAATGTTTGCTATATATATTAATGATATGGATGAAGGAATTGAAAGCTATATGAGCTTCTTTGCAGATGATGCAAAATTACTGAAAAGAGTGAAAACTGAAGAGGATTGTGAATCACTACAGAGAGATCTAAATAAAGTACAAGAATGGAGTAGGAAGTGGGAGATGGAGTTCAATACAAAAAAGTGTAGTATAATGGAATTTGGAAAAAGCAAAAACAGAATAACAGGATCATATAATTTGGGAGAAGAAGGAATAAAAAGAGTAGAAAATGAGAGGGACCTGGGAGTCATTGTTATGAATAATATGTCACCTGAGAAACATATAAATAAGATTTTTGGAGAAACTTATAATTTAATAAGAACAATCAAAGTGGCATTTACATACCTGGATGAAGAAATGGTGAGGAAAATCCTAATCACCCTGATAAGACCAAGATTGGAATATGCAGCAACGATATGGTCACCAAGTACAAAAAAATGTATAAAAAAACTTGAAAGAATACAAAGAGCAATTACTAAACTGGCACCAACACTCTCAAAACTATCATATGAAGAGAGACTACAAAAACTTAAACTACAGACACTAGAGCAAAGAAGAGAGAGAGGAGATTTGATAGCTATTTACAGAATCATGAAAGGCATAGAAATTACTGATAGAGAGAATCTGATAAAATGGGATGACAGAAATACAAGAGGACACGGAAAGAAAATAAAAAAAGACAACTATAGAAGAGATTTGAAAAAGAACAGCTTTCCTCACAGAGCAATAGACAGTTGGAACAAGTTAGATGAGAAAGTGGTGTGTGCAAAAACAATACATGAATTTAAAAATAGTTTAGATAAAATGAGATATGAAGACGGGACCTCACGAGCATAGCTCCCCTTCCCGTAAAATACAACTAGGTAAATACAACTAGGTAAATACACACACACACAGAAAAAAACAGAAAAAAACACATACCCAAAACACAAACCATACCCAAAACACAAAACACACATGCACAAAACACACATGCACAAAACACACATACACAAAACACACATACACAAAACACACATGCACAAAACACACACAAAACACACACACACACACACACACACACACACACACACACACACAGAAAAAAACATACACAAAACACACACACAAAACGCACAAAAAAACACACAAAACACGCACGCACGCACGATCGGAAAAAAGAAAGATATAAAAATTCAAGCCTGCCGTGACCAGGATTCGAACCTGGGTTATTGCGGCCACAACGCAATGTACTAACCACTATACGATCACGGCCACTCCGACTTGATGACGGAGACAGGAAAAAGAAGGGTTATTTTGAGCCTTTTTACGTATATGTATATACATAGTGTGTGTGTGTTTACCTAGTTGTATTAGACACACACACACACACACATATATATATGTATATATATATATATATATGTATATATATATATATATTCAGAATGGCACTGGACTTTTAGTTCCAATGATAATAGGACATACTCCTAGGTATGATAAGTATCCTAGGTATAACAGCAGATATATCAAAATTATACAACCCCTTTGAACGAAAAAATAGGAATATAAGCAATCATTGGCATTGATATGTGTAATACACTGTTATATTCAAGTGAATAAAATACTGTGTATTATTCGAAAAAAAATGAGAACAAACTGGTTTTGAAAATCTCAGGATGACTGGAAGCAGGTAAAATATAATAATATTTGCAAATATCAGAGAAGAAATATAGGCAGGACATATTAGAAAATATGTATTAATTTCAACAAAGCAGAGTAAATAAAGCTGAATAGAATCCGCAGTAAGTGAACAAATAAATAAGTCATGCAATATAGGATTTTCCTCCTTATAAGGGAAGTAGCTAAAAAAAAAAGGGGGGGGGCACAAAATCCACTCCCAATCATTTCATCCCTTCATACTCCACTCCCATTCGCCACCCTCTCTCCTTATCTTGGCACCTCCTGGATGACAGGTCATCCCTGCATCTTCCCCACTGCCCTGGGTCAGAAGCAATGTAGCAAGACACAGCACATCCACAGCAAGGCCGCTTCATTTAATCGGCGACCTTCCCCCTCTCCGTCCCCTCATTCAGAAAAAGAGTTGACGGGGAGAAATCCCTTCGGGCTGCGTCAAAATATTAAATATCATTCACACATAACCACTGCCAACCCCCACCCACAGTATCATGAAATATAAAGAAATGGTGATCATGAAAGTATGCAATTGGGCTAAACATTTGGAATATATTAGTTGAAGTATAAATTATGAATAGTGGAAGCCTAGTACGAGAACATAACACAGCCTAGCATTAGATAACCATAATGCACGTGGATAAAACAGAAAATAGAAGACCATAATTTCTTTACAAAAAGTAGGAATAATGGGAGGGAAAATGCAATACATACTAAGAACTATACAATGAATGCAGAGAAAATAATCAAAATAGAAGAAATGGAATAGTAAAAGAAAATGAAATAGACTGAGGAAAGTGAATGTAAATATAGATCAGGAAAGATGAAACAATAAAGAAAATACATGAATGAAAATTGATAGTGGAAAGATGTAGGGAACAAGAATAGCCTAGTAATGTATAGAATCAAAATGTAATACAAGAAATAACCAATCAATATTATTGTCATTACCGGTGTTATTATTACTATCAGAAACTTTGGAAGTAAATTATAGGATCCAGAGAGCATTTATTATATTTATTGGACTGAAGAAAATGTAAATTAAAGAAATCGGACAAGTATATTGCAAAGACATAGAAAGATTTTTTTTTTTTTTTTATGAATTATTTTCGACAAGGAAAACTTAACGATAGTGAAGGAATTTATGTAGAAAATTAGAGAAAAACAGGAAGTTATAGGAATGAAGAGAAAAAAAACGAGGATAGATAATCAGTAATTAAACAAAAGGAAGTCGGCGAAATGAATAGAAGTGGAATTGAACAAGAAGTATGAGAAAGAAAGGAAGATGGTGTTAGGAAGTGTGGAAGAGAGCGTCGACTCTCGCCTCGGTTCGGTTCGAGTCGACTATAGACCTAATACTATTCCAATTACTAATTGTCATATACGGAAATTGTGTTAGGTTTTACATAGAACTGAAGAAGAAAAACTTCAGGATATACAGAGAAGATAACTTTATTTTAATAACACTTGTATTTGTCAATTACTAACGTTTCGTTAAGAAATGCATTCGTTTTTATCAATTTATTTATTTTGTCATAATCCCGTTTGTTCGGGTTATGTGGCCATTAACCTCGTTTAGTGTAGTTTAGTGGCGAAATTTCTAAATACAATACATAGTGAAATCTGTACAAGAAGCTTTAGCATACAACACTTTTCAGAACAGAAGAACATTTTTCACTAAACTAATTACTAATCGAAAAGCCATCTTTTAATTTCTGGTACAATGGAAACGTCGTTATTAGGAGAAAAAATGTGCGATGGCCGGGAATCGAACCCGGGTCAACTGCTTGGAAGGCAGCTATGCTAACCACTATACCACCATCGCGTGCGGAGTATGCGAGGAAATATATAGAAAATGAACTTGTCTTACTGAAAATTATAAGATTAGATTCTTCAAAAGGATTTCATTTATCATGTATACTAGTATTGGTGATTATTATTTTTTTTTATTAGGGTTTAGTTTTTTGATTGTTGGGTCTAGTTTTGGGCCTTGCGTTATGAATTTGAAAGGTACAATAAGTTATAAATATCTAAACATTTAATTATTGGTCATTGGTGTCGACATGGATTTATCTTCAAATAGCAAGAAATAAAATTAATGGTTACATAAAATGTTAAATTCATAAAAGTTAAGAAATGAAATGTGTTGGCCTGTTGGTCTAGGGGTATGATTCTCGCTTAGGGTGCGAGAGGTCCCGGGTTCGAATCCCGGACAGGCCCCACTTTTGTATTTTCTCTACTTTTACTCTAATTTTGTAATATTTATGTAAATATTTACTGAAATAAATAGTTATATACTTGTGTTTTGATAGTTTATTTTTTATTGTATTATTTTTTTCTGTCATGGTAATATGATTTAGTAAATGTGAAATAACCACATAAACCGTTCATTAGAAAATAGTATTTACCTGTATTTCATAAGATTTATTATAAATGCATAAATGAATAGTTATGTGCATATTTGTGCTGGAATCTACTTTTGTTTTGTTGTGGTTACATAATGTAGTAAGAAGCATGCATGAAGCTTCGTAACGTGGACAGTACGTTGGAATTTTTTATTGATGTGATGGGCGTAAAGTGGCGTGCTCAGACATTTAATTTTGATTCCATCATGTCCTTACTGTAATCGTTATCTAAGGATATATGAAAATTAAAATCAACGGGCGTTTGTGCACTGGTTTTTATTATCTATTATATGTTTTATTTTTAGTTATTTGTTTGACTTCATTGTATAATTTATTTTCATTTGTTTATTTAGTTGGTTATTTGGTATGGGACAATATGTAATTACGTAAACGCATTTGAAGAATTGAACTAGTGTACCAGATCATCTAAAAGCTACATTCGCATACTACAGGGGAGAGAATAGTGCGTAGACTTTGTATACATCGATCTTGTAAAGCTTTTTTCAAATAATTTTGTTAAAGACTAAGGGCATATTGGAGGAGTTCAAATAAGTCTATTAGAATAGAGTAATTACTTCTTGATTAACTGATTAATAAAGACGGTGGTCCCAGTTATATTCTTTATATGCTTGAATTATATGATGAAAGAATACATAAGTTCAAATTCCCTTGAATTTTACGTATTGTTATCGGCAGTTCATGTCGTCTTATTTAATTAAGGCATAATGGCACTACAAAACACCACAAAATGTGTTTTTGCAATGCTGTGTCTACTTTCCCGTATTTTTGTAATAAATAATACCAAATAATGCGTGCGGATCACAACTCATGCACATAATGTGCGCTTAATATATGACAAAAATGCATAAAAGTGACAATGGCGGGAAAACTTATCAAAGCTGTTTTGTGGCTGAAGACTTAGTTGGTTTCTCGGCCAACAGATGGCGCACTGATGCCGATGTAACTGAACAACAAGCGCGAAATTTGAGAAGCAAAGTAGAGAATTGTTTTAGATCTAGATTTTTTATTTCAATATTCAATCATTTTACAAGGAGTTCAAACCAGTAACCAGTACGAAAGACATTATCAACAAACGTAAGGAATACCGACTGAGTCATAAGTAATAATGTAATGATATACTAAGGATTACTCAAAAAGTCCAATACGGGTCATATTCCCATTTTACAAGACATCCATATCGATGTCACAAAGACCAAATAAATCATAATCACGTAAAATAATTTTGTTTCCACTAAAAATTCAAGGAGGTAATGATTATGAACTAATATAAATGAAAGACGTTTCCAAGGGTCTTTAAAGTAGGTTAAGACACTTATTCAAACACATACACACACGGAGTAACGACTCGAAGCGCAGCGATACTGAAATAATTTCAGCCCTGGTTCGAATCCTGCCCAGGGCTGAAATTATTTCAGTATCGCTGCGCTTCGAGTCGTTACTCCGACTCGTGGGCGGGGAGTTGGGTGTGTGTGTGCGTGTAAGATCATAGCATTACCCATCGATCGGTCATACGAGCTCTGAGCTCTTCCGGGAGGGAAATAGCTGTCGATCACCAGTCCAACACGTGATCCAAAGACCAAGGTGAATCACTAGTCAGTCAGAGCTGGACCGTCGATTCGCATTGCAGAGCTGACATGTCATCCCTAGGCGGATCTTGAACTCTGATCGCCCATTTAAATGTCGAGAGCGGTGCCACCGCACGGCTTTTGTAACCAAATTACATTTCCTAATCCAAAACTTTGATCATATAGAATCGTTTTTTCTACCAATAAGAAGTCAGAAAAGTACAGGTCAGTTGTGGTCAAACGTTATTGGCTTATCTTTCTTTTCAGTTAGGAGCGGTTGCAGACAAACGTTTAGTGGTATACTATTAATAATTCAGTGTATAATTTGATTACAGTATTAATATTGGTACAAAGGAAGTAAAAAAAAGTTAGCTCGGAAAAAGACCTAGGAGTAAAATATAGACATGTCACCAGACAAGCATATTAACAAAATAGTCTGAGAAACTTACAATTTACCAAGATCAATAAAGGTGTATTTTAATTACTTGGATGAAGTAATGGTAAAGGAAATATTAGTCACTCTGATAGACCAAGATTGGACTACGTTGCGACACTATGGACACCCAGCACAAAAAAAAATAATATAAAGAAATTAGAAAGAATCCAAAGAGCAACGACTAAAATCGCACCAACAGTTTAAAAATTGACACACGAACAAAGATTGTCCAAACTGGAACTACCAACCCTCGAACAAAGAAGAGAAAGAGGAGATCTACTGGTCATATACAGAATCATGAAAGGCATTGGAGTCCTTGGCAGAGAAGATTTATTAAAAGTGGGATGGAAGAAAAGAGGACATGAAAAGAAACTCAAAAAGGATAGTTATAGAAGAGATCTGAAAAAAATACATCCACACAGAGGATGTCTGGAACAAATTGGACGAAACAATAATATGTGCAAAAACCATACAAGAATTTAAGAACAAACTAGATAATGAAATGTTCCAAAGGCGGGTCACTGCGAGCGCTCCCTTCCGGTAATAACTAGGTAAACACACACGCACTCTCTCTCTCTCTCTCTCTCTCTCTCTCTCTCTATATATATATATATATATATATATATATATATATTTGGTATTTATGAAGTTTGCCAGTCTCACAGATGCAATTCTTATCTTTATCATTACCAAGTTAGGTTAGAAGCGGTTGTGTTATCCTCCACCGCAGCCCCCGCCAAAATCACATTTGAAAAAAAAAATCATTACTGACGTTACTATTAATTGGCGCTACACATTTATGTGATTCAAAATATTCAGGATGATAAGATTTATTCAATGATATAGATAAGAATTGCATTTGTGAGACTTGCAAGCAATTTATATTTGCCATTATTTCACAGTAGTTCATTGATATATTTTCTCTTTCTTCCACCTCTCCAATTTGCAAAACTGTTGACGTTTCATTTTACAGATTGATTAAGAATGTTGCCAATTTGAATAAAATCTGTAAAATACAGTCGTAATACGATTCAATGCACTCGAAAATGTATATTTATTCGAAATGAGGATTTTTTTTATTACATTGATAGTATTTTTAGGATTTAAGAGTAATCGTTACCGACGACGATTGATAACTGTTTTGGTTTGCTTTACTTTGCAATTTGGGTGTTTGTCTACTTTGTTGTTATTGCGTTATGTATAAGTATATATATATATATATATATATATATATATATATATATATATATATATATATATATACAGTATATATATACTCTCTCCATCTCCATCTCGACGCCACGGACAGCAAACTCACCTTAACCTTGCGTCGGTCCCGAACTTTTCACAGATGAAACAGGCGATGGTGCCCACGTGATGCCACTGTTGGTAATGGCGGTGCCCAGAGGAGATCAGGAAAGGCGGCGCGATAGGGAGGAGGGTGTACCTTCAAGGAGCCAAGGGCTGCCTCGGCAGGGGAGACGGTGAGATGACACGCCAATCCTTCCGAGGTGAGTGGCGAAGACTGACAGTGGTTCTGCTGCTGCAGCGCTCGTGACAGTCTCTCCCCGCGTGTAACACTTCTCTTCCACAACGATAGCCAAGACGGAGCCTGTGGACAAATAGATTCCGTCCTTTTACCAGGAGACAGGTGGAGTTTTCGTAGTTAGTGACGAGGTATTACCATAGCTTTGATTTCGAAGTTTGAAGATGACTCGTGTTGGCCCTGGTAATTAGGCCTCTTTGATGGTGACCCCCTTGATCAATGTGATCGTGGGTGTTCAGGGGCAATGTGATCATGGTGAACCTCATCGATGTCTAGGCAGTATAATACACAATAGTGTTTCCTACATGACTGGGGACCCAATGAAGCTTGTTGCCATAACAATTAGTAGGTCTTTTCGTTCTTGAGGGTGTGGGATGGGTAATCCCCCCATGAAACACCAAGATAGTTTGACGTTAGCCAGAGCCAAATATGTAAACGTGGGGTAGACGTATAGACCAGTGAATGTATATTACAATTTGCTCACTGAACATATAGGGCAAAGGTGGTGACTAGGGGCAGCAGCTGAACGCCTGTCATCATTGAAATATGTCGTGATTAACCATGTCGTTATTACTCCCGACTTCTATATTTTGTTCTCAGTCGACAAAGCCATAACGACCCACACTCCATTTTTTTTTCTCTTACTAACGCCAGACGATTTCATTCATCTGAGTGTCGATGTGGGAATAACAGCTAATTGAAAATCACATGACAAATGCACATGTTACAGGAATGATTATGTTGCTGGCGTCACAAAAAAGGGCCTGGTTGCAGTGGCTGGGAACATCAATTGAAACGACATGACGTGTGCGCAGCATCTCGCGCCAAACTTCGTTCCTCAGACGACTTCTTTGTACAACATTAAATATAAAAATTCAATGTCTATGGGATATTCCGTTCGAAGCCCAAGTAGGAACATTTAACGTTCTTGTCGCAGATGAAAGGATTGCATTAATGCGAACACTATTAAACGAAACTTAAGAACGCAAAGGCATCTGTGGTATTTCAAGTAGGGAAAGGATTTTGTCGGGAATTCATCACGACTTAGGTGTTTTTGGAGTCGATGATGTACTGTCACAAATTAGTAAAGTCATTAGTGTTTAAAGCTTTGGTTTTAGTAATTGGGGTTAAATTTTTGAAGACAGCAATATCAAAATACTATAGAAAATACTACTGGAAAGTGTTCAGTATGCAGAATCAAGCTAAACAAACTTGGCAAAGCTAGTGATATTTTCCAAATCTGTCGAAAGGAATAATCTCATCGAAATAACAAATTAAACAATTTTACTTTTTCAGTGTAAATAAGATACTGCCAATTTTATTTCTATATACGAAAATATTATGTAGAGGAACGGCATTGATGCCCTAACAAGACGCCCATACATCCGTCTTGAGACGTTGAATTGCCGAATTACCATAATTCATTATTAACTTTTGTGATACCTGGTGAATTTATTTGTCTTGCGTGTTGATTATGGCATATTTTTAATTTGTATTACCAATGTACTAAGCATCTTACAGTATTATTCTAGATCAACTAAGGTAAAGTTTTATCGTTAGTAGCTGATG
The DNA here is from genome assembly GCF_046742065.1 of Oratosquilla oratoria. Classification (NCBI taxonomy): domain Eukaryota; kingdom Metazoa; phylum Arthropoda; class Malacostraca; order Stomatopoda; family Squillidae; genus Oratosquilla; species Oratosquilla oratoria. The sequence goes on along the minus strand of NC_134780.1, from coordinate 55,921,851 downwards.
GCCACGTTATGTTCAGTGGAAGGTCGCTGGGTAGGAACTCGCACTAAAGTGATGACCTGGTGTAGGTCAGAAATAGTGAACCCGACTGGAAGAGATTCATAACAAATATAAAATAATCCAGTTGCATAAAACAAAATTGGGATTGAGTGAATCAGTGTATTGACCAGTGAATATATTATAGAGGGGCACTGTGTGCAATGGAGTGAATTCCCCTCATTCTACACCCCCGCCCTCCCCTTAACCTTTTCACTACGCAAACAGACAACAGACCAACCTGCAGACGTACGCCGTGGCACATAAACAAAGACGGAGAACAAGTGGTCGCAGTCACCTTCACGATGATAATACTACATTCACGAAATATGAGATAACTTTTTGATACATATTATTGTTATTATTATTATTCAGTCTTTTATTTAACGGTTAGCAAAACTAAATTTTACACTATTAATTTGAAAGGGGATGGAAGGGAGTTGTTGGAAGCCATGTAATTCCCACAAACAAACTTTTTTTTTTATAGTCCTTCAAAACAGATAAGCTTTGGACTGTGGACATATAACATTCATTTGGTAACTTAGAACTACATACTATTGTTGTAAGAAATAGGCTTATAAACCAACATTGCATTTAGATTAGTTCAGCATTGGTAGTCACTTGCCAGTCATTGACATTTCTAAAATATATGGGATTTTATTTAGAGGTCACTTTAATCTTACTTAATCCCCATTATGGAGGAAGAATGGGAAGACTTAGTAGCATTATGCTTGAATTTAACTCAGTTGAGAAATAAATTATCTGATGCTCTTAGGGAGAAGGTCAGCATTGACTTGATAGAAAAAATTTGTACAAGATTACAGGTGTTGGTGAACACATATGAGGGCAAATGGTTGTGTTTCTCGGTGGAATATGACCTAGTTGATGATGTGGATAAAGCAAAGGACTTTAATGACCATTTCATGGAAACATGGCAATTAATTACACAAGCAAAACAATACATACAAACATATAGTGTACAACCAAACCTTCAGTCTCGACATGCAAACCCCAACAGTCCAGATCTCGAATTAAAAATGTCTGACATTAGATTAGAAGAATTTGATAGAAACCCCTTAGAACAAACCAAATTCAAGAATAAACTTACTTCTCCAGAACATGGTAGAACTGATGATGACGATATCCCTAATTACAGTCATGACACCCAATGCGTAAAGATCCTAGGCAGTGATTTACCTACAGGATTTAAAGAACAAGTTTCTGAGGACCAGGATAATATCATAAGAGGTAAAAGGAGATTTAAGCGAATCTTGAGTAGGAAGCTTGTTCAGCTTAAGGAACCAAAGTACAATTTACCAGATATTCTCTGCTTCAAAGTAGAATTAGAGAAAATACTAATATTGTTGGAACATGACATAGGTATTGAAATATCTGAGGCTGATTGGTTGATCAGGGAACTAATCATGATGAAACTTCCAGATGAAGCCACTGACTTTCTTTTCTCTTTGCACAAAACATTATACTGCAACTTAACCCAAATTAAGGAAGGCCTTCAGCTTATGGTAGAGTACCTGACTATGTTTGAAGATGATGCAAGTCGGAAGAAAGTTACGCCAACCAAATCATCTGCATGTGTTCCTGACCATAACCATGTTCCAAGGCATACCAGGAGTGATACAACAGCATCAGTAGGAACTTCTGCCACAGGTGGATGCCAGTTGTGCTTCTTTTGTAAACAAAATCATAAGACTTATGATTGCAAGAAATATACCACTATCCACACCAGAAGAGATAGACTCAAAGAAATGAATAGATGTCAGAAATGTCTCTTAAGTACATGACACAAATGAATGCAACACAGTACTTAGTATTTGTCCGCATTGCCATAAGGGAAAACATCATTCATTTCTCTGCATGAGTAACCCATCAGTCAAGCCAAAATCCATTAATGCTGCTAATGCTTCCAAGGCTAGTTGGGATGACCAGTAATGATTCCATTGAAATGACTGAAAGATACATATCCAGATCTAGAGCAAGTAATCTGTTGGATTCTAGGGAGTCAAAGCCCTAAAGCTGCCACATAAATAATGACTAATCCAATAGAAGGAATGAAGCCAAATACAGTGTAGCATTACTTACAGCAACAATTTTTGTCTGTTCATGAGCTGGGAAGGTAGAAAGAGGCTGCACCTTTGGTCAAAGCACTTAGATTTAGTGGATAGGTTCAAGTTGAAACCCACATCCAGCAGGAAAAAACCTATGATGATGATGACTGTAATAGAAGAAAATCCCAAAGCAGATTATCATACAGGGGGATATTTGTTACTGCAAGTAAATTATTAACTGGATATATGACTGGCAGATAGGAAAATCCACTCAAATGGATTATAACTGGCTATTAGCAGGATCAAACTGTCAGAAATTTCTTGTATGGATCAAACTACTGTAAATAGTGTGGAGCTTTTTCTGTTCCCTGGTGGACACTTGATGTACATATAGTAGTATACTTGATCATGTCGATGAGACCCCAATAACAGGTTAAATCAATCAGTTGAACCTGCATGTTACTGAACAATCATTACAAATTGAACTACTTACCATATGCAATACAGTTGTAAGTGGTTGTAGCAATATTGTACAATTGTTGGATTTTGATGTTATTGTATATAAACCTGAACCAGGAGTCCTAATGATGTAAGGGCATGTAAACATGAGGATATTGTAAAATATGAGAAAGGAAAATATTGGGTGGAACTTTCCATGAAGACTAACTATTCTCTTCCCTTTCATGATTACAGACATGCCTTATAGGATAAATGCATCATCAAAGGAAAAGATCATTGAGTAGCTTGGGATGTTAGTACAACATTATTATGGAAATGTTAAGGGCATGGGTTATTGATCCAGGAGTGAGTCAGTATACTCATTATTTACCACATCATACTGTATGTAAGCAGTCTACAACTACTCCCTTGTGGATTGTGTATAATTGTAGCACCAAAAATTAAAAGATAAATGCTTCATTGAGTAATTGGTGGATGATGTGTTAATTCTATTCTGGACCAACTAAGTTGCATTTGTAAGAGACACAGAAACCTCTGCATATAGGCCTTTAGTCACATCACACTTTGGAATATTTGATCAGGTTTTTATGCCCAACAAATCTCTTTGATGATAATACAATCAAAACTTGTTGGTTTGCATCTGTATTATTTGGAGTAACATTTAACCCCTCTTTGTTTCAAATTAAATCGAAGTTTCATTTTAGCCTTTCCAAATCACTATTTACAGAACAGCTGTCTTCATCCATATTGACAATTTGATGGAAACTGTTAATAGTGAGACTGAAGCAATAGAGATGCATAAAACTGCTGATAATTATATAATGAGCTAGCTAATGTTGGCATGCCAAACTCAGTGGAATAGCACTCCAGAAATGTTGAGAGACTTAGTCGAAGCTGATAATGAGGGGGTAGGGATTAGGGGCTAGTGAAGAATGGTTGTGTTTGGATGATATTTTAACAACTGGAGTGAGGGAACGGAGAGGGGGGTCAGCCTTGCTGTTGATGTGCTGTGTCTTCCTGTATTGCTTCTGACCTGGGCAGTGGGCAGGAGCCAGGGATGACCCTTCATCCAAGAGTAGCTAAAATGAGAGAGAAAGAAAGGTAGTGGGGTGGGAGTGGGTGCATGCTTTTGACTCGGCTTCCTCCCATATAAGGGTGAAAAAGTCCATGATATATAGATAGATAATGATTTAGTCTCTTCCCTGGCAAACATATTTAGTGTTATGTCTAGACTGGGACATCACCAGTGACAAATATTAGGAATGTCTGAATTACTGTTATATGTAACCAGACCAACTTTTTTCACCAATGTCCTCTTGTTTTGATCCCTCAGACTGTATGAAGAATTATCTTCAAGACTGTTTATTATCATTGACAGGCATCTATCTTGAAAGGGTCTGGAAGAAAGACCTTGCTTAGGGAAAAACATTTTGGTTTCTCCAATCCAGTACAAAGTAAACAACTTACAATGGGAGTAGTGATAGTGGAGAGACTTTGACCACAACATGAATAGCTGTTAGGACACGTGAAGTATCCAGACAGTGAAGATAATGTATGTGTTGTAGATATGTTGTGCAATGGGGTGATCAGTATAGACATTGTACAAACTCATCCCACAGGAAGTTTCTTCCCAAGACTTGCCAAGAGGTGAAATAATTGAAAAAATGAACCTTAAATACAGCCTATGAGACAGGTGGTTTAGAATGTGGAAAAATTAAAGCATAATCATATTGACTAATCTGGCACACTCCTGCCCCCTGGAGGGATTGTCGAGAATTAGTCCTAATGAAAGGTGTTTTTGGATTCAATGAGCTACTTTTATCAGTTAATAATGCCACTAATGGGTCATTGGCTACAGAATTTAGTATGCTTGTATACTTAGGATTAGGAATTTGAATACAGCAATTAATCATATTCAAGGCCTATCAGAAATTGATACTGGAGAATGTTCAGTATGTAGGATCAAGCTAAAAGTATTGATATATATATATATATTTTTTTTTTTGGGGGTGTGTGTGTGGATCTGAAAATGAATTATACAATTTTCCAGTTAGAGTGGCCTATTGTTTTTGTTTATACACATGAAAATATATAGAGCAATGGCATTTATACCTGAACATAGCAGCCATCTTATAGATTTTTAAGTTATTATCATTCTTCGTAATTCTGTAGTAGTAGTAGTAGTATATGCATAGAATCATAAATAATGAAAAATAATGTATCTTTAAGATGGCTGCTCTGTAATGGCTGTCATCCATGAGGAGTTAAGATGAGAGGGGGAAAGGGTAATGGATGGGAGTGGAGTGGGTATATGCATTTGACAAGGCTACCTCTCTGGTAAGGGGGGAAAAGTCCTTGGTATATAGATGGACTATGTACATAGGTTTCTTCCCCCATATAAGGGAGGTAGCTAAGACATACATGCACCTATCCAGCAACCATTTGTTTTCTATTTTATCTTAGCTCCTTGTGGATGAAGAGACATTCGTTACCCCTGCCCATTTCTCCTCCTCCTCCTCCTCCTGATTCTCCTCCTCCTCCTCCTGATTCTCCTCCTCCTCCTCATTCTCCTCCTCCTCCTCATTCTCCTTCTCCTTCTCCTTCTCCCACCTGCTGAACTTCTTCATTTTAAGTATTAATTCTAGTATATTCCTCTTTTGTGTTTTTATCTGTGTGGATAACATCTTGCATATATCTTACAATATTATTCTGTTTCAATTAAGGTAAAGTTATATCTTCTGTACACTTTTGGTATTAGGTTATGCGATGTTTGGTGGTAGGTCACTGAATAAATGCAGTTGAAACATGACCTAGTTTCAATTAGAGAAATTTATTATATCATCTGGGAGAGAGTCATAAAAATTGACCCAGTTGCATTGCACAATGCAGTGCCGTTGTGACACACAATTGACCCAGTCAGTAGGCAGGAGACTGGGTTGACCCTTCCTTCATCCATGAGGAGCTAAGATGAGAGGGAAACAATAGGTGCATGTCTTGGCTGGCTACCACCCCTGTAAGGGGGAAGAGGCTCTTTGTATGTAGATAGATTCTAACATGCACAAGTTAGCTTGACTAATCACATATTACAGAGGGGATACACTTGAGCACAGAGAGTAGTGAATTCCTATCACATTCTGCCTCCCTATCATTTACTCTTCATTTCCTATTCCTCATGTTATGCACACAGCCCAACCCATGAATTTAGCATTCAGAAACAAGACAAAGAACTTCACCTAGTGGCTGAAAGGTCGTGGTAAGTTGCATTATATATTCATGAAGTATGTGTGAAATACAAGTATATGAGATAACTTTGTATAAGTTTACATTAAAAAATTCATGTTGTTTTGTTTTGTACTCTTCTCTTTTTAGGGATTGGTGATCCCCTTTTTCAGCTGGTAAGGTTCTGTTGCTACAAGTGAATACAAGAGGGGTATGCTTCACCCAGCTTCAATACTAGTCTCTCTCTCTCTCTCTCTTCCATTTCATTTGATTTTTAATTTCAAAATTTCTCTCCCACACACAGGTATTCAAGATGTTCCTGACAGTCTCCTTGGCAGTTACAGTGGTGGCTCTCCTGCTGGGGTACTGCCACTACTGCCACCAGTACTGGCAGTCCAAAGGTGTCTATGTGCCTCCCATGCTCCCCATCTTTGGCCATACTATCTATGTCCTCAAAGAAGTCCGGTTTGAATATTTACACAAGGTGAGGTTGTTGTCCATTTTCATTGTCAGTAACAGATGAAATAAAAAAAAAACATGGACAGAGTTGTCTAGTGCAATAAAAAAAAAAAAAACGGCTTTACTTTGTATACCTAGGATCTTCATCTTCGACTCAGTTTTCAATTTCATGAAGTTAGTAGCCATGAATAACGAAGAAATTACACTCTACAGTGCTGTTTTGAAAACAGTATACTGTAGTAAGTCACTGTAGCCATTTATGTGGGGGTCATTTGTCTCCAGCAAGAGAAACCTGGGAAACGGATTGATTGATTGATTATTGGTATTTCAAGTGACAAAACAGGAAATGACTGTTGATGAATCATCTTCAACATCAAGAGGGAGCACATGCTGAGGGTCTTGCTGCTTCACTCACATACTGACACCATTCTGCATGGTTTCAGTAAGTAAACCCTGATGTAGCCACCCTTCCCATTCCAAACAATTTGTGGCAGGACCAATCTGCTTGCCCTAGCCATGAGTTCTGTGTACATTCCCATTGTCAACTCCACCAAAGGTTGCCTCTTGAGTGGGATTAGCATGAGCAAAGTTACTTCACCATATAGCTGAAGTTATTTGCCAATTGTACTTGCAACTGACATATGACTTAGTCTCATGGAACATATGTTAGTCTGATACAAAGTCATTCTAAAGATACCCATGATTCTCCAATGGCTCTTGGCACAAAAGATATTGAGATGCCTCATGAAGTCAGCATTCATTGTCCATTTTCATAGCTGCACAGAAAGACAGGGATCATAAGCCATTTAAAAAATTATATCTCAGTCCTGCATAAATATTGGCAGTGCCATAATACTGGTGTTAAATGAATTCATGACACTGGGTAATATGTCCTTCAAAGGACCTCCAGATATTGCTCATCACTGTTATGCCAGGGTATGTGAAACTTTCCAAGACTGAATGCACTTAGGCTCACATATCATCCTTGAGCTACTCCAGATGAAATTCAAATTTGATTATATCATTGGATTTTTTTACACTGACATGTAGTCTGAATATTGTGACCTCATATCTGTGATTGGGCCCAAAGAACTTATCACACTGGTAAACCTTAAGTTTGTACAATACTCCAATGAATACCCATCCCAAGGGTCTCTTCCTTCTTATAAGGGAGGTAGCCCACCAAGGGATGCACCCACTCCCACACATTCCAACTCCCACCCACCATCCATTACCTCCTCTCATCAATGAAGGGTCATCCCTACCTCCTGCCCACTGCTAGGGTCAGAAGCAATGCAGCAAGATGCAGAACATCCATTGCAGGGCTACTTCATTTACTCATTGACCCTTCCTCCTTGTTCCCTTATGCAAAAAATAGAGAAGATATTGAGAAATGCCTACGAGTCTGAAATTTAAAGTTAAGAGATACAGGGAGGTTATATACAACAGTGGTTAAATTGGCTTTGATATATGGAACAGAAATTAGGGAATGAAGAAGACTGCAAGAAAAAAACTCAATGTAACAAATATGAAGATGATCAGACAGAGATGTATGGATGTATGAAGCTGGATAATATCAGGAATGAAAATAAAAACAGAGGGACAGTAAAGGTAGGAAAATTTTGTAAGAAAGTATAAGAAAGAATATTGGAGTAGTACAGACATGTTATGAGAAAAGCAAAAGTTATGTGGAGAGGAGAGTAATGGGAATGGACGTAGGTGGATAAAAGACTAAGGGAGAATAGAATAAAGGATGATTGTAGAGAGAAAGGTTTGTGGGAGATAACTGGAGGGACACAGCTGATTGTTGCTGACTGGTCAGAAATCCTGACTACATAGAAAAAGGAAAAGGTGGAAGAAAAATATTGCACCATGGCTACAGCAGTTTACAACAACCTTCAAAAATATGACTTGTTCACCATAAATTCATCTTGAAGTTTAATTAGTTTAGGTTCAATTTATCACCATCACTGGTTGCTAATTCCATTTTTATTCTATTGTCAGATTTTCACCAAGTCCAAGACACCTTTCTTTGGAATGTATCAATTTGTGAAACCCAAATTGATTGTAAAGGATATGGAAATCTTGAAGAAAATCTTGGTCAAAGACTTTGATCATTTCTCCACCCGGAGGGAGATGGAATTTTCAGAATCAGACCACATCTATAGTGAAATGCTTTTTATGGTGAATGGTGAGAGGTGGAAACAGATTCGGACAACTGTGTCACCTACCTTCACCAGTGGCCGACTCAAAGGTATTCTGCCCCTGATTGAGAATAAATGTCAAGCTCTTGTAGACTGGTGCCTTAATCATGGACTTCAGGGTGATATGGAACTTAAGGGGACCTTTAGTCGAATAACCTTGGATACCATTGCCACATGTGCTTTTGGGATTGAGTCCAACTGTCTGGAGAATGAGGAAAGCGAATTCTCCAAAGCTGCCATTAAGGCAACTTCTCAGTCAGGCATCACAGTGCTGTTGAAGTTTTTGTTAGTTCTTTCCTGCCCAAGACTTTATCAGTTCTTCAATTTACGGATTGGACCTCCTTCCTTAGACATATTAGGTGAAGTGGTCAGGTCATCACTGAAGAATTGTAAGACTTCAGGAAGGCGTGGGGACTTCCTTGACTTGATGTTGGATGCAAAAGAAGACAACAAAAAGCAAAACAAATATCGTAAGTATTTTCAGCGACCAGATTAAAAAAAAAAAAATGTCATCAGTGAGAGTGACAGTGCACAATGGGAGGGATGCAAGACTGGTGTGAAAGAATTTCTGTAACTCTTTTGCATAAACATAATAAAATAGTTTCATGTGTTTTGTTGGTGCCCTCTAGTGTACAGTTCAATAGGAATTGGTAGTTAAAGACCACAGTGGTATCAGTTTGGCACAGACCACTGGATAAGAGATGGAGATAGTAAACTAGACCAACTACCCTTTTATATGCAATGAAATCAGGCTGACCATAGCACACTTACCCAGTATCACCATTGTTGAACCTGCAATTTGAGATCAAGGCTGTTTTAAATGTTATACATGAATAGGGCATTTCTAGGGAACTTTCTGTGTACAAACATTGTCATGTGTAGAGGGTAGTTGTGTTGCTCATCCATGCTTTATTGTTTGTTTTCAGCTGTTACTGTAAATACCATAATCTCACAGTCAGTCTTGTTCCTCATCGCTGGTCATGAGACAACAGCATCTGCTCTGGCCTTCACAGTCTTTTTGTTGGCCAAGCACCAAGATGCCCAACGAAAACTTCGAGAGGAGATCAAAGGTCTGGTTGAAATCCATGGGGGATTAACTTACCAAGCCTTAGGGGAAGCCAAGTACCTTGATGCTTGTCTACATGGTGAGGAGGATTTTGAATTCCAGTTATAGTTTATGAAATATACAATGATATTTCAGTGAATGTGGTGACTGAATGGGTGAAGGGAGTGGTGTTTAGAGGTGAGAAGGGGTCACCAAATTTCACAGCAGACCCAATAACTGAGAGAATGATGAGCATGGGCTGCATAACTATTTTGTTCAATACATGTTAAATAGTCTTCCAAAAAAGTTTTAGAAAAAATATAATTTTTCATAAAATGTTTGGCATGTACGATGTGATGGCCAACCAGATGAACTGACCTTGCAGGCAACAGGCAATGGTTTGGTGACCCCTGGTATAGATGGATGGCAGTTTGAGTCTCACTGAAAGGTGTAACATATGATGGCAGGAATGGCATGTAATAATGTTGAATCACTGAATTGCTCTGACTAAGGCATTTGTGTCTGGCCACTTTGCATGGCAGGTAATGGGTGAGAAGTTGAAAAAAGACAGGGAAAAATGTTAGGTGAACATTTTTTATGTTTCATTGAATTCTTATCTTACTTAATAATTTGTCTTCAGAATCATTGAGGCTTTATCCGCCAGCAGGTTACATGGATAGGACATGCACCAAAGACTATGTGTATGTATTTTATCTTGATTTCACCATTTAATGCTACTTGAGATATAGGACTAGTATTCCATACAGTGATGAGGGTGAAAGTTGCATGAACATATTTCCAGGCTCCCTCAGTACAACCTGAAGATTGAAAAAGGAACAATCATTGGACTTCCTATCTGGACAATCAACAGAAACCCTGAGATATTTGAGGATCCAGAGTCTTTCAGGCCAGAGCGGTTCCTTCCAGAAAACAAGACAGCAGAGAAAGCATTTTCTTTCATGTCTTTTGGCCAAGGACCAAGGAACTGCATTGGTTAGTGTTGCCACTCATGTAGTGAAGATCCATGTGGTTTTGCCCAATGACATTCAAGAAGATTCATACACATCTTTCCTGACAGTGTAATCAAGTAACTCAAGCTAATAGTCTACATTAGCCTTATGTAGTCATGGTGACCTAACCAATGGCACTATATATCCAGCTGAAATGTGTATGGAGGCAAGATGTCCTTGGGTAAACTATCCCCTTGCTGGTTGTTGGAAACAGTGCATGAGTAAATTCTATTCATTGGAGAAATGAAATTTGATTTTCCATTAACTACAAAGATTTCTCCTCTGATCCCATCAGGCATGCGGTTTGCTCTTCTGGAATCAAAGTTGCTACTGGCACATCTCATTCTCAAATTAGAAATGGTGCCTGTCCCAGGTCACGAGAATGTGCCTCCCCTGCGACCAAGTCCAAACCTGATCGCTACCAAAGATGGCTTATACGTGAAATTCCAACCAGTAGAAGGTTGAAAAAGTTCAGCCCAGGTAACTCATATTCTTGCTACAACCAGTATTTAAGAAGACTCAAACCCAAGTAATATGGTCATTTGCTACATCCTGTAGATTGTTGAAAAAAGTCAACTTGGTAACTTATTCTTTTGATTGTGAAGAAACTTGACTTTTAGGCACCTCACCACTTGTGAGATGAGCTCTCTTCATGCTTAAAGGATGGGTGGGGTGGGTCAACCCTTATATGAATAAAAACTGGGGTTAGTGCAAGATTTGAAAAAAAAAATTGTTAGGGGTATAATCTTTGTATTTTACTTGAAGGAATTTTTCATACTAATTGCAACTGATTTTATTGAATTAAAAAAGAATAAATAAAAAAGGATAGGTTGATTAATCGTTTTAAAACAATTTTGCCTACTTCTTTGGTACTACCCAATGACATCCAACTTTGTAACTTAATCAGGAGTTTAAGTCCCATAGGTTTTCCACTGTTGTATAACAGCATCTCTCTAGCAACTCCTGCGATGGTGCTGATGCCAAACTGTCACAGCCTTTCTGTTTCTTTGGATCCATAAGTAATAGGGAGAGATGGGTCCTACAACTTGGGTAACTGCTGGTCCATGATATCATTTAGCCCTGGCTTGTGCTCTTCATGGGGTGCAACATCCATGGTCAACATTGACCAGTGGAGATCATTATAAAAATAAAGTAAAGTATGGACCTATTTTGATCACATATAAAGACTTCAGTAATGACTAGTACCAGGCCATTTTATTCACATTGGAGAAACCTTTTCCAGCATTAGTGGGTTGAACAAAGTAGAAACTGGTGAAATTAACTTTGGAGTATTTTGTTCACCTGAAGGATTCTGCTGTAGCTAATTCCAAGCAAAATTATTCTGGTTTCAGAAATCCTCTTGTGTTTTTGTGGGTAGAGGTTGGTAAGGTAAATCGTTCAGTAAAATTCATCATGATACATAGTCCAATCTACTATCTATTTTATATATATATATATGTATTTACCTAGTTGTATTTTACGGGAAGGGGAGCTATGCTCGTGGTGTCCTGTCTTCATATCTCATTTTATCTAAACTATTTTTAAATTCATGTATTGTTTTTGCACACACTACTTTCTCATCTAACTTGATCCAACTGTCTATTACTCTGTAAGGAAAGCTGTTCTTTTTCAGATCTCTTCTATAGACGTCTTTCTTGATTTTCTTTCCGTGTCCTCTTGTATTTCTATCATCCCATTTTATTAGATCCTCTCTATCAATAATTTCTATGCCTTTCATGATTCTGTAAATAGTTATCAAGTCTCCTCTCTCTCTTCTTTGCTCAAGTGTCTGTAGCTCAAGTTTTGCTAGTCTCTCTTCATATGATAGTTTTGAGAGTGTTGGTGCCAATTTTGTAATTGCTCTTTGTATTCTTTCAAGTTTTTTTTTATAAAAAAATTTGTACTTGGTGACCACATCGTTGCCGCATATTCCAATCTTGGTCTTATCAGAGTGATTAGTATTTTCTTCACCATTTCTTTGTCCAGGTATGTAAATGCCACTTTGATTGTTCTTATTAAATTATAAGTTTCACCAAAAATCTTATTTATTTGTTTCTCAGGTGACATATTATTCATAACAATGACTCCCAGGTCCTTCTTAATTTTAACTCTTTTTTTTTTTTTTTTTTTTATACTTTTTTCTCCTGTGTGTGTGTGTTTACCTAGTTGTATATTACGGGAAGGGAAGCTATGCTCATGGTGTCCCGTCTTCATATCTCATTTTATCTAGACTATTTTTAAATTCGTGTATCATTTTTGCACAAACCACATTCTCATTTAACTTGTTCCAAATGTCTATTATCCTGTGGGGAAAGCTGTTCTTTTTTTAGATCTCTTCTATAACTGTCTTTCTTGATTTTCTTTCCGTGTCCTCTTGTATCTCTACTATCCCATTTTATTAGATCCTCTCTATCAATAGTTTCTATACCTTTCATGATTCTATAAGTAGTTATCAAGTCTCCTCTCTCTCTTCTTTGCTCTAATGTCTGTAGCTCAAGTTTTGCTAGTCTCTCTTCATATGATAGTTCTGAGAGTGTTGGTGCCAATTTTGTAATTGCTCTTTGTATTCTTTCAAGTTTTGTTTTACATTTTTTTGTACTTGGTGACCACGTCATCGCTGCATACTCCAATCTTGGTCTTATCAAAGTGACCCGTATTTTCTTCACCATTTCTTTGTCCAGGTATGTAAATACCACTTTGATTGTTCTTATTAGATTATAAGTTTCTCCAAAAATGTTGTTTATATGTTTCTCAGGTGAGATATTATTCATAATAATGACTTCCAGTTCCTTCTCATTTTCTACTTTTTTAATTTCTTCCTTTCCCAATTTATATGATCCCACTATTCTTTTTTTGCTTCTTCCAAATTCCATTATACTACACTTCTTAATATTGAATTCTATCTCCCACTTCTTTTTCCATTCCCATACTTTATTGAGATCACTGTAGCAACTCACTATCTTCTACAGTGTTCACTTTTTTTCAACAATTTTGCATCATCCGCAAAGAAGCTCATATAACTTTCAATTCCTTTATCCATATCATTAATATATATAGCAAACATTATTGGGGCCAGAACTGTTCCTTGTGGAACTCCACTAATCACTTCATCCCAATTAGAGTATTTGTCTCTTATCACCACTCTATATTTCTTTCATGCAAGAAGTCTTCCATCCACTTCAGCAGTGTGCCCTGTATTCCTCCTGTAGTTTCTAATTTCTTTAGCAATTTCTTATGTGGGACCTTATCAAAAGCTTTTTTCAGGTCTAGAAATGCACAATCAGCTCATCCATCTCTTTCTTGTATTACATCTATTAGCCTTGAATAGAAACATATTAAGTTTGTGATGCATGATCGTCCTTGTCTAAATCCAAATTGCCTTGGATTTAGTATGTTGTTTTTTTCCAGATGCCTTACCCATCTAGTTTTGATAATTCTTTCACAAATTTTAGCTATCGTACTTGTAAGAGAGACCAGTCTGTAGTTAGTAGGAGGGCTGTGGAGTTGAAGTCGGAGTCAGAAGCAATTACATTGTCACTGGAGTTAGTCGGTAAAAATATACCGACTCCGACTCCAGTTGAATTTACACTTTATAAGGCCTTTGTTTAGTCTGTAGAGTTATGCAGTGTGCACTCCTTATAAGTAGATTATATAAAAAGAAAAACATAATTTTATAAAATGTAATAAATCTCATCATCTTATCTTGTGGTCATTGCACAAAACCCCCAAAATGTCCTTGTGCAATGCTGGCTCTCAAATTTATACATAGACCGATAAGCATCCAAAGTATTACTTGAATAAATTAAATAAACACCTCCATTTTACACTTTCTGTTGACACACAGTCACTGGAGCTGTAATATTCCTGTCAAGTTCCATATGCATTGTTTCTCCCACTGCTGCGTTGCCAATCAGTAGGATAATTATGATTTCAACTGTAGACTAATGCATTAATAAACTCTTCTCTCCTTTCCCCTTCTTTTTTTCCCCTCTATACTTTTTAATGTTGAATTACACAACGTAACATTTTTTTTCAAAAGTTTTGTTTATTGTATTTTTTTAGAGTTTATTAATCCATTTTTCCTGCTGATTTCAAATATGCAATTATTTTTTCTGTATCATCGACTGTTATAGAAATACATATAATTTCAATGTTACCATGTATATTTTGGAATTGTTATGTGGTCTGCTACTAAATGTTTATCTAATTTTCTCTTTCAGATCAATGACTGAACTATTTATCTGTTAAGATGGCTACTAGAGGATGTGAAAATTCTCCTGATACATTTTGCTATGTGTGTGGTTATTATATTGGGAAAAAACAAGTACTACATAAGATCGTGAGAGGTGCTAAAGTGTGGATAGTGTACAGACTCTATTTCGGAATGCTCATGGGTGACCAGGACAAGCCATGGGCACCTCATGTGATATGTGGAAGCTGCCGATCTACTCTAGAAGGATGGCTGAGAGGTACAGGAAGGGCAATGCCTTTTGCCATTCCTAGAATATGGAGAGAGCCGAAGAACCATCACGACGACTGCTACTTTTGTATGATTGATGTGACGAAGTACAGGAAAGTGAAAGGAAGACAAGCTCTGCAGTATCCAGACATACCATCATCTAGAGCACCTGTCCCACATGATGATAGCTTACCAGTACCACAACCACCAGAAAATGCAAGTTTATTTTTATCATACTCTCTTTACTTTTAATTAACTTCAGTATTAAGTACTTAATATACATTCACTTTCCTAAAGATGTATGGAATACTAATGCTATTCGTCTTTGTTGAAGTTGCTATATTTAGTTATTTCTTTCTTTCCAGATGGAAGATGCAATGGAAATTTCATCTGAAGGGTCAGCAGGTAGCAGCAGCCATGAAATGGGAGACGAAGATTTCGCACCAAGAACGACTTCGGAGCCTCACTTTCCAAGTCAGAGTGAGCTAGATGACTTAATCAGAGACTTAGGTCTTACTAAGTCAGGAGCTGAGCTTCTTACATCAAGGATGAAAGAATGGAATCTACTAGGAGAAGACTGCAGGACATCTGTGTACCGGAAACGACATGAAGAATCTAAAATTTACTATGACTTTAGTGATGATATGTGTTATTGTAAGGATGTTACTGGTTTGTTTACAGCCCTTGGACTCGAACATGATCCTGCAGAATGGCGACTGTTCATAGATAGCTCAACACGAAGTCTCAAAGCAGTATTGCTCCACAATGGAAATAAAAACCCATCTTTGCCTCATGCACACTCAGTACAGAAGAAAGAAAACTATCATAATGTCAAACAGCTTCTTGAAAAAATCAATTATGCTGAATTCAAATGGGATGTTTGTGGTGATTTCAAGATGCTAGCCTTTTTGCTTGGCTTACAAGGGGGATACACAAAGTATTCCTGTTTTCTTTGTTTATGGGACAGCAGGGCTGATGATGATCATTATAATAAAGTTCATTGGCCCCCAAGAGTTGAACTGCAGCCAGGAATGTTAAATGTTCTCAGACAGCCTCTAGTAGATTCGAAAAAAGTTTTATTACCCCCACTTCATATTAAGCTAGGGTTAATTAAACAGTATGTGAAGGCTTTGGATTTTGGAGGCGAAAGTTTCCAAGAAATTTGTCTCATGTTTCCCAAGCTATCTGAGGCTAAGCTCAAGGGTGGTATATTTGTTGGACCCAAGGTAAATCACAAGGACCCTAATTATAAACAAATAGTGGCAAAGCTTATTGAGAACTTCAGGAAACTTGGTTGTCGTATGTCCTTGAAGATACATTTCTTACATTCTCACCTAGATTTCTTCCCCGAAAACTTGGGGGCTGTCAGTGAGGAGCATGGCGAGAGATTTCATCAGGGTATTGCAACTATGGAAAGAAGATATCAAGGACGATGGAATACTGCTATGATGGGAGATTACATATAGTCACTAGTCAGAAAAGACGAAAGCATGCATTCTAGAAAATCTCGATCGTCAAAGCACTTCTGATCATGAGAAGAGTCATCAAAACACTTGCAGTGCAAAGTTGTGTTGTTTATTTTGTTCTTACTAATATTGTAGCTCTTAAATACACTTCATATTATGAAAAAAATACTAGATGTATAATTATCCTTAGAATGCTAAAGTAGATTGAATCAATTAACTACTGTAGAGAAAGGTTGCGTATATAACAATAAAATATAAAATCAAGAATAAAGAAATATCGATGTTACGTCAAAACTCGTGATATTTGGATTCAGTGACACGAAATACATATATAAATATGAAAAAATACAAATAAACAAAACATGTGTTACATTGTGTTATTGAAATAAGGATATTTAAAGTTGAAAAAAAAAAAGTTTCGTGTTTCAAACATGTTTAGCTGTATCTTGTATTGTACTCGTATTGATAAGATTGGTTCCAGAACCAGAGTAATGTCCATTGCAATAATCACATAGCAGTACCAGTATGTAGTTAAACCAAGAGGTACGTGTGTCGATAATTTCAGTACATTAAGACCAAGGTATAAAAATATTTTGTTTTTGAAATGTACTTATCACTTATTTGCAAAGATATATATTATGCCAAATGTCTTGCATTATAGATTTTTACTGAATTTTCTTCAATATCCTTTCAAAAATTTTGTCTCTACTTCAGTTATAAAGTATTAATGGGGGTTTTGTGCAATGACCACAAGATAACCTCTCTCCTGCCTTCTCGTTTCCTTGCTCAAAAGACATGTTGACCACAAGATAAGAACAAAAGGAAAGTCACACTATAACATACATCTTTATTCTTTGATATAAACCTGTTATAATGATATAAGTCTACTCAAGATTGGAGTGTATGTGTGTTGTATAGGCTTTATAAAATATGTAGGCCATAATCAGTTAATTACATGAAGAGGAGTTGGAGTCGGTGGTGCCTAAATTAGAGGAGTCGGAGTCAGAGGTTTTGTGTTCCAACTCCATAGCTCTGGTTAGTAGGGTGTTCCTTGTTTCCCCCTTTATATATTGGTACTATATTTGCTCTTTTCCAATCTTCTAGAACTTTTCCTTCTTTCAATGAACTGCTTATTAGACTGTATTTTGTCTGTTAGTTCATTCCTGCATTCTCTCAAAATCCAGTTTGCCATTTCATCTGGTTCAAGTGATTTTCTGACATCAAGATTACTCGAGTGATTCATTATTTCATTCCTTGTTACTTCTATCTCTTTCATAGGAGGTACTTTCTCCTCCCACTTGATATCTCTAGGTTGTATGTTCATCCTCATAAACACTGATTTAAAATGCTTGTTCATAATTTCTGCTATTTCTGTTTCCTCTTGTGTATTCAACTCCTTGTCTTATTTTCTCTAATTCTTGTTTTTAAGTTTGTTGTTTACAAATCTGTAAAATAGTTTTGGTTGATCTGTACATTTTTCTATGACATCTTTTTCATATTTTCTCTTTTCTGCTCTGCACACTTGTACATAATGATTTCTATAACTAGTATATTTCCATTTTTCAGGGCTTGTCTTTTTTCCATTTTATCCAAGCTTTATCCCTTTTGTCTTTTAACTCCCTACATCTTTTGTTGTACCAACACTTTACATATCCTTTTTCTTGTATTTGTCTTGGAACATACTTTTCCACTCCTTTATAGATTTTTGTCAAAATATTCCATTTCTCTTCTACTGTTGTTTCCTCCATGTGTATCCTTTCCCAGTTTGCTTTTTGAAAAAATTCTCTTGTTTTATAGAAAAAAAAAAAAAAAAATCATACATCCATCTTCCCTTTCTATATTGTTATTTTTTCCATGTATTTTTCCTCAGTTCCAGTTCAATCAATATGTGGTCACTTTTACTTATTGGAGTCTTATATTCAATCTTGTCCACTATTTCAGGTTCTGATGTGATTATTAGGTCCAGTGTTGATGGTTCTTCCTCATTTCTATACCTAGTATTCTCTTGTATCCATTGTGTCATTGTATGTTCTATAATCATATCAAATAGTACATTTCCCCATAGGTCATCTCCACCCTTCACTGTCATCTCTTCCCAGCAGATTTCTTTACAATTAAAGTCACCCATTATAACTATTCTTCCTCTATCTTCCATTATCTTATTTAGTGTTATCCTTGTGTCTTCTAACATATTTTTGTGTTTTCTCTCTTCCCACGAGGCCGTTTAAGGGTCCGTCAGGGTCAATTATTCGAAAAAATCTGGTACATGAACAAATTTTAGGAAAACATTTAAAAAGAATCTCTATGATGTTGGCAACACTCCTACAAAGTTATAGAGCTGTATTTCGTTTCTATCTTTTTATACAGAATAAAATAGATAAATTATTGGCAACCTCTGGCAACCCCATTGCGTATCAAATATTCTGTATATTGTAATAGCGTTAATTTTTTCTATAGCTATTTTGTTTTTTGCTACGGAATTGTGTTTATGGAGGTATTTAGCAACTCCTCCCACAAGCATAGATCCAGATATAGCACACATCAGGGCATCAGTACCCATCCAAACGTCAAAGTGAGGTCACGTTCTTTTGAAGCTCTCACCGTGCTTCATATTTTTGATTCCTCACTGTAATTTCTTGCGGTAATCATGGCAAGATTGACGAAAAGCCAGCGAGGAAGGAGGAAGAATGCAGTGAAGGCCCTTGCGTGCCAGATGAAGAAACGAGAAGGAAAAAAACAAACAAACGAAGAGGACAGCATCCAACAATGTTGGTTATAAAGAAGGATTTGTTGTTCCTCTTCTTGAAGAACCCTACACCCATATTCATAAGTCTGCCCTCGAAAGAAGAGACAAGAAACGAGAGGAGAAAAAAAGTGAAAAGTAAAAGTGGTAAAGTGACCAAAAGCGGGGACTATGGGGCTGGGGCCTTTTAAAAATGTCGCGCAAAATTTAAATGCCTTCTCATGTACATTTAATGTTTTTGTTCTTTTTGTTGTTATTTCTTCGGTTGTTCTTGATGGATTTTTGTCATTTTTGTTTCATTTGAAAGATAAAATTATGCTCTTTATTTCCTATATTAAAAAATAAAAGAAATTTTATTTAATTTTTTTTTACTATTTATGAAACCTGAATTTTGCAGCATCTTTGAAATGTTCAGAAAAGAAAATTCACAATAAATCAGAGGTATAAGTTTGGTCAAATGTACAATATAACAAATATTCCCCAGAATCTAAGCTTGCAATATATACCAAGCTTAATTATGTGGAAGGATTTCCATATGATTAATTACAGCTTCATTAAACTTCATTATAACTTCATTATATCTTCACTACACTTTATATATACATGTGAGGAATACAATACCCAGGGGAATTATAGACAAATGTAAATGGTAATTATACCTAAGTTCATCAAAGAGATTCAAAAAGTTATAGGACATGCTCCCTTATAAAGCAACCTGACGGTCCCTTAAGGAGACACATAATTTACTACACACTTCCTGCTCTTCCCATCCTTGTCCTTCACTTCCATCATAATCATCTCTATTCTTTCCATATGTGATATTCCTCACATTTATATCCTTAGGAATATAACTTTACCCCCTTGTTTTACCTCTCTGTTTGTAATCCAATAATTATATGCACCATGTCCTACACTGTTGGGTGGTAATGGACCTTTCAATTTTGTCTCTACAATTCCCATTATGTCCGGATCTTTTTCCTTCAGGTACTCATTCAGTTCATTCAAGCCTGTTATTAAACCATCTATGTGTAAGATACTTTTCATTTTCTGCTACTTCCATCGTGTTTTCTGTTTCCTTTCTGTTTTTCTCTGCTGTGAACCATTTCTTCACTTTCATATCCACTACTCTCCAATGGAATTTCTCTTTTTCTCTGTTCTTTTCTCATATTTTTCTTTAGCTTCAAGTCTTTTTGTTTTCTTCTCTCCTCTTCATTCATTTCTCTTTTTATGTTGTTCACTGTCTGCTAGTTTCCCTGTTTTGCTAAGATATTCTGTGCTGTCGTTTGTGACCTGAATTTTATCTTAATTGGTCTGGTCTTATCTGTATTATATTTCTCTAGTCTATATATTTCTTTGATTTCTTTCCCTGTTTCTTGTCCATCCTCTTGAACTACTTCTAATGTCTTGTTTACCTTTTCCTTTTCCTCTTGTGGTCCTTTTTGGATTATACTTCTCTTATCCCTAATATAATTATACATTTCTTTTTGTTCGCTAAGTCTCTTACTATATTCTCCTTTTCTCTCATCACTTTAATAACTGTGTCCTCAGTTTGTTCTTTTATCTGTTGTTTCACTGTATCTCTAAATACAACTTTGTTGTTCTTGGACTTTTCTCCAACCCTGTGCTTCTTTTGCTATGGACTCTTTATTCTCTTTATTATTCGTCTTTAATTCCTCATTCTCACCTTTTACTTCTTTAACTGTCTCTTAAATTCTTCTATTTCTTTAGTTAGGTTTTTATTCTCCTTCTTTAGTTCCTCCAGTTTATCAACTCTTTGGGTAACTAGTGTTAATTGGTTAAACCTAACCTCCCATGTTTCGTTAATTTATTTTAGTTTTTCCTCTAGATTTACTAGTCAGGGAGGTTTTCACCTCCCTCATTAAATCCATAAAAGCAGTTATCTTCTCTTTCCATTGAGCTGCTATTATCTATATTTCTGCTTTTGACACCTCTGCTTCCTTGTTCCTCGTCTGTGTATTCTGCCCCCCCATTTGTTTACATCCCTCCTAACATCTGGGGGCTGTTCATCCCCTTCCTCTTTCCTTCCACTTTCCTCAGTAATCCCTCTCTTTCTCCTTTTTCTTCACATTCCCACTACACCATGAGCTTTCCCCTTCCCAACTAATACAACAAAGGTACTCCCTCGTCGTTGAGATCCACAAAAATTGCCCTTCTTTTCCGGAGTTCCAATCTTCGCCTTGAATCTGACGTACGCGTGTGTGTGTGTGCGCAAGACCCATCATCCAAGAGGAGCCAAGAAAAGAGGGAGCGAGGGGTGGTGAATGGGAGTGGAGTATGTGGGGATGAAATGGGTGGGAGTGGATTTATGCCTTTGATTTTAGCTACCTCACTTGTAATGGGGGGAAAGCCCTTGGTATATGCATGTGTTATCATTTGGTAGTGTTCAAGATAAAACATCCAAGAAGTATGATAAGGTTTATGAGGATGGATAGTGAGAAATGAGGAAATAAGGCATAGATCTGGGGTGTAAAGAGAGCTGGCAGATAAGGTTCATTAATGAACACTGGGATAGTTTGGCTATATGGAGAAAAGAGTAAAGAAAGACAAAAAGAGTGGAAGTTAGAGCTAGATGGAGTAAGCTTGAGAAGACTGAGATTGGGATGAATAGAGTAAAGGAGACCCAGGGTACAAAATTGTGGAGAATGGTTTTGAATGGACGAAAAATTGACATGTCTGTAAGGGATTTCTTCATGTCTGCTCTGTAAATTCTGGAATGGATGATGGGAAAGGGTCATTATATAATAAAGGGGTGGTAGGGGGTAAACCAGTTTCAGCTGTGGTCCTGCTGTGGAGGTGCTGCACCTTATTGCTTCCAACCAATAAGTGGCAGAAGACAGATGACCTTTCACGCACAAAGAGCTAAGATAGAGGGGACAACTATTGGGTGTTGGATAGGTGTGGCATGGGTGAAGGCTGGGTATATGCCTTGCATAGACCACACTTTTATTAGGAGGGAAGGGTCTTTTTGGTCTGTGTATGTAAATGGTAGTGATTTATATAAATAATTGATGTAATCTTAATTTTTTTTTAGTTGTTTGACATTTTAACATAAACTTGAAAGTTATTTCCTTATAGAGAAGTAATTTATAGAATTGTGCATTCTAAACTTATATTTAACAGCGTGGTAAGACATTTGTTATAAAAGGATTTTGTTCTACATGATTCCAGAATAAAGCTAATACATTTTTCACATATGATTTGTAGAAGAAATATGGCAGGGTTGACCAAAGCTTTGTGGAGTGTTGCAAATATACAGAATAGGGGAAATCTGTTTAAAAGCAATCGGAAGTTTCTGCATGAGTACTGGATCATGTGGGAGGGTTGGGATTAGATAAACTTTCAGATGTGGATGGACAAGGTGAAAGTGGTGTTGAATGCAAGAAAAATGTTGAGTAGGGAAGAAAGTACAGAAGATAAGAGTGAATAGAATAGTTGTAAATGGATGAGGTAATGGCACCTTGAAGACATTTCTTTTCGTCTGCTCTTATGTATTTCTCAAGTGAATGGGGGTGGGGATTGCCTCATAATGAAGCATTGGAGTAAACCAGTTTTGGCTGCTGGGACCTGCTGTAGAGGTGCCGTCTTACTCTACTACTACTGACCTGAGGAGTGTGGCAGGGAACACGAATGACCTTACATCCATGAAGAACTAAGATAGGAGGGACAACAGATGGATGTAAGTATGATTGTGAAATAGGTGTATACTTTGATTTGGTCACTCCCCTGTATGGGAGTAAAAGTTTTTTTGGTACCTCCATTATAAGGAGAAAGAAGCCTTTTATTATATAGATATACAGAGGCAAAGATGTTCTTACAAACCTCATTGTGGGAGTTTGTAATGAACTAGCTCCTTTTTTAGGGTAGAAGGCCAAAGGGAAGGGGAAATAGAATGTACTTGGGAAAACAGTGTAGAGTATAGCATTAATGTAGAACAATGTACCAGTATAGGACAAAATATAATTTTAGGATATAATGTCGGTAGAGGACAAAATGTCACATTAGGATATAATGTCATAGGACAAAATGTCGCAATGGGATGTTATGACAGTGGAGGACAAAAGATCACGATGGGAAGTATTGATAGTGGAGAACAAAATACCACGATAGGATGTAATGATAATGGAGGAGAAAATATCACGGTAGAATATAATGTCAGTGAAGGCCAAAATATAATTTTAGGAAGGGATACCGGACAGAATGTCAATGAAGGCCAAAATATCATGATAGGATGTAATGTCGCTAGAGGACGAAATGTCACATTAGGATATAATGTCATAGGACAAAATGTCACAATGGGATGTAATGACAGTGGAGGACAAAATGTCACAATGGGATGTAATGACAGTGGAGGACAAAAGATCACGATGGGAAATAATGATAGTGGAGAACAAAATATCACGATAGGATGTAATGATAATGGAGGAGAAAATATCACGGTAGGATATAATGTCAGTGAAGGACAAAATATAATTTTAGGAAGAGATACCGGACAGAATGTTAATGAAGGCCAAAATATCAAGATAGGATGTAATGACAGTGGAAGACAAAAGATCACGATGGGATGTAATTATAGTGGAGGAAAAAATATCACGGTAGGATATAATGTCACTGGAGGACAAAATATAATTTTAGAAAGGGATGCTGGACATAATGTCACTGAACGACGGGAGGCCGGCGTGAATCACGGTGACGTAGGGGGACAAAATGTAAAAAATGTACAAAATAAATCGGATGACCGTGATCGACCAGATGTCCAGGATGGGGGAAATGTTAATTTTGATAGGAGAAATGTTAATGAGGCATCGAATGTCAATGAAGGACCAAATAATAATAATATAGAGCAAGGCATAAATAAAAAACAAAATGATAATATAAGACATGATATTGAAACTCAAAATGTGTCAAAAAGAAATAATCACGAGTTTCTTAAAACTATGTACTTTAATGCTCGTAGTATTAGGAACAAATTTCAAGAAATACAGGCGTATGTCAAAAGCGAAAATCTGGATATGATAGGAATAACTGAGACATGGTTAAATGGTACAGAGTTCGAAGCTGAATTTAATATTTCGGGATTTAAACACTTTCATCAGGATAGAAACCACAAGAAAGGTGGGGGTGTTCTATTGTACGTTAAAAACAATGTTCATGCTTGTGTTTTAGAGAAAGTGAAACAGGATGCATATGATAGTTTGTGGGTTGAGTTAACCCAAACAAATGGACAAAAAATGAATATAGGTGTAATATATAGGCCAAAGACATTATCATTAGCAGACGACAAACTGTTATTTCAAGAACTGTCTAGTTTCTGCAACCGGGATTTATTGATAATGGGTGATTTCAATTTTACTGACATTGATTGGATGACCCTTGAACATGGCCATATAGGTACTCGCTTGATTGATTTTCTTGGTGACAATTACTTAATTCAGCATGTAACAGAGCCCACAAGATATGGAAACTTACTCGATTTATTGATCACTAGCCGCGAAAGCATGGTAACTGATGTAGAAGTCGGTGAATCTGTTGCAAATAGTGATCACAACTTAGTCAGATTCAAACTCCTAAACAATTTTAGAATAGATACTTGTGCTTCTAAAATACCCGATTTCAGTAAAGCTCAGTTCATAGGACTACGTCAGGAGCTTCACCTTACGGATTGGGAGGCAAAATTAAATGAAAGGCCTGTAGATCAGATGTGGGAAATATTTCAAAATACGCTCACTAAGATGATTCAAACTTACATTCCTTTTAAGGACAGACATCCCCCAAATCAGGCTCGCCCAAAGTGGCTCGACAAAGAAACTGAAAAAAGTATTGCTAAAAAGAGACAGGCTTATAAGAAATATAAGTGCTCGGGTGCATCTAATGACTATGAAAGTTATGTATCAATACAGAGAGATTTAAAAAAGACAATAAGAAAAAGAAAACGACAATACGAAATGAACATCGCTGAGAAATCCAAAGAGAATCCCAAAGAATTCTATAGTTACATTAGAGATAAAAAGGTTGTTAGGAATCACATTGGTCCACTATTATCTGCTGACGGTCAACTTGAATATTCAAATGAAGGAATGTGTAATATCTTAAACAATTATTTTAGCTCGGTATTCGTAAACGAAACACCTCAAAGTGAATTCCAAACTGAAACCTGTGAAAAGTCTGAGGTAAACTTACTCACTACGGTAAATATAACAAAAGAAATAATTAAAAGGTGTATAGACAAACTCAAAGTTAATAAAACACCAGGGCCTGACGGTTGGCATCCAAGAATCTTAAAGGAAATGAAAAATTGAGATTGTTGTTCCATTAGAAATTATTTTCAAGAAATCCATCATATCCGGAGATGTCCCAAGAGAATGGAAGCTAGCTAACGTTACTCCCATATTCAAAAAAGGTGACAAAAAGAAACCAAATAACTATAGGCCTATAAGTTTGACTTCAATTGTAGGAAAAATAATGGAAACTATCATCAGAGATGCTATCGAATATCATTTAGAAAGTAACCGTTTGATAAATGATAGCCAGCATGGTTTCAGACGGAAACGTTCTTGCGTGACTAACTTACTCGAATTCTACAACACAATTATCTCGAATTATGACAAAAGAAACAATATAGATTTAATATATCTAGACTGCAAAAGCTTTTGATACCGTCCCACACGAAAGACTACTTACTAAATTAGCTTTGCATGGAATAAGTGGTAGCCTATTAGGTTGGACTAGTAATTGGTTGAAAGGTCGAAAACAGAGAGTTGTTTTAAATGGAAAAACTTCTGGATGGAAAAGTGTTTTAAGTGGAGTTCCTCAGGGTTCCGTTCTTGGGCCACTTCTATTCATAGTATATATAAATGATATAGACCATGGACTAAAATCTACTGTTTCCAAATTTGCTGATGATACAAAACTGTGCGGAGTGGCAAATGATCACTCAAACCAATTAGATATTCAGGAAGATTTAGAGAAATTACAGCAATGGTCTGAAAAGTGGCTAATGAAATTTAACACAAGTAAATGCAAGGTAATGCACATAGGTAAAAAAAAACAGTAAGTACGATTACAAGTTATTTGGAAATTCGTTAACAAAAGTGGATAGTGAAAAAGATCTCGGCGTAATTATCAGTAACGACCTCAAATCATCCAAGCAGTGTATTTCAGCCTCTGAGAAAGCAAATAAGATTCTGGGATTGATTGCGCGATCTTTTGATTTCAAAAGTCCATCACTCATTAACAAGCTATATAAATCGTTAGTTCGTCCACATTTGGAATATGCTGTTTCCGTATGGTCACCGAATCTCATTAAAGACATTGACAGACTGGAAAAAGTACAACGGCGAGCCACAAAACTGATTCAAAATATCAAAAATAAATCATACGAAAATTGACTTAAGCACATGAATCTGTTTTCTCTAAAAAAGCGTAGACTCAGAGGTGACTTGATACAGGTCTTTTAAGATTATAAAGGGAATTGACAACATCAGAAGTGACAAAATTTTCACATTGAATGAGAATCAGACAAGAAACAATGGTCTCAAACTGTCCGGAAATAGATTCAATTTGGAAGTAGGTAGAAACAACTTTGCCAACCGTGTAGTTAATGAATGGAATAAACTTCCTGCACAGGTAGTGCAATGTAGTTCAGTTCGAAGCTTTAAGAATCATTTAGATAAATACCTAAGTAAGATGCTGTAATGATTATAATTTATCTTATATTATTTGTTTTTGTTTTGTTAACATTTGTCTGTCTGAATTTTCATTTATTATTAGTTATATGTCAATTTATCATCATTTACTATTTACCTGTTTGTTTGTTATTCAACTATACCTATGCATTTATTTATGTATTTTATTTGTTATTTACATTATTATAGTTTTTATTTATTATTAATATGATTTTTTTTTTTTTTTTTTTTTTTTTTTTTTGCATCCGACCTAGATATGGATCAAAAGGTCTCCTGTCGGCATGCTCCGCCTTTGTAATCCTTTGTAATGAAAGAATTGATAAGTATGGCATATTACCATTCAATCTATGTGCCAAAAGATTTCTTCCCTCTCTCAAGGGAGGTAGCCAGCAAAGGCATTCACCCACCCTCCATTGATTCATTTCCCTTAAAAAAATCTGCTCCTTGTGGACAAGGGTCATCCTGTTGCCTGGATCAGAAGCAGTGCAACAAGACACAGCACCTCCACACTAAGAGATGGATTTATCATTAATATCAACCCTTCACCACAAAGGTGCCATGATAGGACGAGTGGTTAAATGAACTTCATTTGTTATGGTGTAAACTTTGACTGAGCCTCCCCTTATAAAGGGGAAATGTTATGTATTTCCAAGGTTACAAAAAATTCCATTTTTACAGGTAGACTTTACTCGAATAAATCAACACTTAAGTAAGACATATGTGCAACAAGAAAAAGATGCACAAAGTTTTGTAGTTTTTGTTAACTTTGTTTACACTAACTCACATAAATCAGGCACTGAACTGATTTGAAACGATACAGGTATTTTTGTTACCACACTGCCCATGAAAGACAACACTTTCTCCTTTTGTTATTACAATACCCACTGCCACTCAGATAAAAATAGTGTAATATACCTACTCTCAATGGAACAACAGAGCATGTGTGACTGTGGAACATTCAATGATATATTACATTCATTCAGTCTATGCATACCAGAGAAACTAAACTTCTTAGTGGAAAGGTAAAGAGTTGCTCTGGAGTGAGTTGCTGTCACATAAAGAGGGCATCATTGTAATAGTTTGCTTTTGGTTTCATACCATCAACATGTCTTTTGAGCAAGGAAACGAGAAGGCAGGAGAGAGGTGAGTGGAGTATGGCTGTGAATAGGTGATACTGTGATGCAAGGGAGGGGTGGTGTTAAGTTGTGGTTATGTGTGAATGATATTTTGATGCAGCCTGAAGGGATTTCTCCCTGTCTTCTCTTTTTATGCATGAGGGGATGGGGAGGGGGGCACTGATTAAGTTAAGCAACCTTGCTGTGGATACTACAGTAATGACCCACATCAGACAACTCACAGTAAAAATAAACAAGAAAAAAAATAATTAAAATCACTCACAAGCATGGAATTTAGTTACCATCCAATCCTAGGCCCTGTATAAAGACAAAATGCCAGTTTCTCAGGGCACCCCTAAATAGGGGTAAAACGATTGGTGGGTTTTGTAAATGGAATGGAGATAATTCTCCCTAATATGTATCTTGCAGGACCACCACAAGCAGGTATCTGTCACTGGCCCTTTCAAGACAATAAACCTGACCAGAGTCTCTAATTTTCATTCAATCATATTCCTTCTCCAGCTTCTTGTTTGATGGTGTATCCCTCAATATACCATTCTGTAATTCCCTTTCTATTAAAATCTTCTGCTGTCATTCCAACTGGTTCCTCTTTCAATTTTTCATCAATATCAACCTCTTCCTTCACAATATTATCAAGACTACCATCTTCTAATTTGACATGAAATTCATCCTTGTCCATCAAGGAGTCATCAACTTCCTTCTCCTCCTTTACAATAACGTCATCCATGCCATACATCTCTTTCAAGAAATCTTCACCAACATCATGTTCTTTAATCACCAAATCATTACAATTAGGCTTCTCTTTGACAAAATGGTCCCTATCCACATGGACTAAAGAAAAGTCAGCAACATTACCTTCCTCACTGTAATCAGAGCCACCCCCATTACTAGTTCTCCTTAATATTCTTCCTCTATCTTTGGATTCTCTTTGAGCATGCATCTGTTTTATTTTTGACTTTTGACCTCTGTTTGACCACTTGCTACTACCAGGACTTTCTTTGAGGTCCTGAATCACCTGCTCCCCAGAATGGGGAGAACACTTGAATGGAAGAATACTGGTGTGGACAGAGCTCTCAAAGTCAGTAAGCTTCCTTTTAGTGATCATTTCAACCTGAAATATACACATAATATAATGTCAGGATTTACAGCAAACCTATTGTTGCAACAACTTTTTGAGAGTAGTTCTAAACTGATGAACATTCTATTTATTTTATTTCTTTATATATATATATATATATATATATATATATATATATATATATATATATATATATATATATATTTTACCACCACTTAATTTATGCATAAATTATCAAACTTTCTAAGGAATACAGAGGGAAAAAAGCATATGTGGGCAAAAGTAAAGTGATAAAATATACAAGGAAAAACAATGGTGGCAGGTCAAATGCAAGTGTGAAAGGTGGTCTTACTTGCTCACTAGCTTCCTTTTCAATAGACACATCTGTTGATAATTTTCTGGGCCTTTTGAACTGTGGTGGGACCACTCCATGATTGAGTCGAACCTTCATTGGATGATCTGGAAAATTAGAAAATTACTATTTTGTCTATTTTTTTTTATATATCATGAGCCATGAAGTTGTATAATGACTGACAGCAAAAGTATGGAGCTCACAGTTCATTATTTGTTGGAACAATCATGATTGCTGTTCACTCAGTTGCTACCTCAAGTTTCTATCTATATACTAAGGGTTTCTTTCCCCCACATAAGGAAGGTAGCCAAGTCAAAGGTATGTACCCACTTCCACCTATTCCACGCCCATCCACCACCCTCTCCTCCCTCTTATTTTAGCTCCTCATGGATGATGGGTCATCCCTGTATCCCACCCACTGCACTGGGTCAGAAGCAATGTAGCAAGACACAGTACATTCACAGCATGGCCACTTAACTTAATCGGTGACCCCCCCCTCTCTGTCCCCTCATGTAGAAAAAGAGAAGACCGGGAGAAATCCCTTTGGGTTGCATCAAAATATCATTCACACATAACCTCCCCTACCCCTGCCCCCACCTAAATGGAAAACTTGCAGCCCATTGGTTCACAACAGGCCTTGGGCCCTTCCGCAGGTTTCTCTGGGAAGGAATTTTGGATGCTTTGTATGTATTACATTAGTGTGGGAATGTTTCTGTCTCAGGCTGAAGTGGTAAGGGAAGAAGGGCAGTTACCAGTTGTCAGCTCTCCATGTGTGAAAAGATGTAAGGAATGCAGCTGAAGTTGATAAGAGAGTGATTTTGGGCCCAATCCATAGGTTAAGTGTCAACCCCTTAGGTATGCACCTCCTGTTGAAGGTAAAAAGGTTGACAAGTTCTGAAAATGGGCAGCTTTGCTGTCCATCCAGCAGAACCACTACATACAGGTATCCATTATTTGTCCCAACACCAGTGCAACATATTCTCCTTGAGTAACATGGAGATTCGTGAGATGCACAGCCATTGATCACGCTTCAGTGGAATGTCATAGTTGTCAAGCATTGTATCTAGATTAGCTCCTTAGAATTCATTATTGAAAAAAGTCACAGAATTTAAATGAATCTGAAGAACAGGAATTACACAGTGGAGTTCATTCATTACAAGTCCAGCCATATATATTTGAGCCTATAAAATGACACCAAACATCAAAAGATTTATCAGGAAATGACTGAACATGCCAAAGTTGACCTTCTTGATAATGATGATGAAAATGGGAAGTCTGATCATAGTAGTGAAGAAAGTGGGAAAGAACAGGATCAGGAAGAGGAAAACCAGGGATACAGGGCAGGAAGAATAGAAAATACTGACTGGTATGTCTAGGGATAGGCTAGGCGTATGACAAAACTAGATCATTATCTTTTCTAGGCCAAGTGCCAGTCATGACAGTCACAGTCTCATGTCATGCAGGCATAAGCCAACAATACAGGCCATATCTTAGAAGTGTTGGGACAGTCATATTCAGCTCATGGGGCCTAGGCATGTCATTTGTGTAGGCTGTCATGCACATCTTGTGAATCTGCATAGATTATAAATATTTGTTAAAATGTGGAGCATCAGTAATGAATTTATAATTGGGTGCACATAACAAATCCATTAGATATACATTATGAACCTAACCTTACCTTTTTATGAATCATATGTGAATGTCAAATGGATTTGTAATCTGTGCATCCAATTAAGAATTCATTATTGGTGCTAGTTACACATTTTATGAATATTCATAACCTGTACAGATTCACAAACTGTGCATTACATAGGCTACCTAGGTTTAGTATATTGGCCGGGGGGGAGGGGGGGTTGTGCATGGAATGTCCCTTGAAGATACTTTTCAGATTCATGAACTAGACCATGAGAAATGACAAAAAGTTTGGGTCGACTTTTGCTATCCCAGCAATAAATAAGATAATGACACTTTTTTTTATGTAGCCCTCTCATGTCCAAAAAAAGATCAAATTTGCAAGAACACATGAGGCTGAAATTGGCATACAAGGGGGTGCTGAAAAGTTCCTGGCTTTAAGGGTAGAGCTGTTACTTTTACAGGGGAGGTAGGACAACTATTTAGGAGAATATAGACAAAAAAATCATGATGGTATACAATATATCTTTTTCCTTTTTGCAGGTTCAACGCATGATGGCAGTGCCTACAGTGGATTTTGGTAAAATTGAAGCACGGCGGTCATGAAATTCCTCATCTTGCAAGGCAAAGAGGTGGCAGAAATCCATGGTGAGATGAAGGAGGTCTTGAAGGATGACTGCCCATCATACTCTACAGTGAAAATGTGGGAGTCAAGGTTTCAGACTGGTCATTTCAAGGTCACAGATGAACTCCAGTCAGGACGGCCAACTTCCTCAACCACAGAGGAGAAAGCCGACGCTGTGCACGTCATGATTCTGGAGGACCACCGGATTTCAGCTAAAGTCATAGCTGAGACTCTAGGGATTTCTTGCAAAAGAGTTGGCCACATCATCCACAACATTCTGGACATGAGAAAGCTTTCCGCAAAATGGGTGCTGAAATGTCTGAACGCAGATCAGAAGCGCATCAGAGAGACAACATCAAAGGTGATTTTGGACCGATTTGCAGTGGGGATGGGCGATTTTATGATTTGTTTAGTCACCATGGATGAAACTTGGCTTCATCGCTATGATCCCCTGACCAAGCAGCAATCAATGGAGTGGCAACACAGCAGTTCACCACGTCTCAAGAAGTTTTGGACCCAGAAATCAGCTGGAAAGGTACTGGCTTCAGCGTTCTGGGACAAAGATGGAGTACTCCTCATAAACTACCTGCCAAAGGGTCACACCATCAATGCAGAATACTACAAGTCTATGTTGGATGAATTTCATGAAGCTTTGAAGTAGAAACGCTGTGGAAAGCTGAGCCGTGGTGTCCTCTTTTTGCAGGACAGTGCACCAGCACACACAGCACATGAAACTCTACGGAAAATACTCGACTTTGGCTTCGAATTGGTAGACCTCCCGCCTTTCTCCCCAGACCTGGCCCCCTCCAACTAAAGAAACATCTCAAGGGAATGAAATTTCACTCCGATTCAGGAGTGGTCGCTGGTACAGAAGCCTGGTTGGAGGCCCAACCTTCAGAGTTCTTTTTTCAGGGCTTAGAAAAACTGATGGACCGTTGTAATAAGTGTGTGAATCAGAGAGGGGAATATGTTGAATAAAATCATAATTAACTGATCTTCCTGTATTTTTCTTTTACCCAAAGCCAGGAACTTTTCAGCACCCCCTTGTAAAGTCTTGCACAAGGGAAATTTTTAACTGAATTTATAATTTTGAGATATAAAAATAATGGGAAAGGCAATGTGCCATAAATGGATCAGATTGGACGATTAAATGATATGTATCTATATCATATACCAAGAGCTTCTTGCCCCTTATAAGAGAGGTAGCCAAGTCAAATGCTTGTACCTACTCCCACCTTTCCCATCTTAGATCCTTGTGAATGACAGGTCATCCCTGTATCCCACCCACTGCCCTGAGTAAGAAGAAATGCAGCAAGACACAGTACATCCACAGCAAGGCCGCTTCACTTCATTTGTGACCCCCCCCTCCATCCCCTCATGCAGAAAAAGAGAAGACAGCAAATAAATGATGTAACCAGTATTAATCCATGACCAAAAAACTTATATGTTTTCCTGTCTCTGAAATATGACATGTTGAATATCCTGCAGTCATAGAGGAAGGTACTTTTATACTTCATAAGGGAACTTTCTGTATGAATTTTTTTTATTTATACAAGTTAGGATATGATATATTACAAGGGAGAATGCCCAAGTTGTAGCTAGTATATAACTTGTAGCAACTTTTTTTTCTCTTTTTTTTTTTTTTTTATTTCCTCAAAATATGTATATTATGTATTATAATTTACAAAATTAACATGTAATGTGCTATTCAATAATCACTTAGGCGTGCACTTCTGGAGATTTACTTTTTTCTGAAATAAAATTAATTTGCATGCATACAAAGGCCTGAAGGATCATAACCAGGTTGGATGGGTTAGAGATGTCAGTGCCCTACCCCAAGGGTTCTCAAACTTTTTTGGCTGCGACCCCCTACAAATTACTTCAATAGAGTCGCGACCCACTTCCCCAACAACAACGAATTTCTGACAATCACTACAAATTGGGTAATACCTGTAGGATCATCTGGGGTTTCGTCGTCCGACTCAATAACTGCTGATGTTCCGGGTAAGGGAGAGTCTGCGGAGCTGGTAGGGAGTGGGGATGCTGCCGGGGATGGGGCATTACTTGGAATTTTTTGTAAGAAGTCCACTTTAGGTGACTGTTTTGTTTGTTTTTTCTTCTCTTCATAAATTTCACGATAACACCTGAGTCCCTCGTTCATATATCTTTCAAATTTTGAAAAACGTTCAGTGTTGGGGTCCATTGCTTCAAATAGAGCTAACGCTTCATTCATTTTAGCAAAAGCTTGTGCCAAATCTTTAGCAGTAAACTTTTTCTGCATGGATACATGTACGTCATCTGTTTCTTCTATATCTTGCTGCTCTTGTAACTCTATTAATTCTTCATCAGTCAATTCTCTTTCAACAAAGTTTACTACTTTCTCCACATCGTCAGCTTCCACTTCCAATTGCAAATCTCGAGCATAATTAACAGTTAACCGATTTATCCTTTTTACGTTTTCATCTTTATCAAATCCTTCAAAATCATTTACAAATCTTTTTAAACACTTTTTCCATATACCTTTCATACAATTTTCAGTCACTTCCTGCCAAGCTTCATCGATGTTCTTGATGCAATCCAGAATATTGTAATTTTTCCAAAATTCACGAAGAGTCATTGCACCATTCTCTGTTGCTGCTACCGCCTTTGCAAAAGTATTACGCAAATAATGTGCCTTAAAAGTAGATATGCCCTGGTCCATTGGTTGCAAAATTGCAGTCGTATTTTTTGGGAGATACACTACTTTAACATTACTATGCAGATCATCAAGATGTGGGGGGTGGCCTGGGCAATTATCAAGAATAAGCAGAATTTTGAAGGGAATATTTTTTTCCAGGCAATATTCCCTGGCTGCTGGTACAAAGCAGTTTAAAAACCAGTCCTCGAATAAAGCTTGTGTCATCCATACCATTTTACGTGACCGATAATATACTGGCAGCGAGTGCTTGTTAACATTCTTTAAAGCCCTTGGGTTTTTGGAACGGTATATGAAAAAGGGTTTTAATTTATGCCCTGCAACATTTCCGCCCAAAAGCAACGTCAACCGATCCTTGAATGCTTTATACCCGGGCATAGCTGCAGCCTCTCTGTGCAAATAAGTCCTTTCTGGCATCTTCTTCCAATACAATCCCGTCTCGTCGACGTTGAAAATTTGTTCGGGTAGATAACCCCCCTCCTCTATAATTTTGTCTAAAACATTAAGATATTCTGCTGCTGCCTCCGTATCCGCACTTGCTGCTTCGCCAGAAATATGACGATTGTGCAAATTAAATCGCCGACGAAACCGCTGGAACCACCCATGGCTTGCAGTGAATGTTTCTGTACTTTCTTCTTCCTCACGTGACTTCAATGTCTCGAAGATGCTGCGTGCCTTAGCCTGAATTAAAAGTAGACTAACTGGAATTTTCTTGCTTATTTGGTCATCAATCCAAATGGACAATAATTTCTCCATCTCATGGACAAGGCCTTTTCTCTGCCTTGTTATCAAAGCATTATATCCCGTTGTATGCTTTGCAGTCTCCTTCACTCGAACTTTGTCCTTTACGATGGTGGATATCGTGGAATGTGCTAGTCCCATACTACTAGCGATAGCTTGCACTTTCATTCCGTCTTCATACTGATTAATAATCTTCATTTTTGTGTTTATATCTATTGCTCTTCTTTGTTTCTTAGCAGATGATCCTCGTCGACTTGTACTTTTTCTTTTTGCGTACATGTTGAGGGAGATAAACGTAACAAAAATATAATCGATAGACACACGTAAGTCGATGGTATGCTACATAAACACTAAGGAACCAAGCAGCGTGTGAGCGTGCGAGCGACCCCACGCGTTGCCAGTTGCTTCAGCCAACTTATCGTACACGACGTCGTAACTTCGGGAGATTTACGTTAAAACGAATATTGGTCTGTCATAAAGCCCGTCGTTACTCTGCATTGTCGTTAACCAAGTAGGTCGTTAAACGAGGAGTGGTTGTATTACGCATTTCCCTGTCTCCGTGTATCTGCTATCCTGTCTATGTATGCATGTAGCCTATGTACGTGCGCACGTATGTATGTATATATGCATGTACGTATGTAAGCTTGTATGGATCTCTTTCTCTCACCGTCTTTAAAGGCTGAACAACTTATCGTTATTAATGGGCAGTATGGGCTTGCTCTCCAAGCACAGCGTCTCCAGCCTTGGAGCGATGCTGGAAACAGCAACACGGAAAATGCAAGGTCCATGTAGACTGGTGAGCCAGCCGAGCGGGCCGAGCGCAGGCGAGGAGAGGTGATGACGTCATCCACGCCGCACCTCCCAGCTACTCGCAGTACTGACTTGAACTTGACCACCCTTGGAGCCTGTTATCTCTTCCCCTCCCCCCTTTTTTTTTAACTGCATTACATATTACCTACATGCATTACTAATTAGATGAACACTTGTAATATTAAAGGGTTTATTGTAAGCACAAATATAATCATAATAATTATGGCAAACAGTAGTCGTAATACTAAGAAAAATTAAGTTCACACCATTCATAATGTTAGCATAAATATTCAATATTTGTTATTGAATGTAAACCACTTAATCATAACATAAACAACAAAGGAAAACAGGTAATATGGTCCTAGTGAAAAAGTAAAACACATATCATTCATGTGGTCAGCTTCATTAGCTTTCTGTTTTGACCTTTGCATGACTTATGTTTTTTCTTATTTTTCTTAATGTTATTATTTAGATTCCTAATTCTAAAGTACACAGATATTTTGGCAAAAAAATGATATGACATCATGAGGTACATCAATAACATTTTCTAATTCACGAACAAGTGTTTTCAAGCACTCTTTTCCTTCCTTGAGACTGTCTCCCTGTATTACTTTAAATGTTTCTCTCATAGTTGTTAATTGGGAAAAGAAGGTGTCAGCAGAAGCATACAATCCACCTCTGTTTACTTCATCAATCCATGTTTTAGCCATGGCGGTAGGCCTAGTCACTTGCTTTGTGGCATAAGTGAGGATATTTTGTGTTAATTTTTTAACAATATAACCACCAATGTATTTGAGAGGTTCTTCTATAAGTACGTGGATTGCTTTCTGTGAATTAGAAACTGAGATTACACAGTCTCTTAGGTTTTCATCAATGTTATCATACTCATAATTTACATCTGGCCCAACATCCAAATCTTTGAAGCAGAGACTAGTAAATGTACAGTTCTGATGCCAACTGCCTCTCATCAAAACATGAAACTTCATTTTCCCTTTTCTCAAGTTTAGTTTTATTTGACAAACAGTCAAAATTTGCTGCAGTTGTATTTGGTTTCTGAGCAATACATAGGACTGTACAGAATGCTGCAAAAGTCTTTCAATCTTGAATATATTTTAACTAGAAATCTAAATCAAGACAGCCTGGAGCATTTATTTGGGTGCATACGGCAAATGCGAGGAACATACGACCATCCAAATTCTGTAACTTTTAAATATCGCCTCAAACACTTACTCCTAGGAAAAGACGTTACACTTCTTGCTCAGAAACCAAATACAACTGCCAAGCTATTCAATGATCTTTTCCTTTGATGATGCATTTGGTCCTATAAGGCAAGTCTAATCATGAAAGGGAAGAGGATAGTTAATCTTCATGGAAAGTTCCACCCAATATTTTCCTTTCTCATATTTTACAATATCCACATGTTTGTATGCCCTTACATCATTAAGACTCCTGGTTCAGGTTTATATACAATAACATCAAAATCCAACAATTGTACAATATTGCTACAACTACTTACAACTGTACTGCATATGGTAAGTAGTTCAATTTGTAATGATTGTTCAGTAACATGCAGGTTCAACTGATTGATTTAACCTGTTATTGGAGTCTCATTGACATGATCAAGTACACTACTATACGTATATCAAGTGTCCATCAGGGAACAGAAAAAGCTCCACACTATTTACAGTAGTTTGATCCATACAGGAAATTTCTGACATTTTGATCCTGCTAATAGCCAGTTATAATCCATTTGAGTGGATTTTCCTATCTGCCAGTCATATATCCAGTTGATAATTTACTTGCAGTAACAAATATCCCTCTGTATGATAATCTGCTTTGGGATTTTCTTCTTCTACAGTCATCATCATCATCATAGGTTTTTTCCTGCTGGATGTAGGATTCAACTTGAACCTATCCACTAAATCTTTGACCAAAGGTGCAGCCTCTTTCTACCTTCCCAGCTCATGAACAGACAAAAATTGTTGCTGTAAGTAATGGTACACTGTATTTGGCTTCATTCTTTCTATTGGATTATTCATTATTTATGTGGCAGCTTTAGGGCTTTGACTCCCTAGAATCCAACAGATTACTTGCTCTAGATCTGGATATGTATCTTTCAGTCATTTCAATGGAATCACTGCTGGTCATCCCAACTAGCCTTGGAAGCATTAGCAGCATTAATGGATTTTGGCTTGACTGATGGGTTACTCATGCAGAGAAATGAATGATGTTTTCCCTTATGGCAATGCGGACAAATACTAAGTACTGTGTTGCATTCATTTGTGTCATATACTTTGAGACATTTCTGACATCTATTCATTTCTTTGAGTCTATCTCTTCTGGTGTGGATAGTGGTATATTTCTTGCAATCATAAGTCTTATGATTTTGTTTACAAAAGAAGCACAACTGGCATCCACCTGTGGCAGAAGTTCCTACTGATGCTGTTGTATCACTCCTAGTATGCCTTTGAACATGGTTATGGTCAGGAACACATGCAGATGATTTGGTTGGCGTAACTTTCTTTCAACTTGCATCATCTTCCAGCATAGTCAGGTACTCTACCATAAGCTGAAGGCCTTCCTTAATATGGGTAAAGTTGCAGTACAATATTTTGTGCAAAGAGAAAAGAAAGTGAGTGGCTTCATCTAGAAGTTTCATCATGATTAGTTCCCTGATCAACCAATCGGCCTCAGATATTTCAATACCTATGTCATGTTCCAACCACAGTATTTTCTCTAATTCTACTTTGAAGCAGAGAATATCTGGTAAATTGTACTTTGGTTCCTTAAGCTGAACAAGCTTCCTACTCAAGATTCACTTAAATCTCCTTTTACCTCTTATGACATTATCCTGGTCCTCAGAAACTTGTTCTTTAAATCCTGTAGGTAAATCACTGCCTAGGATCTTTACGCATTGGGTGTCATGACTGTATTTAGGGATATCATCATCAGTTCTAACATGTTCAGGGGAAGTAAGTTTATTCTTGAATTTGGTTTGTTCTAAGGGGTTTCTATCAAATTCTTCTAATCTAATGTCAGACATTTTTAATTCGAGATCTGGACTGTTGGGGTTTGCATGTCGAGACTGAAGGTTTGGTTGTACAATATATGTTTGTATGTATTGTTTTGCCTGTGTAATTAATTGCCATGTTTCCATGAAATGGTCATTAAAGTTCTTTGCTTTATCCACATCATCAACTAGGTCATATTCCACTGAGAAATACAACCATTTGCCCTCATATGTGTTCACCAACACCTATAATCTTGTAAAAAAAAAAAAAAAAAAAAAAAAAATTATCAAGTCAGTGCTGACCTACTCCCTAAGAGCATCAGATAATTTATTTCTCAACTGAGTTAAATTCAAGCATAATGCTACTAAGTCTTCCCATTCTTCACTTGTTCCCCATCTTTGTTTCTGTGCCACGGCGTAAGTCTGCTCTGCTTGCGTAGTGAAAAGGTTAGGGGAGGGCGGGGGTGTAGAATGAGGGGAATTCACTTCATTGCACACAGTGCCCCTCTATAATATATTCACTGGTCAATACACTGATTCACTCAATCCCAATTTTGTTTTATGCAACTGGATTATTATATATGTGTTATGAATCTCTTCCAGTGGAATTCACTATTTCTGACCTACACCAGGTCATCACTTTAGTGCGAGTTCCTACCCAGCGACCTTCCACTGAACATAACGTGGCCATCGGCTACTAACGATAAAACTTTGCCTTAGTTAATCTAGAATAATACTGTAAGATGCTTAGTAAATTATCCACATAAATGGTAATACAAATTAAAAATATGCCATAATCAACACGCAAGACAGATAAGTTGACCAGGCATCACAAAAGTTAATAATGAATTATGGTAATTCGGCAATTCAACGTCTCAAGATGGATGTTAGAACATCAATGCCGTTGCTCTACATAATATTTTCGTATATAGAAATAAAATTGTCAGTTATTTTATTTACACTGAAAAAGTAAAATTTCTTAATTTGTTATTTCGATAAGATTATGCCTTTCGACAGATTTGGAAAATATCCCTAGCTTTGCCAAGTTTGTTTAGCTTGATTCTGCATACTGAACACTTTCCAGTAGTAATTTCCAATAGTATTTTAATATTGCTGCCTTAAAAAATTTAACCCCAATTACTAAAACCAAATCTTTAAACACTAATGACTTTACTAATTTGTAACAGTATATCATGGACTCCAAAAACACCTTAGTCGTGATGAATTCCCGACAAAATCCTTTCCCTACTTGAAATACCACAGATGCCTTTGTGTTCTAAGTTTCGTTTAATAGTGTTCGAATTAATGCAATCCTTCATCTGCGACAAGAACGTTAAATGTTCCTACTTGGGCTTCGAACGGAATATCCCACAGACATTGAATTTTTATATTTAATGTTGTACAAAGAAGTCGTCTGAGGAACGAAGTTTGGCGCGAGATGCTGCGCACACGTCATGTCGTTTCGATTGATGTTCCCAGCTACTGCAACCAGGCCCTTTTTTGTGACGCCAGCAACATAATCATTCCTGTAACATGTGCATTTGTCATGTGATTTTCAATTAGCTGTTATTCCCTCATCGGCACTCAGATGAATGAAATCGTATGGCGTTAGCAAGAAAAAATGGAGTGAGGGTCGTTGTGGCTTTGTCGACTGAGAACAAAATATAGAAGTCGGGAGTAATAACGACATGGTTAATCACGACAGATTTCAATGATGACAGGTGTTCAGCTGCTGCCCCTAGTCACCACCTTTGCCCTATATGTTCAGTGAGCAAATTGTAATATTCATTCACTGGTATATACGTCTACCCCACGTTTACATATTTGACTCTGGCTAACGCCAAACTGTCTTGGTGTTTCATGGCGACATTACCCATCCCACACCCCCAAGAACGAAAAGACCTACTAATTGTTATGGCAACAAGATTCATTGGGTCCCCAGTCACATAAGAAACACTATTGTGGATTACACTGCCTAGACATCGACGAGGTTCAGCATGATCACACTGATCAAGGGGGTCACCATCAGAGGCTAAATTACCAGGGCCAACACGAGTTGTCTTCAAACTTCGGAATCAACGCTATGGTAATAACTCGTCACTAACTACGAAAGCTCCACCTGTCTCCTGGTAAAATGACGGAATCTATTTGTCCACAGGCTCCGTCTTGGCTATCGTTGTGGGTGAGAAGTGTTACAAGCGGGGAGAGACCGTCACGAGCGCTGCAAATTCCGTGGTGCCGCGCTGCAACAGCAGAACCAGTCAGTCTTCGCCACTCACCTCGGAAGGATTGGCGTGTCATCTCACCGTCTCCCCTGCCGAGGCAGCCCTTGGCTCCTTGAAGGTACACCCTCCTCCCTATGGCGCCGCCTTTCCTGATCTCCTCTGGGCACCGCCATTACCAACAGTGGCATTACGTGGGCACCATCGCCTGTTTCATCTGTGAAATGTTCGGGACCGACGCAAGGTTAAGGTACAGACAGTTTGCTGTCAGTGGTGTCGAGATGGAGATAGAGTATATATATATATATATATATATATATATATATTATATATATATATTATATATATATATATATATATATATATATATATATATAGCCTTTCAGACCAAAACTTGGTGGAAAATTTTGATCTGTACTGAGTAACCATCAAACACTGCAAACACTGGCGCAACTTTGCATTTTTATATATTATTTATTCGTTTTTATTTATTTATTTTTTATTTTATTGTATTTATTTTTTGTAATGTTATTTTCACGAGAACCATGTTTGAAATGAACGTCGTATAACCGGTCATGATCACGTCCTTTAACAGTCCTTTACCCCAAAATACCCTCAAGATGTTATTTTTGGATTTTGGTGTTGTCAGAATCGTAATCAGCAACATAAAAAAATCTGAATGCGACCAAACTATATTCTATACATTATTTACATTTTATGCAAAACTCACACGGCAACACCGCAGGATACGAGATGCCGGTATTATTCTAGTGACAGGCAAGTATATCATTTACATCTTTCGTTTTTTCACCCCAAAGATATATTTTTCTATGGAATGGTTAAGTTAGGATGTTTTACGCTAGATACTTCTAGATAACGTAATTTTCATGTTAAATATATGTGTCTGCCTGATTCTGCAATGTTGCCCTACCTAGCGTAACCATTCCATTGAAAGAAACAGACCAGAAGCGACCAGAGGTCGGATGTGGCCCAAATATACAGTTTGGAGCGTTTGGTAAGTTTCACATTATTTGATGGACGGGAAGTTAGGATTTTAGCCTCGCATTAAAACCGACCACGTCTACGAACTTACCGACCAAAGGCCGCGCAGGATGGAGAGGATTCTTGCGTTTCATTGGAAAAGGCTCTTCTTTATCATCAGAACCAGTGCTGCTATTTCCCTCAATAGTACTCCTACTCAACTCTTTCACTAAGCTTGTTGAGGGTTCGGAAGAGTTTCTTGGGAGTTTCGAAGGATGGGTCGTTGACACGGGAGCCGTTTTCTGAGCCGTGTATCTGCCTCCTGCTTCAATTTGTTTTGTGTAAAGTTGTTTGTCTTCACTGCTAAGCCAGTTTCCACTTGGTTTTGTAATATCGAAAAGACGAGTGAGATTTTTTTCGAATTCTTCATTCTGCAGCTTTCTATAATTTTCAAACATTTTCAGTAGCTTGTCGACCTTTGCTGAAACTTGCTGTGTAGAAAGAAAAGGGAAACGTAATTTCTCCCAAAGCTTCAGCAGCTCTTGAGATATCTTGCTCATTCGGTCAGTCCGCCCTTTGAGTTCACAGTACAACCCCAAAAATCTACCAACAATGTCTCTGTTCAAAGGAATTTCGCACATAATCTCATTCATGTCCTCTTCAATTTCTGGTATGCTGGGACGGCCTTTTGTAGTGGTTGTCAAATTCCGTGTCCATGTCTTTCCGGCTGATTCCACCGCTG
The DNA here is from genome assembly GCF_046742065.1 of Oratosquilla oratoria. Classification (NCBI taxonomy): domain Eukaryota; kingdom Metazoa; phylum Arthropoda; class Malacostraca; order Stomatopoda; family Squillidae; genus Oratosquilla; species Oratosquilla oratoria. Next base: position 55,878,961 of record NC_134780.1, on the reverse strand, counting down.
ATTTGGAGCGTTTAGTTTTACAAGACATGTCTGAATCTGAGAACAGAACACGCACTATGCAAGGCCGTCGCTTCTGGAAGGCGGTGAAGATTCGAACCCCACTAGAACCAGAAGTCATACTAAAGTTGCCAGTTGCCACTTATCATTCAAATTAAAATGAAATGGTAAAGGCGCAAGAAAAGTCATACGCGTCTGGTTTTGTTTACATACGGTTGAAAGGGGCGGACATTTGAACGCCCTCGAATCACACCCACCGCGAGAAAAATAATAATTAAAAACCTTTCTAATAGAATATGGCAATAGCTGTGTTTTGCCATACGCTGTAGTATTTAAATGTATTCAATTCAATTTTATGGTGTGATAGAAACACTGAAACACTGCTATGGGTCCCTTGTTCACATGTTTATAAAGAATATTAATATATTGTAAGAAAACTTATTCCAAAATAATTACATGTAAAGTTGTATTTTTTTTTTTGTCTACACAGCACACACAAAACTGCAACTAGCAAAACTGACTTCAAACATCAGCTACTAACACTGCTGTTGACACTCCCAGGGTGCGGGTAGGTTTTACATAAAGAAAATAACGTACAAAGAAACTAACATATAGGCAATCGTTCACCAATTGCAACGTCAGGGATGTTAAATTAATAAAAAAAAAGTAAAAATCATATCCTTAATTTCCTTACAAGTTTGTAATTGACTGCAGACCCTATAGTTCACATATACGAGTAACGACGGCGGCCCCTGAGGCACATGTTGCGCAACATCAAATGTGGCAGGGTTACCTGTTTTCTAGAGCACAAGTATGAGGAAAACCATTTAACACATATTTTGTCTAGGCCTATGTCATTGACTTTACTTAGAATAATGTCGCTGTTTACAGTATAATTGTATATATTATTATTATTTTTTTAATCAAGCAGCACCATACCACAACCTTTATCCAGTTCCACATGTTGCCAGTGGTTAAACCTCACCTTTCCAAGAAGCAATCGAAAAGGTCCGCAACCTCTCAACATCAGATTCTACCGCGTGGCGAATCGAAGCGGTGACAAATTACCATAACAGTGGACCAACCCACTCAGTACAAGGAACCTTATAAAGTGAGAAGATACTTTGTCTCTTCGTGCGTAAAGCTCCTCCAAACGTGTTCTTAGGGTCACCATCCATTGTACGATCTGGTCGGATCAGACCAGATTGGATCGTGTATATCGGTCGGGCAAACCAAAAGGATTCGGTCCTGTAGGAACCGACCACATCTGACCTGCGGCCTCAAGACCAGGTCAAATCGTGGATGGGGCCCCGGAAGTTTGTCCTACCAGTAGAACTGGAATCGAAAATCTAAAATGACAGTCCAGACGAAATCACATGAAACACTTAGCACCATGGTGTTAGTTGCAATCTCACGATTTCTTGGAGTAAAGGTGAACTTTTCCTTCCCAGGTATGCGGTACCTGTTGTTAATCTCCTTACAAGATATTTTCGTTTTCACCTCATCTCCCTATGGCCCGTGGACTTCTAGTGAATATGGATCGAGCAAAAAACCGCTCGGTTTTTATGTATATTGTGTCGAGCGTGAAGCCGCTCAAGTTCTGTGGAAGTATTGCCAGTCACAAATAAGCGATGTTTGCGCTCATCGCCCAGCAGAAGAGAAACGACCTTGATTCGAAGGGGAGTTCGTAGCAAGAACTTAGCCCAATTCTGGGTGAGTGCGTATATAAGTGTAATTATTTGTGTTCATATATATTACTAAATCATATACCTGCACCTTGCTATTGTTTGTGTATATACTTGTAGGCTCGTAGCCAGAAATTATGACTTACGGGGCCTGAACGTAATAACGGGGAGATGAACGTAATGAAACTATTTTATAGCATTTACGGAAACTAACACGGTAGTGTTGTGACACCACTGCTGAACCATCAGACACTGTGATCATCAGTCAGAGCCAACAGTGCAATGGACATCATGTACGGATCATGCAGAAGTACAGGCACGCGCAGGTGGCGCCAAGTTGCAAGATAATAGATTAAGGAGATGTTTGCAGCAAATAATATTCTCGAGACCCATTAGTTTCCACCGAACTACAGACTAAGTACCATTTTTATTCTGACCGTCATTGTATATGTAGAATGATTGAAAATTACAAATAATGCGTTTGAGGGTGGGAGTGGGCTAAGCCTACCCATAGCAGCAGCAGCCACCCCAGCCACGGTGGCTACAGACCTGGGCCTCTATCCTCATCTCTCAAGTATCAACTCTCTACTCCTACCTTCAACCCTCCACCCCACTTCACATTCAATAAACCAAGAAAACCGTGACCCGTGTATCAACCATCAACCTTAAGAAGTGATTTAAACTACCTAGGATAGACCACCCGTTTGCAAAGGATCGGTTTTTTTTTGGGGAGGGGAAGAAGTCTGTTGGAAAATTAAATAGAAGGGATTATTGGCACTGAGCACTTTTAGAGATGTTTATCGTCTCCCTACTAAGATGAGATCAAGTTTACGAGGTGAGGAATGGAAAACTGGAAATTTGGGAATGGAAGACGAACAACTACTCCGCGTTGTCCTTTTCTCACAAACCATAACGGATCACCCGAAGAATCGTTACCCCCAGAACGTCCACCTGAAGAATCGTCTCCCCAAGATAACCCACCCGAAGAATCGTCACCCCAGAACGTCCACCTGAAGAATCGTCACCACAGATCATAATGAATAGAAGAATAGGATGCAACCTAGCCTAACCAGAAGCTACTTAAAAATATAATAATAAGAAAAATAAGGGGTGACAGTTCTTCAAGTGCTACAGCATAGCTTCATTTTACTAATAACGACCTATGGTAATGGTGCGTGACGTTGGGGAGGGGCTCTCTGGAAGCCCATAATCACGACCCACATAAAAGTTGGTGTAACCCCAGTGGTCCAGTGTGAGGACGGGGGGGGGGGGGGATACAACATCCCGGCAGCAGTCCACACGACTGAGCAGCCCTATTTGGGGTCCACTCTGCTCACCCCATATGGAGAAAGGGGCTAGAAAAGGTGCCCTAAACACAGCCTCCGTACACCTAACCATGCTGTGGAGCCTACTCCAACATGATCACCCGTAATACTATATGAATGATAATGTAAACAAAACGGAACAGGCTTCCTAGAACCAAGGCCCCACTGATGCACTTCCGACCCGTAACACTTCCTGAGAGAGAAACGAAGAGCCCCTACCTCATTACATCGACTTCTATATTCAGGGGACCCCTTGATAATGAATTAGATAAGGTAGAGTAATTTTGTTCTAAGCATTTAGTGGTAGAAATGTTGTAATGTACAAATGATCACAGCATTCTGAGAGATGTAACAAAGGGGGGGGATCCCGATTAAGAGACATCAAATGATTATGAATTATAAGAAGAAAAATGTGCCACGGCAGGAGTAACTCGCGTTGAATTCCCCGTCCTGTGGACCCCTGGTTGAGAAACACCATATTAGAACAGCGTTTCCCAATTTTTTCCGACCATAGCACCCCCTGTTGTCTTGACAAAGCAGTCCAGCACCCCTATTTTGTTATTACAACGATAAAAGTGAAATGTACTGCTTGATGATTTATTTTCTTGATACCGTAAAACTGAAACAAATTGACAATATTGTTTGTAGAATAAATAAGAACAACCTAGAAAAATAAAACAGCATGGAAAAAGTCAAATATGCACTAGGTAATCAAGGATACATGTATCAATGTGATTTTTGTGTGCATCATTTCCCACCACCCCAGGTTGGGAAACGCTGTATTAGAGTATATGGCTAATTTGAAGACCAGTGCAGAACTCCACGCGATATGTGATCCTGAGAAAACCTCACAATGAATTTATAATCAAGAACGTATGATAAAGCCCTAACGACCCTTAACGTACTCCCAAATTCAAACAACACATGAAACGTCTAACACCAGTGTGGTAGTAGTCTGCATCCCATTTTCGATTATACTACACAGGTTGAGGTCCGGACAGCCCCGCAACTCTAAATAAGAAATGGAAGAAATAATAGAAAGAACAGTAATGCGATCGAAAGTGAAAAGTGTACAATTCCTCCCCAAACTTCACGTAGCCACTAACAGGTCTAGCCCACGTCTAACCCACCATGCCCCAACCGAAGAGGCACAGCGGCTGGTAGAGGAATTCGCCTCTCGAACCAGCAGTGCCTTCCTGCCGCAGCGCACCCACGAGATGCAACAACAGCTGCGGGAAGAAAGGATTCACCACGTCGGGGACATGATGGCCCAGACGGACGAGACCGACGAAGAATTCACTCTCGGAGAACTCATGGCCGCCCGCAGACCTAACAAGGACACCGCACCCGGCGAGGACGGAGTCACCTACTCCATGCTGGCACACCTCGGACCTGCAGGAGATGAGGCCTTCCTCCGAGTGATCAATAAGTCCTGCAGAACTGGGAGACTGCCCACAGCCTGGAAGACGGCCACAATAGTACCAATCCCCAAGCCCAAGGAACCCGGTACCTACCGCCCCATCAGCCTGGTCAGCTGTATGGGAAAGACAGCAGAAAGGATGGTACTCAACAGATTGCTATGGAAACTAGGTCCGTTGCATGAGCATATCTTTGCTTATCGCAAGGGCACTGGTACGGCCCATAGCATTGCCACCCTTCTAACGGCAGTGAGCAGCGAGCCCTCCATCACAGTTTTTCTCGATCTGGAAAAGGCCTTTGAGCTAGCCAGTCCTCTGGCGATCCAGGACACTCTCGCATGCAAAGGTGTGAGAGGCAGACTTCTCACCTGGATAGCCGACTACCTGTCACGCAGATCTGCGCGCGTGCGTTTCCAAGGCCACATGTCGGAGCCCACGGTGCTAGAGAATGGTACACCACAGGGAGGGGTCCTCAGTCCGACCCTTTTCAACGTGCTTATCTCCAACGTACTGAAGCTCCCCCTCCCCCACGGGTGCAAAATCATTTTCTACGCCGATGATCTAGCTCTCATCATTGCTGGGAAGCAACGATGCCACGACAGGGCACAGCGCTGCCTCGACGCCGTCGCAGCGGAATGCGTCAGGATCGGGCTAAAAATATCCCCTCGGAAGTCTGAAGCCATGGCATTCGGACTCGGACGAGGAAAGGAATCCCTCGTTGCTCAAGGATTCGCGCTGGACTGGGTCACACAATTCCAGTACCAGGGGCCTCACCTTCAACAGGGAAATATCCTACCTCAGAGAAAGAATGACGGCCAGAACCACAGTGATGAGGGCCATGTGCGGAAGAGCACTTGGTGCCACACATCAAGTCCTCCGCACGTACTACGTACAAGCGGTGCGTTCTATCGCCGACTACGCAGCCCCGGCTCTCCTTACTGTGGACGTGGACAAACTCCAAAGGCTTGAGACATGCCAGAATGAAGCGGCTAGAGTTATCCTGGGAGCACAACGGTGGTACAAAGTTCTCAACCTCCAGCGGGAAGCCTCGCTCCCTCCTCTCCAACTCAGGTTAAGAATGCTCGGGGCGGACTTTGTTGCCCGCGCACTCCACCCCCGCGACGAGACAGGTCTAAGTCGGGACATCTACTCCTCACTTGCACGCGCAGACACACTGCAACGCCCCAACACTTGGCTCTCACACGCGGCCAAGCTCCTGGATTCCTTCCAATTACGGCAACCTCTCCTCGAGAAGGGCATCCCACAATCCCACCCGGACTTCAAATGCCCGCCTCCGTGGGCACCAGCTCCCGTGACCTTTAAATTTACGACACTCCCGGGGACAAAGGGCGCATGCCACCCGGACAAAGCGCGTGTATTAGCAAATAACGGCATCCTGGCACTGACGCGACCTGGTCATACAGTGTATTTTACAGACGGGTCCGTCGAACACCGCAGCCCAAACACGGCTGGAGCTGCCTTCGTCACTGATGGACACATCTTCGGCAGGAGAGTCAGCGACTCCGCGTCCTCTCTTCAAGCCGAGGCCGTGGCGATGCAGGGGGCCCTAGAACATGACCTTTTATCCCACTCCAATTCCGTGGTCATCCACACTGACTCTCTGAGCCTGATAAGCTGCTTACAACAGGCAGAGCCCGAAGATAATGTCCACCTCCTCACCAACATAATTGCACTCCTGCACAAATTACACCTTGAAGGACGACATATCATCATCAACTGGGTGCCAAGCCACGTCGGTGTGCATGGCAACGACCTTGCAGACGCAGCTGCCGCCACAGCCCGCAAAAGAGCCAGTGTCGATGTCCAGGTCCCTCCCAGTAAGAGTCAGCTCCAACTTAAAACCAGGGCATTAGCACGCAAGAAGTGGCACCTCCAACACAGGCAGGAGGCACAGATCTCCCAACGAGCGGGTTGGTACATCAAGGTGACAGCCTATGAACCTCTAGTCCTCCCCCGCTCCACTCCCAGAAGGCTAGAAAAGCTGCTTTTCAGGTTACGTCTTGAGGACCGTTGCTTCTGGCAACTTAATCCCCAGAGCACCATAGAAGACCGCCGGTGCAACCACTGCCATGAAGAAAATGCCGACCTCCACCACTACCTGAGCGATTGCCCCGCCACCTCTTTCCTCAGACGAGGACCACCGGCTCCCCCTGAAGGTCTTGTGAGCCGCCTCTGCCGCCTCCAAAGCCCCTATGAGCTCCGTCAGCTGCTAGAGCGTCCACCGCCGCTCTAGCAGCCGCAGCTTCTCTTTTCTACTGCCCCCTATCACCCTCTGACTAGCTATACTATTCCACCTCCTCTCCACAAGGTGTGCCTTACATAAACACCACCGCACGGGCTCCCGAATTTCGAAAAAAAAAAAAAAAAAATCTATCCCCCCCTCTCTCCCTCTATCTCCCACCTCTCCCCTCTCTCTCAATCTTCACCCTCTCTATCCTCTCTCTCTCCCTCTCTTTTCTCTCTCTCCATTCCCTCCCTCCCTTTTTCTCTTCACTCTCCTCCCTACCTCCTCCTTTCCCCCTCTCCTCTCCCTCACTTTCTCCACTCCCTCTCTCTATATTTCCTCTCTCCCCTCCCTTCCTTTCCTCCTCTCTTTCCTCCTTCTATCTCCACTCTCTGCGTGTGTATCTCTGTCTATACATCCACTATTCTCTAGTGAAAAGCGCCTTATTAGTATTGTTTTAATAAATTCCCTCTTTCTCCTGATGGTGTGCTCTTGTAGAAAGTCTCTCGAAGACCATTGAAAACCTATAGGGAAAGACAAGGTTGCCAACCTTCTCCCAATATTCGTCTTCTTCCTTGTCTCTATAGGTGGGTTCAAAAATCACAAAAGGGGCTGGAACTTGTGACCATTCTCTGAGGCAATGTTCCTATATTGTATCAAAATTCTATACATGTATTTGTAATGATAAGGCAATTATTGAAAGAATTAATAAATCTGTGACTTTTGATCCACCCTGTAGTTCGAGTGCGCACGAAATCCCACAAGTCATGGTGAGTCGACGTATGAAGCTTCATTGGCTGGTCGCTGTACTTCAGTGAATTTCCTTTGTTTATATTGCCCGGCTTACCCTCGGGGCTTTTTGTTTTCGCGGATTTCTCTTATCGTGGTCGTATCTGATGTATTTATGAGCCGTTTTATGGGAGTTGATGGTTTCATAGGCTATGCCAATCTACGGAGAGTGATTGCATGCAAAGATTTTCCAAGATTCTCCTGACAGTTTTCTGTCCGCCATGCAATTAATTTACAATATTTTTAGTCAACTTTTTAGCCTTTGTCATGCAAACTGCTTCCAAGATTTGCTTGACTTGTCATGCAAAAAATATACAGGAATTACTCGACAGTTTGCTTGGCTATGACCATGCAAATTTTTGCGAAGGTAAGCTGGACATGCCTTGAGGGATTATTATTATTATTATGTAGTGCCAAAATTGTGGCATCTAATATTGATTAATTAATGAGTGACCATTAATCCCACCGCTGTTATAACACATTATGTATAGTGTCACACTCGGCAACTACAATAGATTTATCAATGAGTAGATGGACGAGATGTATAATGCGCCTTCATAAAATCGTGTTTAATCAAGAGCACCACACATGATGACGACGATTAGTCAATATATATAATGGAGATTTGGAAAATCCGATATTAAATCTAGTTATTTTTAGTACTAATCGCTGCCACCATCCAAAACTCCCACAACATAAATATAACTTAACCCTGTGGTAATTCTTGAACACTATTTTATACCACTATCCCCTTTTAAGGCCGTTTTGATGTTAATTATGCTCGTATACTTTAGGTTGGGTAATGAAAATCGCCCTTTTTCAATCTACTGATTATGCCATACAGTTAATTATCAAATTGTAATTATATATATCATATTCACTATTACAATAGACACAGTTTATTTAAACTATTAGAAATTAACTAAAATCCGTCCTGGATGATTATTTATGTAGCAATGATGTAGTAGAGGGGTAGCGTGTTAGGGATTATATAATCCACCTCCTATGTCGTAATGTTTCGATCTAACCGTCCGGCCACCTGTAAATGTTTACCTCGTTCTCCCTAACCTAACCTGAATACTAATATCTTTTACTTTATATATGTATGTGTGTGTCTGTGTCTGTGTTTGTTACTAACACCACGCTCGATATTCGTGTATGTGTTTCTGTTTGGTGTGTGTTTATACTTTCCTTCCCTATCCTCCTTCACATTTAGCAACTCCCTAAAATATTCTGTCCATCTTCCCCTTACTGCCTTCTCTTCCATTATCATCTCTCCATCTCCACCTTTTACCTTTTCTTCTCTACTTGATTCGCCTCCTCTTCCTCTCTTAATTTCTTTCCAAAACATCAGCTGCAGTGGGAAATGCGAAGAAAATGAGTGATGAGTGAGGAGAATAAAGGAGAAATAAGGAAGGATGAGGTGAAGGCAGTTATTAAGATGATGAAAGCAGGCAAGGCACCTGGTCTGGATGGATGCCATGCAGAATGTCTGAAAAAGGGAGGTACAGTGATGGTGGTCTGGTTGGTGAGGTTATTTAATGTCTACTGGAGAGAGGGTAGAGTGCCGGAGGACTGGAGGAGTGCCTGTATAGTTCCTCTTTATAAGAGAAAAGGGGACAAGTGTGAATGTAGTAGTTTCAGAGGGATTAGCTTGTTAAGTGTAGTTGGGAAGGCTTATGGGAGGATCTTGATTGAGAGGATTAGGAGAGGAACAGAGGGAGTAATTGGTGAGGAACAGTGTGGATTTAGGACAGGTAGAGGTTGTGTAGATCAGATCTTTGTGGTAAGACAGATATGTGAGAAAGCTATAGGAAAGGGGAAGGATGTTTTTTTGGGCTTTTATGGATCTGGAAAAGGCTTATGATAGGGTAGACAGAAAGGCACTGTGGGAGGTTATGCAGATATACGGGATAGGAGGAAAGCTTCTGGAAGCTGTCAAGAGTTTTTATGAGAGTAGTAGAGCTTGTGTCAGGATTGGAAATGGAGAGAGTGAGTGGTTCGAGGTAAAGGTGGGACTTCGTCAAGGATGCGTTATGTCGCCCTGGCTGTTCAACTTATACATGGATGGGGTGGTGCGAGAGGTAAATGCAAGGGTAGTGGGCAAGGGATTGGAGATGGTTAAATAAAATGGAGAAAAGTGGGAGGTGAGCCAGCTGTTGTTTGCGGACGACACTGCGCTTGTGGCAGGATCGGAGGAGGGATTGAGGAAGTTGGTGACAGAGTTTGGGAGAGTATGTGATAGAAGAAAGCTAAAGATAAATGTGGGTAAAAGTAAGGTGATGAGATGTTCAAGGGGTGAAAATGGCAGTAGACTGGAAGTGAGCATTAAGGGAGAGCGACTGGAGGAAGTGGATAGTTTTAGATACTTGGGTGCAAATGTGGCAGGAAAAGGTGGAGTGAAGGTGGAGGTAGAATGTAGATTGAGAGAAGCGAGTAAATGCCTTGGTGGATTAAAGAGTGTAATGAGGAATAGACATTTGGGAATGAATGCTAAGGTGAGGAGGAGAACAGGGGTGGAAAAGGAGCTGGGAGATAGGGTTGAAAGAATATTAGGATGGTTTGGACACATGGAAAGAATGAGTGAAGAAAGACTAGTAAAAGAGGTATGGAAGGCAGATGTGGAGGGAGTGAACATGAGGGGACGTCCTAGGATGAGGTGGATGGATGGGGTGAAGGGGGCTTTGGGGAAGAGGGGAATGTCTGTTGAGGAAGGACGGGAGAGGACAGAAGACAGGGGTGATTGGAGAATTGTTGTATATGGATGATGATGTGATTGCATGAGGTGGAATGGGCGGGGGGTGGGGGGTGAGGTAGTATGTGTGAGCAAAATTTGACGCAGCCCGAAGGTATTTCTCCCCGTCCTCTCCTTTTAAGCAATGGGGGGACGGAGAGGTGGGGTCGCCGATTTAATGAAGCGGCCTTGCTGTGGATGTGCTGTGTCTTGCGACACTGCTTCTGACCCAGGGCAGTGGACAAGGTGCAGGGATGACCCGTCATCCAGGAGGTGCTCAGATAGGAGGGAGGGTGGAGGGGTGTGGAGTGTATTCAGGGATGGAATGGGTGGAAATGATTTTATGCCTTTCCCTTGGCTACCTCCCTTGTAAGGGGGAAAAAGCCTTGGTATATGTATGTATGTATGTATGTTTATACTCCCTTATCCCCCTGTTAGGGGAGTAGGATCTGGGTTAACAGTCTTTTACTTCAATTGTTTATCTAATGATACATAATATTTTCATATTTCCCATTCTGGCAAATTGTTTTCAAGGATTTGGAACAGAAAAAATGCCTGGGAGGGAGGGAGGTCTATGTGAGCACCGAATTCAAGCATGATACCCCACAATGCCCCTGAGCGTTCGTATCTCTGGGTAAAACCCCGACAAACACTTCGTACTACAAGTCAAGGTACCGTTACCTCTTTTCTTGATGTAACATTTATGTACCATAAATCTCCTAAATTATTCCTCTAATGGAATCCTGAACTGGAGGTTGGGGATCTTTCTCCGAAAGCTAAGGTTCCTAGTCTATCCTTACATACGAATACGTTCTAATGACGTCACGGCAGAGTGGAGTGGGAGTTTACCCACGAAGCTTAGCGTGTAGAATCTTGTAGAAAAATGCAAATAAACGTAAATAATTCCTGGCCTTACAATGACTATTATTGTTGTTATTGTTATTACTATTATTGTTATTATTATTATTATTATTATTATTATTATTATTATTATTATTATTATTATTATTATTATTATTATTATTATTATTATTATTATTATTATTATTATTATTATTATTATTATTATTATTATTATTATTATCATCATCATCATTATTTCCTTTTGATATAGGGGAAACTGAAAGTTCTTTAGAAGACATTGGTTGGGTACCGAAGGAAAAGTATCATATATGAATACTGACACATATATCGTAAACCATGTACTGACTCCTCTATTTCTTTATTTTCATTTGTTTATTTATTGGTGTATTTATTGATCTTTCGTAGTCCTGTCGTGGCATTGGTGTCTTATCAGGACTTCGAATCCATGACCAGCTCAACGAATTGCTTTGTTCTTCGTTACATCTGAAATTAACTCTCATCGTAAATTTGTTCTCCCGAGGGTGTCATGTTATCATACATTATAGTATTCATTTTGTTCTTCATGTGTGGTGGATCTTCGTGAAGTTGCCCGTGTAAGTCGTTTTGATAGAAAAAAACAAAATAGTTCTTCGTCTTGAGAGTGGATAATGAATGGAATAGACTTAGTAATCATCTGATGAGCGCTGAAACTATTGTTGATTTTTTAAGAGATGAAATGATAGAATATCCGGATAGGGATGACATGTGGTAAAGGACATGGAAATGGCTAGTGTATGCCATTATGGTCTATTGCAGTCTTCTCCATTCTTATGTTCTTCTGTTTTTTGTTGTCAAGCCTTATCCATCGGTCGTGTCTTCTTCGACATAAAAATAACGAAAACAAATTGTTCTCTGTGCATATAAAACAAAATGTATGGAGATGGTAAGGGACATGGAACTACCTTATGTAGGCCTTGTGATCTCTTGCGGTCTCTTTCATTCTTATGTTCTTCAGGCTTATTCTAAGTTCCATGTCAGTTTTTCTGTTCATGTACAAATTGTTGCGGACTGCCGTAACGGACCTCAACGGTCCGGGCAGGTGGCAGCCTCGGGGAAGGAGGAGGAAAGGAGGAGGGGAAAAAATATAGACCTGAACCGAGGTCGCGTAACGCGTTCAGTCCCATTCCCAGTTAGCATTTTTATTTTATTTATCTATTTATTTTATTTATTTATTTATTTATTTATTTTCAGCGCCTTGGTTAGGTTAGTGTTCTTGTAGGATTTCTTGTTTGTTGCTATATGTTATTTATTTTTGTTTATATTTTTATTGTTTATTTCTTTATTTTCATTTCAGTTTATTATCATTATTTTATTTATTTATTTATTTTTATTTTATTTATTTATTTATTTATTTTGGTGGGGGTGGTACCAAAGTTTTCGCCTCGTCTTTCATAGCGACAAAGAGTCCTTTGCTTTTGAGGCTCATTATCTGAAGTGGTTGATATCAGTGACTCGGATATAATTGTCCCAAGAAAGAGATATGATTCCGAAAGTCCAGCATAACGATTACAAGTCATTATGTTGGAATGTTCTTGTTCTTCCCATCATATTCACTTAAGGAAAGAATCACAAACAGTCACAGATGGGAATCAGAGAGAGGAGTGCGGGATTCGAACTTGTGTCCAGGAGGAGGATGTAGACCTGCACGCTTTTGATTGCTCTACCAATGCAGCAATCTCACGGCACCTGTTCATAACACACACACACACATATACGTGTGTATATATATATATATATTATACTGTAAGGCTCTTTTCCCCTTATAAGGAGGGTAGCCGAGTCAAAGCATGTACACACCCTACACTCATCCTACACCCACCCAAAAACACATTCGTAGCACCCCAATCTATCTTACCACTTCGAGGCGTAAGGGCCATCCCTCATCCCCGCCCCACCGCTCAGTGAGAAGGAATGTAACAAGGCACAGCAAGATGTCACCTATTCAAGTTTGTTTTATTTCACGCCAGTCAAATTCCACACACACACACACACACACACACACACACACACACACACACACACACACACACACACACACACACATACACACACACACACACTCGGTGGCGCAGTTGGTAGAGCACTGAACTGCCACGATAGTGGCCTGGAGTTCCTGGTTCGAATCCTGCCCAGGGCCGAAATTATTTCGGTACCGCTGCGCTTCGGGTCGTTACTCTGACTCTCGTGGGCGGGGAGTTGGGTGTGTGTGTGTGTGCAAGGTCATAGCATTACCCATAGATCGGACCTACGAGCTCTGAGCTCTCTTCCAGGAGGGAAATAGCTGTTGATCACGAGTCCAACACGTGATCCAAAGACCAAGTGAATACACACACACACACACACACACACACACACACACACACACACACACACACATATATATATATATATATATATATATATATATATATATATATGTGTGTGTGTGTGTATGTGTGGGGGTTGTGGGAAAGAAGTGGGGGAGAATCACCCCCCCTTCCCCCGTTTCTGGGAAAATTGTGGGAGGTTCTGAATTATCAAATAATTGTTCAAATAACCTGTTGTACAGTTCACCTGATGCACATTGTGAGACATTTGTAAACGTATACAATATTGTTAAAAAAAAAGGAAATGGTCTGTGGAACTGGATTTTATGTAATGGTAACAAGTAAATGGGATGAAAGTTTACCATTTTGCTTCCCCCCTCTCCCTTCCCCCTCCTCCCCTCTCCTTTTTTTTTGGGGGGGGGGTGAAGGGAGAATCTTGAGGGTACTTGGGACTACATAGGCGTTTCCTCCTCTTCCCCCGCTCCACCTCATTCAGTACAACCAAAGCTGGTGTACTGTTCATAATTTTTGTACTTTAAGGGCCATTTACACAGTCAAACGGTTTGTCAAACAAGTGTTTGAAGTGATGTTTGACCGTGTGAATGGGCTATTTGGTTGTCAAAGTCAAACGTATTTGATAACCAAATACCCCATTCGCACGGTCAAACATCACTTTTAACATTTGTTTGACAAATCGTTTGACCGTGTAAATGGCCCTTTAGAGATAATGCCGAGAGCAATTCTAACAATAGTAATAACAACAACAAAAAATAGTAATGATAATGATGATGATAATCATAAGAATGAAAATAATTATAATAAATTCAAACTGCTTCAATGGATACAGGTGTTGTTCTTTGTGTTTTCTTTGACGCTCAAGATGATTTGCGTGATGTGACCATAGTGACTTCCAACTCTTATTCTTTCTCTTCCTCTCTTCGTTTTCTTTGCCTTCTTCTTTTTATTCTTTTGTTTCTTCGTCATCCTCTCTCATCTTATTATTACTATTCTTCATTTTCTTCTTCATCTTATTTTCTTTTTTCTTCTTCTTCTGTATGATGGCAAAAGCGATCATGATAATAGTAACAGCCAACTTTTCTTCACCTTTCCTTCTTTCTCATTTTCTTGTGTTGTTCGAAGTCCTAAGGGTGCCGTGTGGCCTTTGTGCAAGTCACCTTAGCTTGTTACTAAGGGCACAGAGTTCCATCCCTCCACGTGAGGAGCTGAGTTCGAGCGAACTCCATTAGGTGGGAGGTTCTTTGAAAACGCCCTCCGCCCAATCATTGTGCGTTATTTGCGCATTACATTCTCATTAGATTTTTTTCCCTCACGCTTTCTAAACATACTTTTTAAATCTCAATCTTTTTTGTTTTATTGTTTTGTTTATTTATATTTAATTTTTGTCATTATTTACTATTTTTAATTTTCATGTTATTATTATTATTATTATTATTGTTGTTGTTGTTATACCTACCCAGGCCTAATTCTAGTGGTGGTCCGGGGCCGAGAGGAATCCCCCATCCCCCACCCCAAGAAACTTCCTGGAAGAGCATAAAACTATTGGAGGAAGTTTCGATGAGATGCCCTGTGTGTGAGTGGCGTTCCCGCACTCCAGGAGAGAAGTGAGAAACCTACACTCGAAGGTGCTGAGTAGCTGCGGCCTTCGCACAAAGTGAACGATATAAATAAGATCAAGAGAATATGAAGAGCGTCAGCCATATTGAACCCCAACCCAAGAGATAAACGCGACAATTTAGACACATTCGAAATGCCCGCCATGAAAATAAAGAGAAAGAGATGTAATCATTTCAATCTCTCTCTCTCTCTCTCTCTCTCTCTCTCTCTCAAAGGATTTACGAAGGAGTGCAAAGGCGGAGCATGCCGACAGGAGACCTTTTGGTCTAAAACTAAGTCGGAAGCGGAAAGTATTATAATAATGATAGATAAAAATAAATATATAAAAATTATAATGATATAAATAAGAATAGAATAAATTCATAGGAATAGTTAAATAATAAACAAATAGGTAAATAGTAAATAATAAATTGACAGATAACTAATAATAAATTAAAATCAAACAAATGATAATAAACAGACAAATAATAGCAAACAAATAATATAAAATATATGGCAGTCATTACAGCATCTTGCTTAGGTGTTTATCTAAACGAATCTAAAAACTTCGAACTGAACTACATTGCACTGCCTCTGCAGGAAGTCTATTCCATTCATTAACCACACGGTTGGCGAAGTTGTTTCTACCCACTTCCAAATTAAATATATTTCCTGGCAGTATGAGACCATTATTTCTTGTCGGATTCTCACTCAGTGTGAAAATTTTGTCACTTTTGATGTCAATTCCCTTTAGAATCTTAAAAACCTGTATCAAGTCACCTCTGAGTCTACGTTTTTTTTTAGGGAAAACAGATTCATATGGTCGATTTTCGTATGATTTATTTTTTATATTTGGAATCAGTTTTGTGGCTCGCCGTTGTATTTTTTCCAACCTGTCAGTATCTTTAATGAGATTCGGTGACCATACGGAAACAGCATATTCCAAATGTGGACGAACTAACGATTTATGTAGCTTGTTAATGAGAGATGGACTTTTGAAGTAAAACAAATTGCGCAATCAGTGTTAGAATCTTATTTGCTTTCTCAGAGGCTGAACTACACTGCTTAGATAATTTGAGATCGCTACTGATAATTACGCCGAGATCCTTTTCACCATCCACTTTTGTTAACGAATTTCCAAAACTTGCATTTACTTGTGTTAAATTTCATTAGCCACTTTTCAGACCATTGCTGTAACTTATCAATTTTTTTTTTAATATCTAATTGATTTAAATGATCATTTGCCATTCCGCACAGTTTTGTATCATCAACAAATTTAGAGACAATAGATTTTAGTCCGTTGTCTATATCATTTATATATGCTGTGAATAGACGTGGCCCAAGAACCCTGAGGAACTCCACTCGTAACATTTTTTCATCTAGAAGTTTTGCCATTCAGAACAACTCTGTTTTTAATCATTTAACCAATTTCTAGTCCAAACTTAATAGGCTACCACTTACTCCGTGTGAAACTAATTTAGTAAATAGCCTTACGTGGTGGACGGTATCAAAAGCCTTTGCAAAGTCTAGATATATTAAATCTATATTGTTTATTTTGTCATAATTCGAGATGACTGTGTTGTAGAATTCGAGTAAGTCACGCAAGAACGTTTCCGTCTGAATCCATGCTGGCTATCATTTATCAAACAGTTACTTTCTAAATGATGTTCGATAGCATCTCTGATGATAGTTTCCATAATTTTTCCTACGATTGAAGTCAAGTTTATAGGCCTGTAGTCATATGGTTTCTTTTTGTCACCTTTTTTTGAATATGGGAGTAACGTTAGCTAGCTTCCATTCTCTTGGGACATCTCCGGATATGATGAATTTCTTGAAAATAATTTCTAATGGAACAACAATCTCATTTTTCATTTCCTTTAAGATTATTGGATGCCAACCTTCAGGCCCTGGTGTTTTATTAATTTTGAGTTTCTCTATACTCATTTCAATTTTTTCTTTTGTTATATTTATCGTAGTAAGTTCACCCTAGATTTTTTACAGGTTTCAGTTTGGATCTCTCTCTCTCTCTCTCTCTCTCTCTCTCTCTCTCTCTCTCTCTCTCTCTCTCTCTCGCTCTCTCTCTTCAAGGGTTTGTGACGGGAGAGTGTCATGAGGTCATGAAAACAAATTGACAAAGACTAAATACTTAAAAAATACCAAGACACAATTTTCCATACTGATGCACCAACACGTGGAATAGCTTAAAAGAAGATTTTTTCAGGGATACCCAACGTGGTTGACGAGGTTAGGTTAGCCTAAGTTCTGAAGAAAAGAAAAGAAAAAAAAAAAACGAAAAAAGTGGTGTCGGGAAAACAAAGATGACCCGAAAACTTAGCCCATTCTCAAACCATAAAATAATTTAAAGCTAATTTTGAATGATGAAGGAGAAAAGACGTGTCATCATAAGGTATGTATAATTATGTCTCTTCCTTGTCAAGTGAGGAGAGGTTGACAACTCTGCAGAATGGCCACAAAATGGCGACTATCCGGAGCTGTCACAGTTCTTTGTATAAAGGGACTGTTGATGTCTCTGAATGCACAACAACCCGACATATTCGGTGAACAAACGCAATAAGTCCGAAGAATCAATAACAGGAACAAATAGTAAGGGCGAGCGAATATGACATGGCCCCAAAATGGCTCCCTGGGTCATTTGTCGCAATTCTCTGTATTAAGAAACACTCGGGGGGGGGGGGGGAAGAAACGTTTTCCTGTTCATAACTTTGACATGCTTTAACGTTTAGCATTCACACTGAGGTCAACATCGTATTTTCATGAAGGATCTTATGTAATCGTTGGCTCTGGTGAATGAAAATGTCCTTAGTCACGCTTAGTAAGCACAAATAACTTATCTCTTCTCTTGATAATGGTGTTTGTGTGTCGATGCCTGACATGTATTTTTTAAGGATACGTTTGCATGTGTCTGTGTATGTGTGCCTGCGTGTATGTATGTATATATGATGGCCTGCTTGGATTTATATGTCCTGCATGTGTATGTATGTATATATGTATGTGTGTACCTACGTGATGTGTGCGTTCCTGCATGTTTATGTATGTTTACCTGCGTGGATTTGTGTGCGCATGCCTGTATGTGTATGTCTGTATGCGTGGACTGTGTGCGCGCCTCAATGTGAGTACATGTATGCGTGGATTTGTGTGTGCGTGTATGAATGTGTGCGTAGCATTATGAAGGCGTGTCTCTGTGTGTATGTATATTTGCCTCCGTGGGTTTGTGTTTACATGTTTGCATGTGTATATATGTGTGCTCACGTGCCTAATTGAATATTTATGCTATGTCCGTATAGAATTACTATAAACAGGCCTACGTGCACACATGTGAAAGAATACAATGTATAGAATGAACTCGACTCAGATCTTTTGTGTATTTTTTTTCGTCACGATTACTGTGCACTTTTTGCGAAAATTGCTTTGTCATATCAGCTGCGTTGTTTTAGTTCAGTGTGAACAACCTTGCTGTTATTGTAAAAAAAGATATCGCTCTATCTGAATTCACATGGATACGTTCCATATTATTTTTATTTTACTTTTTATATTTCATATACTTATTTTATCAACTCATGGTAACGAACCCCAAAAACGGGAACAACAGTCAGTTACAAAGGACGATACAATTTAATTAGTATCTGTGTCATACTATCGAGTCACGGTGACTGTAAACTTTCTCTCTCTCTCTCTCTCTCTCTCTCTTCTCTTCTCTTCTCTTTTCTTTTTTGTTCATTGATTAGCATAGGACAGAGGTAAAGGATTAAAGGAAGATATTCAACAGTATAGGAAACGATATAGTGAGAGAAGATTGTAATTTGTACTGATGTTTGTTCTAGATGCACTGCAGTTTTTGATAAGAACGATTTTAAGTGAAATTACGAATGTAACACAAATTTAGTAGAAACTGTTAGTTAACAAATTGGAAACATAATTCATTATTCATTTGTTTTTAGCAATTTATTTGTTTATTTTACTTAAAACGGCCTTGCTATGGATGTACTGTGTCTTGCTACCTTGTTTCTGACGCAGGGTAGTGGGCAGGATACACGAATGACCCGTCATCCACGAGGAGCTAAGAGGTGTTTAAACACGGTCTAACGGTTCGTCGAACGCGGTTCGACAGACACATGTTTAAAGTGATGTGTGAACGGGGTATTTGGGGTTTAACCAACGTGTTCGACAACCAAATACCCCATTCACACATCACTTTAAACACGTGTCTGGCAAACCGCGTTCGACAAACCGTTAGACCTCTAAGGTGAGAGGGGGGAATGGATGGTGGATGGGAGTGAAATGGGTGAAGAGGGGTACATGCCTTTGACTTGGCTACATCCCTTTTAATAATATCTTAATTGACATTAACAAACGTGAAATATAAGTAACCTCTTCTCCATGCATATTAATAGAAACAGGGATTTGTCTCTCCCTCCCATAATTTTTTTTTTTTTTTTTAAAGCGACGTCCTCACGAAAGTACGTGTGGATCCCCTTGCGCTCAGAATACGTTTTTAATTTGATCCAGTTGTGATATTTTGATTAAAAATATATTATAGTTTTCGACAGTAGTAGTCATTGCCATTCCCGTGCCCGTCGTGGACCGGACCAGTTTCGAGTCCTTGCGGTGGAAACTGTGAATGAATGGGATGAAGGAAACGCACGCGCGCGCGCACAGATAGACTGTCAGTACGGCGGTGCTGGTGGTATCTGGTTCAAATCCTGCCCAGGGCTGAAATTATTTCAGTATCGCTGCGCTTCGAGTCGTTACTCCGACTCTCGTGGGCGGGGAGTTGGGTGTGTGTGTGCGTGTAAGGTCATAGCATTACCCATAGATCGGTCATACGAGCTCTGAGCTCTCTTCCGGGAGGGAAATAACTGTCGATCACTTGTCCAACACGTGATCTAAAGACCAAGGTGAAGGTGAATCACACACACACTACATACACACACACACACACACTACATACATACATGCACACACACACACACACACACACACACACACACACACACATACACATGTTGGCGTGGCGTGGCGAGTGAAACACGTCTGTCTTTTTCTTCTTTAATTTCTTATCCTAGTCTGAATACAATCGCTGCTGGTAACCCAGAAGAAAACTCTGGAGGTGCCAGATCTTCCTAGCTAAGTTACAGAAGGGGGCGTTGCCCGCAAGGGGGTTAACCAATAAGAAAAATATGGTATAGGTGGCACTCTGAGAGTTGCCAAAAAGGGAGTATCGATGTGAAGACCGTTGTCTAACTGTTCAATCGCCGGTAGTGACCTTTGACAGGGCTGCGTCGCGTCGGCTCCGATTTTGTTTTAAAGTGTCATCCGGCGCACTGATATGGTCCTAGTGGTCTGCTCTAACTGTCCCGTGCTTGGTTGAGAGTTCTCTTTGTTGTCTCTTCATGTTGGAACGAAAGAAATCGTCCGCCGCCTCACCACGAGCGTAGCTCCCCTTCCCGTAAGATGAAACTAGGTAAATACACACACATCGCTGCACTGCGAGCCAGCACTCCAACTCTGGTGAGCAAGTTGTGAGTGTGTGTCCATATGGTCACAGCATTACTCATAAATTGGGCCATGTATGAGCTTTGAACTCTCACTCGGGAAAGCAATAGTTGTCGATCACGAGTCCAATACTTGATCCAAGACAGTGGTGAATCACACACACCTGTAGGTGTATATGTGATAGATGAGAACACATGTCCGTGGCTATGACAGATGTGAATAGGAAATTATGCGTGTGCGTGTATGTGCGCGTGCGCTCAGCTGCAATTTTTAACACTGCGCATGGAAAAACGATAATGAGATGAAAAAAAAAATTAAAAGATTAAAGTTAAGGATAATGTCACGATGAGTATTTGCAAAAATGCAGAGATCATGGTGACCAAGCGTATTTGTTACCCGCAATGTCTCCAGTGAGGGGAAAAATGATAAGTAAAACTCGCGAAAATTATTTTCTCCTTCCTCCTCCCCTCTCACTGCTCGTGCATTTGTGTATGTGCTCGTGGTTTGTGTGGGTGCGCGCGCGATCAAGAATGAATGCTTGTCAGCATGATTTGCAAATTATCTACGTGTTGGCCAATTCTTGGTGATAATCTGTATTATATAAACTCATCCTTTGATGGCAGAATTGTGTAGAATCAGGGCAACGTCGGTAAAAATTATTATATAAATTAATGAAACAGATATGTAAAACATGAATTAATGTAGAAACGACAGCCAAATTTGACTGTGATAAAGAAGTAATGGTAGAACAGAACTGGAAAAGCCCCAGTAATAGATGAATGAGTTGATAAAAAAAAAATAATAAATAGGATAACTTTAAATAAAGAAACTAACAACAGAATCCATTTTGCATTAGATGTTTTTCAGCTCCAACTAGACCGTTAGTGTCTTCGTTTTCTGTTTATCGATGAAAGAAAACGGATTCGAAATTTCTAAAGGACTTGACGCGACTACCATCACAATGAATGATGGAAATAGCCAAATATCTACATCTTGCTACTGGAAAGTAATTGATAATAGTAAATAGGTAAATTAAATAAATAACAAATAAAAACGAATAAACAAAATATATAATTGTGTGTGAATGTTACTACATTAGCACATTTTCTCGTATCCACCTCGTGAATGAAGTAATTGTAGTTGTTGTAGTTCAGCCACTGTAGGACCGACCAATTCCCTTAGAGACGATAGTCTCTGTGCCTCACCACAGTGGCTTAATCCAGCTTGGTAAGGGTGAATGTACGGTGAGAAATGTATGTTTTTTTTATTATTATTATTTAAATGGTTGTGGTTGCGAGTAAATTTTGAAATCGATGTAATCAGCTCGATTATACAGATTATGTGCTGGCATACATATGCAACACTGATTTACCACACCTCTGATGCCCACCGCTGGGAAAGTTGTTAGAAAACCATGAAAGTTTTGCACTTACCGGGGATCAAACCCGGGCCTTTAACTGCCACGCTGTTCGTTCGAATACACATAAAAACAACACTCACCTTTCTCTCCATTTTGTATGACACATATTCACAACTCACACGAGCGTTTTTGAGTAAGACTATGGTTATATTTTGCTTTGTAGGCACACTCACAAGACATATTTTCTCTATCATATAAAAATATACCGAAATATTGTATGTAAAGCGAATTTTGTCGTCGTTTCAAAGCAACAGGAAAATGTCTGGGAAATGTAGCAAATGTGATTGAGATATCTAGAGGTTACTAAAAACAAGCCGCCCACGGCAAGTTCATGCTATTATGAAACTTATCGTGTTTCCACATAAACAAATGCATATGTGTTTATTAATTCATCTATTCAATTAATTTTATTTATTGTTTTTATATATTTATTTTTCTTTTATCTTTGTAATTTTTCTTCTACACCATCTCGCAGTAGTCTATTTTCTTTGTATAATTCTCCATACCAGAGTGTTGGCTGCATGTTTATATAGAGTCATTACTTTAGTCAATTGATAACTTACAGACGCAGTATTCGTCAATGTCAGATATGTCTCTTACGGAAGTATGCTTAGCCTATTTCCTATTTTTATCTATTCCCCCATTTTATGGCGTTCCCACTTATTTGTTATAACACCTGATTCTCAATATAGTCTTTTATGCCACTGCGATGGCGGGATAAGAAAATCGCCACAATGTTCCCACACATGTAGATTTTTCTTGCTAAACCGTGTAGTCAATGAATGGAATGAATTTCCTGCAGAGCTAGTACAATGTATTACGGTTCAGTAGAATCATGTACATCAATACTTAAACAATATGTTGTAATGCCTGCCAATGTTTTGGTTCGCTCATTTATTGGTTTATTCGTTGAACTATCTATTCTTAGCATTCACCCTATTTATGGACCAAAAGGTCTCCTGTCGGGAATCTCTTCCTTTGTAATCCCTTTGCAAAACAGCCTGGGAGGAAAACTTCAACCAGAACCCAAGGAACTTGGTCACTGAATGTGCATGGGTGTGGAGCACGTGATTAGAAAGGAGATGGATGTATTAGCACAGAGCGGAACCAAACTGAAAGGGAAAGGTTAGTTTGATTTTGGGAGCATGACAGAGTGTTGGAGAAGAGAGCGAGGGAAGGAAGTCGCGGGTTTTGTTGGTGAGTAATGTAATGTGTTTCTGGATGAATGGAAGGGAATGTCGACAAGGATTATGCGGTAGGAAAATGAGAATACAGTGCGAGATGTTGGTATTTGTACGTACGGTCCTGGTAGTGAAAAAAGTGAGGGAGAAATGTTTTGGAATCATTTGAATGAATGGAGAAGTTCTTTTGTAGTTGTGATAGGGGTCTTAACGCTAGAGTAGGAGATGAACCAGTGGATGAGGTAAAAGGAAGTATGTTTTGTCAAAGGAACGAAAACTGAGAAATGTTGGAGAATAGTGAAAGAAAACGGATGATAGTGAATATAGTGTGAAGAAAGGTACATAAGTATCCGAGGCCTTTTGTGGTCAGTGAGAAGGCAGTTTAGAGATCAGTAATGGATTATATAGTGGTGTTCAAGAGGTGCAACTGGAAAAATTCTGGACGTGAAAGTGACAAAGGGAGAGCAAGGTGGAATGTCTCATCATCAGGCAGAAGAGAAATTGAGAGTGAATGTAAAGTTAACCCATTCAACTCCGATGACAAGACTTCTTGTCATTTGGTCAAATAAAACAAAAAATCATAAAACACCAAAATGTTTGATCAAACACCAGAAAAATATGACGTCAATCCTCGCTTCGCTCGCAGCGAAGCGAGGACTGACGTCATATTTTTCTGGTGTTTGATCAAACATTTTGGTGTTTTATGATTTTTTGTTTTATTTGACCAAATGACAAGACATCTTGTCATCGGAGTTGAATGTAAAGTTAAAAAGAGAAGGGTGGGAGACAGCGAGTTGCCGAGACTAAGGAGAAATGGCGAAAATTAAACAAAATTGATGAATGGAAAGTAGTGAAAGAGAGGGGAATTGAATAAGAAGAATATATTTAGGAGCTTGCAAAGATGGAGTGTGAGATGAAGAGACCGGGCGGGAATAGAAGGGAGGATAGTGAATGGTAGAAAGATGGTGAAGAGCTTATGCTAGGAAGCACGTAACTGCTGCCGAAACCATCACCTTTACTTGCACTATTGGGGTGGCTAGTAATCAATGTTAGGAATTAGAGAAAAGTGCTGATTTTGAACCCACAACACAGTGAATGCGAGACACACACTACCGATTACGCCACCAGCGCAGTGTAAATTGTTGATGATAATACATATGATCATATCTGACTACTCGATGCAAACGACGACTGACTTCCTGCTCAAGTTTTCGTCTCACCCTTGACCTTTCAGCGACAGCCATGCTACAGAAGACAGGGGGTTTGTCTTGCATCGAAGTTGCACAGCTTTAGCCGATGTTTGTGATGGGTGCGCGCGTCCGTGTACAATGTAGTGATAAAGACAAAGATACCTAAATACACGATTTATTGGATTACGAGGATCACATAATTACTTAATGAGTTAGTATGATTATTGTAGGTAGTCATGAATATATAATAATAATAATGTATTCGTCTTTTTGTGACTGTGAACACCATAAAATTTAAAATGAATTGAGGTGATTGAAAACGCGGTTGAATTACAACTATTACAAACTAAAATTACCGAATTAATCGTTACAATTATTGCAAGTAGTCATGGGTAAATAATAATAATACCACACATTCGCTTTTCTTAGGTAGTTCTTCCTTGTGGCAGATTACACGAATGGAAGCCCTATCTGGACTAGCATTGGTACTGTTTATCACTGATAATAATACGTGTTTTACCTGTGTCTATTTCTTTTTGTCTATTGTCTTCGAGTCTCTGTATTTTTTTCTTCGTCCTTGCCATCTTCTTCCTCGTGTTTAATCTCTTCCTCCTCCGTCTCCCCCCTTACTCGTTTCTCAACATCCTTTTTCCTCTCTCTCCCTCCTCCTTCCCTCACTCCTTACTCGCATAACATTGGCATGATATCATCTTTCAATCAACCCATTGCTGCTGTTCCCTCTCGCTGTTCAATGCAATCTGAAAATCTACACGATTACACTTGTTTCATATATTTAACCGTACTGAGAATACAGGTACCACATCACCAGCCACCGACATTTCTATAATATATTCCTGTCTTGGTGAGCAAAATAGCGTGACTCAAGCTCACTAGCAGAATGTAATGGGATTTACTATTAGCATTTTCCCGATATAGATGGAGACAGGTATTATGTCATAAATATCCAACGCTTCCACCCTTTGGGTGCAATATCACACAGAAGAGGTGAAGTCGTTGCATTT
Organism: Oratosquilla oratoria; assembly: GCF_046742065.1. Taxonomy (NCBI): domain Eukaryota; kingdom Metazoa; phylum Arthropoda; class Malacostraca; order Stomatopoda; family Squillidae; genus Oratosquilla; species Oratosquilla oratoria. The sequence goes on along the minus strand of NC_134780.1, from coordinate 55,853,618 downwards.
ATCAATTTATTGATTGATTGATTCCTATATCCATTTATATGTCTCCATTTTTTTAGTGGTGTTTGATTTACAGTCTAATAGAATGCTGCGTGACTGGTCTGTAGGGATGTTTCTAAAGTCCCTAAAATATTGACAGTATACACTATGCAGGTGACCACAACAAAAATGGAAGCCGTATCCCCCACTGGCATTTTGCACGGGAAATTCAGTCATTGGGTGTTACACACCTTCACTTGGTGTTCCAGTACCGTACATTATCTGTACGTTATTGTACTATTTTGCACAACGAGGCTTTACACGACACCAAATGACTGTTGATATGATGCATCCAGTTCTCTCGTTAACACTGACTGGAGTAGACAGCTGTCTCGACCACAATGTATATCTCATGATATATGCTTGTCTTGGACACCAAACGTCGAGGTACCGCGTAGGAGGCAAGGAAACTGCACCCAGACAGCTGTAGAAACGTTCAATTTCTTGCATGTGCAGATACAGGATATGACAGAAAGACTACATACATACTTCCTGGATAATCATCAATGATATATTCGAAACTCAGATATTATTATTTGCGTTTGTAATCATCGCATTTGATAAGTATCGAGCCCTGTAATAGAAAACTGTTATTCATTATGATTTTATAGAATATAATTTCCTGGCCATTGAATATACATATATAAATATATATACATATATATATATATATATATATATATATGTATTCATATATATATATATAATTTATATATATATATATATATATATATATATATATATAATCTGTATAACATGCGCTGTGAAAAATGTAGTGCATTGTACTCTGTGCTCAAGAGTTGGATTTCAATTGTGCCATTTCGTTTGATTTCTCACGCAGGGTTTGCACCTGTTCCTGCCCAGCGCATGCAGGCAAGTCATCTGGCCAAATAATGACTCATTCATATTGGGCTCTATGAAGGGAGGTTGTATCCCTAGCGGAATCAGTTCATTATCATAATTTATGCGGACAGTCGACTATCCAGTAAATAGGTCGTCGTCGTCATCATGATCAACATTGTCGTCGAAAGATGAGTGAAGCCGTCCCACCCATTGTTGCAATTTTGGATTATTGTTGATTTAGTTCTACTGACATTTTAAGTGCGTTGTGGTAATTTAGTTAGAGGGCAGAATAGATAAGATGTATTAACAGGTTATTTCGTATCTAGTTTTCATTTATTGGTAATAGTGGAGGTAGGAACCATCAATGCATAGTAGATTGCCCCATTGAATCAACGCTTTTTCATCCAACATAATTTAGAATTGTATTTTTTCCTGTTCAGTTTGGTAATTGTATTCGCTGGATTTCTATATGAATAATTCGTAAAATTGTATAATTGCAAATGTGTGACGTTGGTTAGGGAATAATATTTCCTTACTTTTCCCCTTTCCTCTCCCCACTCCGGCCGCTACCTAATCTCACATTGTGCTTATCATCCTTGTCATCACAGCCATATCATTCTCTCATAAAATACCTCTGCATTGTAACCACGTAGTTAAGGCTTTCCCATTGGCTCGGTTGTCTTTTTTCCGGGTATTATTGTTATTCCTGCGAACGTTGCAACACCAAAGAAATTCTCAATGTTGTGCGATGAAAGAAAGATTTCTTTTCCTGCTTTCATTGGATATGTTGATGGAATCACTGTCCACTCTACTGGTTTCAGTGTAGTATTCTCCCTCTAAATGTAGTGGGCCCGTACATTAAAAACGAAGTTTACTCACTGTAGACTTGTTTCATACAAACACAGTATCAATACAACAAGCAACACCGAAGAAATAATGGAGAAAATCGATCTAATATCGGTTGGAGGAGGGTTAAGAAAGAGACGATAATTCTGTTTTTGTATTGTTTGATTACTCTTTGTGTCTACATACACCCAAACTCGTTCTTTTTTTTAATGAAATTATGGGTTTTAAATTGCTTCACAACTAGCATAACATGTGCAAGAACGCAACACACAAGTCAAGATAGCTGACATTAAATCTACAGCTGTCTAGTATAGTGGTACACATGCACCAACGCACGTAAGAAACCAGTACTATAGTCAGCGCAACGAGAAGTGACCGCTAAGGCGGGATTAGGAGATTTCCCGGTGTTGCCACATCTCCACAGATAACACGGCCCGCACGGCTCACACTGAATGCAGTGTGAGGGGGGCGGGGCCAGAGAATAGATGTAGCGGCAACGTCGCTCTCTCTTGTCCCTATGCCATGTCTATGACTCGAGGAAACGAAACCTTTGTATAGAAAATATTGCTTTGATTTTTACCTCAGTGGTAGTGTGTGACAAAAATTATAATATAATTATATGTGGCAACATTATAAAAATATAAAATAAAATAATAAAATAAAATAAAATTATAAAATAATTATATGTGGCAACACAGGGGGACTCCCAGTGCTCCGCCCTAACGGCCATTTTTCGATGCAACGAGTATAGCACTGTTCATTACAGCGAAAGTCAAGAGACGGTTACATGATTACCATATTCTCTCGTTCGACCTAAACATTCACAGGTTGGTGTGTCCATGTGAACATCTCCAATACCGCCAGCATACTACAGGCAGACGTACTCGTAACATGTGCTGCATAGCAAGAACAGACGGTTGGGGTCTGTCTGACAGTCGTCGTTGTCGTTCATCATTGTGACGTGGAATATTCTACACTGATGACGCGCAGCCATACTCACGTTTTTTATTTATTTGTTTATTTATTTATTTGTTTATTCTTCTTCTTTAAGGTAGGAGGTAGAGATTTAGGGGTGAGAAAAATCTGAAAGATATAAGTAGAGGACAGACGGGTATGACATAGTGTTTGGTCTACAAGGTTCTCTTTCTGTCTCACGCCACAAAAGAAAACCGTTAATACTCATTTACAACAAAATGACATTAATGAAAATTAATCAATTTGAATGAGCAGGTGTGCATACTGTAGTTGATAAATTTACATATCCTGAACAAAATATTATTGCCTTTCATTTTGAGCATTCCATGACGTTTTTATATATGATGATAAGCGACTGCGACGAAACAATGTATCACTGAATTTATAGGTCTCCACATGTGACACAGATATCCAACGTGGCAAGATAAACTCTTACAACTCATGGGAGCAAGGCCGGCCCAAGCCATTATGGGGCCTTAAGTAGGATAAATTTGGAGGGCCCCTGATTGCCACCACCACCACAGGTACTTAACTATTATTGTGCTTGATCAGTTTATGCACTATAAATGCACCACTAACCCACCCAATATAATTTGCAGCATTCGGTTACCTGACATCATACTAGTGTCACACTGGATACCTTTCTTCGACCATATAGGTGTAGCAAATTAATATGCTTCAGTGTAATGTGCACTTTAAATTTTCAGTGACGTGTTGTGTGTTACATTGAACTTTTATTTGTACTTACAAGGGAGGTAGCCAAAAGACAAAGGCATAGAAACCACTCCCACCCATTCCATCCCCACATACTCTACTCCAATCCACCCCTCCCTCCCTCTTGGCTCCTCCTGGATGACGGGTCATCCCTGCATCTCACCCACTGCCCTAGGTCAGAAGCAGTGTCGCAAGACAAAGCACGTCCACAGCAAGGCGATTTCATTAAATCGGGGACCCCCTCTCCGTCCCCTCATGCAGAAATGACGAAGACTGGGAGAAATCGCTTCGGGCTGCGTCAATTTATTTTTCACACATACTATCTCACCCTCCATTCCCCACCCACTCCCTTTCATGCATCACAGCATCACCCATACACAACCATTCTCCATTCACTACTATCTTCTGTCCTCTCCCGCCCTTCCTCAACAGACATTCACCTCTTTCCCAATGCCCCTTTTACCCCATCCATCCATCTCATCCTTGGTCGCCCCCTCCTGTTCACTCCTACCTCTGCCTTCCACACCTCTTTTACTAATCTTTCTTCACTCATTCTTTCCATGTGTCCAAACCATCCCAATACTCTTTCATCAACCCTATCTCCCAACTCCCTTTCCACCCCCGTTCTCCTCCTCACCTCGTTTCTCACTCTATTCAGCCCAGTAACCCCCATCATACTTCTCAGGCACCTCGTCTCAAACACATTGAAACTACTCCTCTTTTCCTCTATTATGTTCCATGTTTCTGCCCCATACAGTGCTGTCGGCACAATCACTCCTTCATATAATCTCCTCTTAGCATCCATTCCCAAATGTCTATTTCTCATTACACTTTTTTAATCCACAAAGACTTGCTTCTCTTAATTTACATCCTATCTCCACCTCCATTCCTCCCTTTCCCGCCACATTCTCACCCAAATATCTAAAAATATCCTTTTCCTCCAGTTTCTCTCCCTTAATGCTCATTTCCAGTTTGCTGCCACTTTTCCCCTTGTACATCCCTTCATCTTAATTTTACCCACATTTATCTTCAACTTCCTTCTTTCGTACACCTTCCCAAACTCTGTCACTAACTTCCTCAATCCCTCTGATCCTGCCACAAGCGCAGTGTCGTCAGCAAACAACTGGCTTATCTTCCAATTTTCTCCATTTTCTTTAACCACCTCCAATCCCTGACCTATATACCTCTCGCACCACTCCATCCATGTATAAATTGAACAGCCAAGGCGATGTAATACCTCCTTGGCGAAGTCCCACCCTTACCTCAAACCACGCACTCTCTCCATTTCTGATTCTAACACATGCACTTCTATCGTAAAAACTCTTGACTGCTCTTAACAGCTTACCTCCTATCCCATATATCTGCAATACCTCCCACAGTGCCTTTCTGTCTACCCTATCATAAGCCTTTTTCAAGTCCATAAAACTCCCCAAAAAAACATCCTTACCTTTTCCTATAGGTTTCTCACATATCTGTCTTACCGCAAAAATTTGATCCGTGCAGCCCCTACCTTTCGTAAACCCACACTCTTCCTCACCAATTACTCCCTCTGCTCCTCTCCAAATCCTCTCAATCAAGACCCTCCCATAAGCCTTCCCAACTACACTTAACACACTGATCCCTCTGAAACTACTACACTCACACTTGTTCCCCTTTCCCTTGTAAAGTGGAACTATACAAGCACTCCTCCAGTCCTCCGGCACTCTACCCTCTCTTAAACAAACATTACTCGCATTTATTCACCACTGTAAATATAACAAAAGAAAAAATAAAAGGTGTATAGAAAAACTCAAAGTCAATAAAACACCAGGAGCTGACAGTTGGCATCCAAGAATCTCAAAGGAAATGAGAAATGAGATTCTTCTTCCATTAGAAATTATTAAAAAAAAAAAAAATCCATCATATCCAGAGATGTCCCAAGGAAAAATTATGGAAACTATATTCAGATATGCTATCGAACATCATTTAGAAAGTAACTTTTTGATAAATAATAGCCAGCATGGATTCAGACGGAAATGTTCTTGCGTGACTAACTTACTCGAATTCTACAACACAATCATCTCGAATTATGACACAGGGGACAATATAGATTTAATACATCTAGACTTTGCAAAAGCTTTTGATACCGTCTCCCACGAAAGACTACTTACTAAATTAGCTTCACACGGAATAAGTTGTAGCCTATTAAGTTGGACTAGAAATTGGTTGAATAATAAAAAACAGAGAGTTGTTCTAAATGGCAAAACTCCTAGATGGAAAAATGTTATGAGTGGAGTTCCTCAGGATTCTGTTCTTGGGCCACTTCTATTCATAGTATATACAAATGATATAGACCACGGACTAAAATCTTATGTCTCCAATTTTGCTGATGATACAAAACTCTGCGGAATGGCAAATTATCATTTAAACCAATTAGATATTCAAGAAGATTTAGATAAACTACAGCAATGGTCTGAAAAGTGGCTAATGAAATTTAATACAGGTAAATGCAAGGTTATGTACATAGATAAAAATAACAGTAATTGCGATTACAAGTTATTTGGAAATTCGTTAACAAAAGTGGATAATGAAAAGGATCTCGGAGTAATTATCAGTAACGATCTCAAATCATCTTAGCAGTGTATTTCAGCCTCTGAGAAAGCAAATAATATTCTAGGACTGGTTGCACGATCTTTTGACTTCAAAAGTCTATCTCTCATTAACAAACTATAAATTGTTAGTTCGTCCACATTTGGAATATGCTGTTTCCGTATGGTCACCGAATCTCATTAAAGACATTGACAGATTGGAAAAAGTACAACGGCGAGTCTCAAAACTGATTCCAAATATCAAAAAGAAATAAGAACGAAAATCGATTAAAACATATGAATCTGTTTTCCTTAAAAAAACGTAGACTCAGAGGTGACTTGATATAGGTTTTTAAGCTTCTAAAGGGAATTGACAACATCAAAGGTGACAACAATTCCATACTGAATGAGAATCCGACAAGAAATAATGGTCTCAAACTGTTAGGAAATATATTTGATTTGGAAGTGGGTACAAACAACTTCGCCAACCGTGTAGTTAATGAATGGAATAAACTTCCTGCAGAGGCAGTGCAATGTAGTTCAGTTCGAAGTTTTAAGATTCGTTTAGATAAATACCTAAGCAAGATGCTGCAATGCCTGCCATTTATTTTATATTGTTTTTTGTTATTATTTGTCTATTTGTTATTATCTGCTTAATTTTAATTTATTATTATTTATCTCTCAATTCAATAATATTTACTATTTACCTATTTAGTATTATTTATATTATAATTGTTATCTATTTATCATTATTATATTTTTTTCGCATCCTAGCTAGTTATGGACCAAAAGGTCACTTGTTGGCATGCTCCTCCTTTGTAATCCTTTGTAAATAACCTCACCAGCCAGTACACCATCACCGTACCTCCTTTTTTTTTTTAGACATTCTGCATGACACCCATCCAACCCAGGTGCCTTACCTGTTCTCATCATCTTAACAGCTGCCTTCACTTCATCTTTACTTATTTCTCCTCCATTTTCCTCATTCATCACTCTCATTTTCTTAGCGCCTCCCACTACAACTACCTTTCCCTCCCTATCCTCATTTACATTTAGCAACTCCCTAAAATACTCTGCCCATCTTCCCCTTACTGCCTTCTCTTCCATTATCATCTCTCCATTTGCACCTTTTGCTTTTTCTTCTCTACTTGATTCGCCTCCTCCTCCTCCTCTCTTAATTTCTTTCCAATTTTTTTATTACTTTCAAAATTTTCTGTCATACTCTTACCCCATAATCTGCTCTCATCTTTGCCTCCCTTATCTTATGCTTTACTTCTCTTCTCTTATTTGTACCTCTCGTATGATTCTCTCGTCCTATATTGTAACCAATCTGTGAAAGCTCGCTTCTTCTCTTCTACACCCTTCTTTGCTTCCTCATCCCACCACTCACTACCCTTCCTCATCCCACCACTCACTACCCTACCCCGTCCTCCTTGTTCCACACACCATCTTTGCACACCTTATGACTCCCTCCTTGAACCATCCCCATTCCTCCTCCACCTCTAGTTCTACTCTATCCTTCACTCCCTCCCACTCCTCTTTCAGCTTCTTATTATACTCCTCCTTTTCTTCTTCATTTAAGCAGTTCACTTTAAGCACTTCCCTACCTTCTGTCCTTTTCCTCTCTCTCCTATCCTATACTTCAACTTACCTTCCACCAAAAAATGACCTAATATTCCCTCACTCTTTCCCCTTAGAGCATGTACATCTTTAACTCTCCCTACTATTCTCCTGGTTAGCACTATATTGTCCATTAACACTCTATCTACCACCCTTCTATCCACCACCCTCTCCCATGTGTACTTATGCTTGACTTCCTAAACACTGTATTTGCTATCATCGACTCTCTAGACACACCACCATCAACTCTCCACTACGATTTTTCGTGAAACTCCACATTTCCCAACCAGTCAATCTATTGGTTCATTTCCTATACCCTAGCATTAAGATCTCCCAATACCACTACACTGACATTTCTCTCCAAACTCTCTATGCACTAATTTAAATATATAAAAAAAAAATTCTTCTACACTCTTCTCACTACCAGGCCCATATGCACATACAAAAACCCACATCTCCCTTCCCAGCTTCACCTTCATCCACATTAACCTTGAAGAAACCGCCTTCCACCCCACTACACGCTTAACTATTTCTTCACTTACTAGTATAGCCATCCCTTCTCTCCCTCGTTCTCTCTTCACTCCTGAGAGCCTCCCAACTACATTCCCAAATTCAAACTCGCTCCTCCCTCTCAACTTAGTTTCACTCAGTGCCAACACATCCATCTTTCTTCTCACAAACATACTGCCTATCTCTTCCCTTTTATTTTCATCTGTACCACATCCACGCACACTGAAAGACCCAAACCTTATGGAACTGGTTGGAAAACTCGCAGTCCCTCTTAGTTTTTTTTTTTTTTTTTTTTTTTTTTTTTTTTTTAATGTCACCTTTGGAGCTACAGGGAGAAGGATGCCTAGTCCTATGCCCGTACCGTTTTTTGTCACCTTATACGACTCGAGTGGAAATACTTAGTGGCAGTATTCTTTTTCCCCCACCACAGGGTTCGGCGGAATGAAAAAAATGAATATTCAGAGAAGTGGTACAGGATAGTAACAAGAGTGGGGGTGGGGGGGCAGCATAACGGAGGGACAGTCGGAATATAATAAAGTATCATAATTTCTCTATGAATAGATTTCCTCTAACACAGACAAAATGATGTGTGGCTCTGGTTTGTAGGGGCGCCCCATATAGACCTTAAATTATCAGCTGCATGCTACTTAGTAGCTTTTAACCCCACAACAACATGCATCTAATACCCTAGGCAAGACTCTGTATCTTAAAGAAGAATTTTTATTTTCCAATTTAAAATTGTTTAATATATTTTCCAAGCGGCTCCAAGCAGCAGCTTAGTTCGCTTATGCCTTGTGCATGGGAAACTGAACTAATAAACTGCGTTTCACTTGTGGACTATGTGTAAAGGGATACATAAAATGCATTCCGGTAATAATAACGATAGATAACCGACTTAACAAGTACATAAATGAATAGATAAAAAGTTAAGGATGAGAAGATGGTAGTACTGAGAGCAAATAAAGATTTAGTAATGTGATTATTTTTTCACATTAGTAGGACAATTGATAGCTATTAAGAAAAATTGATAATATAGAAATATTGCAATGATGCGTAACAAGAAAGTCCATAAAAGTGGTTAGAATTAATTAAAATCCTCTACAGAAAGGAAATGAATAAACAAAAAACTAAAAATATTATGAAGAAATCAAAACAAACTTATGTTTGGAGAAATCTTGAGTGAAACCATTTTCGCATGATAAGAAAGGTAAGAAAATTGAGAATCAGGAAAATAAATGGTCGAAATAAAGATGAAAATGGCTGCTTGTGGTGAACAGAGTCCTCCACATGTGCGTCTACGTGACATTTTGGCTTACAGTATCGCCGCTGCAAAAATGGGATGGACAAGGAATGTATATTTGGTGTAGAAACAGCTGTCCTTCGGTCTTGTATCACTATCGTGTAGGTTAAGTCGCGGGCAATGTGGTGAACAGAGTCCCCCTCATGTGCGTCTACGCGACATTTTGGCTTATAGGATCGCCGCTGCAGAAATGGGATGGACAAGGAATGTATATGTGGTGTAGAAACAGCTGGCCTTCGGCCTTGTATTACTATTGTGTAGGTTAAGTCCATATTACACCTGTACTACAGGTATGTATCCTCATGAAAGCACAACCTTGGCCCTGCCGAGCCATGTTCCCGCGAGGCTGGGTCCTTCGCTACCTTTCGGTGCGCAGGGTGTGTATATAAGGAGACAGGTTTTGGTCCCCATGTTCAGTTCTCTTCTGTACTTGTCACCAGCGGTGCTCGTCCCCAGGCCCACGCGGTCGTCTTTGCTGTCAGGGGAGCCACGGACCCTGACCGCCGACCCAGCCTAGGTCGACACTCGCACTAACAATAATACATGTAAAATCCAGCAACCCACTCGAGCTTCATTCACTCCCTCGTCACCAAAGCACTAGTAACGTTCCCGTAGTATTACATGCTGATACGGCAGAATGTGGTGAGTTGGTCAAATGCGGCTTGTGTGGAAAGCCAGCTCAGCAAAACGTAGTTTGCTGTGGTTTTTGTAATAAATTGGCACCATAGTAAGGATAAATGCTAAGAAAATACCAAATAAACATAAGGTGTGTTCATTATAACTTGGTATATAAATGCAATGAATTTCAAAGAAAAAAAGCATTAGGCATGCTAGTCAGTTTAAGAAACACCAGAAAATGTACAAATCAATGGAGCACGTTTTCGAATGACTGAATGACAGCAAGAGGGAAAACACCAAAATTGAAAATTATAAAAAACAATGATAATATTAATGATAATAATAATAGAAGTAAGCGAACTTATGCAACTCACTCGCCTGCGGACTGTTGTTTATAAGCACCTAAACCATAAAAATGTAACACTCGTCTTCTACTTCTCTTTCTACCAGCTTTTCTACCAGCCTCTTTCACTCAAGGAAATCCCCCAGATATAATAGAGAGAAGAATGATACTTCACAGACCACTCTGGTTCAAGGTTCCTGGAACCATCATCATCGACAGCATCCCTAGAGGGAAAATGAACACGGATCCTGAAACACTAAAGACCATCACCAGGCTGAGAATACAAGAAGTATACAAGAAGTAACACCGCTCGAAGCCGTCAACTACTACACGAATGGTCCAGTCCTTGGAGAAGCAATATAGTCTTGCAGCGCCTACTTCACAAACAGCCTGACCTTCAGAGTCCGCATCAGTGATGACTCTTCAACCCTCCAAACCAAGTTTATAACCATCAAGATGACCTGCTGCATGCTTGCCACAGACCACCTGTTCCTATAGTAATCCACACCGACTCCATGAGCAGCCTACAGAGCCTACATGACCTCTTTCCTGCAGAGAACAGAGAACTGATCACCGACATCCAGTCTTTCATAAAGCATTCAGAAGACAGAGGGACACCAATCACAATGTACTGGATCCCAAGCCACATTGGCATCACAGGGAATGAAAAAGCAGATATTACAGCCAAGGAAGCATCCAAGAAACCTGAGATTGACTTTCTAGTACCACAAAGTGACAGCCAACTGAAGACCAAGATTTACAAATATATCCGTGAAGTCTGGGACAGAGAGCTACATGAAGAACCCATCACCCCCAAGACTGCCAGGTGGTACCTTCAGTCCACAAATAGGAAACCAATTCGACTGCCGCCCCACATCGCCCGGAGCAAAGAGACCACACTAACCAGATTGCAACTTGGCTACAAACTTCCCACCGGAACAACAACAGCCCACGTGTTAAACGCTAGACAAAGACTCGACAATATCCTACCAGCAGAAGACAGACTATATAACCTAGAACACGTATCCACCAGCATCCTTCGTCACTCAGCAGACAAACTGCACCAGCTATTACTACTTTTTATCTCGGATCACCAACTATAATAAGACATCAGAATCAAGACTAAGGTCACCCGCCAGATGACACGGCACAGCCACAGGTGGGCCGCATGAAGCAGGGCCCACACTCCAACAGTGGAGGAACCATCATCATCATACTTCTTCCGCAGATACTCACCACCTCCTGACTTAAGCTCCTCCCCTATATTCTTCTGTGTGTGGAGCTTAGTCACCAAAAATAAGACCATGCTGCATGACTCTGGGGCGTGGGGGAGTCATCCAAGCCCTTCCCTATGATTAAAAGAGTGATTGCAAGACATTTTTCACTCGATTTTTTTTCTTTTTTACGGAAAACGAGATGATAACAACCAGGGATTGCTTATCTACCCTTATCTATTTATTCTTCACCGCCTCGATACTAGGCATGACTACGACATACCAGATTGTGGTGATGGTGCACAGATGACGTCAGTACATTGATACGCTGATTTGTGGTGTCAGGACATAAGACTGGCGTAATGCGTGTAATGTGTGTGAAAACTCAAGGTAGTATTATATATATATATATATATATATATATATATGTATGTATATATATATATATATAATATATATATATATATAATATAAATTAATATATATATATATCACTTTGACAAAATGTTGTGGCACATATGTAATTAATAATCACGAAGAAGCCACAGTCGGAATAAAAAGGAAACTTTAGAAGATTGTTACACATTCTTCTAAAGTTTCCTTTTTATTCCAACTGTGGGTTCTTCGTGATTATATATATATATGTATATATATATATATATATATATATATATATATATATATATATAAAGATATATATATATATATATATGGAACGGTCTTCGTCTTATAAAAAGCAACCCGCTCAGGCGAGGGCTCGAATCCCTGTAGGAGAGTTTATTTCCGAATATCATGACACACACACACACACACACATACACACACACACACACACACACACACACACACACACACACACACACACACACACACACACACACACACACACATACACACACACACAAGCACGCACATGCACACACACGCATATATATATATATATATATATATATATATATATATATATATATATATATATATATATATACGTATATATATATACTAATCTTTCTTCACTCATTCTTTCCATGTGACCAAACCATCCTAATACTCTTTCATCAACCCTATCTCCCAACTGCCTTTCCACCCCCGTTCTCCTCCGCACCTCCTCATTTCTCACTCTATCTAGCCTAGCAGCCCCTATCATATGTCTCAGACATTTCATCTCAAACACATTCAAACTCCTATCTTCCTCTCTTATGTTCCATGTTTCTGTCCCGTACAGTGCAGTCGGCACAATCACTCCGTCATATAACCTCCTCTTAGCATCCATTCCCAGATGTCTATTTCTCATTACACTTTTAAAACCACCAAGGCATTTACTCGCTTCTCTCAATCTACATTCTACCTCCACCCACACTCCTCCCTTTCCTGCCACATTCGCACCCAAGTATCTAAAACTATCCACTTCCTCCAGTCTCTCTCCCTTAATGCTCACTTCCAGCCTGCTATCACTCTCTCTCCTTGTATTAGTCCAAGAGCTGGGGGCCATTTATTTTCTGGAGAGTACCAAATTTCTTATGGGTGTTTTTGGAAAGGGTCTACCTTAGGACATCTGAAAATGCGGTTCTTAGATTTGGCCAGTGGTGGGTCTGGGTTTTATTAACCCTTTATGCTCGAAAATGGACTTGCCAAATGTACCGAAAAAATGGGGGTAGGGGATACGAAAAGGGCCCTTACACAATTACCTCCTGTCATATATCATCTTAAAGAGCATTTAAAGACCTTTAATTTGATATATAGTTTGTTACCATACCACCAGGAGGTAATTGTGTAAGGGCCCTTTTCGTATCCCCTACCCCCATTTTTTCGGTACATTTGGCAAGTCCATTTTCGAGCATAAAGGGTTAATAAAACCCAGACCCACCACTGGCCAAATCTAAGAACCGCATTTTCAGATGTCCTAAGGTAGACCTTTTCCAAAAACACCCATAAGAAATTTGGTACTCTCCAGAAAATAAATGGCCCCCAGCTCTTGGACTATATATCTCATCACCTTACATTTGCCCACATTTATCTTCAGCTTCCTTCTTTCACACACCTTCTCAAACTCTGTCGCTAACTTCCTCAATCCCTCCTCTGATCCTGCTACAAGCGCAGTGTCGTCAGCAAACAACAGCTGCCTTATTTCCCTCTTTTCTCCGTTTTTTAACCATCTCCAACCCCTGACCCACCACCCTTGCATTCATCTCTCGCACCACCCCATCCATGTATTGATTGAACAGCCAGGGCGACATAACACATCCCTGACCAAGTCCCACCTTTACCTCAAACCATTCACTCTCTCCATTTCTAATCCTAACACAAGCTATACTACTCTCATAAAAATTCTTGACTGTTCTTAACATCTTTCCTCCTATCCCATATGTCTGCAGTATCTCCCACAGTACCTTCCTGTCTACCCTGTCGTAAGCCTTTTCCAAATCCATAAAGGCCCAAAAAACATCTTTACCTCTTCCTATAACTTTCTCACATCTCTTTCTTACCACAAAAATCTGATCTACACAACCCCTACCTGTCCTAAAACCACACTCTTCCTCACCAATTACTCCCTCTGTTCCTCTCCTAATCCTCTCAATCAAGACCCTCCCATAAGCCTTCCCAACTACACTCAACAAGCTGACCCCTCTGAAACTACTACACTCACACTTATCCTCCTCTCCCTTGTAAAGCGGAACGATACAGGCACTCCTCCAGTCCTCTGGCACTCTACCCTCTCTTAAACAATCATTAAATAACCTCACCAGCCAGTCCACCATAACTGTACCTCCTTTCTTCAGACATTCTGCATGGCATCCATCCAACCCAGGTGCCTTACCTGCTCTCATCAACTTAACAGCTGCTTTCACTTCATCTTTCCCTATTTCTTCTCCATTTTCCTCACTCATCACTCTCATTTTCTTAGCGCTTCCTTCTGCAACTACCTTTCCCTCCCTATCCTCCTTTACATTTAGCAACTCCCTAAAATACTCTGCCCACCTTCCTCCCACTGCCTTCTCTTCCATTATCATCTCTCCATCTGCACCTTTCACCTTTTCTTCTCTACTTGAATCACCTCCTCTTCCTCTTTTAATTTCTTTCCAAAACATCTTATTACTTTCAAAATTGTGTCATACCCCATTTCATATCTGCTCTCCTCTTTGCTTCCTTTATCTTATGCTTAACTTCCCTTCTCTTTACTTTGTACCTCTCATACGATTCCCTCGTCCTAATTTGTAGCCAGTCTATGAAAGTCTGCTTCTTCTCTTCTACACCTTTCTTTGCTTCCTCATCCCACCACTCACTACTCTTCCTTCTATTTCCTCCCGCCCTCCTTGTTCCACACGCCATCTTTGCACACCTTATGACTCCCTCCTTGAACCATCCCCATTCCTCCTCCACTCCTAGTTCATTATACGTACTTTGCATTATTAGCAGCATGGGAGGGGAACGTCCGGCCTCCGGCCCATAAACCACTTACGGCCCGCAAAACATTTTGGTCCGGCCCGCGTGGCAACCCATAAATGTGATTTCATAAACACATGAATGAGGATATTTAAATTGAATGAAATACCAACCAACTCGACAGTGCAGCAGCACTATACTTATGAAATGAAATTTCTTATATTATTAACTGTAAATGGGTGTTTTTAAAATATTTTGTATGGCCCGCGAATTATGTTAAAACCATCCTAATGGCCTTTGACAGGGTAAAGGTTCCCCGCACCTGATTGGCAGATTTATTATTACTAGGGCCTATGCAAAGCGGGCATATTATTTATTTATTTATTTATAATTTATTTATTCATATAACTATTCGTTTATTTGTATAAATTCTATTCTTTTTTTTTTTATAAATTTATCTATTTATTTATTTTTGTAAAGTTTATCGAAGTGAATAGTAATTTCCGAAAGCTGAAAGGAATTCCCTCCGTTGATAAGAATCGCCCGAAAAAAAAAAAACCCAGAAACATAAAATGGATGACTGATTATATTACTGGAAAATTTTTGTTATCGGACCCATCATCCTATGTGAAAGTGGACCTAAAAAAAAAAAAAAAAAATCTTCTGGCTGGTAGAAATTGTTGGACAAGGTTATACATATACAGTACATACACACACACACACACACACACACACACACACACACACACACACACACACACACACACACACACACACACACACACACACACACACACACACACACACATATATATATATATATATATATATATATATGTGTGTGTGTGTGTGTGTGTGTGTGTGTGTGTGTGTGTAATAAAACCACTTGGAAAATAAGATGAAAGGTGACCGAACGTTTTCGTCTATGCAAGACATTTTCAAGGTACAGAGTAAGGTGGTATTGACATTATATATATATATGCACAAGAAACAGTAGGGGGGAAAATTAGTACAGGTCCATTGTGACCTCATTATCTCAGTATGGCCGGTCGTATGATCCAGCTACAGTAAAAAAAAATATTTTTAACAAAGTTATCTAATTTATACATTCCCATACTCATATTCATGTTGTTCTCAAATGAAGCTTTTATATAACATGATTATGTGATATTCCTCTCCTTAATGTCCTTACTTAAGACAATTTTCTTTGTGTTATCCCAATCAATGCAATGATTAAAATCCCTTAAATGCCAAAAAAAAACCACTTTAAGGGATTTTAATCATTGCATTGATTGGGATAACACAAAGAAAATTGTCTTAATTAAGGACATTAAGGAGAGGAATATCATAGAATCATGTTATATAAAAGCTTCATTTGAGAACAACATGAATATGAGTATGGGAATGTATAAATTAGATAACTTTGTTAAAAATAAAATTGTTGACAGTAGCCGGGTCATACGACCGGCCGTGCTGAGATAATGAGGTCACAATGGACCTGTCCTAATTTCCCCCCCTACTGTTTCTTGTGCATATATATATAACGTCAATACCACCTTACTCTGTACCTTGAAAATGTCTTGAATAGACGAAAACGTTCGGTCACCTTTCATTTTATTTTCCAAGTGGTTTTATTACACATTTTGTGAATCACGTGTTTTTGTGATTTATTCGCATATATATATATATATATATATATATATATATATATATATATATATATATATATATATATATATATGTGTGTGTGTGTGTGTGTGTGTGTGTGTGTGTGTGTGTGTGTTTATGTGTGTGTGTGTGTGTGTGTGTGTGTGAGAGAGAGAGAGAGAGAGAGAGAGAGAGAGAGAGAGAGAGAGAGAGAGAGTGGGTAGAGGAAGGTGTTCCCAAAGTGGTCGATATCGATCCCCAGGGGTCGATGAGACCATCCAAGGGGTCGACAAATAGCCAAGGGGTCGAAAGGGGGTCAGTAGATTGCTAGGGGGTCGAAAGGGGGTCAGTAGATTGCTTGGGGGTCGAAAGGGGCCAGTGAATTACTATGGGGTCGAAAGGCAGTCTTTAAAATTAAATTGTTATCATGAAATGATCCTGTTCTCTTCCCGTACTGAAAGAGTGAGAATAATCAACCAGCCAATATATAAACTTAAAAAAAAAACATGTCAATTCACTCTGAGTCAAAATCCTCCCCATTCTGTGCATGTAGGGAGAATCTCACATACACACAACCACATCGTGAATGAACATCAAGATGACGAGCTTGTGTAATATTATTGGCTTGAATATTACTTATAGTAATATAATAAAGAATACATAACATCACTCTTAAAGCTATTGGTAAATTATAAATATCTATTTTAAGATATATTTATGTATATGTGAGTGTTTGTGTCATTATTGGAACGCCGTCGCCTTGATGAATGTTGTCATTTGGCCCTTTTATAACGGATCAAAATAAAAATAAATAAATAAATAGAAATAAACGGAATAAGTAAAATCCACAAACACGAAAACTGTGATTATGGTACTTTAGAATTACCATAAGTGATTTATGAGACCAAATAAGAAGTACAGTAAAGAATTAGAACAATAATATCAACAACAAAAATTGTAACAATCATAATGATGATAATAACACTAATGATAACTAAGATTATAATAATAATAACAATAATAAAAACGAAAATGATGATGATATGGTTTAACGTCACACACTCCCCCCCCCCCTATCGGGAGGCTAGTACGGTGCCCCTCACAGAGGGCTTTGTAGCGTGGAATTTAATGAACCATGCCCTTGGTTCAACTTCGCTGGTGGCAGGATTCGAACCGCCCTCACCTCGACCTTCGCCGCAAGTAACGACGCCCTAACAACTATAATAATAATAATAATAATAATAATAATAATAATAATAATAATAATAATAATAATAATAATAATAATAATAATAATAATAATAATAATAATAATGATAATGATAATAATAATAATAATAATAATAATGATAATAATAATAATAATAATAATAATGATAATAATAATAATAATAATAATGATAATAATAATAATGATAATAATAATAATAATAATAATAATGATAATAATGATAATAATAATAATAATGAAAATAATAATAATAGCAGCAATAGTAATAACAACAATAATGATAATAAACTGACATAATTCGCGAATTAATAATTTGGGGTTCTATAGGAAATCTTAAACTTTATGAGGGGGTCGATGAGCTGAAAATTTGGGAACCCCTGGTCTAAACCATTCATCGAATATGTATATATAAATGTATATATATATATATATATATATATATATATATATATATATATATTTTTTCATGAAAGTGGCAGTTGCCGACAAGATTGACAAGTTAAACACCATATGAGGACGGAGCCCCAGTGTTCCATCCACCCCCCCCCCTTCTCCTCCTCCTTTTCCTCCCCCCCTCCTTCTTTTCTCTCCCCGTTCCCTCCTTCCCCCTTATTTAATCTCAAGCATATGTATCTCAACTTGTAAAAAAAAAAAAAAAAAAAAAAAAAAATCAACTTGTACTTGAAAAAGCTGTAATAAGCGAAACGTCTTACAAATAAAGGCTCCGTCCTCATATGGTGTTTAACTCGTCAAACACACACACACACACACACACACACACACACACACACACACACACACACACACACACACACACACACACACACACACACACACACACACACACACACACACACACATATATATATATGTATATATATATTATATATATTGTATATATATATATATATATATATATATATATGTATATACATATGTGTGTACATTATGCTTACATGACGCCCCCTCTTAATTCATGAAGAAATCTTTAGCCAGAATAAAACTTGTAAAGAATGTCACCCCATCAAAGTTCTTAATTGACAAAATCTTTACCCCATTCACGACCATGCAGGGTTAAGTTTGCAAACTCTTCTCTCCCGTAATTAGGAGTACGGAGACAAAGTGGCAAAAGCTTATTAATAAGGAATTTTGCCGATTCAAAAAATGAGAACGCTCATCAACTGGTAGTAAGCTGTGCCGTAGGCCGTCACCTTTGCCCTATATGTTTGTAAAACCAGGGTGTATGGTCACTAGTAGACTGTCAAGGTTGCGTACATCGAAGGTTTTGTAAACGGTATGAACTAGACAAAATACTAATTAGCGACTTATTTTCTTAAAGTTGAAGTTCTTTAAGTTTAATATTAAACAATTTTTTGATTTACGAATATAAAAATGCGAATACATATTTCGAAGACAAGGCATCGGAAAATGTGCTGTTAGTAGATAAAAAAAAGAGTGGAGGAGGAGAGAGGGAGTGGGTAGAAAGCAGACTGCACGGGACCCAGGCCGAGTCGTTCACGATTCAGTCTCAGTAAGGTTGAAACGGTGGTGGTGGAGAGTACGTTTGATTAGCGTGAAAGAATTACACTGGAAATATGTTTACCGATTAAACATACAAAACAAACACGTAGTGTTCTTTTGAGGGTATATTCAATATAATCAGTGTTTGAGACAAAGAAGGATGTAAATATATGAAAGAAAACTCGCGGATATTGGAGACTTAAAGTCGTTATATTAATCTTGAAGTAGAATAATTCACTTCAAGCAAATGAAATCGTATATTAGTTAGAGGATAAAATGTCGAGTTTATCCTACAGAGTTAATATGAAATTAACCTTAACACTTTTGAGTGCAGAAGGGCTCCTATCAATACTTCTAAATGGAACCTAGCGGAATTTGAAATATACATGTACATGATCATCGTACTGTAACGTCTAGCGCTTGTGCAGTTGACAACGGAGCAACACGCAGGTAAAGTAAGAAAGTGCATTCAAGTTAACTTTGCTCTCGCCATTCTTACCTAAAACTCGTTGGCATTGAGAACTACGTTTTTACGTGAATGCGCAAACCCGTAGTTGTCTGAATGGTTTTGATAGTTTTATTTTTTATTGTTTGAAGTAATGCATTGTTTTCTATGATTAATTTGCATTAGTATGAGAACTTACGAGTGTTGACGTAAAATATGACCAATAAGGAATACTACTGATGTTCTATATGAGATGCATGCACGCATATATACATAATAAATACATATACACACGAGTCTGGCAAATGTTCCAGTGTGAAAAATTTTATGTTCGTAGGGCATCGCTCGCAACCAACTGTCATGACGGTTTATCAATTATTTTCATCGTGAACAGACAAGTACGTTGCAGAACGGGGACGTTTTGGTACTTGACCCGGGGACGTTTTGGTACTACCACACCGAGGACGTTTTGACTGGATACCGTCATGACCGCGGACAATCCTAGCAAGGATTTTTAGTCATCGTTTTTTGTTTTGTTTTGTTTATTTTCTAACCTTCATCAAAGATCAAGTGCCTGTATAGCTCCACTTTACAAGAGAAAAGGGGACAAGTGTGAGTGTAGTAGTTTCAGAGGGATCAGCTTTTTAAGTGTAGTTGGGAAGGCTTATGGGAGGGTCTTGATAGAGATTATTAGGAGAGGAACAGAGGGAGTAATTGGTGAGGAAGAGTGGTTTTAGGACGGGTAGGGGTTGTGTAGACCAGATTTTTGTGGAAAAACAGATATGTAAGAAATTACAGGAAAAGGTATGGATGTTTTTTGGGGGTTTTTATGGATCTGGAAAAGGCTTATGACAGGATAGACAGGAAGGCACTGTGGGAGGTACTGCAGATATATGGGATAGGAGGAAAGCTGTAAAGAGCAGTCAAGATTTTTTATGAGAGTAGTAGAGCTTGTGTTAGGATTAGAAGTGGGGAAAGTGACTGGCTTGAGGTAAAGGTGGGACTTGTCTGTTGAGGAGGGACGGGAGAGGACAGAAGATAGTGGTGAAGAAGAATGGTTGTGTATGGATGATGCTGTGATGCATGAGGGGGAGTGGGTGGAGGGTGAGGGAGTATGTATGAGAAACAAAATGACGCAGCCCGAAGGGATTTCTCCCCGTCTTCGTCATTTCTGCATGAGGGGGTGAAGAGGATGTGCTGACACTGCTTCTGACCCAGGGCAGTGGATAAGATGCAGGGATATATATATGTTTTGTTTTGTTTATTTTCTAACCTTCCCCAAGGATCTAGTTATTTTTCAATGGACAGCCTTGTATCTTTTATCATTATTGTTATTATTATTGTTATTGTTATCATTATTGTTGTTATCATTATTATTATTGTCCCAATTTCGCAGTTCGTGTGCTATATACAGTGTTCATGAACAATGCTAAGACAAACATTTTTCTGTCATATTTATTGTTTTATATAATATTACCACTGTCTATTGTGCCTTAATATTCATTCGGTATTCCCTGAACATTTTTCTTTGCAGTGGTACCATGTAAAGCAAAAGCCACAGGCTGTGGCCCACACCAAACCACGGTATGTTGTGCTGACTCCCCACCCTGGCCGCATTTTGTCGTGTTATCTAGTTCCTCCTCGCGAGTTGCCAGTTTCACATTTACTCCAACCGTTTTCTTTTCTTCTTTCTGTTTTCTAGTTTTCCTTCCTGTGCGGGCAAAGCCCTGAGACTTCATTCAAGATTTATGCAAACTTAGGTTTAGTGGGTTTTTTTCTCAGTGTAATAATTTTCTTCTGTATAGGAAAGATCTTTCCACTTTGTCACTTTTGTACATGTCTTGATGCCGACATCATATCACAATGATTGGATATTCTCAAGTGTTTTCTTAGAAGTGGTTATCCACGATTTTCCAGCGTTATTTCAAGGATAGTAGCGACTACTTAACACCGCGTTTTAGACACTAAACTCCATAAATTCTTCAACATGAAGCCTCCTAAACTCGTTTAAATTTAACCACACCCACTACACGAAATCTTTGTAAGTTAACCATGATATCAGAAAAATCTAACCTTCATCCGTGGAAAAGCCGCCCCTTAGCTGAATGTGTCTTAGCTAGAACGAAGTGTATATAACATGACTTTGGGATGATCTATAGTATTCTCTCACTCCATCTCTCTCACTCTCGCTCTCTCTCAGTTTATATTGCTATTATTATCATTATTCACACAACACTGCTAGGTAAATCCTATAAGATATCACTATTTATTTATCACTACGTTTAGAAGAGAGACTAGGCAAGGAATCAGGAGTTACACCAAAAATCCGACGAAGTTGAGCGATAAATTAGTGGCTGGAATCTCGCCATTTCCGCCCTGGGGGAAGCCGTTTTCCCAAACTCAAATATAATCCATACCTCAATTAAAAGTGAACCTTGATGGCGCACTGCATAAGACAACAACATCATCACCTTCTTCAGTCCTTGGGATTTTATGTTTGTTCTATTTTTTTTTTTTATTTACTTCTTTGTTTAATGTTTTTACGGAACTTTTTGACTGAGATGAAAGTTTGACATGCTTCTTTAGATTAAGTTTTTTGTTGGGAGTGGGCTTCTCTCAGGTAAACGAACCAATTTGATGTTAGCTGGTAGAAGATCTTTACAGAATGTTATCAGATCGAAAGGATAATCTAATACATGCGAAATATTCTACCGTGTTTGTTAATCAGTTGCCTGTGATATCATGTCTGTCTTTTATCGACAGGGTGAGCTAACACGTTGTAAACCTCCGGACGCTCTGTCTCGACGCGCCTAGGTCAAGTAGCAGTTCCTTGACCTAGAACCAAAAACCTTTCTAGATTCTGTAAGTGCGTCGAACTCGGTATGACGACGCCCTCTTCCTTCACCGCTCGACTCCTTCGTGAAGAACTATTGTCAGACATGCAGCAGTGTCATGGTGGCTGTTCAATCGTGACTCGTCATGAAGGTAACGGGAATGCTCTCTCTCTCTCTCTCTCTCTCTCTCTCTCTCCCCTCTATCTCAGTGTTCTTGTGAAAGCTTCACTTGTTCAGTGATCTTTGTGCGTCGCCAGTGTGGCTTTCTTTAATCAATTTCTTTCCACCCCTTCCAAGAATCGTTTCGACGCTTGGTCATGCCCTGCTGATTGGCTCCCTGTGCCTCGTCATCTGCCAAGTTGACAATCTTGACTCTCATGGCACTGACGAAACTTGTCTTCCCAGTTGATTGCTCCTGGGTTGGAGGGACTATGGTAGCCCAGTGGTTAGCATGCGTGGTTCACGCTCACGCGTGTAGCGCTGGAATGTAACAGACCGAAGTTCATGAGCGAATTTTTCCTTCTACGAACTTTATCATACATTTGGTCTCCATCCTTCGCGATTGATTGTGAGGGAGATACCGTTAACATTATTTTAGTTGTCAATTGCTTCCCAGCGCAGATTGAATACGTTATTGTGACGTCAGAGACGCAGAAATTGCTAATAATGGAATGCTATGCAGTTGTCAACATCATGAGTTGCCAGTTTGGCTTTTCTCGGTCGTGTTGCAGTCATGTGCAGTGGTTTTGGTGAGCGGTCAGGGATGTATTGCAGAAGCTGAAATATATCCTATTTTATGCTAACCAAACCTTTCTAACGTGGAGTGTTTCTGAAGAGTGATAAAGAGCAGTTGATTGCTTGACAGAAGTGGAAATGCATCCTAGATTACGCTAAACTAACCTTTCCAATCTAAAGCGTCTCTAGTATTGCACCGAGGGTGCTGTTTTGTATATCAATATTATTTTAATCAACGTGTTTTGGAATCAGATTTATTCAACCTGAAGGACCTTCGAAGAATATATTTTCATATTTTATCGGTTAAGTGAAGCGGCCTTGCGGTAAATGTGCTATGTTTTACTGCATTGCTTCTGAGCCGGGCACTGGGCAGGAGACAGGGATGACCTTTCATCCACAAGGAGCTAAGATGACAGGGAAGGAAGGGTGGTGGATGGGAATGGAATGGGTGGAAGTGGGTGCGTAGCTTTCACTTAGCTACCTCCCTTGTAAGTGGGGAAGTATCCCTTGGTATATAGATGTTTTAATATCAAAATGAATATGGTCAACGAGTGTTTGAATAAAATATTTAAAGTATGCCACAGAGTAAGAGTTTTTAGTCCATTATTCCCTGGGGGTCCCATGCAGATAGGTCAAACGTTTGCTGCATATGTAAAATATAATATAGATAATGTCCGTTGATGAGATTAATGCAATATGATCCAAATAATGGAAAAAAAAAATCGTAATTTGGATTACTTCTAAATCGCTCCACCTCCACATTGGAGTTCGACCAAAGTCGATCATAATTTATTTATTTATTATTTTTGTTCATTTGTTAATTAACTTTTCTATTTTCACAGCGACAGTATCGACTGATGTCTGTTCCATCGTTCAATTGAAGAACGCCTCCCCCCTCCCCCTTCCCGCTCTAGATATCAACCAACAAAAAAAAAAATAATAATAATAATCAAAGGTGACACTACATTCTCCCTTGTTTGTTATCCTGCTTGTGGTTCCTTATGTCCTAATTATTCCCGTTGTTCAGGGACAAACCTCTGTAGAACTTGCCCAGATGTGGTCACTTTCTCTGATTTGGATTTAAGCCCTGTGGAGGATAATAATGACAAAAGAAGATTTCTGTAAGGAAGTAATGCCGAATGTAGCGTAATTTTAAAATAATTTTCAAAATAAGTAGTGGGGTGTGAATATGACAAAAATATGTCTAAATAAGTACTTGGAAGGTGGAGCTTGAACATGGAAATACTTCTTGGATAAGAATTCAGTCGTACTTGGATTTCAATGTTTTGAGTATTGTCGAAGCACCCACGCCCGGCAAATAACCCTTGTAAGGATGAACGCCTCCGACTGAAGTGACCATCATACATATGATTACCAAAGACGCAAGAACAGAGAATATACATTCAGGATCTGAATTCGCATGTAAGGGTGGAGTGTAAGAATGTGCGTGATTGCATGGGGAGGCGGGGAGGACACGTGAAAGATGGTCTGTGTCTCAGTCACCTTTGATGGCTTTACAAGGTCCACGGTCTCCGATAAATACAGCAATTGCCCAATTGCCATTGTTCTTGCTGATATCAGGAGCAATTTGAAGCTTATAAGTAAAACCTATACAGTCCCATCTGGGTTGTAAGCAATCAGCGAGACCAGAGAAAACTTCATTCTCTTTATCTCCAAATAATCTTTGACTGTATACACGCGTTTGAAAAGTCTCAAACGACTCTCCGTGTTGCTTAACTCTCATGGTCTTCATCACTGGGAAATAATGTGCAACTGTAACATAAGAGATGTAGTCCAAAAATTTCCGTTTATGTTGACAAAATTTTCAACACAAAAGCAAAACTCCCACTAACCCTGAAAAGAATTGAAAAATGCAAATTTCATCAGAGAGCGAACGTTGTCACTCAATGAATATTTAGAAAGGAACTGGGCTTCGATGAGATATTGCGAAACTATTAAAGAAATGCGAAGATTTGTGTAAGAAGCATATTGCTGATAAAAGAAAAACAGAAGAAATAAAACGTCCAGGGACCGAAAAGTTTTCATGATATTCAAAACAAAAACACTAAGGAAACTGTCAAAAGTACCAATTTCAGATACTGTTAGTGGAAAAGAGAACATTGAGACTGAAATGAAAAAATTAGAAACCGGGCTGAAAGAATCACACGAAAAAGAGGAGCAACATTATGAAGATAAAGCAATAGCCATAAAGAACAACCCAAAATACTTCCATACATGTCTTTAGTCTCTTGTATAAATTGGACCTTTGGAGGATCAAAATGGAGAACTAGTTGAGGAATCAGAAAAAAAAAATTGCGAATATGTTAGAAAAGCAATACAAAAGTATGTACAGTGAACAAATAGCGAAAAAAATCAATGGAGAATCCCGGAGATTTCATACAAATTAATGTCAGTGATATTAGTTTCAGGCCCAGCGATATAGTAGGAGCCATAGATGAAATAAACATTTATTCATTAGGGGGTCCAGACAACATACTAGGAGTGTTTTTAAAGTGTAAACATACATTAGCTACCCCAATCTATCTACTCTGGAGAAAATCACTGGACAAGGGGTCATACCAACAAAACTGAAAGGACTAATCACCCCCATCTTTAAAGGTGGTTCAAGAGGTCCTTCAACTAACTACTGACCCGTTTTTTTCTCACCTCATTCCTCACAAAAGTGTTAGAGTATTTACGAAAAACCTAGTAAACTTTTTAGAGAGGACGGGGCAGCTCAATCCGGGACAACATGGGTTTCGGAAAGGACGATCAAGACTTTCCCAACTCCTAAACCACCCTAACATTAGAGCAGCGGAAGAAACGTTATTGTGGTCTACCTATACTTTGCTAAAGCATTTGACAGGATAGAGCACGGAGTGTTGGTACATAAAGTGAAAAATGTGGGCATCGCTGGGAAACTGGGACTATGGCTCTACGAATTCCTAAGTGATAGAAAGCAGAAAGTAATAGTGGATGGAGACCAGTCAAAAACCTCAATGGTAATTAGTGGATTGCCACAGGGTTCGGTACTTGACCCTCTGGTCTAATTAGTCATGATAAGTGACATAGGTCAAGGAGTAAAAACATCGCACATGTCCTCATTCGTGGATGATCCCAAGATCTTTCGAGAAATTAGAACCAGAGAGGATTCCGAAATATTACGAAAAGATCTAGAGGCAGTATACAAGTGGTCAAGTGAAAACAGCATGGTATTCAACAAAAAATTTGGACTAATAAGATATGGGTCAAGCGAAAATCTTTGAGTACCGGTATACAGTGGATGCAGAGGGAAAAAACAAAGGAAACAATGAGATACTGCGGGTTGTGGATGAGAGATGACTGTGGCTTCAAAGCACATATACCCCACACCACTGGTGCCGCTTGTAAAATGAGTGGGTGGATCCTTCGGACCTTTAAGACCAGGAAGCCCACTTGGTACCTCTGTGGAAAACCCTTGTAGTGTCGAAGCTGGAGTATGTATGCCATGGTCCTCACAAGGTCAAGGAGATACAACAAGAGACTTGAACAGATCCAGAGGGTATTCACGAGGATGTTAGTCGGGAACTCACAAAACTACTGGGTGAGGCTGAAAATCCTCAAGCTCTCACTGCAGAGACGCAGACAGCGTTATCCAGTGATTTACGTCTGAAAAGTCCTGGAGGGCATAACATCAGACTCACCATTTAAAGCAAGAAGTGATATCAAAAGGTAACATCACCCCAGGTTTGGTAGGACCTGTGTAAGAAGGTCCATAAGCTGCTGTTCCCTGGACTGAAGACGATCCAGGCTTCACCTGCACTGGCCCCAGAATCTTCAGCTGTCGCCCCAGAGAGATGAGGTACCTAACGGGAGTCAGCACGAAGGCTTTCAAGAGGAGACCAGACAAATTCCTGGACAACATCCCAGATGACCCTCCAATCCCACATGGCCCAACCTCACGAGGAGCAGGAACGAACTCTATTGTAGACCAGACATGTGAGGCTCGGGAAGAGATGTGGTAACGGTGTCCCCAGGCTGGCCATGGGGCACCAAAATCTACAAGAAATGCAAGAAACATTTTGAGTGAATGAAGATTTCAGTAACGACAAAAATGTTTTGACCACGTCTCCTACTTTCCCAGTGGTTTTCAAGCACAAGCACACACACACACACACACACACACACACACACACACACACACACACACACACACACACACACACACACACACACACACACACACAGAAGATATCTGAAAAAAAAATAGCTTCCCACACAGAGTGATAGATACTTGGAACAATTTAGACAAAGAAATAGTGTGTACAAACACTATTCAAGATTTTAAAAAAAACTTGATGCTGGGAGATACAAAGACGGGTCATCACGAGCATAGATCCCTTCCCATATAATACAACTAGGTAAATACACACACACACACACACACACACACACACACACACACACACACACACACACACACACACACACACACACATATATATATATATATACTATTTGTGTGTTGGGGCTACAGAAAGGTAAGCTTAGGGTTCGAAACGATGATTTGATCAATCAGGGCACCGTTCTGTTCCATGGCTGGCCTTCAATGTGATAAGATCTGGCTTCAGGCGAAACCATATTCTATGCAGCACCGTACTGTGTTAGAGGGGTTAAATATCTGGATCACATGAAGAATCGTCACCCCAGACTTCGACAGTGACAATTCTTCATGTGGGCCATCCTTGGTTTACGATTCTTCGGTTATACACGTTGATGACAATAAGCATAACCCTCATTCAACCTAACCTAATCTTTATTCCACTGTTGATATTCGGCTTACTGGGGTGACAATTCTTCAGGTGGGATCTCATGGGGTGACGATTCTTCATGTGGGAGTTCTGGAGTGACAATTCTTCATGTGACCTAAATATCTCTTGTTGCAGTTAGAATGGTTGATTATTTTGAATTTGTTATTCTGAGTATTAAATGCACGAATCCAAGGGAACGCGACTTTTGACAATCCGACCATTTCGGACGAGTGTGAAGAATCCCGTTTTCGCGCGCCAGCCACTCATGTGATTCATCCCGGGACGTGATTGCCAGACGCTCTGCGTGATCACTAGAATGGGCGTCAGCACACCCAGCCCGACACTTGGCTGCACGAACAGCTGGGCTAGTTTTCCCAGTGAACGCCCTTCAGCTGAACCCCTTCAGTGCAGGGAGGAGCTGGAGACAAAAAAGGCTCACATTCAATTGAAAGTACGTATCTGGTGTATTGGTGACCCTTCCTTACTCTCAGCTGACCGTGTCGTCTGTTGAAGATACGCCAAACGGACCTCGGCCATTTCAATGTTATATTAAGTCGTCCGAACGCCAAATTCATTACAGAGACAGGGCATTCATGGGCGCATTGTTGATCATAAATTAGACATGTACCTCTATTTATTATCAAAATGAATTCATACTAGCAAAGAATGCACTCAGCATGATGAGTCAATCATATGTTACCTCGACATTCTCTAGTTTGGAAACCTGCAACCCTACGGCGATATGCAATAGTCCTCTGGAATGATTATTCCTGAGGTGATTATGTCACTGTTTGACACATAATGAAGCTATATTGTACCAGCATATAACACGCTTGCTGAAATAGAAAAACATAAATTGTAATGGTTATGAAATTATAATAATGATTCTCGGTTCTTTACCGTTTTTCTTGAATGTTTGAGTGGGACGTTTTTTCCAAGCATGTTTTCATGTGTGCACATAGTACACAGCAAACTAGATTTACATGCTTGCTAGCGTTTCTTGGAAGTTGTAGCTCAAAAGTATATATTAAATTGCACAGTTACACAGCAAAATTCTATCATAGTGGCAATCAAATATGCATAAAACATTACAAAAAAGAACGGTGCAAGTTCTGTGACATCACGAATAACGGTCATAATGGTATATTGTTTTCGTAATATTTCCACAAATCATTTTCATAAATAGTTTGCTAAACACGGGGGTAGATAATGAATGGCAGAGTCCATCACAATGTATCTGCTCCCTGGTGTTTATAATTAGAACTATGTGTTTCTAAATTCAGACGACTTCCCGGATATGTTCACAGGCTGCCAGCACTGACATACCGGCTGTTCCTTTCAACATGGTGACGGAATGTGTCCTCATAAAACCTTTGACGTTAGCCAGTTTTCACCAACGCTATGTACTACGTATAATTTTGTGAAAAAAATCTACGATTATACACGTGCACATTCCATGCGCATGCGCTATTATTTGTAAAAAAGATGTAGCAAATATTTTTGACGAAAACTCGATAATGTTAATGTTTTGTGGCTGCCGTGAGGACAACCTTATTTAGTCAATGTCTGTTGATCTTGGTGTTTCTGCTGTAACCAGTGACTGCGAGTTGCTGAGAGCAGATTCAGAATAAAAGGAAACCTGCACGATAGAGGCATTCTGACTCCGCTCCTTGTATTATTGATTGATGTTAATTCAGAAAGGTAAAAAAAGGGTATATATATATATATATATATATAATATATATACATATATATATATATTTATATATATATATATATATATCATATAGTATGTAAAATATAATAGTTTGTAGAAATAATTGACATCTGAAAGTGATGCATGACATCACAACTGGAGACCAGCTCAGAAGAAGACATGACGTCACGACTGTGGACCACCAAATCGGAAGAAGAGGTGACATGAAGTCACGACTGAAGACCTGCAAACAGAATGTTAAGTTATTGAACGATGAGCAGTTAGCTGCCGAAGACCGCTTAAGGCGAAGCCGAACACCCCAGCGAAGCACAGACGGGCACAGCCTGGGGCTTGTAAATAATAACATGAATATGTCACCTTTATGGAATATTTGTGTACATTTTTCATTCGAATTGTTTCCAGCAATCCCATCATCGACAACAACGAAAGCATTGGTATCGCGTAAGAGGATAAACTATTTCAATGATCTTCTTTCGTAGAGGATGAGACTTTTTCTTTTATCATGGTTCCTGACAGGCTAGTTTATTCATCTCCGTAGAACTTCATCGGTAGCATTATGTCCATCACCTGATGCATATTTCTGTTATCTGCAGCACCACTTTATCCGAATCCACCAGATTCAGATCGTCTGGATTAATTAATTCTTAATGTCTTTTTCTTTCTTACATTTGATAAAAATTACTTGTCAGAATGAATATATCATTTCACACAAAAATGGGTACAGGAGCTTATGAGGACTCCGTTTCATTAACACCGTTTGCTTGCTGGCAGAATGAATCAATATGATGATGTCACTTGCAAATGGACAGCCAAATAAATATATCATTCATAGCATGGACCTTTACTTGTCTCATAAATTATTTCTGCATGTTCTGCATGTCAACAGGGCTTTCATAGTGGATAGACCGCCAGACGCGGATCATTCGTTGCTTCCTTGTTTTAAACAACGTGCGCGCGCACACACACACGCACAAGCATGCACTGTCGATCACAAGTCCAACACGTAATCCAAGACCATGGTGAATCACATACACACTTAAACATCAAGAACTACCAAGTGAGCTTGAAGACAAAACATGCGCATGATTAGGTGGTAAGATTCTGAGCGTAACATTCTGATTTTTTTCTGGCCATAAAATAGTGTGATTTAGGCGAGTTAGAGAGACGGTAGTCGGGCATGTAACCTCAGCCTTGTAAATCATAAACTAAGTAAATAGAAAGAAATACCCTCATATATCCATTAGTTCCGCGAGTGATGATTCGGCCAGCAATGATAGTCCATGTGGTTGGTCTAAGTTATGAAGTACCGATAAAATATAATAGAAAACGGTTTATATTTCGAACTACAGTCTGCATATATACCTAATTATATCTGAAAATAAACTGCTTTCAAAGCATTAAAGTACACTCGCACTCTCATAGTGTAGAACAGTATCTGATATTTTTCTGAAAGTCGGAATATGTATGTTGATGTAGTCGGGAAGCAACCGTTATCAAAAGAAAGAAGATGAAGCTTTATGGTAAATGTTAGATGATTATATGCATTATTAATGTTACTGTCAACGGTATTTTGAGGTTTTAACATGCCATGATATTCTTTATTAATTCTTACTCATGAAGAAGTTCTCTAGCATTAGAAGGTAAGGGAAAGCCAACGGAAACACCTGGACAACGAAAGTGAAAACCAGGAAAACATCACGGAAACGAACGAAGCTTTTGGCAAACAGTTTGTGTTGAACGTCGCGCAGTCTGCTGTCAGAAATTTGCTGAGTAAGGATGAGTCGGTTATTCGATCTCCTTTCACTTCCACCACTACCACTCCACTTCAAGTCATCTCCCTCCACCTCTCCCCTTAATCCTACTCTACCCGCCTCTCAAGATTGGTTGCGATGTTACACATACGATGGAAAAACCTAATCGCAAAATGAGATATCGTAAGGGGGCCTAGGCATTTCCTGAATTGACCAAGAAGTAAACGAAAAAGTCCGAGTCGAACGAAGAAATACGAGAAGTCTGTTGAACGGTAATGACTATTGGGGCCGAATTCTCCAAGCTTTCTTACATAGACCATGAACGCACTGACCAAACGAAACTCGTTTGTCGCTGGCTGATAAGATAGTTAGATTTGCTTATGTAGGAATTTCAAAGAAAGCCAAAAGATAGTCGATCCTCGTGGATAAGAATAACAATCTACTTCGATAGAGGCAAAGCTTAGTCACGATTACAATGCCCTGATCGTTCTAGTATCAAGTTGACAACTTGTCCACATTTCTCACAATTTGTTTTGCTTATGTGAGGCCACAGTATAATTTTATATTTTCAATTACTGTGGATGAACTGTGCAATTAGACTAAGTAGAAGAAATAATGTTGCTTTACCTAAAATAAATAGCGGCGTTTGGCAAGTTCAGACAAGGTTGGCAACGTAACATGACGAAGTGGATTTGAATATATCGAAGTAAAAAAAAAAAAAAAAAATGAGTCGGTGCTCCTAGAGAATTAAAAGAGGAGATGTTGGCGTCCTTTGAGTGGCCCAGACACTTCCCCACTCTAGGATTATAATTTCTTAAATCCTAGACTGTTGTCAAGTTCATGAAAGGGCAAGTCTTGTGTATATCTTACACCACAGGAGGAGGGTGGTGGTGGTGGAGGGGGTGGTGGTGGCGGAGCCTGGTGAGGTAGTAAACGAATTATTTACATCTACGAAATGGTGTTACTTGTTTAGAAAATGGGCAGTCTAACGTTTAGAATATTCTTAATCTCTATTTTGTCCCACATGCAACTACTTGGTTGCACGTCGTTTGTAATATGAATCGGTTTCATATTGACGATTTATTCCTGCACGTGTTTTCCTTTGTTTATATTTGGCGCCCTCTTTTTTATGATGAATATTTAATTTATACAATAATTATATTCTTGTTCAATGTCACACACGCACTACCATTAAACCAAGTCTTGGATCGCGAGCAGGACTTGTGATTGACAGGTATTATCCTCCCGGATGGGAGGATCATAGATCATATAGCCCGAACTATATGGATAAGAGGAACACACACACACACACACACACACACACACACACACACACACACACACACACACACACACACACACACACACACACACACACACACACACACACACACACACACACACACACACACACACACATGGCGCTGTGGTTAGAGCTCTGGCCTGCCACTACGGAGGTCCGGGTTCGACCCTCGCCCGGGGCTGAAATAATATCAGTATCGCAGCGCTGAGGGGTGTTACTCCAACTCTCGTGGGCGGGGAGTTGTGTGTGTGTGTGTGTGTGCAAGGTCATAGCATTACCCATAGATCGGACCTACGAGCTCTGAGCTCTCTTCCAGGAGGGAAATAGCTGTCGATCACGAGTCCAACACGTGATCCAAAGACCAAGTGAATACACACACACACACACACACACGGTGGCGGATTGGTAAGGCACTGGCCTCACAAGCCGGAGAACCGGGGTTCGATTCCCCGGCCGGGCGGAGACAAGTTGGGTTTGTCTCCTTTCACGTGTAGCCCCTGTTCACCTAGCAGCGAGTAGGTACGGTACGTTAGTCAAGGAGTTGTGACCTTGCATTCCCGGTGTGTGGAGTGTGAGTGGTCTCAGACCTACCCAGAGATCTGCTAATAATGAGCTCTGAGCTCACTGCCGTAGGGTGGTGTCTGGCTGTCTCGAAAAGAGGCTGCAGCAGATCCGAGGTGAATACACACACACACACACACACACACACACACACACACACACACGAACAACCACTTCAAATCGGATTTTACTACAGAAAAAGTACAGAAGGCTTGGTGTGAAGGTATTGAAGTACGATCAACCCCATGAGGGAAATAACAACTCAAAAAGAAATAATGGATCAATTAACGAACCTGATGTCAGGAAATCACACGGTCCAGACGGAATTGCATATTGAATACTAAAAGAAATTAAAGAATGTAAAGAAGAATTAATGGACATAATATATAATATAATAAGTTACTCAAAGAGGGAAAAATACCAAATACTGGAAAAAAGCCAATATTACACCAATATATAAAGGAGGAAACAATAAAGTAGAACCAACAAATCACAGACCGGTCTGCCTTACAAGCACTGTAGCCAAAGTTTGTGAAAAACTTATCAAGGATAGATAAACACCCGAAAGAAAACAGTGTAATAAACCCGAGACAATTTGGAATCATACAGGGAAGATAGTGTGCCACAAACTTAATCTATTCAAAAGTAATAGATATAAGATAAGAAAGGGAGGGGTGGGTTGATTGTACTTTCCTGAATTTACAAAAAGCCTTAGACAGAGTACCACAAAAAATTATTTAAAAAATAATGAAAACTTGGGAGGAATACAAGGTAAATTACTAAACTGGATGGAGGATTTCTTACAAGGCAGAAAAATGAGAGTGCTCAGAGAAAAGAATTCAACTTGGGAGGAGGTGATTAGTGGAGTTCCACAAGGATCAGTATTGGCTCCAATAATGTTCTCTATTTATGTGAATGACATGGATGAAGATGTGGATTGTTACATGAGCCTCTTTGCAGGTGATGCAAAATTGCTGAGGAAAGTGAATACTGAAACGGGTTGTGAGTCACTGCAGAGGGACCTAAATAAGATTTGGAAACGGAGCCAAAAGTGGGAAGAAGACTTCAACATAAAGAAATATAGCATAATAGAGTTTGGAAAAAGATACCAGAACAATATAAAATCGGACGGAACAAAGGAAGTAAAGAAAGTGGAACCTGAAAAAGACCTAGGAGTAATTATCTCAAATGACATGTCCCCTGATAAATAGATAAACAAAATTGTTGGAGAATCTTACAACTTGCTAAGATCAATAAAGGTGGCTTTTACCTATTTAGACGAAAAAATGGTTAAAAAGATACTAGTCATATTAATAAGGCCTAGACTAGAGTATGCTGCAACACTATGGTCACCCAGTACCAAAAAGAATATAAAGAAAATTGAACGAATCCAGAGAGCAGCCACGAAAATGGCCCCAACACTTTCGGACCTGTCATATGAAGAGGGACTGGCTAAATTGAAATTACCGACTTTGGAACAAAGAAGAGAAAGAGGTGACCTGTTAACCATTTACAGAATCGTGAAAGACACAGAAGTTCTTGATAGAGAGGACTTATTAAACTGTGATAAGAGAAATACAAGGAGACAAGATAAGAAACCCAAAAAAAGATAGTTATAGAAGAGGCCTGAAAAAATAGCAGTTTTCCGTACAGAGTGGTGGATATGTGGAACAAACTGGACAAAACAATAGTATGTGCAAAAACTATACACGAATTTAAGAGCAAACTAGACAATGCGAGGTACAAAGACGGCACATCACGAGCATAGTTCCCCCAACAAGATAAAAACAACTAGGTAATTACACACTATCTTGTCCGAGGTAGAGTGACAATTTATAAATTTATGATTCTTATTTTTTATAAATCCCTGGGTGAGTTAGCAGTTCAAGACGCTATCCACTGTACCAGCAATCCATTTGTATGTGCGTGTGTGTATTTGTTTCCCTGTTTGTCTTTAGCTAATTGTAGTATACAGGAAATGAGCAACGCTCGTTGGATTCCGTCCCCTACTCTCCAATTTATCATAAATAGCTTCTAGTTCATGTATAGTTCTAACTTAGTCCTTGATTCCCAATTATCATATTTAGATTTGAGTTCATATATTGTCTCACCTCGGGCTATATCATCTATGCATGGCTTGTTGTACCTTCCATATCATTCACGTAGACACGAAATATTATTGGTGCAACATCTGAACCTTATGGAATTCCGTTCGTTACTGCCCTCCATCTTGACATCTTATCCTTGATTTGTCCTCATGCATCATCCCCTCAAAACAATCTTTCATCCTTTCGAGTAGTTTGTCTCTTAGTCCTCCAACGTGCTCCAATATCCACATAAGTCGACTGTGAGGAATTTGTTCCTCTCATTCTTTAATCAAGTACTCGTATTCAGTTTGAGATCTCGTGATATTCTGAAGCTTGTGTATGTGTGTGTGTGTATCAGAACAGGCACAAAGACACTACATTTCGTAATTGACAACAAGCGTCAGGCCATTCTCGTATGCAATGTCCCAGAGTGGGAGGAAATATGACACTGCTGTATAAGAGTAATTAAGTGTCCCCAAATTGCCACATAACTACATGGCAACTCGTGTAGGTCACTCAGCTGTTGTTATGTAAGGGTTTGAGCTCCCTTCCACAATCATCATGGGACACCGCGTTGAAATGAAGATTAGGGCAACGTTACTGTTTGATCACTGCGTATTATATTTTATTGGAAGCCTTGGAATACGTTAAAAGATAAATAGTAATACAATAAATATATGTTTGTGCTATATTATGACATAAAGGACGATAATATTTGAAAATTATTCCTATACACATGCAGCAGCAGTTGATATATAGTTGTAGATAACTTGTAGACGAGAGCAGAGCAAACTTTGTCGTAAACAAATGCCTCTCCGACGCATGCGTACTAACCCTATCGAGCCAGTCGTCAGTTACTGCAGTCGTCAGATCTCTCAATAAAAAATTCTCTGCGTTTAAGCTCAGTTTAAAAAAAAAGTCTCGGAACGTCCTTGTATATGTATTTGTTGCAAAGGCTTGTTTAGAGGTTGTTAAGGTGTGATAATTAGTAGCTTTTCTTACTAAGTTTACTTTTCCACTCAGACTATTACTGGTTGACCAGTGAGGGACTTCTGTTTCATTCCTGTTTCCTGTCACGGTAATCCAAGTTCCCCCATTCTCTCTCTCTCTCTCTCTCTCTCTCTCTCTCTCTCTCTCTCTCTCTCTCTCTCTCTCTCACACACACACACACACACACACACACACAATGGAAAAGACAAAAGTGGAAGAGAACTGGGATATCTTGATGGATAATTACAATGAAGGGGTATCAAGAGAGTGTACATTAAATGCTGGCTCAACAAATTATGCAGTGAGACAAAAGACAGAAGGGACAGAGCTTGGAAAAAGGTGGAGAAAAGATAAAAAATAAAACTGGAAAATGGCAAGTTTATATAAACTATAGAAATGAGTATATTAAAGTGAGAAGAGAGGAAAAAAGGAACCGTGAAAAGGATATTATAGATAAATGCAAAGAGCAACCCAAGCTATTCTATCTATACGTGAATGGTAAACTTAGAAACAAACAGGAGATGGTGAAACTACGCCAAGGGAATATAGATTACACAGAATAATTAGAAATGGTCGAAGTCATGAATGATCACTTCAGATTTGTCTTCACTAGAGAGAAGGCACAATATCGGGACGAAGGTAATGAAAGGCGATCTCCCCCTATGAGCGAGATAACAATAACACAAAAAGAAATACTGGAACACTTATCAAACCTTGACGTCAGGAAACCACATGGCCCGGATGTAATTGCAAATTGGATTATAAAAGAATTCAAAGAAGAACTAACGGACAAAATACATAACATAATAAATTGCTCATTCAAAGAAGAAAAAATACCAAAAGACTGGAAAAATGCTAGCATTGTACCAATATATAAAGGAGGAAACAAGGAAGAACCAACTAACTATGGGCCAGTCTCACTAACAAGCACTATAGCCAAAATTTGTGAGAAAATAATCAAGAATAAATGGGTAAAACACCTGGAAGACAACAATATAATGAACCCAAGACAATTTGGGTTCAGACAAGGCAGATCATGTACCACAAACTTAATATGTTTCTACTCAAGATTAATAGACATAGTGCAAGAAAGGAATGGATGGGCTGATTGTGCCTTCCTGGACTTACAAAAAGCTTTTGACGAAGTACCACAAAAAAAAAAAAAAAAAAACTGGAACATATAGGACGGATACAAGGGAACCTACTAAGATGGATGGAGGACTTCCTGATTGGTAGAAAGATGAGAGTAGTGCTCAGAGAAAAATATTCAGGTTGGAAAGAGGTGATCAGTGGAGTACCGCAATGATCTGTATTGGCTCCAATAATATTTGTTATTTATGTGAATGACATGGATGATGATGTGAAATGTTACATGAGCTTCTTTGCAGACGACGCCAAACTGTTAAGGAAAGTAAAAACTGAAAAGGATTGCGAATCACTGCAGGAAGACCTGAATAAGGTATGGAACTGGAGTCAGAAATGGGAAGTGGACTTATATATTAACAAGTGTAGCATAATGGAGTTTGGAAAAAAACAGAATATCAGGCCAATATAAAATTGAAACCAAGGAGGTAAAGAAGGAGAGATCTGAAAAAATTGGGTGTAATTATCTCAAACGACTTGTCCTGTGACAAACAAATAAACAAAATTGTCGGAGAATCCTACAACTTACTAAGATCAATAAAAGTGGCATTTACATATTTGGACGAAGAAATTATTAAAAAAAAATATTGGTCACACCGATAAGGCCTAGACTAGAACATGCCGCGACATTGTGGTCACCCAGTACCATAAATAATATAAATAAAATAGGAAGAATCCAGAGAGCAGCAACAAAAATGGCACCTGCACTTTCAAACTTGTCATATGAGGAGAGATTGGTTAAACTGGAATTACCGACTCTGGAGCAAAGAAGAGAGGTGACCTACTGACCATCTACAGAATTATGAAATGCACAGAAATACTCGATAGAGAGGACTTGTTAAACTGGGACAAGAGAAGATCAAGAGGACATGAGAAAAACAGCTACAGAAGAGATCTGAAGAAAAAAAGTTTTCCACATAGAGTGATGGACACTGGGAACAAACTGGACAATGAAATAGTGTGTACAAAAACCATTCATGAGTTTAAGAGCAAACTAGACACTGCGAGATACAAAGGCGGGACATCACGAGCGTAGCTCCACGCAAAATACAACTAGATAAATACAACTAGGTAAATACACATATCCGGGAGGTTAATAACTGTCGATCACGATTCCAACACGTGATCCAAGACCATGGTGAATCACACACACACACACACACACACACACACAAACACACATACACACATCCCGCCCAGATCTGAAATAATTTCAGTATCGCTGCGCTGCGGGTTGTTACTCCAACTCTCGTGGGCGGGGAGTTGGGTGTGTGTGTGCGCGTGTAAGGTCACAGCAGTACCCATAGATCGGTCATATACGAGATCTGAGCTCTCTTCCGGGAGATCACGAGTCCAACACGTGATCCAAAGACCATGGTGAAACACACACACACCCTCTCTTTGGTCAGGTCGCTGGTACGTAGCGTATTATCCTATTTCATTTGACGCGGTTTAAGAATGTCGTCTGGCCCGTCAAACGGAGCCATGATAGCTATTGCACGCTTATTTATGAAACACTTCCTTGGTTAAATTAGAGAACTTTGTGTTGTGTTAGCCAGGATAAAATATCGAAGGCGTCACCAAATATGGGGCGTTTGGTTTAGATCACATTATTGCTTCGATACTCTTAGTCGTAATTTCGCCCCTTTAGTAGCAGACACAAAAAACAAAAAACTTTGCATTTTTTCTTAAACCAGATTTACTCATTTTGTCAAAAACAAAAATCAGTAGTACAAGTAACGACGCGGATAAGGGCGTCGTTACTTGCGGCGAAGGTCGAGGGGATGGCGGTTCGAATCCTGCCACCGGCGAAGTTGAACCAAAGGCATGGTTAATTAAATTCCACGCTATGGTAGTATTTGTAACAAATATGTGTGATTTCTTTTTTTTGTCAAGAACTTTTTCGATTAGATTTGAATTTGACTCGAAAGCATGAAGACCCGATTTTCCTCTTCCTTGTCGTTTATACTCAAATCAAGGATTCTTCACCAGCGCTTCTATTCTCGAAGACAGTATCTCGCCGGAGAGGTGGCCAAGGAGCAATTAAAGGGGGAAAGAAGGGACAGTGGAAAAACGAACAGCATTCATTTGTAAACGAAAACTTGTCTCAAATCGTAAAGAATTATGCGGAGTTCTGGTCCGTAGGGGCGTTTTCAGAGGCCCATAAATATTTTAGATGGGTCTACAGTAATATATGTATATATATATATATATATAAATATATATATATATACATATATATATATATATATATATATGTATACACAGTATATATATATATATACACAGTATATATATATATATATATAGTATATATAATATATATTTGTGTGTGTGTGTGTGTGTGTTATTCAGTGTTGAATATGCCTTTGGGATCATCGTG
This sequence comes from Oratosquilla oratoria, assembly GCF_046742065.1. Classification (NCBI taxonomy): domain Eukaryota; kingdom Metazoa; phylum Arthropoda; class Malacostraca; order Stomatopoda; family Squillidae; genus Oratosquilla; species Oratosquilla oratoria. The sequence continues at coordinate 55,813,510 of NC_134780.1, read as the reverse complement.
ATAGATGTAAAATACCCAGAAGCAATTCGGCTGGGAACTGTTGCTGATCTTTGAATAGTCTGTCCTTGGTCACAGGTCGTCCCAGAGATTCCCGCTGGAAAAAAGAGTTGGGCTCAGTAGTAGTACACAGGCAAGGTGGAAATCATGGAGAAAAGTTAAAGAAAAATTAGTCATTTAAAATTTATTATTATTATTATTATTATTATTATTATTATTATTATTATTATTATTATTATTATTATTATTATTATTATCATTATTATTATTATTATAATTATTATTGTATGAAGGAGTGATTGTACCAACATCACTGTATGGGTCAGAAACATGGAACATAAGAGTGGAAAAGAGAAGGAATTTAATTGTGTTTGAGATGAGGTGTCTGAGAAGTATTATAGAGGTTACTAGGCTGGATAGAGTGAGAAATGAGGTGAGGAGAACGGGGGTGGAAAGGGAGTTGGGAGATAGGGTGGATGAAAGAGTATTGGCATGGTTTGGACACCTGGAAAGAATGAGTGAAGAAATACTAGTAAAAGAGGTGTGGAAGGAGTGAACATGAGGGAGCGACCTAGGATGAGATGGATGGGGTAAAAGGGGCTTAGGAAAAGAGGGGAATGTCTGTTGAGGAAGGACAGGAGAGGACAGAAGACGGGTGAATGGAGAATGGTTGTATATGGATGATATTGTGATATACGAGGTGGAATAGGTGGGATATGGGGGCTGAGGAAGTATGTGCGAGAAAAATTTGACGCAACCCGAAGGGATTTCTCCCCGTCTTCTCCTTTTATGCATGAGGGGACGGAGAGGGGGGGGTCGCCAAATAAATTAATCGACCTTGCTGTGGATGTGCTGTGTCTTGCGGCATTGCTTCTGATCCAGGGCAGTGGACAAGATGCAGGGATGAACCGTCATCCAGGAGGTGCCAAGATAAGAGGGAGGGAAGAGGGTGGAGGGGAGGGGAATGTGATAGGGATGGAATGGGTGGGAGTGTTTTTTTATGCCTTTGTTTTTTGGCTACCTCCCTCATAAGGGGAAAAAAGCATATACATATATATATGTATATGTATTATTATTATTTTATTATTATTATTACTATTATTATTTTCAATATTTTTCTTTATTATTATCATCATCATTGTTATTATGGTTATTATTATTATTGTTATTATTATTATTATTATTATTATTATTATTATTATTATTATTATTATTATTATTATTATTGATAATATTATTTTCATGACGGACATCATTTTACCAAAACTTGATTTTATTTTTTATTTTTCGTAAGTACAGCTTTAAAGAAAATAGAGAAACGGGTCCCACGATGGTTTGATGTAAAAAATGAAACTTGTACACATGCGCGCGCCCATATAGGTGCACGCATGGACGCACGCACTCACTTTATGAATAAGATAAAAAGAAATAGCTAAATAAATGTATTATTGATGATGATGATGATAATAATAATAGTAATAATGAATTTATTTAAGATTAAGCTTGACAGGTAGACATCGATTGTTGTTCTTTTCCTGTAAATTATGGCCAGGGAAATGCGTACTGAAACACATACACACACAATGTAAACATAACAAACAAATAAATAGCTAAATAAAAACAAACAAAAAACTAATACACGAAAACTAAACAAATGAACACATACGCAAACAAACAAAACATCCCAACAAACAGATGAATACAAATGAGATCAACCAACAAAGAGGAAAGAAACGGGCACAGACACATCATGATGCAAGGCGCAGCCGATTGCTGCAAGCCATGAACGAAAAGTGTCTTGATCACAGAAGAATCTTCAGGGATTGCCACTTGTACTTATTTTTTTTAAGTTCCTTGGGTAGTTGCGCATTCAGGAAATAATAACAATGATCATAATTGTAATAATAATCAACAATAATAAAAATAGTAGTAGTAAAGATAATAAGAAATAAATAATATGGCGAATCCCGTTTGTGACAAACCGGCAGATTATAAGTTAAGATGTGAAAAGTAAATAGATAAGTAAATGAATGAATAGATAAAATTACTGCAGTTGACTATTACTGTGGCCTGGGCGTCCAATAATGGTCAACTGCAGTAACCAATTCCCATTGTTCGCATGTGTCCTCACCCAGTGCTCACGTGTAACCTCTCCCAGTGGTTCCAGTTCCCTTTCCCAGATTTAGGCCACAGTAACGGTCACCATATGTGTGATCTCTCCTAATATTTATATGTACCTTCTCCCACCATTTATTTTCTGCCCTAATAATCTTACTTTCTCTGCATGTCACAATTTAAAATGCTATATGTGATTAGCGAGACTTCCTAATACTTGTTCCACCCATCAGATGGCTTTTACCGGTGATTTCGTTTTTTTTTCTTTGCCACTCTATGCCAGAGATATCTTCAGAAGACTTGAAAATCTTCTTGGAAAACTCATCAGAGCCCAGCTTGCTCTAGCATATAATTGAATATGCCTCAAGGAAAATAGCTTGCCGCAATACTCAAACACACACACAGATGTATATATGTATATATATATATATATATATATATATATACATATATATACATATATATATATATATATAGATATATGTATATATATATATGTATATTTATATATATATCTATATATATATATTATATATATATATATATATATATATATTACAAAAGTAACAGTATTATCTCACTCAGACAGGACATTCCAATGTCGAAAGAACCCTTGTAAAATACTACTTGACAAAATTCTTGGCTAAAAATAAACCAATGTCGAAGGTCAGTAAAGTTGGACGTTGCTGTCTACATAATGTGAATATCAAAACATCGGGATCAGAGCCCCATTAATTTACTAGACATGTAGCATACACGAACACATGGAGTGTTTTTAAACTACTCTGCTTCACACAAACCAGGTCACCCACTTACACTAAGCAGAGGCAAACGCATTCAGGAAAAGAAAAAATATGAACTTTGGTTATTTATTTATTCTTTTGGTTCTACATCCAGAGAACTGAAAATAACACATATATATTTTTATTTCTTTTCTAAAACTACTTTAGTTTTTCCTGATGAAAGAATGAAGTTTCAGTGAGTAAGAGAAATGTCTGTGATCTAGTCCACGACGGTTTTCATTCGTTGCTTGTGAATGATGGGACATAATCGTAGCAGATTCAATATCGATCACATCCTGAGGGTGTACTAGTTGGTAATTCGTCGATGGAGATGACAGTCACCAGACTTGCCAAAGAAAACACTCCCGACCAATAACACAAAAAAACATAGCAATAGTAAAACACAAATGATTAATTAACTAGATAAATGAATAAATAGAATTAGATGAATACACCAGACTTGCCAAAGAAAACACTCCCGACCAATAACACACAAAAAGCATAACAATAATATAATATAAATTAACAACTAGATAAATGAATAAATATAATTAGATAAATGCACGAATTAAGATAAATAAATGGGGCCGTTGCAAGAAAGTTCAAGTTACCTTTTAGCTTTGTCCCATTGTGGATTTGAGATGATCTCACTCTATCCCATCAAGCTGTACTATTTGTACTTCGCTGCCGATAACCAGCGCTTCTATATGAGAAATGGTACAGGAGATATCTAAGATAGCAGAACGGAGAAATAGATGTTAAAAGCGGTCAGCATTCTTGAGTGGATATTAGTCTCCAATTCTGAGAGAAAAATGTGTAACTCTTCTCCATAGGGGTGCTGCTTGTTTGAAATATAAATGATATAGGTATAGATAACACTTTGAGTAATGTATATGAGGAACTGATGAGGTTTGTTTCTGAGCAAATCGGACCACTGCATATCACAATTTTATTTATTTAATTACTTTATATTTACTAACTTAGATGTATATTTCTTTGTGAGTTTATTTATATGTTTATTTATGTGTTTGTTGATTTATTTAATATATGTTTATTTATTTATTTATTTTTCAAGGCGTCTCCTTTTTGAGTTTTTAGGAAATCTTCACGCCCCATCATTTTTCATGTATAAAAGTTATGCATTACTATTTGGTGATTTAAAGAACATGTATGTATGAGTTTACCAAAACATTAAGTACACTCCATCACGTCTCGACAACAAACCGATGCTCCTATCCTTATTTTAATTTTATTTATTTTAATTTATTTCTATTTTTTCATCCATGTAACTGCGTTGGTGGTGTAACTGGAAGCGTGCTGGTCTTGCATGCGCTTAGTCGTGGGTTCGAATCCCGCACTCCTCTCCGAACACCAGCAGGGAGTATTAATGACCTGCCCCCCTACAGTCCCTAAAGCATGTAGGGCAAATGTTTCTTCAGTCATAGCAACTCAGCACCTCCTGGCAGACTCTTCACTTTCTTATTTATCTTATTTTATTAGTGTTTATTTAGTGTCGTTTCTGTCTACTTTTGTTGCACCTTAGTCAATACAATATATCCGTGGTTCTGTGTTTTGTCTTCTACCACATGCATGAGATTATCCCTGGATTATTAATACCACACACATATATACATACATATACATGCATACGTACATACATACATATACATGCATACGTACATACATACATATACCAAAGGCTTTCTTCCCCCTTACATGGGAGGTAGCCAAAAACATACACACAGACACATACACGCGCGCGCGCGCATGCATGCACACACACACACACACACACACACACACACACAAACACACACACACATATATATATATATATATATATATATATATGTGTGTGTGTGTGTGTGTGTGTGTGTGTGTGTGTGTGTATGTATATATATGTGTATCTATATATATATATATATATATATATATATATATATATATATATATATATATATATATATATATATATCCAACAATGTAGTCACATTGCTCTTCATCCTTCATTCCATTAGGGTAGCTTCCCCACGCATCCGTACGAGTAGAATAAACTTCCCAGAATCATTCCATTGCTTTTTCGTTTTCATTTTTATCTGGTGTCTTCCCCAGGAAGCTTGCACTCTTGTGGCCAAAAGTTTTGCTTGTTTTAGAGTGCTGTTGCTTGGTGCTTTATGTGCGTTGCCTTGAAGCAGAAGAAAGTATTCAGTCCACGTTGTTCGACTTTTTTTCACCATTTCAGACACGGAACGCAAGCTATCTCAAAGGAGGAATTAGGAATTTTTCTGTGACGAAAGAATAATAATGGAATTACTCATTCGTAGGACTTTGTCTAAACTTTATTTTTTCTTTGAATTTTTTTTTTATTAATGTATATGGTTTTATTGTGTATATTCAATTTACATTTTTTGTCTTTAAATACGCACAAGAATAAGTTCTAATACTACTATATACTTTGTGATTGATAGAGAGGAACACAAGAAGTATATTTTGAATTGAATGCCGAAAGAGAATGAGCATATTTTTGTATATTGTATTTTGTATTTTTGTATTTATTTTTAAATTAGTTTGAAGAAAGAGACTTCAAGATCCAGTGAACAAATTCTGAACACACTCATTAAATCCTGCGTTAGGTATTTGTATAGAAAAATATAATGCTTTTCAGGTAGTATAGACACAATCGCATAGAAAATGTAAGCACACAATGAGTAAATGTTAAAAAAGAGGACACTTAAATATAACGATGAAGAATGGGAAGATGTTGACGACTTTGAGAACGTAACAGAAAAGTGAGGGTTTTTTCAGATAGTGTTGTAATACACAATCTCCCCCAAAAAACGGAGGGCTGCAATGGATAAGTTACAATGAATAGTAAATTTAAGGTATAACGATGCAGGATAGAGGTGCATCTCTACCAAGCATAGGAAAACGTTGAATACTGTGAACATAAAAGCTGATGACCTTGCAAACAATTACAGGCTTTAAACACAATGTGAACAAGCTAGCCGAAGGATCTCGAAAGTAGTTTTCGTGTGTATAAATATATTTCTGAGAAGTCAGACAGTTTATAAGCAGGAGGTATTTATTTCTAATATAGTACAAATGTGCAGCTAAGGGTAAGACACAACTGTAGATTAGGAAGCTCTTTCTCTCTTTTCTATCGCTATTTTCATGGTCACTCTTCTTCAGGT
>NC_134780.1:55799925-55804925 GCF_046742065.1 Oratosquilla oratoria | reverse complement strand
GTGGGAAAGTGAGGGAAAAGGAGAAAGAGAGGGATTACTGAGGGAAATGGAAGGAAATGAGGAAGGGGAGGACTTGGTCCAGGAGGCCAGGCGTCTTGTAAACAAGATAAGGACCTATGATTTTGGTGAAGGGATTAACAAAAATGTAAAGATTAGAAATATAGATAAGAGCAGCACAATGGAAGGTGAGGATAATAATTTCCAGGGATTTAATGAGGGGGGGGGGCGGATACCAACCTCCCCCGATTAGCAAGACTAGAGGAAAAACTTGAACAAATGACCGAACATTGGGAGAATAGGTTCGGTAACATAGCAAAGATTGCGCAGAGAGTTGAAAAATTGAAAGAACTAGAGAAGGTGAACAAAAACTTAACTAATGAAATAGAAGAATTAAAAAGACAGTTAAAAGAAGTAAAAGAGGAGAATGAAGAATTAAAGAGGAATAATAAAGACAACAAAGAGGCCATAGCAAAAGAAGCACAGGGTTGGAAAAAATCCAAGAAAACAGTAAAGTTGCATTTACTGACATAATTAATTAGGAAATGAAAGAACAAACTGAAGGCTCAGTTATTAAAGTGATGAGACAGAAGGAGAATATAGTAAGAGACTTAGCAGATAAAAAGAAATGTATAATTATATTAGGAATGGAAGAGAAACATAACCTAAATAGAACCACAAGAATCAATGAGGAAAAAGAAAAAGTAAGCAGTTTACTAGAATTAGTTCAGGAAGATGAACCTGAAATCATGAAATAAATTGAAGAGATGTTTAGACTCGGAAAGTATAGTACAGATAAGACCAGACCAATGAGGATTAAATTCAGGTTACAAACGACGGCAGAGAATATCTTAGCAAAAACAGGAAAACTAGCAGCAAGTGAACAATATAAAAAGGTATGGATAAAAAGAGAAATGAATAAAGAGGAAAGAGAGGAGGAAAAAATGAAAAGACATGAAGCTAAGGAAAAAACGAGAAGAGAACAGAGTCAGAAAAAGAGAAATTCTATTGGAGAGTAGTGAATATGAAAGTAAGGAAATACAACATACTAGAGAAAAACAAAAGGGAAACAGAGAATACAATGGAAGTGGCAGAAAACTAAGAGTGTCTTACACAAATGTAGATGGATTAATAACAGGATTGAATGAGCTGAATGATTATCTGAAGGAAAAAGAACCGGATATAATGGGAATTGTAGAAACGAAATTAAAAGGTCCACTACCACCCAACAGTGTAGGACATGATGCATATAATTATTGGATTAGAAAGAGAGAGACAAAACAAGGGGGTGGAGTTATGTTCCTGACTAAGAAGGATATAAACGTGAGGTGTGTCACATATGGAAAGAATACAGTAGAGATGATTATGATCGAAGTGGAAGACAGATAAGAAGAGCAGAAAGTTTGTGATAAATTATGTGCCTCCAAAAACAGCCTCGTGGGAAGAGAGTGAACATAAAAGTATGTTAGAAGACACAAGGATAACATTAAATAAGATAATGGAAGAGGGAGGAAGAATAGTTATGATGGGCGACTTTAATTGCAAATAAATCTGCTGGGAAGAGATGACAGTAAAGGGTGGAGACGGCTCACGGGGAAATGTTCTACTCGAGATGATTATTGACCAATACAATGACACAGTGGATACAGGAGAACACTAGGTATAGAAATGAAGAAGAACCATCGAGACTAGACCTAATAATCACATCTGAACCTAGAATAGTGGAAAAGATTGAATATAAAGCACCAATAAGTAAAAGTGACCACATATTGATTGAACTGGAACTACTCGTAAATGAGGAAAAATACATGAAAAAATGAACAATATAGAAAAGGAAGAATGATGATTGAAAAAACAAACTTTGATAAAATAAGAGAATTCTTTCAAAAAGAAAAATGGGAAGGAATATACAAAGACGAAACAACAGTTGAAGAGAAATTGAATACTTTGACAAAATTTTATTAAAAAAAGGAGTGGAAAAGTATGTCCCAAGACAAAAACAAGAAAAAGAATATGTAAAGTGCTGGTACAACAAAAGTTTTAGGGAGTTAAAAGACAAAAGAGATAAAGCTTGGACCAAATATAAGAAAGACAAAAGACCTGAAAAATGGAAAATATATACTTGTTATAGAAATGAATATGTACAAGCGTGCAGAGAGGAAAAGAGAAAATATGAAAAAGATGTCATAGAAAAATGTAAAGATCAGCCAAAACTATTCTACAGATTTGTAAACAACAAACTGAAAAACAAACAAGATTTGGAGAAATTAAGACAAGGAGGAGTTGAATACACAGAGGAAATAGAAATGGAGGAAGTTATGAACGAGCATTTTAAATCGGTGTTTACAAAGGAGAACAAACTGAAGAGATCGAATGGAAAGAGAGAGTCCCCCCTATGGAAGAAATAGAAGTAACAAAGAATGAAATAATGAAACACTTGAGTAATCTTGATGTCAGAAAATCGCATGGACCAGATGAAATAGCAAACTGGATTTTGAAAGAATGCAGGAATGAACTGGCAGACAAAATACATAGCATAATAAACAGTTCCTTGAAAGAAGGAAAAGTTCCAGAAGATTGGAAAAAAGCAAATATAGTACCTATATATAAAGGGGGAAATAAAGAAGACCCTATCAACTATAGACCAGTCTCTAACAAGTACAATAGCAAAAATTTGTGAAAGAATTGTCAAATGTAGATGGGTAAAATAGTTAGAAAAAAAAAACGTGCTAAATCCAAGGCAATTTGGATTCAGACAAGGATGATCATGCGTCACCAATTTAATATGTTTCTATTCAAGGCTAATAGATATAATACAAGAAAGAGATGGATGGGTTGATTGTGCATTTCTAGACATAAAAAAAGCTTTTGACAAATTACCACATAAGAAGTTAAGAAATTAGAAACTGAAGGAGGAATACAGGGCAAACTGCTTAAATGGATGGAAGACTTTTTGCAAGAAAGAAAAATGAGAGTAGTGATAAGAGACAAACACTCAAAATGGGATGAAGTAATAAGTGGTGTTCCACAAGGAACAGTTGTGGCCCCAATAATATTTGCTATATATATATTAATGATATGGATGAAGAAATTGAAAGTTATATGAGCTTCTTTGCAGATGATGCAAAACTATTAAAAAAAGTGAACACGGAAGAAGATTGTGAGTCACTACAGAGTGATCTAAATAAAGTATGGGAATGGAGTAGGAAGTGGGAGATGGAGTTCAACACTAAAAAGTGTAGTATAATGGAATTTGGAAAAAGCAAAAACAGAATAACAGGATCATATAAATTGGGAGAAGAAGGAATAAAAAAAGTAGAAAATGAGAAGGACCTGGGAGTCATTGTTATGAATAATATGTCACCTGAGAAACATATGAATAATATTTTTTTAGAAACTTATAATTTAATAAGAACAATCAAAGTGGCATTTACATACCTGGATGAAGAAATGGTGAAGAAAATTCTAATCACTCTGATAAGACCAAGATTGGAATATGCAGCAACGATGTGGTCACCAAGTACAAAAAAATGGATAAAAAACTTGAAAGAATACAAAGAGCAATTACAAAATTGGCACCAACACTCTCAAAACTATCATATGAAGAGAGACTAGCAAAACTTGAGCTACAGACACTAGAGCAAAGAAGAGAGAGAGGAGATTTGATAGCTATTTACAGAATCATGAAAGGCATAGAAATTATTGATAGAGAGAATCTAATAAAATGGGATGATAAAAATACAAGAGGACACAGAAAGAAAATCAAGAAAGGCAGCTATAGAAGAGATCTGAAAAAGAACAGCTTTCCTCACAGAGTAATAGACAGTTGGAACAAGTTAGATGAGAAAGTGGTGTGTGCAAAAACAATACATGAATTTAAAAATAGTTTAGATAAAATGAGATATGAAGTCGGGACACCACGAGCATAGCTCCCCTTCCCGTAAAATACAACTAGGTAAATACACACACACACATGAGAGGGTATAGAAAGGAAACTTAAATTAGGATAAGGTGTTTGAAGATTGTCAAGAAACACAGTATTCTTTACAGACCCATTGATTTCTGGGATGACCAGAGAAAAAAATAGTCCAGTGAGAAAATATAAACAAACTTGAAGTCTGATTTGACCGATAAAGGCGTAGAGACGAGGTTTTATTATTATTATTACTACAGTATTGTTGTTGCTGTTGTTATTGTGCAATGCTATAGTGATTTGATCTCACACTAAAGACCAGAGAGACCTGACCTAAGTAATGACCGGCCGATTAGTTGATCAAATGTAAACACTGTTTTCCAAGGTTCTTCGAAGAAGTAAACTTTTAAATGTACCAACCAGGAGAAGAGGCAGGTTTTAGAAGCGGATACTCCACCTCAAGTCACCTGTAGACACTGAATAAAGAAAATGGGTGATCACAATGAACCTTTATGTTTACCTTTCGTAGATTATGAAAAGGTATTTGACTTGGTAGAGCAAATGGTAATACTATATATGAAAACAGGGTGTTAATGAACACATTAAAAAGTATTGAACATTTGCACAAAAAATAATACTGTAATTCGACCACATAAAGGTACAAAAATAACAAGATCAAGAAAGGAGTACCACAAGGCGATACAATTTTACCCAAGCTATTTACAATTTGCTTCGATGAGTTTTTCAGAGTGGAGTTGGCAAGGGGAAAGTTTCAATATTAATAGGGAACATTTCAGTCACCTTTGCTTTGCGGATGAGACTATATTAATTTCAGAAACAGAAGATTTACAAAGTGTGGAGTGATATGAACAAGGAAAGTCTCAATGTAGGTTTGAAGATAAGAGTAAAACCAAACTTCAGAGTAAAACCATAACATAGTATGGAAGATAGAGCAAGTGTGTTACTAACCGAACGGCACTCGATGGGAAACCAGTAGAAGGAACTCGGCAGAAGGTGGAGAGACGAGATAGAGAAGTTCACAGGAGTGGTGTGGTAGAAGTTACCTCAGTCTTGCAATTCGTAGAAAAAG
>NC_134780.1:55727425-55794925 GCF_046742065.1 Oratosquilla oratoria | reverse complement strand
TGGGCAGGTGGGGCTAAAGTAAAGATTGTTGATACATACTACTTATGTTTACTTATATATGTACTAGACACAGGTGCATTAGACCTCTATGTCCAGATCTTCCATGTCAACTTCAAAGTCAACTGGTTGTGTGTTGTCAGTTGTTTTAAGAAACAAGACAACTTTATGGATGGGGATGACAGGTGGTGATGGATATGGAGCTGCCTAGTGTAGGCCTTATGGTATCTTGCAGTCTCCTTCATTCTTATGTTCTTATGTAATTTAATTTCACTTTCTGATTTTTACAGTATTTGTTTAAGCGATTTTCAAAAGAGTGCACATTAGGGGCATTAACTTTTTGGCTCGGCAGGCTATTCCAAGTGTCAGTAATTCTTTGAGAGAACTGCTGCTGTCTCATTTTTCCTGCTGCCCTAATCTTGTAGAGTTTGAGACCATGGGTCCTGGTGATACCTTCAGATTTTCTCAACGTTGTTGCAGTGTCTTGATCATAGTAATTATGCATAATCTTGTACACTTCAGTCATATCTCCCCTAAGCCTTCTACATTTCAAAGTAGGCAGGTCTTTCCTCATATGAGAGATTCTTCATCTCAGGAATCATCTTTGTAGCTCGCCTCTGTACATTCTCTATTGCTGTGATATCTTTTTTCCTCCAAGGACTCCACACATGTGCATATTCAAGGTGTGTTCTAACCATAGCTTAAAAAAGCCACTTAAAGATGTTTGATTCCATGGTCTGAAATGTCCTCCTTATTATCCCCATAGTCTGATTGGCTTGCGTTACCTTAGTCTCGATGTGTTTCTCAAATCTTAGTCTGCTATCTATGATCACACCTAGATCTTTTTACATCTCAGTCTTCTGCAATATACAGTTTTCTTCTTCATTTCTTTACATTATATATTGCTTTTCGTCTATTTGTGTTCTTCCTTGGATTGCCATGCATTTACATTTATCAGGATGAAATCTTATTAACCATTTGTTTGGCCAGTCGTGCAGTGCATTTATCTCTACAATATTTTGCAATCTGCTTCTCTGATTTTTCTATATACTTTTGCGTATATTAGATGGTATAAACTTATATTATATATATAGTTATTATTGGAAAAAGTATGAAAAAAAAAGCTAAGATAGAAAATATTGTATTTGATAAGCCAGTCACTGGTGGTAGTATATAGCACCAATGTCTTAGATATATGTAAAAGTTAAGAAACTTTTCATCACATGACCTTCCGAATATGACTTGCTATTTTCATTGAAGGGGCTTTTTTCTGAAGAAAGGCATGTGGTATTTAATTTATTATGTGAGAGTGAAGTTAGGTTAGGATATGTCCACACAAATATTTGCTTGGCTTATAAGATTGTACATTATTTTTTTTACTGATAGTAATTCAGTATGGACACGGGCTATGGTGTTTGCAGAAAACACAGATGTTCCAGTTGTGTATATTTTAATTAAACAGAACAGTATTGCATTTTATATATTTAGAAAATATATTCAGATCACCCCAGCATTGTCTTCCCCACTCCATTCAGCTCTCCCTTCCCTCCCCTGCCTTCCCCACCCCATTTCCATAGTTTTCACCTATCCACCCATGTAACATCACACCTACCAAACACTCAAGACTCTTTCACTTTCACACAACACCACCCTGAAGTCCCCATTCCTTCTCACAATACTCCTCATAGCACCCATATATGTAATGAATAGGGAAGGACTCATGGGAAGAATGTTGAGGGCAGTGGTGGGTGGGGTGGGCTTGGGAGCAAAGTTGAGGTGGATGGATGGGGTGTAGGTGTGGATGCAGTCTGTTGAGTGGGGAGGAAGGAGTGCAGGGATATGGGTAAATGGATGAAGGGATGGCAAGGCCTGAGGAGATGGTCTCGTATATTTTTAGTGGATGAGGAGGGGGTTTGCTATATGGTGCAGTGGTAGGTGAGAACAAGCACTGGTGGTCTAGCCCTGTTGCAGAAGAGCTGTATCAATCTCCATTGCTTTTGACCCAAGCATTGTGGGAGGAAGCAGGGTGGCCTTTCATCATCCTTGAGGTTTTGAGATGGAAAAAAATGTTTGATTTGGGTTTTATTTGTTTATAATGTTGGTTTGTGCTGACTTGACCAGCCCTTCTTATGAGGGGGATTACGAGTACTGTTAGCAACAATCAGCTCCTCTCTCCTATGAGATAATGTCATGCTGAAGAGGTGGATTCATAGATGTAGTATGTATGTCTTTATACTGTACACCGTATTGATTTGCCTAATTTCAGTAGGACATCACATGAAATAGCACTTATCTGTAAATATATGGCAATCATGCACCTAGTTCTGTCATCATGCAACATAGATTTATGCATAAGTGGTATGGACAAGGCTGTTGTACACCATTGACTTATGTGTACTTCACAATACCTGCTCAAACTCATGTTTTGTATGTCTTTTGTTTAACACAAGAGGTAATATGGGGTTACTTTAAGATAGCCATTTGGCATTGTGAATTGGTAATTTGGAAACACTTGTGAACACAATCACATTACTGAATAGTGAAAATTTATTATACATAAAATAAGTGTTTCCAGGTTTGTAGGACTTGAAAATAGCATGTGTTGATAATCATACATCAGGTTAATTCTGTATTAATACATATATATACTCTGTTTTGCAGTTACTAAATGTACAACCCTTATGTTGCAACTCAAACTCTACATTAATTCTGGTCACTACCAGGCAATATTATTCATACACATGGAAACCCTTGCTTAGCTTAGGTTGATTTATTTATGCTACCTTTGTTTTCATTAATGAATATTCATCTTTTTACAGACATGCAAAGAAGATCTACACAAGTCAATGTCTTCTTCCCACCATGTTGCTGCTCATTGTCTTCATCTCTCTCAACACATTCAGGGAAATGGTTGCCGTGTGCAAGTTGAGCTTCATGTAAAGTGTGAGATTAAGTAAACTGAAGTGAGACAGATGCTTCATACATTTCTATGTTTAAAACTCGATAGAATCAGTTTGTATGAGAATTGTGTATTTAGAACATGATGCAAGAACTTTTAGTGAGTGTATTTAAGGGATGGACATTTGATGCAGGGTAGCTGTCTCACCCATTTATTTTAGTGATATGGATTTGAATGAATTAATTATAACCACGGAAGCGTGTGCTACATTCCTGTAATAAAGTGAAGAATTTAGAAGAGTGGACTTTGCTCTTTGTGAAGAAAATGTATAGTGTTCATCGTGGTATACCTTTTGGGATCATGGAGAAATACAGCTGTAGTGCTTGACCATATCTGGCATTAACACGAAGAAAAGGTTACTTTGTTGTGGTTGTGCACATTATAATTTTTAAAGAAATAATGTGGTAAGGAGACATGAGTGGTTGATAGCTTCAAGTGTGATATAAGGATACAAAACAAAATTAATAGAATATACCCATAGTGCAATGGTGTGAAATGAATTAGCAATGAAGCACCTAATAAACTACAACAAAAAACACATGGGTTCATGAACAGACCCTGACAAGTTAACTTAAATTATTCAATTCGTGTGCAAGATGGCTACAGGTTGGGCACATGGGCAAGATGTGGATATGGATGAAACACGTCAGGGTGACAAATGTCCTAAGGGATCAGCCAAGCGGGGCTGCATCAAGCCAAGTAATTTCTCAGGGACCTGTCGTGACACTGGAGAAATCAAGTTCTGCATCTCTGAATACATACGAGATGCCTTCCAGGTAAGCATGTTATAAGAATCTCTTCAGTTATTGTTTCTGTTTGGACATGTTTTAATCAATTGGCATGGGTGCATTATGTAAATGGATCTGTACACTAAAATGAATAGTTGTCTGTCATTTACATGTAGTTAGTTCTATGCTGTATGTGCAGAAGGGCTTCTTCCCCCCTTAAAAGGGAGGTAACCAGTGAAGGCAAGCACCCCCTCCACCCATGTGTTTCCCATTTAACCACTTCAGTACAATTCAAATTCATGTATGCAGCATTGGCTGCCATATGTAATTTGCATCACACTGCGGTACTGGCATTATAAAATATAAAGTCACTGCTGTATTACTTGTTCTCTTTTACTCAGAGTAATAATAAACATAGAAAGCATGATCAAACCAGTTCATAGAATGTGTGGTGGAAAAAGAGATAGGAAATAGGGTTGATGAAATGGTATTGGGATAGTTTGGACACATGGAATGAATGAGTGAAGAAAGATTAGCAAAAGAAGTGTGGAAGGCAGAGGGGGATGGAGTGAACATGAGTGGGTGACTGAGGATGAGATGGAAGGATGGGGCGAAAGGGGTGTTGAGAAGGAGAAGGATGTCTGTTGAGTAGGGAAGGGAGAAGGTGGGAGATAGGGGTGATTGGAGAATGGCTGTGTGTGGATGACACTGTGATGCAAGGAAGGGAGTGGGTGAGGGATTGGTGGGTAGGGAGTAGTTATGTGCAAATGATATTTTGAGGCAGTCCAAAGGGATTTCATACCATCTACTATTTTTCTGCATGAGGGGGCAGAGAGGAGGGGTTTCCACTTAAGTGAAACAGCTTTGCTGTGGATGTGCTGTGTCTTGCTGCATTGCTTCTGACCCAGGGGAGTGGGCAGGATAGAGGGATGACCTGTCATCCATGAGGAGCTAAGATGAAAGGTAGGAAAGGGTGCTGGATGGGAGTGGGGTGGGCATATGCCTTCTGACTATGGTTACCCCCCTTGGTAAGGGGAAAAAAAGCCCTTGGTATATAGATGAGTAGATAGATATTGTACATACATACATATACCAAAGGCTTTTTCCCCCTTACACGGGGGGTACCATGTCAAAACATCTCATAGCTTTTCTAGTGCTTCTGTCATTATTATTATTACTACAGTGAGTCCTCCTTATATGGTAATTCTTTATCCGGTAAATTCACAGTTACGGTATTTGATAATTACTACCCTCGATTCTATTTACGGTAAGAAAAATTTACAGATACAGTATCCGCTCATGTTTGGTTTACACCGTACTGTAGTGCCACCACGCCATGCAGCCATCACAACAATCAGTCTCTTCCCGTGTTCGGTATATGGTAATTTCAATTTGCGGTAAGGTTTTCAGAAACGCATATGTACCGTATAACGAGGACTTACTGTATTATAATTGTTGTTGGTATTATTATTATTTATTTATTTTTATTTTTTCCATGCTATCATGTCACTACTAGCACTAGTACCAATACTAACATTGTTTTTAATGTGATATTATTGATTCAACTCTCATAAGTGGTTATTGTTATATTTACTCATTTGCATATTGCCAGAACATGATGTTGATGAAGAGCAACCAGATGTTAACTGATGTCAAGCTGGAGGTTGGACAAGAAATTTTCCATGCTCACAAAATTATATTAGCAGCTGCTAGTCCATATTTCAAGGTGAGTAGTACTATCAAAAGGAAATTGTTACAATGCATTGTATCTAATGTTAGTGCTCCACTGTTTGTGTCGAGTTTAGTTTTGTTTGATTTCAAGAAATGTTTTGTGGTATGGCAGGTTATGTGTGTGTATAGTTTACTTTGAATTTGAAAGCTTGTTGATGTCATAGCATTTGTCATATTAAGGAGTAAGATAACAAAACAATAATTACACAATCCAGGAGATCTAGCCTTGAATAAAGACATGCTATAGCACCCTTAGTTGAGAAAGTATGTGCACAAACTAAGACCAGCCCAGAGGATATCACAATTAGTATAATTTCTGTTGTAAATCTCCTAGTGATCTATTGTATGTTTTGTAGGACTAAGATGCCCTTATTGTCCCATGCTCATTTTATACCCCTGTATTTTAGGTGATTTAATTTTATTTTGATGTGTTTTTATGTACTTTGCTCTGAAATTGAGCAATTTCTGATGAGAGTATATTCCAAGTATTAGTTAGTGTTCTTGGAATGTTAAACTTCTTCATAATATGTTTTCCAATTATTTGCCAACATTTTCTTTACCCCATTCCATGGATTACAATAACCAGTTGTTGGATAAAACTATCTTAATTCTTTCTCAATTGTGTGTGTGTGCAAAATTATAAAATTTCCCCTTCCCCTTCTTCCCAGGATGCTCATCCAAGGGTTTCCAACATTTCCTTGTATAATGTAACATTGTGCAGTCCCTGGATAATTGCCTTGTCCATTTACAATCTCCTCCTCTCTCTATCTCTATCTTTATAACTCTCACTCTCAATCTGTATCTCTCCCATCTCACACTCTCTCTCTCGTTTGTAACTTTTAACCCTCTCCCTTCCTTGCATGACAGACATTCATCATGTATCTGATCCCCCTTCACTTCATCTATCCACCTCATTCTTGGTCTTCCTCTCAAGTTCCCACCATCCATCTCTGCCCTGTACATTGTTTTTGCTAGTCTTTCCTCACTCATTCTTTCCATATGCCCAAATCATTTCTGCATTCTCAGCCTCTGAATAGCAATTAATTTTTTAATGGCACCATGAATTCATATGTAAATTGAGCTCAACATATCCTGTAGATAGGATTTATTTTATTTTAATAATGTTTTTTATCAGTTGTACATTTTATGTATATGTTGATTCTTCTCTTGTAGGCCATGTTTACAGGAGGTCTACGTGAAAGTGAAATGAACACTATCAAGTTGCAAGGAATGTGCCCTACAGTGATGGCACATCTTCTCTGCTTCATGTACTCAGGGGAAATTGTAATTAATGAAATCATGGTATGTCAGCTACTGCCTGCTGCTACTATGCTTCAGGTTTGTGAATGTTTAGTTTTCCTGTAACACTAACTTTGACGGGTGGGAGTGGAATGGGTGGGAGGAGGTATGTGCCTTTTGAATTAGCTGCCTCCCATATAAGGGAGAAAAAGTCATTATATAGATAGACTAACATTGATTTATTTTTCTTCAAATCAGATAATGGCAGTTAGAAAAGAATAAAGGTAGCCAAAAAGAAAAAGGCATAAAATCATTCCCACACATTCCATCCCTGAATACACTCCACACCCCTCAACCCTCCCTCTTATCTTAGCACCTCCTGGACGACGGGTCATCCCTGCACCTTGTCCACTGCCCTGGGTAAGAAGCAGTGTCACAAGACACAGCACATCCACAGCAAGGCCGCTTCATTAAATCGGCGACCCTCCCTCTCCGTCCCCCCATGCATAAAAGGAGAAGACGGCGAGAAATCCCTTCAGGCTGTGTCAAATTTTGCTCATACATACTACCTCACCCCCCATCCACCCGCCCATTCCATCTCATGCATCACATCATCCATATACAACCATTCTCCATTCACCCCTGTTTTCTGTCCTCTCCCGTCCTTCCTCAACAGACATTCCCCTCCTCCCCAAAGCCCCCTTCACCCCATCCATCCACCTCATCCTAGGACGTCCCCTCATGTTTACTCCCTCCACATCTGCCTTCCATACCTCTTTTACTAGTCTTTCTTCACTCATTCTTTCCATGTGTCCAAACCATCCTAATACTCTTTCATCAACCCTATCTCCCAACTCCCTTTCCACCCCTGTTCTCCTCCTCACCTCCTCATTTCTCTATCTAGCCAAGTAACCCCCATCATACTTCTCAGACACCTCATCTCAAACACATTCAAACTCCTTCTCTCTTCCTCTCTTATGTTCCATGTTTCTGCCCCATACAGTGCTGTTTTCAAATCACTCTTTCATACAGTCTCCTCTTAGCATCCATTCCCAAATGTCTATTCCTCATTACACTTTTTAATCCTCCAAGGCATTTACTCGCTTCTCTCAATCTACATTCTACCTCCACCTCCACCTCCACTCCACCTTTTCCTGCCACATTTGCACCCAAGTATCTAAAACTATCCACTTCCTCCAGTTGCTCTCCCTTAATGCTCACTTCCAGTCTACTGCCACTTTCACTCCTTGAACATCTCATCACCTTACTTTTACCCACATTTATCTTCAGCTTTCTTCTATCACACACACTCCCAAACTCTGTCACCAACTTCCTCAATCCCTCCTCCGATCCTGCCACAAGCGCAGTGTCGTCCGCAAACGACAGCTGGCTCACCTCCCACTTTTCTCCATTTTCTTTAACCATCTCCAATCCCTGACCCACTACCCTTGCATTTATCTCTCGCACTACCCCATCCATGTACAAGTTGAACAGCCAGGGCGACATAACGCATCCCTGACGAAGTCCCACCTTTACTTTGAACCACTCACTCTCTCCATTTCTAATCCTGACACAAGCTCTACTACTCTCATAAAAACTCTTGACAGCTCCTAGAAGCTTTCCTCCTATCCTGTATATCCGCAAAACCTCCCACAGTGCCTTTCTGTCTACCCTATCGTAAGCCTTTTCCAGATCCATAAAAGCCCAAAAAACATCCTTCCCCTTTCCTATAGCTTTCTCACATATCTGTCCTTTTTGGCCACCTCCCTTGTAAAGGGGAAAAAGCCTTGGTATATGTATGTATGTAGAAAAGAATAAATATGACCCAGAGCACATTGAAAGAGTAAGTAGTGCTAGATTAACTTACTATGTGTTTTCCATAGTTGGATAAAGTAAATGGAACTCAAAATACATTCATACATATACCAAAGGCTTTTTCCCCCATACAAGGGAGGTAGCTAAGAAAGCTAAGGCATGAAAACCACTCCCACATACTCCACTCCCATCCACCCCTTTCCCTCCCTCTTATTTTGGCTCCTCCTGGATGAAGGGCCATCCTTGCATCTCATCCACTGCCCTGGGTCAGAAGAAGTGTTGCAAGACAGCACATCCACAGCAAGGCAGCCTAATTAAATTGACAACCCTGCCTCTCCGTCCCCTCATGCAGAAATGGAGAAGATGAGGAGAAATCCCTTCAGGCTGTGTCAGTTTATTTTTCTCGCATACTCCCTCACCCCCCATCCCCCACCCACTCCTCATACATCACATCATCATCCATACACAACCATTCTCCATTCACTCCTATCTTATGTACTCTCCTGTCCTTCCTCAAGAGACATTCTCCTCTTTCCCATTATCCCTTTTACCCCCATCCATCCATCTCATCCTTGGTTGCCCCCTCATGTTCACTCCTTCCACCTCTGCCATCCCCTCCTCTGCCTCCCCCCCCCCCTCTCCGTCCCCTCTCTGTCCCCTCATGCAGAAATGGAGAAGATGAGGAGAAATCCCTTTGGGCTGTGTCAATTTATTTTTCACACATAATCCCTCACCCCCCATCCCCCACCCACTCCCCCTCATGCATCACATCATCATCCATACACAACCATTCTCCATTCACTCCTATCTTATGTCCTCTCCTGTCCTTTCCCATTATCCCTTTTACCGCCATCCATCCATCTCATCCTTGGTTGCTCCCTCATGTTTACTCCATCCACCTCTGCCTTCCACACCTCTTTTACTAATCTTTCTTCACTCATTCTCTCCATGTGTCCAAACCATCCCAATACTCTTTCATCAACCCTATTGCCCAATTCCCTTTCCACCTCCATTCTAGAATGAAGTGTATATAAAAGTAATTGTGAAAAGAGAGTGTGTATGTTTGAACATATGAAAAGTTTAGAATCATATTTTATGATTTGAAATATTTGCCACAACTGGAGCTGATCATACTCTAGGTTAAAATAGTGCTTATGAAATAATTAGGTATTACAAACAGTTCTGCACCAAAAGATGTAAAGTGGTGCAGAACTGGTCTAAAAGTGGTGTAAAAATAAATACCATGTGAGAACAGAGCCTTTATTAGGACGATGTTTTGCTTTTTACAGTTTTATGAAGTACATGATGTACTTGATAAAGCTATAACAAGCATAATGTCACACTAATAAAGGCTCTGTCCTCACATGGTGTTTTTTATAGGTAAGTTGGCAACTGCCAGTATTGTACATCTATTTATATATCAAAAATGGTCCTCCCCTTATATAGAGGAGGTAGCCAGCCAAGGTATGCACCCACCCTTCACCCATCCCATGCCTGTCCAACACCCATTTGCCTTCCTTTCATCTTAGCTCCTTGTGGATGAAGTGCTACCCCACCCCCACCCACTGCCTGAGTCAGAAGCAGTGCAGTGAGTCACAGCACATCCACTGTCTAGTTTATCAATAATCTTGCTTTCAGCCATAGACTGAGGTAGTCCATTGTGTGAAGTTTTAGAAATGCACTGAAGATTAGCACTTCCTCCTGATAAGTGACATTTTGTTGCACACAAGGGAAGTTTGGCTAAGTGCAAATCATTTGATGCCATTGTAATCACTGCATTTCTTTGGATCATTCAAAGGTTGGAACTTTAACAAACTATTAACACAAACCTAGTTAGTCTTCATTTTATGGGGGCAGGTTAAATAAAAAAAGTTCACCATGGTAAAATATATAGCCAAGTTTTTATTTATAACAAATCCAAGTTTAACATCTTTATGAATTATGTTGCTGTGGATGTATGCCTTGACTAGCCTGCCTCCCCCTATAAAGGAGAAAATATTTTTTGGAATATCTATATATGTATTGATTATTGTAATTATTATTATTATTTTTCTTCTCACAGATGAGACATGTGATTGATGCTTGCTGTACCTTCCTTGAACAGCAGTTAGATGCAGGCAATGCTATTGGCATTGCTAATTATGCTCAACAACATGGATGTATGGATCTTTATAGGAAGGCAAATATCTTCATTGAACAACATTTTCCACAGGTATGTATATGTAGAAATGGGGGCTCGGATGGTCATTCATAAGGTGCTTAGATAGGAGGGGCAATGAATAAGTTTGATAGGTGTTTGCTCTGATATGGCCACCCTATCTATAAGGGGTAAAAGGCCCGTTAGTATATATGTATGTGTATACATTATATACCAAGAGCTTTTTTCCCCATATAAGGGAGCTAGCTAAGTCAGAGGCATGTACCTATTCCCACCCATTTCACTCCTCTCCACCACCCTTTGCACCACTCCCATCTCAGCTCCTCATGGATGACAGGTCATTCCTGCATCTGCCAACTGCCCTGGGAGAAACAAAATGCAGCAAGACACATACATAGATAAAGTATGTATTCAGGACTGGGGTATTGGTATTACAGACACTCACGCATGCTGAAATACTTGAAGTAGCTCAGAAGGTCATGGGGCCCAGACTTAAACAATAAATGAATTCATATCTAGATATGACAATTGGAAATTAAAGATATAAAACAAGTTGGAATCATACATGAATGTTGCTCCTTTCCTGTATACTGCAGTTAGGTAAATACAGACATGCTTAAGGCCTTTCCCACCTTACTACAAGGGGGGTGGCTGAATACTACTATCTACCTGTATACCAAGGGCTTCTTCCCCATATAAGGGAGGTAGCCAGGTCAAAGCCATGCACCCACTCCCATCCACTGCCCTTGTTTCCCTCTCATCTTAGCTCCTTGCGGATGAAGGGTCATCCTTGTCTCCTGCCCACTGCCCAAATCAGAGGCAGTGCAGCAGGGCACAGCATATCCACAAGGCCACTTAATTTACACTTCCCCTCATGTGGAAATTAGATAAGATGGGGAGAAATCCCTTTGGACTGCGTCGAAATGTCCCAAAGGAACTTCTCCTAGTTGTCTCTGTCTGAACACTACTGCTTGTGTAAAAATCTTTGACTGCCATCAATAGACTTCCTTCATGTTCTGGATATCAGTATCTTTAGTATAATTGTATAAATGAAAATGGAATAGGATAGAAATTAGAACCAACAGTTAGCTTCTAGGTAACTGGTAGTGAGAATTAGAGTAAAATTAGAAATATAGATAAGTTATGAGCATTGATGAAAGGTAATATTTACCCATTTTCACATGTAATGCCCTTGTTGGAGTATAATTTTATTTGTATTCTGTCATATATGTAAATTGTGTTTCAATCAATATAACAAAAGTGTTCTTTCCAAGGGAGATAAGCATCTTAAATGGTGCTAGTTGTTTTAGTCATCCAGGAGGTGCTAAGATAGGAGGGTGGAGGGGAGTGGAATATATGAGAAATTAAATGGGTGGGAGTGATTTCTATGCCTTTTTCTTTTTGGCTACCCCCTGTGTATGGGGGAAAAAAGCCTTTGGTATATGTATGTATGTATATATTGCTGTAGAGTAAATGAAATGAATGCTTGCCATACTACTCAATGAAATTGAAATATTAGATATATAATCAAGAGATTAATTTCAGCAATAGTATCAATATATAGATTTGGGATACACTTGAATGCAATAGAAGCAGGCTTTATATATATCATATATATATATATATATATATATATGTTTGTTTATCCATTATGTATTTAATTGATTATTTATTTATACAATATATTCATTTATATATTCACACAGCAGAATTGAATGGACACATAATTTGTACCAGATATAATATGGCATCAATATTGCAGGTTTCTCAAGAGGAGGAGTTTTTACAGCTCTCTCACTGCCAACTACTGAATCTTATCCAGCGAGATGAGTTAAATGTACCAGATGAACGGGATGTGTATAATGCCGTTCTGAAGTGGGTCACATATGATGAAGACACTCGCCAACCAAAAATGGAACACATCCTACAGGCTGTCAGGTTTGTATTTCACAAATGGGACCAGTTATCATACCTGCATATTGTGGTCATTGAAGGTGAATGTAGAGAGAGTTGTCTCCTTAACTCCTTCAATACGAGCCAAAATCTCGCGGGCAGCATTAACTGCCATATGTGCAATGTTGCGTCATAATATTCGCATTATAAAAAATAAAGTTACCACTGTATTGCTCGTTCTCTTTCGCCCATGAATTTTGATAACCATAGAAAATATGATGAAGCCAGTTTACAGAGTATGGGGGTCACGCAGGTACAACTACAATATATATAATCAAGACATCGACATCGGCATCCTTGCATACCCACTTGCTCCTCATGACGCCTATATAGGCATCATCGTATTGAAGGGGTTTGAATTGGATGGCTCCAGTTGGTTCCAGGGGAATCCGCTTGGTGTTGCTAGGTTCACACAGATCAGCTGATTACGACGCCATTTCCTGATTGCAGATATCTTTATTTGTGTATTAGCTATGTGGTTTTTAGTGAAGTGCAATTTTTTTTGTTTGGTGGATTTCAGAATGAATGATGTGAAGGAGCAATGACTTGCTGTGAAATTTTGTGTTAAACTTGGAAAATCTGCGACTGAAACTTTTGCTATGCTTAACACGGCTTACGGTGATATTGCTATGAAGCATACAGCATATTTCAAGTGGCATGAGCGTTTTAAGGATGGTCGACAGTCCATTGAAGATGATGAGCAACCTGGACGTCCTTCCACGTCAACCGACAACCCACACGTCGACAAAATCAACACCCTGGTGTGGGCAAATCAATGTCTGACTGTCAGGGAGCTTGCTGAAGAGTGTGGGATATCAGTTGGATTTTGTTACGAGATTTTGACAAACATATTGAAGATGCACCGCGTTCTGCAAAATTTGTGCCATGCCTGATGACTGACGAACAAAAAGCCCATTGCATCCAGGTTTGTCAGGAACTGCTTGATCATTCAGAAGAAGATGAAAACTTCTTGTCCAGGATCATAACAGGTGATGAATCGTGGTTTTATGGTTTTGACATTGAAATGAAGGTCCATTTGTCCCAGTGGATGAGTGAAACATCCCCCAGACCCAAAAAACTCGCCAAGTTCGATCCAAGGTCAAGGTGATGCTGACAGTTTTCTTTGATGCTAAGGGTGTTGTTCACCACAAGTACCTTCCTGAAGGCTCCACAGTGAACCAGACATACCACACTGAAGTTCTGAAACGTCTGAGGGACGCCGTCCATTGCAAAAGGCCAGAAATGTGGGGGAGTGGCGACTGGTTTTTCCATTACAACAACGCTCCAGCCCATTCAGCCCTCAGAACTCGTGAGTTTTTGGCTAAACACTCAATCACTGTTCTTCCCCCCCCCCTACTCACTTGACCTTGCTCCTTGAGATTTTTTCTTGTTCCCCAAACTCAAAAGACCCTTGAAAGGAAGAGTTGAGACAATTCCCAAGATTAAGCTCTTCAGTACGGTTCAAAATCTCACGGGCAGCATCAGCTGCCAGACGTATGATTTGTCGTAATAATACTTGCATCATAAAATATAGTCACCGCTTATATCGATCATTCTCTCACCCGTGAATTTTGATAACCATAGAAAATGTGATGAAGACAGTTTAGAGAGTATGTCATTATGCAGGGGCAACTACAATAAATATAATCAAGACGCCGATATGGCAGCCTCGCGTATCCACTTGCTCCTCATGCCGCCTACGTATGCGGCACCGTATGGAAGGGGTTAAGGCAAATGCAACGAAGGAGCTGAAGGACATTACAAAAGAAGCATACTAGGACTTTTTCAACAAGTGGAAACACCGTTGGTATAAGTGCGTGCATTGGGGAGGAGAGTACTTTGAAGGGGACCCAGATCTGTAACATCAAAATAAAGTACATTTTGCTTTATGTCGTCAGTCCGTGTATTTTTTTAACAGACCTCGTATAATGACGTCGATGTAGGCGTCATGAGGTGCAAGTGGGTATATGAGGATGGTGGCATTGGTATCTTGATTGTATTTATTTTGTAGTTGTAGTTGTATTTTGTAGTTGTATGATGGGGGTTACTAGGCTAGATAGAGTGAGAAATGAGGAGGTGAGGAGGAGAACAGGGGCAGAAAGGGAGTTGGGAGATAGGGTTGATGAAAGAGTATTGGGATGGTTTGGACACATGGAAAGAATGAGTGAAGAAAGACTAGTAAAAGAGGTATGGAAGGCAGATGTGGAGGGAGTGAACATGAGGGGGTGACCTAGGATGAGATGGATGGATGGGGTGAAGGGGACTTTGTGGAAGAGGGGAATGTCTGTTGAGGAAGGACAAGAGAGGACAGAAGACGGGTGAATGGAGAATGGTTGTATATGGATGATGTGATGCATGAGGTGGAATGGGTGGGGGGATGGGGGATGAGGTAGTATGTGTGAGAAAAATTTGACGCAGCCCGAAGGGATTTCTCCCTGTCTTCTCCATTTCTGCATGAGGGGACAGAAAGGGGGGTCGCCGATTTAATGAAACAGCCTTGCTGTGGATGTGCTGTGTCTTGCAACACTGCCTCTGACCCAGGGCAGTGGACAAGATGCAGGGATGACCCGTCATCCAGGAGGTTCCAAGATAAGAGGGAGGGTGGAATGGGTGGGAATGTTTTTTATGCCTTTTTCCTTTTTGGCTACTTCCCTTGTAAGGGGGAAAGCCTTTGGTATATGTATGTATGTAATTTCATTGTTACTTATTATATCCCAACCACTCCATCAATAGGACCATTTCCTACCCTAGCATTAAGGTCCCCCAGTACTATTACATTGACAATTCTCCCTAAATCCTCTATGCACTCATTTAAGGGGGGCCACCCCCGAAAACTCTTTGGGCTCATATCTCGCTTCTGGTTCATCCAATTGCTTTGAAATTTTAATATGTTGTTTGTTGGTATAAAGAAATGCTATTCTGTAAATTTCATGAAATTTTGATGAATGGTAGTGGCTACAAAAAAAAAAATGTTTTTCTTTTTTTTTGTTTCACAAGATTCATTTTTCACTTAATTGCTTTGAAAAAATTATCATAGAAACTTTGTTTATATATCTACATTTTGTTGGATTTGATTTTCAATTTTTTGTTTTGTCTTTGAAGGAAAAAATTATTATTTTTTTTTATCGAAAATGTTTTTTAGGTCTCCTGAATCCCGGTTTTTTTGGACAAATTGAAAAATCTAATTCCAACAAAAAATTCTATTTTTGTTGAAGTATAAATTGATACCTAACATAAGTTGATCAGAGTTTTTACCGATTTTGTGAAATTATTTGAAGTTCAAAAAACAACATTTCGAGATATCGGCTTCTAAAGTTTTTTTCGGTTTTTTCCTTTTCCTGCCATGTGTATTCATCTGATTGGCATGAAATTTTCACATATGATTGTGTATATATTGTTGACTTGGAGAATGAAGGGAAAGGGGGGTGACTGCTGTTGTGGCGTGGGTGGGAGTGGTGGCGGAGGAGGAGGTGATAAGCCGGACAGCGATAACAGGCTCTCTCCCCTTCATCTCTGCTAATTTCTTCGCTAATTTCTCCTTGATCTGAAGAGTCTTGATGCCCTTTACTCTTCTTGAAGTTGGATATCCTCGATAACGTAAGCTTACGTTTGTAAGTCATCTTGCAAGACGAATATAAAAGAAATATTACAGGAACGCAGCATTGCGTTATCTGTAATGTCTCCGTATGTACTGGACGTGAGTAGCTAGGATTTACCACACGCATGTGGGGAAGAGATGCCATTTGTCGAAATTTATATAAAGAAAAAATTATTTTAATGATAGTTCTACATAGTTATAAGTGAAATTTAAAAAATATTCGTGAAAAATTCACCGGGGTGGCCCCCCTTAAATCTATCCAAAAGGCCTCCCTTTCTTCTACACTCTTCTCACTGCCAGGCCCATATGCACTTACAAAGACCCATATCTCCTTTCCCAGTTTCACCTTCATCCACATTATCCTTGAGGAAACCTCCTTCCACTCCACTACACGTTTGCCTATCTCTTCACTTACTAGAATAGCCACCCCTTCCCTCCCTCGCCCTCTCTTCACACACCTCTCACTTACACTCCCAAACTTACACTCACCCTTCCCTTTCAACTTAGTTTCACTCAAAGCCAACACATCCATCTTTCTTCTCACAAACATACTACCTATCTCTTCTCTTTGATGGAGTGGTTGGGAAAATGTGGAGTTCCAGGAAAGAATCGTAGTGGAGAGTTGATGGTGGAAATGTGTCTAGAAAGAGAGTTGATGATAGCAAATACAGTGTTTCGGAAGAAAGTCAAGCGTAAGTACACATGGGAGAGGGTGGTGGATGGGAGGGTGGTAGATAGAGCATTGATGGATTATGTAGTGGTAAATAGGACTATGATAGAAAGAGTTAAGGATGTACATGTGCTAAGGGGAGAGGGTGGGGGAATATCAGATCATTTTTTGGTGGAAGGTAAGTTGAGAGTGGAGGATAGATGGAGAAAGAGGAAAGGGACAAAAGTTAGGGAGGTGCTTAGAGCGAACTCTTTAAATGAAAAGGAGAAGGAGTACAAGAAGAAGCTGAAGGAGGAGTGGGAGGGAGTGAAGGATAGAGAAGAGCTAGGTGTGGAGGAGGAATGGGGATGGTTCAAGGAGGGAGTCACAAAGTGTGCAAGGATGGTGTGTGGAACAAGAAGGACAGGAGGAAATAGAAGGAAGGGTAGTGAATGGTGGGATGAGGAAACAAAGAAGGTTGTAGAAGAGAAGAAGCGAGCTTACACAGATTGGTTACAAAATAGGATGAGGGAGTCATATGAGAGGTACAAAGAAAAGAAAAGAGAAGTAAAGCAAAAGGTAAAGGAGGCAAAAAGGAGAGCAGATGTGAAATGAGGTAAGATTGACAGGAAATTTTGAAAGTAATAAAAAGGTGTCTTGGAAAGAAATTAGAAGGATGAGGAGGTGAATCACGTAGAGAAGATAAAGTAAAAGGTGCAGATGGAGAGATGATAATGGAAGAGAGTAAGAAGAAGATGGGCAGAGTATTTTAGGGAGTTGCTAAATGTGAAGGATAGGGAGGAAAAGGTAGTTGCAGTGGGAAATGCTAAGAAAATGAGAGTGATGAGTGAGGAAAATGGAGGAGAAATAAGGAAGGATAAAGTGAAGGCAGTTGTTAAGATGATGAAAGCAGGTAAGGCACCTGGTCTGGATGGATGCCATGCAGAATGTCTAAAAAAAAAGGAGGTACAGTGATGGTGGACTGGCTGGTGAGGTTATTTAATGTTTGCTGGAGAGAGGGTAGAGTGCTGGAGGAGTGCCTGTATAGTTCCACTTTACAAGGGAAAAGGGGACAAGTGTGAATGTAGTAGTTTCAGAGGGATTAGCTTGTTAAGTGTAGTTGGGAAGGCTTATGGGAGGATCTTGATTGAGAGGATTAGGAGAGGAAGAGAGGGAGTAATTGGTGAGGAACAGTGTGGATTTAGGACAGGTAGAGGTTGTGTAGATCAAATATGTGGTAAGACAAATATGTGAGAAAGCTATAGGAAAGGGGAAGGATGTTTTTTTGGCTTTTATGGATCTGGAAAAGGCTTACGATAGGGTAGACAGAAAGGCACTGTGGGAGGTTATGCAGATATACGGGATAGAAGGAAAGCTTCTGGGAGCTGTCAAGAGTTTTTATGAGAGTAGTAGAGCTTGTGTCAGGATTAGAAATGGAGAGAGTGAGTGGTTCGAGGTAAAGGTGGGACTTCATCAAGGATGTGTTATGTCGCCCTGGCTGTTCAACTTATACATGGATGGGGTAGTGCGAGAGGTAAATGCAAGGGTAGTGGGTCAGGGATTGGAGATGGTTAAATAAAATGGAGAAAAGTGGGAGGTGAGCCAGCTGTTGTTTGCTTATGACACTGCGCTTGTGGCAGGATTGGAGGAGGGACTGAGGAAGTTGGTGACAGAGTTTGGGAGAGTATGTGATAGAAGAAAGCTAAAGATAAATGTGGGTAAAAGTAAGGTGATGAGATGTTCAAGGGGTGAAAGTGGCAGTAGACTGGAAGTGAGCATTAATGGAGAGCGACTGGAGGAAGTGGATAGTTTTAGATACTTGGGTGCAAATGTAGCAGGAAAAGGTGGAGGTAGAATGTAGACAGAGAGAAGCGAGTAAATGCCTTGGTGGATTGAAGAGTGTACTGAGGAATAGACATTTGGGAATGGATGCTAAGAGGAGACTGTATGAAAGAGTGATTGTGCCAACAGCACTGTATGGGGCAGAAACATGGAACATAAGAGAGGAAGAGAGGAGTTTGAATGTGTTTGAGATGAGGTGTCTGAGAAGTATGATGGGGGTTACTAGGCTAGATAGAGTGAGAAATGAGGAGGTGAGGAGAAGAACGGGGGTGGAAAGGGAGTTGTTGTTGTTGTTGTCGTTCCCTAGACTGTCTGTCCGAGCAGTTCCGTCTCCCCAAGGAATGCCACAGCCGAAACTGGGTTTTCCCACAAATCCTTTATAGAGTGTATGTTGTGTTGCTTGTGTGGATGATTGTGTATAATGCAGTCTTCCATTATGTGTTGTATGGTATGGGGTGAAGTGTTACATCCTGGGCAGCTGTTCACAATGCGGTCATCCAGCCTCTTCTGGTAGCTTAGAAGTGCTGGGTGGTGGCCGCACCGCAGTCTGGCCAGGTGGAAAGGGAGTTGGGAGATAGGGTTGATGAAAGAGTATTAGGATGGTTTGGACACATGGAAAGAATGAGTGAAGAAAGACTAGTAAAAGAGGTATGGAAGGCAGATGTGGAGGGAGTGAACATGAGGTGGATGGATGGGGTGAAGGGGGCTTTGGGGAAGAGGGGAATGTCTGTTGAGGAAGGACGGGAGAGGACAGAAGACAGGGGTGAATGGTTGAGAATGAATGAGGTGGAATGGGGGGGGGGGTGAGGTAGTATGTGTGAGCAAAATTTGACGCAGCCCGAAGGGATTTCTCCCCGTCTTCTCCTTTTATGCATGGGGGACGGAGAGGGGGGGGTCGCCGATTTAGTGAAGCGGGCTTGCTGTGGATGTGCTGTGTCCTGCAACACTGCTTCTGACCCAGGGCAGTGGACAAGGTGCAGGGATGACGTGTCATCCAGGAGGTGCTAAGATAAGAGGGAGGGTTGAGGGGTGTGGAGTGTGTTCAGGGATGGAATGTGTGGGAATGATTTTATGCCATTTCCTTTTTGGCTACCTCCCTTGTAAGGGGGAAAAAGCCTTGGTATATGTATGTATGTATGTACTTATTATATGTATCTCCTTTTGTGCATGAAGGGACGGAGAAGGGGGCTGCCGAATTAATGAAGCGGCCTTGCTGTGGATGTGCTGTGTCTTGCGACACTGCTTCTTATCCAGGGCAGTGGACAGGATGCAGGGATGACCCGTCATCCAGGAGGTGCCAAGATAAGAGGGAGGGAGGAGGGTGGAGGGGAGTGGAATATACAGTTGAATCTCGAAAGCCCGGACCCTCGTATGACCGGTCGAAATGAACAAAGGGCGGACTTTTCAAGCAAAGTTCCCTATTTGTCCGGTAGGTGGCAGCGATGGCCGTACACTTGTACTCAAACCCGGCCCAGTCAAGCCGCCACCAGGGCTGCTGTTTCGTAGAATTTTGTACCAAAACGTAGTAAAATAGCAGCATGTGGCAACTGCACAAGGACATGAGGAAATTTTTTCTACATAGCGGGCTGTTAAAAACATTAAAAAACTCAAACTATTGATTAAAAATCATATAGTTATCAAATAATAAATGGTACATCAAAATATGACCTTTATTTGTAATTGTGTTACTTATAAAATATTATACCCCAAATTTTTACGGTGTAGAAAAAATTCTACGCTAAAGTTT
The DNA here is from genome assembly GCF_046742065.1 of Oratosquilla oratoria. Lineage (NCBI taxonomy): Eukaryota > Metazoa > Arthropoda > Malacostraca > Stomatopoda > Squillidae > Oratosquilla > Oratosquilla oratoria. The sequence continues at coordinate 55,774,509 of NC_134780.1, read as the reverse complement.
CAGCGTTCTTTTGGCACTAGGGCTGCCGTTTCGTAGAATTTTGTACCAAACCGTAGTAAAATAGCGGCATGTGGCAACTGCACAAGGACATGAGGAATTTTTTCTACATATCAGCTGGCTGTTAAAAACATTCAAAAACTCAAACTTTTGTTTAAAAATCATAGATATAGTTGTCAAATAATAAATGGTACATCAAAATATGACTTTTATTGGTAATTGTGTTACTTACAAAATATTATACCTCAAAAGATACGTTTTTTTCCCGTGTAGAAAAAAAGTCTACGCTAAAGTTTCAGCTTTCTTTTAGCGATAATAATATAAAAAAAATTATATCTTACTGAATATGTTAGGGCATGGGGGCCTTATATAAATTCAAGAATAAAAAAAGCTTGAACCAACATTTTGTCAAAGTTTGACAAGTATATCTAGCTATGAAAGTCTGCACACGCCCGAGAAAGATGTATGCCCCGTTATGGCAACACTCCCATTCTACACGGCAGTGTAGAAAACGCAGCAACCCTGGCCGCCACCACTGTCCCGCGTGCATACCTTCCGATATTTACAGTGTACGTAATAAAAAATACAGTACAATACACTGTATATACAGTACATTTACATGCCTGTATTACAGTTATTATTACAGAATTATTAGTATTATATTATTATTATTACAGTATTGTTATTATTACAGTGTTATAGTATTATTCTTATGTATTTCTATGCCATATCATACATTACCTATACGTATATCGCTACGAAAATCTATGGGTGTTAGGCCAACATTTTTGATGACCGGATTTTGGCATGACCGGACCGCCCTTCCCCCCAATTAGTCCGGGCTTTCGAGGTTCGACTGTATAGGAAATGGAATGGGTGGGAGTGGTTTCTATGCCTTTTTCTTTTTGGCTACCCCCCGTGTAAGGGGGAAAAAGCCTTTGGTATATGTATGTATGTACTTATTATAAGGTGGCTAAAATACCCATTTTAATTTTCTTTTAAGGTTTTGAAAACATTAATGTAACGGATTATCTGAAATGGAATTAGCCATTCCCTGAAACTGAATTTGCTCTTTTTTTTTAAACTGGAAATTGGAGGTCCTGTCTCCCTTGTGCTTGTCTATATAACCTGTCAACATCCACACTTTCTTGAAGGGGCAGATTCTTGATTTCCATTCTGTATCAAGTGGTAGGCCTACACAACAGACATTTGAGAGAATCATCTCCTATCCATCTTGAAAACATGGTATTCTCACCTCAATCCAAGGCACAATTTTTTAACCTTTTCTAGCCCTAGCACCCCTGGAGTCATATTCAGGCAGTCTAGCACACCCCTAACTCAGGTTAACATCTGATAACTAGAAGGATAAATTAAAGTGAAATACTGCTTGATTATTTTGTTGATTCCTCAAAACTAAAACCCACTGCCATCATTTCTGATAAAACAAATAAGAAAACCCAAGAAAAAGGCATGGGCATGAAAATGATATTTTACAGTCATACATTTAGCACTTTCCAGTAGCCCTTAGAACAGTATTTCTTAACCTGGAGTGCTGAATTTATTTTTATGGGGTGCTGGGAAATGATAAATACATACATACATACACATACATATACCAAAGGATTTTTCCTCCATACAAGGGAGGTAGTAAAAAAAAAAAACAAAGGCATAAAGACCATTCCCACCCATTCCATCCCTAAATACACTCCACTCCCTACCACCCTCTACCCTCCCTCTTATCTTGGCACCTCCTGGATGACAGGGCATCCCTGCATCTTGTCCACTGCCCTGGGTCAGAAGCAGCGTAGCTAGACACAGCACATCCACAGCAAGGCCGCTTCATTAAATTGGCAACCCGCCCCTCTCTGTCCCCTCTTAGCATCCATCCCCAAATGTCTATTCCTCATTACACTTTTTAATCAACCAAGGCACTTACTTGCTTCTCAATCTGCATTCTACCTCCACTCCTCCCTTTCCTGCCACATTAGCACCGAAGTATCTAAAACTATCCACCTCCTCCAGTCTCCAGTCTAAATACATGGTGCAGTAAAATAATAAAATAAATACATGGTGCAGTAAAATGATAAAATAGATATAGTAAAATAAATACATGGCACAGTAAAATATCATTATTCCTAGCATGGGGTGACCAGTACTGAAGAGATGCATTTTTGACAAATGCATTGTATTTGCATGTGTATATCTATATATATATATATATATCTATCTATATATATATATAATATCTATATATATATATATATATATATATATATATATATATATATATATATATATATATTGACTATATTATGACAAATAAGACTGAAGGTGAAAGAAGTAGACGAGGAGTAATGGGAGAATTTCACGCTTTAACGTTTCGACCCGCAGGGTCTTGATCACAAAGCTAACAACTCAAACGTAACAGGATGTTTTATACACGGACGGGTCATCTCATGGGACGCTTCGGAGAGCTTGTTATTTTATTTGCGTATTCTTTTATTATTAATAAGCTTGTGGCTTTTGCTAAACATATAAAGCCTTCTCTATGGTTAATGTTGTTATTAGTGTTGATATATGCTGCCTCAATTGTCTTCCTTATTTTCTTGGATGATCCTTTATTTAATATGGTTGTGTTGTTCCAGTCTGGAAGGTGACCATGTTTATCCACATGCATTACTATGGAGTTAGATGTCCTATGGGCTTTTACGTCATTTTTATGTTCATTTATCCTTTAATTAAGTCCGCGACCAGATTCACCAAAATATGAAGAGGGACAACTTTTACACGGGATTTTATAAACAACGCTGTTTTCGTTAGTGGGATTATTATAGCTACGTGTTACCAAATGTCCTACTTTGTTACCTGACGTCCTGGATATTTTGATGCCGCTTTTATGTGAAAATAGTGATTGGAACAATGCAGGTAATCCAGAATTAGTAACGAACCTTTCAGACAGACAGCTCTCAGATACAGAAACTCAAGCACTATCGTTAGGTATGAAATTCGATGTCTGAATTCACAAAAAGAAATTTAGTGAATATCTAAACAAAAACTATATATGGAAAATGGATGATGTAGACAAAGGTTTTATTCAAGGTATTACCACATGCTATCAAGCCTTGGCAAACAAGAACAAATGTGTTATTCCAAAAAGATTTCTCAATGCTTTAATTTGCCTAAATAAAGACAAAAATATTATAATCACAAGTGCAGATAAAGGAGGAGGCATAATAGTAATGAACCAACAAGACTACAATAATAAAATGTTAGATTTACTCAGTGACAGTGAAACTTACAAGAAAAAACATAATGGTTACGCAAAAAATGAAGGCGAAAAATTCACAACAAAAGCGAGAAAAATATTAAAGAAATCAGAGAAAGGGAAAAAACTATTAAACCTACTTGAAGAAGCACCTATACCACCAAGAATGCACGGCCTGCCTGAATCAATAGTGCACCTCATAAGTTAGCCAAATGTTTAGCTAAACCTTTATCCAATACTTTAGGAACTATTAGTGATGCACATCTACGAAATTCTTCGGATCTAATTAATAGATTAAAATATTTAGATTTCAATAACAAGAAACTAGCCAGCTACGATGTCACCTCTTTATATACTCGAGTATCAATAAAAGGCGCTCTAAATGCTGTTGAACGAGTAGTAAATAATTTGAAAAATGAAGATCTACCCATCCCCAAAAAAGATGACCTCGAATTAATTTCTCTTTGTGTAGGATTTGGCGCTTTCACTTTTAATAATATTGAATACAGACAACATTCTGGCCTCGCCATGGGTAGTCCCCTTTCTGCAGTGTTAGCAAATTTATACATGGAAATACTCGAAACAGAAGAATACATGACAATAATGGGTAGGAATAGTAAATGGTTTAGATATGTTGATGACATACTCGTAATTGTACCTAAAGATAGACATTAGCAACAAACTCAGGAGATTAAATAGTGTAAATGAAAATATACAATTTGCTGCAGAAAATGAAAATAACGGAAAATTACCTTTCTTAGACACAATTATCCATAGAATAGATAAAAATGTGAAATTTTCAGTATACCGGAAACCCACCAATAAAGAAGACTATATACACTTCTACTCAGGACATAATGACAGAACTAAAACAGGTATTATAATAGGTTTCTTCCTCAGAGCATTTCGTATATGCAGTAAAGAATTTCTAGATCTTGAATTACAACATATTACTGAGACTTTCATCAAACTCAAATATCCAAAAGGTTTCTTATGTAGGTTGAAAAAGAAAGCCAAAGAAATAATTAACAAAAGTAAAGATAAAAATAAGAATGATAAATGTAATAATTAAACCAGATATATCACAGTACCAAACTCTAATGTCAATTCATACCTAGACACTTTTCTCCTAAAAGCGGGCATCAAAATAGCCAGGACGTCAGGTAACAAAGTAGGACATTTGGTAACACGTAGCTATAATAATCCCACTAACGAAAACAGCGTTGTTTATAAAATCCCGTGTAAAAGTTGTCCCTTTCATATTTTGGTGAATCTGGTCACGGACTTAATTAAAGGATAAATGAACATAAAAATGACGTAAAAGCCCATAGGACATCTAACTCCATAGTAATGCATGTGGATAAACATGGTCACCTTCCAGACTGGAACAACACAACCATATTAAATAAAGGATCATCCAAGAAAATAAGGAAGACAATTGAGGCAGCATATTTCAACACTAAAAACAACATTAACCATAGAGAAGGCTTTATATGTTTAGCAAAAGCCACAAGCTTATTAATAATAAAAGAATACGCAAATAAAATAACAAGCTCTCCGGAGTGTCCCATGAGATGACCCGTCCGTGTATAAAACATCCTGTTACGTTAGAGTTGTTAGCTTTGTGATCAAGACCCTGCGGGTCGAAACGTTAAAGCGTGAAATTCTCCCATTACTCCTCGTCTACTTTCACCTTCAGTCTTATATATATATATATATATATATATATATATATATATGTATGTATATATATTTTTATATAAATATATATATATATGTACTGTATATATGTATATACTATATGTATGCATGTATTTACCTAGTTGTATTTTACGGGAAGGGGAGCTATGCTCGTGGTGTCCCGTTTTCATATCTCATTTTATCTAAACTATTTTTAAATTCATGTATTGTTTTTGCACACACCACTTTCTCATCTAACTTGTTCCAACTGTCTATTACTCTGTGAGGAAAGCTGTTCTTTTTCAGGTCTCTTCTATAGCTATCCTTTTTGATTTTCTTTCCATGTCCTCTTGTATTTCTGTCATCCCATTTTATCAGATTCTCTCTATCAGTAATTTCTATGCCTTTCATGATTCTGTAAATAGTTATCAAATCTCCTCTCTCTTCTTTGCTCTAGTGTCTGTAGTTCAAGTTTTGCTAGTCTCTCTTCATATGATAGTTTTGCGAGTGTAGGTGCCAATTTTGTAATTGCTCTTTGTATTCTTTCAAGTTTTTTTATACATTTTTTTGTACTTGGTGACCATATCGTTGCCGCATATTCCAATCTTGGTCTTATCAGGGTGATTAGAATTTTCTTCACCATTTCTTCATCCAGATATGTAAATGCAACTTTGATTGTTCTTATTAAATTATAGGTTTCTCCAAAAATCTTATTTATATGTTTCTCAGGTGACATATTATTCATAACAATGACTCCCAGGTCCTTTTCATTTTCCACTTTTTTTATTCTTTCTTCTCCCAATTTATATGATCCTGTTATTCTGTTTTTAATTTTTCCAAATTCCATTATACTACACTTCTTTGTATTGAATTCCATTTCCCACTTCCTACTCCATTCCTGTACTTTGTTTAGATCTCTCTGTAGTGATTCACAATCTTCCGTGTTCACTTTTTTCCATAGTTTTGCATCATCTGCAAAGAAGCTCATATAGCTTTCAATTCCTTCCTCCATATCATTAATATATATAGCAAACATTATTGGGGCCAGAACCGTTCCTTGTGGAACACCGCTTATTACTTCATCCCATTTTGAGTGTTGGTCTCTTATTACTACTCTCATTTTTCTTTCTTGCAAAAAGTCTTCCATCCAATTTAGTAGTTTGCCCTGTATTCCTCCTTCAGTTTCTAATTTCTTAAGCAACTTCTTATGTGGTACTTTGTCAAAAGCTTTTTTTAGGTCTAGAAATGCGCAATCAGCCCATCCATCTCTTTCTTGTATTATATCTATTAGCCTTGAATAGAAACATATTAAATTGGTGACGCATGATCGTCCTTGTCTGAATCCAAATTGTCTTGGATTTAGCACGTTGTTTTTTTCTAAATATTTTACCCATCTATTTTTTACAATTCTTTCACAAATTTTTGCTATTGTACTTGTTAGAGAGACTGGCCTATAGTTGTTAGGGTCTTCTTTATTTCCCCCTTTATATATAGGTACTATATTTGCTTTATTCCAATCTTCTGGAACTTTACCTTCTTTCAATGAACTGATTATTATGCTATGTATTATATCTGCCAGTTCATTCCTGCATTCTTTCAAAATCCAGTTTGCCATTTCATCTGGTCCATGCGATTTTCTGACATCAAGATTACTGAAGTGTTTCAATATTTCATTCTTTGTTACTTCTATTTCTTTCATAGGGGGGACTTTCTCTTTCCATTCAATCTCTTCAGGTTGTATGTTCTCCCTTGTAAACACAGATTTAAAATGTTTGTTCATAATTTCCGCCATTTCAATTTCCTCTGTGTATTCAACTCCTCCTTGTCTTAATTTCTCCAAATCTTGTTTGTTTTTCAGTTTGTTGTTTACAAATCTGTAGAATAGTTTTGGTTGATCTTTACACTTTTCTATGACATCTTTTTCATATTTTCTCTTTTCCTCTCTGCACGCTTGTACATATTCATTTCTATAACAAGTATATATTTTCCATTTTTCTGGTCTTTTGTTTTTCTTCCATTTGGCCCAAGCTTTGTCTCTCTTGTCTTTTATCTCCCTACAACTTTTATTGTACCAGTACTTTATATATTCTTTTTCCTGTTTTTGTCTTGGGACATACTTTTCTACTCCCTTTTTATATATTTTTGTCAAAATATTCCATTTCTCTTCTACTGTTGTATCTTCTTTGTGTATTCTTTCCCAGTTTTCATTTTGGAAGAATTCTCTTATTTTATCAAAATTTGCTTTTTCATACATCAATCTTCCTTTTCTATATTGTTCATTTCTTTTCATGTATTTTTTCTCATTTAGTTCTAGTTCTATCAATATGTGGTCACTTTTGCTTATTGGTGCCTGGTATTCTATCTTTTCCACTATTTCAGGTTCTGATGTGAATATTAGGTCTAGTCTCGATGGTTCTTCATTTCTATACCTGGTGTTCTCTTGGATCCATTGTGTCATTGTGTGGTCAGTAATCATCTCAAGTAGAACACTACCCCATGAGTCTTCTCCACCCTTTACGGTCATCTCTTCCCAGCATATTTCTTTGCAATTATAGTCGCCCATAACTATTCTTCCTCCATCTTCCATTATCTTGTTTAGTGTTATTCTTGGGATCTTCTAACATGCTTTTATGTTCATTCTCTTCCCACGAGGCTGTTTTTGGGGGCACGTAGTTTATTACAAATTTTCTGCTCTTCTTATCTCTATCTTCTACTTCTATCATAATCATCTCTACTGTATTGTTCCCATATGTGACATTCTTCACGCTTATATCCTTCTTAGTCAGGAACATAACTCCACCCCCTTGTTTTTTTCTCTCTGTTTCTAATCCAATAATTATATGTATTGTGTCCTATGCTGTTGGGTGGTAGTGGACCTTTTAATTTTGTTTCAACAATTCCCATTATGTCCGGATCTTTTTCTTTCAGATATTTGTTCAGTTCATTCAGTCCTGTTATTAATCCATCTATATTTGTGTAGGATACTCTTAACTTTCTGTTATTTCCATTGTATTCTCTGTTTCTTTTGTTTCTGTTATGTTCCATTTCTTCAATTTCATATTCACTATTCTCCAGTAGAATTCTTGTTTTTCTGTCTCTGTTCTGGTCTCGTTTTTTTTCTTAGCTTCAGGTCTTTTCCTTATTTTCTCCTCTCTTTCCTCTTTATTCATTTCCCTTTTTATCCATACCTTTTTATATTGTTCACTTGTTGCTAGTTTCCCTGTTTTGGATAAGATATTCTCAGCCGTAGTTTGTGACCTGAATTTAATCTTAATTGGTCTGGTCTTGTCTGTACTATATTTCCCGAGCCTGAATTTCTCTTCGATTTGTTTCATTATTTCTGGTTCATCTTCCTGAACTAATTCTAGTAAATTTCTTACTTTTTCATTTTCCTCTTTGATTCTTGTGGTTCTATCTGGGTTATGTTTCTCTTCCATTCCTAATATAATTATACATTTCTTTCTATCTGCTAAGTCTCTTACTATATTCTCCTGTCTCAGCACTTTAATAACTGAGTCTTCAGTTTGTTCATTCATTTGCTGTTTGATTATGTCAGTGAATGCAACTTTGCTATTTTCTTGGATTTTTTTCCAACCCTCCTTGTTCTCCTTATTATTCTCCTTTAAGACTTTATTCTCTTCTTTTACTTCTTTTAACTGTTTTTTTAATTCTTCAATTTCCTTATTTAAGTTTTTGTTCGCCTTCTCTAGTTCTTCCAATTTTTCAACCCTCTGCACAATGTTGTTAACGTGACCGAACCTAAATTCCCAGTGCTCGATCATCTTATCGAGTTTCTCTTCTAGTCTTGTTAATTGGGGGGGGGTTTGTGTCCCCCCCACCCTCTTTAAATCCCTGGAAAATATTCTCATCATCTTCTACTGTATTGCTCTTATCTATACTTCTAATCTTTACATTTTTGTTAGACATTTCGTCATCGCTAAATTGGTCCGGACCTCGTTTGTTTAGATTTCGTCTGCCTGCCTGGGCCAAGTCCTCACCTTCCTCATTTCCTTCCATTTCCCTCAGTAATCCCTCCCCTTCTCCTTTTTCCTTACTTTTCCTACACCATGAGCAATTTCCCCCCCACCCTGTAAATACAATAGGTACTTCCTTTGCTTTGGGATCCACGAAATTTCACTTTTTCTTCAGAACGTCTTCTAAGCCGTCCGTTCGTTGAAGTGTGTGTGTGTGTGTGTGTGTTCAGGATAAATTTGACACTTTTTTGGAAAGGAAAGAAAAACATCATATCTTGGCCAAAAATTGATTAATTCTCAAAATTCAAAATGCATCTCTTAGAGGATCTTTTGTCAAATACAGCCCACTCAAAGAAGCTGCCCTGAGCCTCCACCATGGTTTCCAGGCAGGACCTGAACCTGCAGCACGCAGCTTTCAGTGTCCTTCGAGAGACATCTGAACACCAGTTTGATCCTGGCAATCAGGTTGTCCTTGGTGTTGCAGGCAGTATGATTGGTGTCTTTTTCAATTGAACCACACACATATTAGCTCATGGGGTTGCAATCAGGTGAGTTGAGTGCCAGATGTTGGGACTGGTGAAGTCATAGAAGTTCTCAGACAGACTTCTGGGTTTTCCTGGAGGTGACATGGAGGAGAGTCCTGCTGCCACACGTGTGGTCTTCCCGCAGCCACCCTCTCCACCCAGCGCTTGGCAACAGTGGACAGCAACTCGGTATAACCATCTGAAGTGAGTCTGAGTCCCTAAAGACCATCACAGTTTGAGGGAACTTGGTCTTCATGAAGCACGGGACTTTGTGTTGACTGTAGGCTAGCCACCTGTTTTGTAAATTTTGCAACTGGTCCTGGCAGAAGTTCTTCTCGTCTGAGAAGAACAAGAGCATCCCCGGCTTGAATGGATGTTGGACCTTGTTGAAGAGTTTCATGGCTTTTGTAAAGTGGTTCTCTTGGGCCTTGGCAGTGAGTAGTTGGCCCTTGTACCTCATGTATGTGGAGCAGTGAAAATCATTATTCACCGCTTTCTTCATAGTTGCCACTCTGATGCCCATCTCTCTTGTCAAGGTCCACATTATCTTCCCACACCTTTTTTCAGCTTTCTTCATAGTTGCCACTCCGATGCCCATCTCTCTTGTCAAGGTCCACATTATCTTGCCACACCTTTTTTCAGCTTTTCAACTAATTTCGTTGTGTGGACAGAGTCAGAACGTCTACTATGATCCTGCTAGCCACTGCTTCCACATCTGTCTCAATTCTCCAGCTAACATCTTACAGCCTTCACAGTATTCAGGGAGCACTGAGCTGCAGCTAAGATTTCTGAATTTTTTAATTTGGCACAAATCATCATGATGCAGGTCACTCTTCCAATATTTTGGTGCTTTCCAGTCATCCATGCTCCGTAGCTCTCACACCCACCAATAGTACATAGAATCAGCTATCCGATGCACTTTACTGCTATTAAATCCTTCAAATGGTTCTGAAATGACAGAAGATAAAAAAATGATCAAATTTATCCCAAACACCATGTCCAGCACCCCCAAAGTTAGGGGGTGCTGGACTGCTACACCTCACTACAGAGGTACTGAGGTCTATGTTTAAGAAATGCTTCCTTAGAATATATTTCAGCATCCCCAAGGGATATTGGCACCCTGGGTTAAGAAATGCTGATCCAAGAGTCTGACACTAGGTCTTCAGACTGGGCCTAAGATTTTTTTTTGTTTTTTTTCAGTTGAATTTCCTCCATCTTCTCCTGTATGCCACTTGACATTGAAACTGTCCCACACTACTACAATACAGACAGTAATTCAAAGATTAAATCCTGAAAATTTTTGTTGCTGTTCTCTAGACTGTAGTTGAGCAGTCCCATGAAGACTGTTGACAGCTGTTGTAGGGCTACAGCTTTTCAGTCAGTGAAGCTAGAAGCAATGCTAATTATATTTTGTCTCCACAGCCCCATCCTAATAAAAAATGATGTTCCTCTCCCATGACCTGTGTTCCTTTCATTATCTTTTGAGTGGAAAGTGGCTATGAATGGATGAGGAACTAGTGTAACCCAAAGGAATTTCTTGTTTAGTCTTTGACATTCTTAAGTAGATGAGGGAGGAGGGTTACCATGTAATGAAGTGATGGGGGTAAACCTGCTTCAGCTGTTGGACCCTGCTCTGGAAATACTGTGTCTTGCTGCATTGCCTCTGGTCTGAGCAGTGGTTGGGGGACAAGAATGACTTTTCATCCACAATGAGTTGAGATAAAAGGGACAACAAATGGGTTTTGGTTGGGTGTATACTTTGTTTTGGCCACCTTTTTTATAAGGGAAATGGCCTTTTGGTATATGTATGCATGCTTTCTTCCAGTTCTCAAATATTCCTTTTCTCTTGTAACATATATTGCACACCCATACCACTCTCATCCCTTAGAGATAGATAACAATGTATATGTATAGATTGTTTATGTAATCAGTTCAAGTGTTTTAATAATGCTTCTCTCTTAACAGATGCCAATACCTCACTCCACGGTTCCTTACTGAGCAAATGGAAAAATGTAAACTACTAAGGAAAGTTCCAGCATGTAGAGAATATCTTGCAAAAATTTTCAAAGTGAGTAACAACAGTAACATATAATTATGGGTGCTTGGTATTTTATTCCATGATTGGTCACTGTTACAATTATTATATTTGATTTTCCTGTAACATACTTTCTCCCTGCCAAATCTGAGTAAAGTATCAGGCCCCATACAGTCTCATCCATATCTGAACCCACTCTGCTCCTCTCCAAACACTTCTTCTGTTCCTTTCCAAATCATTTCCATTAACACCCTCCCATATGCCTTTCCAGCTACACTCAACAGACTGGCCCCTCTAAAACTATTACATATTTGTTCACTTTTCCTTTGTAAAACAGAACTATGCATGCACTCCTCCAGTCCTCTGGCACATTCCCTTCCATTAGGCACACATTAAACAACCTCACTTTACCTTTTCCTTTCATTATCAGATATTCTGTATATGACACCTATCCAACCCAGGTATCTTACCAGATTTCATCACTTTCAATGCTCTTTGTAACTCATCTTTTTCTAAAGCCCTATCATGTCTGGGTAAAAGGGGAATAACTGTTAAACTGAGAATGGAGAGGGCAAGTGATAGGCATCAGTGGAAAATGATTGTAAACTGATGATAAACTGAACTAACCTAAAGGGATTTCTCCTCATTTTCTCTGTTTATTCAGGGGGATGAAGAGAAGAGGGAGAGTCACCATGGGATAAACCAGTTTCAGCAGTTGTGCCTTGCTGTGGAGGTGCTATACCTTGCTACATTTTTTCTGACCCAGGTAATGGGTTGAGACAGGGATGGCCCTTCATCCAGGAGGAGCTAAGATAGATAGGAAAGAAATTAGTGTGGGGTGACTAGAGGATGGATGTGTGCCTTTGCTGGCTACCACCCTTATAAGGGGAAAGAGGCCTTTTGGTGTATAGGTAGAAAGAAAGGAAGACTCTGAATGTATTTGAGACCTTGTTCACCCATCTTGTTATATCTATCAGTTGAATGAATAAAAAAAAAAAAAAAAAAGCAAACCACAAGATATTACTCAAATGTATACAAAAATGTACCACCTGTGGCACATAATACATCAGTGCAAAAGTACATTTACATCCAGGTTTGCGATCTGAATGGTGGCTTTTACCTATTTAGACAAAGAAATGGTTAAAAAATAGTCACATTAAGAAGGCCTAGACTGGAGTATGCAGTGACACTATTGTCACCAAGTACCAAAAAGATTATAAAAAAAGAAATTGAAAGAATCCAAAGAGCAATCATGAAAATGGCCCCATCACTTTCAAACTTGTCATATGAGGAGAGACTGGCTAAATTGAAATTACTGACTTTGGAACAAAGAAGAGAGAGAGGCATCCTACTGACCATCTACAGAATCATGAAAGGCACGGAAGTCCTTGATAGAGAGGACTTACTAAATTGAGACAAGAGAAACACAAGAGGACATGAAAAAAACTCAAAAAGGATAGTTGTAGAAGAGACCTGAAAAAAAGTTTTCCACACTGAAGGGTAGACATCTGGAACAAATTGGACAAAACAATAGTATGTGCAAAAAACTAACACAAATTTAAGGGCAAACTAGACACTGTGAGATACAAAGACGGGATACCACGAGCATAGCTCCCCTTCCCGTAAGATACAACTAGGTAAATACCTACACACCCATGTACCTACTTACCTACCTACCTACCTCCCCTACAAGGAGTGTGGTGGAGGACAGGGATGACCCTTCATTCATGAGGGGCTGAGACAGAGAGTTGTGAAGTGGGTTTTAATATGTATGAAATGGGTATGTGCTTTGACTTGCCTACCCTCATAATTATGGTGAAAGGACCTTTGGTATGTGTGTATATACTGTATACACACATACATACATATATCAAAGGCATTTTTCCCCCTTACAAGGGAGGTAGCCAAAAGAAAGTCATAAAAACCACTCCCACCCATTCCATCCCCATCACACTCCACTCCCCTCCACCCTCTTCCCTCCCTCTTATCTTGGCACCTCCTGGATGACGGGTCATCCCTGCGCATGCTCACACACACACACACATATACACACATACACTCACACTCACACTCACTCTCACTCTTGCTTTATATAGGATATAAGCAAGATTGAGAGAATACAAAGGGCAGCAACCAAACTGGTCCCCATCCTGGCAGATAAACCATATGAGGAAAGACTAAAAGTACTGGGTGTACCAACTTTGAAAGATTGAAGAGAAAGAGGTGACATGATTACAGTGTTCAGGTCACTAAATGGGATAGATTGTACTGATAGAAAAGATCTAATTAAAGATGGGAGGGCTCTAAGAGGTCATGGAAGTAAAGAAAGACCAAATGATGAAAAGATGTGAAGAAATAGTTTTCCATGTAGATGTATAAATATGTGGATTAGCTTAGAGGGTGATATAGCCCAAGCTGGAACAATAACTGAATTAGAATTTAAATATGATAATTGGAAATCAAAAATATAGATTAAGTTCGAACTGTACATGAATTTGAGTCTAGGTATATTAAAAGATTAGAGAATAGGAGACAGCACCCAACAAGTGTTGCTCCTTTCCTGTATATAATAATTAGGTAAATACACACACTAGGTTTTGAACTAATGGTAATAAGTAATTGGGATGTTAAAGAGTTTGACTTTATCCTCTATCATAACCTTTCTTTATTTATTTACAGGACCTGACTTTGCACAAGCCTCCATGTCAGAAGGAACGTACTCCCAATGCTCCTTGTGTGATATACATTGTAGGAGGATACTCAGATCGTCAGAGTCTGGACACGTTGGAGTGCTATGATGTAGAGAATTGTAGATGGTCACAGCTCTCTCGACTACCTGTTGCAAGGTGCGTAAAATAATATATATTTACATACATACATACATACATATACCAAGGCTTTATCCCCTTACAAGGAAGGTAGCCAAAAAGAAAAAGACATAAAACCATTCCCACCCATTCCATCCCTAAATACACTCTACCCCCCTCCACCCTCCACCCTCCCTCTTATCCTTCACTTTTCATAGGATAAACTTACTGAGAGCAGGATCACTACTCTCATCACTCTGTCCCACTTAGTTGCCTTCTACAACAAATAAGAAACATGGTGGCAGAATTTTCCCTCCCACCACAGGGATCTAGAAGAGGTGGAGTCATTGAAGTGGTAAAGGACAGTTTCAAGAGAATAACATAAAGTGGGGATGTCTGTAGTACAAAAGTAGTATCATTCCTCTATGAATAGATTTTATCTCTAACATAGACAAATGATGTGTGGCTTGGGTTTGTAGTGGAACCCAGAAATGGTCCCCTCACCATTAACTGCTCTCTACAATACAGTCAATACCAGAGTACAGGAGAAAGCAAGAGACAAGTGTGAGTGGAGAATGGCTGTGAATGGATAGTAAATTGATGTGGCACAAAGGGATTTCTTTTCATCTTCTCTATTTACATGCGAGTGGACAAGGAAGTTGCCATGTAAATGAAGCAGTGGTGGTAAACCAGCTTAGGTTGTCAGACTCTGCTGTGGATGTGCTGTGTCTTGATGCCTTGTTTCTGACCAGGGCAATTGGTGAGAGATAGGGATAGCCCAGTATCCACATGGAGCTAAGATAAAAGGGAAATGACTGAATGTGGGACAGGTTGGGGGGTGAGTTCCTGTCTTGGCTGGCTACTTCCCTTATGAGCAGGAAGAAGCCTTTTGGTATATAGATAGAAAGATTTATTGTATGCTTGTCATAATGAATGTTAGTCTTATAGTGAGAGGGTAACAAGGGTGGTGGATAAGAGTGGAATGGGTGAGAGTGGGTGCATGCCCTTGACTTGGCTACCTCCCATATAGGGAGAAGAAGCCCATGGTATGTAGATAGATAATGACATGTCTTCAGCTATAGGTGCATTATAATGTGATTTGAATTTCCATGTACTGTACATACATTTAATATTTGAGGAACTTGTATGGTTGTAAAGCACCTGTTCATACTAATGTAATAATTAGTTACTGTAATTATTATATGCTCTCACATTCTACAATTTTTCTCGTAACAGATCAGGCCTCCGTGCTGCATATATGCATGGCATCTTTTATGCTGTTGGTGGTCGCAACATTCTTGCCAATGGCAATTACCACGACAGTAACTGGGTTGATTCCTTCAATCCCATCAGCAACACATGGCAGCAGCGAGCACCTATGAAGGTTCCTCGCAACCGATTGGGTGCTGCGATGTTGGACGGATTGTTGTATGCCATTGGAGGCTCAAATGGCAGTGCCTTTAACAACTCTGTGGAAAAATACGATCCTGAAGAAGACACTTGGACGTTAGTGCAACCCATGGCACAGGCTCGCATGGGGGTTGGAGTGACGGTGGTTAATAGGTTACTGTATGCTATTGGGGGGTTTGACGGAAAAAGTAGACTTAAATCGGTTGAGTGCTACCATCCAGAAAATGACCAGTGGATGTTTGTGACTCCTATGAAAGTGCCTAGAAGTGGTGCGGGAGTGTGTGCCATAGAAAACTTCATTTTCGTAATTGGTGGCTATGATGGCAGTCATCAGTTGTGCTCTGTGGAAAGATACGATACTGTGAAACATGTGTGGTCTTTCGTTTCTCCAATCAAAATAGCAAGATCTGCCATGACAGTTTCTGTCTGGGACAGCAAGATTTTTGTCATGGGTATGTATTTCTTATTGCCTTGTGTTACTTATGTTTTCTCACTTTTTTCAGCCTCACTTCAATAGAATTTCAGCTTTAGTCACTGCATCTTCCACTTCTTTTTCACTAATTTGTGACTCCTAATCTCTCTCTATCTCCTTTGCTTGCCCACTCATTCACTCAATAACTCTCACACACACACAGACACACTCCTTGTGGTGGAGTGGTAGAGTTCCCGGCCACCACTATGGCGGTCCAGGTTCATATCCCGCCCAGGGCTGAAATGATATCAGTATCGCTATGCAGCGAATTGTTACTCCAACTCTCGTGGGTGGGGGGTTGGGGACATGTGTGCATGTAAGGTCACACATTACCCATAGATTGGTCATACATGAAATCTGAACTCTTCTGGGAGGGAAATATCTGTCGATCACGAATCCAACACATGATCCAAGACCATGGCAAATCACACAGACACACACACACACTATGGACACCCAGTACTTAAAAGGATATAAAGAAATTAGAATACAAAGAGCAATGACAAAGATGGCACCAACACTCTCCAAATTGACATATGAACAAAGATTGTCCAAAATGCAATTACTAACCGTGGAACAAAGAAGAGAAAGAGGAGATCTACTGTTTATTTACAGAATTATGAAAGGAATGGAAGTCCTAGATAGAGATGATTTATTGAAATGGGAGAAGAGAAAAGCAAGAGGACATGAAAAGAAACTCAAAAAGGATAGTTATAGAAAAGATGTGAAAAAGAATAGCTTCCCAGACATAGTGGTGGATATATGGGGTAAATTAGATGAGGCAACAGTGTGTGCAAATACTATTCAAGAATTTAAGAACAAACTTGATGCTGAAAGATACAAAGACGGGTCACTACAAGCATAGCTCCTTTCCCATATAATACAACTAGGTAAATACACATACACACACACACACACAAGTACTATAGCAAAAATATACAAAAAAGTTATCAAAAGGAAATAGATTAAACACCTGGAGGACAAAAATTACTAAATCCAAAACAATTTGGATTCAAAATGGAAGATCAAACTTAATATGCTTTTACCCAAGATTAATAGAAATAATTAAAGAAAGGGACGGATGGGTAGATTGTGCCTTCTTAGATTTACAAAAGGCATTATACAAAGTACTACACAAAAAGCTACTTAGAAAAATTGAAATGATAGGTGGGATACAAAGAAAGTTATTGGAATGGATGAAAGGTTTCTTGAACGGGAGAAAAATGAGAGTGGTACTCAGAGACAAGAACTCAAATTGGCTCTGATAATGTTTGCCATACCGTATATATAAATGACATGGATGAAGGTGTGGAATGTTATATGAACTTCTTTGCAGATGATGCAAAACTACTAAAGAGAGTAAGTACAGAAGAAGATTGCAAATCATTACAAGAAGACCTGGACAAAATCTGGAAATGGAGTCAGAAGAGTGAAGTGAATTTCAACATCAAGAAATGTAGTATAATGGAATTTGGAAAAAGCAAAAACAGAATATCAGAAAAATACAATATTGGTACAAAAGGAAATTGAAAAAGTCAACTCAGAAAGGGACCTATGAGTAACTATCATCAATGACATGACACTAGACAAACATATCAACAAATTAGTCGGAGAAACTTTCAATTTATTAAGAGCAATGAAAGTGGCTTTTGACTACATGGATGAAGAAATGGTAAAGAAAATATTAGTTACAATGATAAGGCCAAAATTGGAGTACGCTGTAACATTATGGACACCCAGTAATAAAAAAAACACAAAGAAATTAGAATTCAAAGAGTAACAACAAAGATGGTACCAACACTTTCAAATTTGACATACAAACAAAAATTGGATAAACTTGAACTACCTCCCCTTGGAACAAAGAAAAGAAAGAGGAGACCTGTTATCCATATACAGAATTATGAAAGGGTTGGAAGTCCTTGATAGAGATGATTTATTAAAGTGGGATAAAAGAAAAACCAGAGGACATGAAAAGAAACATAAAAAGGATAGTTACAGAAGAAACCTGAAAAAGAATAGCTTACCACACAGAGTGATAGATATCTGGAACAAACTGAATGAAGAAACAGTGATTGCAAAAGCTATTCAAGAATTTAAGATCAAACTGGATGCTGAAAGATACAAAAGCGGGTCACTACGAGCATAGCTCTCTTCCCGTAAGATACAACTAGGTAAATACTAGGTAAATACACACACACACAAAATGTTGTGAGAAGGAACGGGAAACATAGAGAAGGAAGATTAATGTACAACAAAACTGACCTTGTAAAACTTAGAAAAAAACTTCAAAATGCCTGGTGGGAAAAATTTGCAAGAGATGAAACAAAGATGGAAGAGAAATGGAACATTTTTAAAGAAATATATAAGGAGGTAACAGACAAACATGTGCTTAAACAGAAACAGAAAAGGGAGTACATAAAGTGCTGGTATAATAAAAAGTGTAGCGATGCTGAAGATAGAAGAGACAAAGCTTGTAAAAGATGGAAAAGAGACTAAATGAATAACATACATCAAACTGAGAAATGAATACATAGACATACTAAGAGAGGAAAAAAGAAACTATGAAAAAGATATAATAGCAAAATGCAAAGATCAACATAAACTATTTTATAGATATGGAAATGACAAACTAAAAGACAAACATGAAATAGTGAAACTGCGTGAAGGAAATAAAGAATACACAGAAGATGTAGAAATGGCTGAAGTAATGACCAGACACTTTAAGTCTGTATTTACAATTGAAAGCTCACAATTGTGGGATGATAGTCACCAAGAAGGATCCCCTAAAATGAAAGAAATAACGGTGACACAGAAAGAAATAAGGGACCAAATAAGGAAACTCGATGTCAGAAAGTCACATGGGCCAGACGGAATAGCGAACTGGATATTAAAAGAATGCATAGATGAACTCACAGATAAAATACACAAGATAATTGACTTCTCACTCAAAGAAGGAAAAGTACCACAAGACTGGAAAAATGCTAATATTGTACCAATATATAAGGGAGGAAATAAAGAAAATCCAACAAATTATAGACCGGTATCCCTTACAAGCACAATTGCAAAAATATGCGAAAGAGTTATAAAAAATAAATGGACTAAACACTTGGAAGAGAACAAAATACTAAACCCCAACCAATTTGGATTTAGAAGTGGAAGATCATGTACTACAAACTTAATATGCTTTTACTCAAGATTGGTAGATATAATACAAGAAAGAGATGGCTGGGCAGACTGTGCCTTCCTGGACCTACAAAAGGCTTTTGACAAAGTACCACACAAAAAACTACTAAGAAAAATTGAAACAATAGGTGGAATACAAGGAAAATTATTGGAATGGATGAAAGACTTCTTGGAAGGAAGAAAAATGAGTGATACTTAGAGAAAAGAACTCAAATTGGGTAAACATGATAAGTGGAGTCCCCCAAGGCTCTGTGTTGGCTCCGATAATGTTTGCTGTTTATATAAATGACATGGATGAAGGAATTGAATGTTATATAAACTTCTTTGCAGATGATGCAAAACTATTGAAGAGAGTAAGTAACAAAGATGATTGCAAATCTTTTCAGGAAGACCTGGACAAAGTCTGGAATTGGAGTAAAAAGAACGAAGTGAATTTCAACATTAAAAAATGTAGTATAATGTAATTTGGAAAAAGTAAATATAGAATATCCAGTCAATACAAAATTGGAACAAAGGAAGTTACAAAAGTAAACTCAGAAAGAGACCTAGGAGTAATTATCTCAAATGACATGACACCAGATAAACGTGTAAACAAAATAGTTGGAGAAACCTACAATTTAATAAGATCAATGAAAGTGGCCTTTGACTACATGGACGAGGAAATGGTAAAGAGAATACTAGTTACACTGATAAGACCAAAATTGGAATATGCAGCAGCACTATGGACACCCAGTACAATAAAAAACATAAACTAGAAAGAATTCAAAGAGCATTAACAAAGATGGCACCAACACTTAGCAAGTTGACATATGAACAGAGACTGGACAAACTAAACTTATTAACTCTGGAGCAAAGAAGAGAAAGAGGCAATTTGATAACCACCTATAGAATTATGAAAGGTATGGAAATCCTTGATAGGGATGATCTACTTAAATGGGACAGAAGAAATACAAGAGGACACAAGAAGAATCTTAAGAAGGACAGTTACAGAAGAGATTTGAAAAAGAACAACTTTCCACACAGAGTAATAGATACTCGGAATAAATTGAAAGAGAAAACAGCGAGTGCTAAAACTATACATGACTTTAAGAAAGAACTGGATGCGGAAAGATACAACTGCGGGTCACTATGGGAATGGAGTCAAAGTGGGAAGTGAACTTCAACATTAAGATAAGTAGTATAATGGAATTTGGAAAAAAAAAGGAATATCAGGACAATACAAAATCAGTGCAAAAGAAGTAAAGAAAGTTAGTTCTGTAAAGGACCTACCGTATTTTCCGGCTTAAAATGCGCATCGGGTTATAATGCGCACCCATGCACTTCGTTATCTCAGTACACAGATAGCGCGCACCGACGTATAACGCGCATGCCAGGAAAAGTCACTGGTGGCTAAAGCTCGTGAACTGCATGTATGCGACTCCTGCTTGCGTTGGTCCAATGTTTTGTGGGAAATTTGAGCCATGAAAAGTTTATTGAATACAAAATGTACATGAAAAATTTCGGATTTTTACAGAAAAATTGTAATTTACTATCCTGAGGGAATAATTCATCTTCCAAGTTTTTATCACCGTGTTCAAGTTTTTATCACCGTGTACAAGTTTTTATCGCCATGCAGCAACTATGTTTCGGTTCATAAGTGTCTTTACTGAAGTGACGTTTAGATTAACAAACTCTCGCAAGAGGGTGTTTAGTGTAGGCTAGATTGGCAATAGAACTGTCAATCTCGGCCCTGATCTCGCATATTCCGGGTGAGCTAAAACGGCCAACGTTCATGATGTTGGTACCAGTGCTGTTTTACGGATCCCAAATATTTGCATAGACTACGATAATTAATGTTAGTAAAAATAAACCAATGAAATAACGGCGATTAATTACTTAGTATCATGTGAACGAGGTTACATGGAGAAGTATTTTTCATTGGCTAGAGCCACCGCTGGGAAATCTGTTGATTTGTCACTAAATTAAGTGTCAGTTTAGGCATCAATCAGCACACAACTAAGAAAAAGTCGGAACTACATGTACCGGTATATGACTCATGTTGTGCGTTGGTCCCTTATTACTTTGTAGCTTAAATAGTTTGTAGGAAATATGATCTAAAAAAAGTTTATTGGAAGTAAAATATACAGAAAAATTTCGGGATTTTTACAGAAAATTTTCATGTTATATCTTGAGGAAGTAATTCGTCTTTACCATTTTTTATTTAATACTGAAACAAACTACAGACTGTTTTGTTTTAGCTTTGAACCTACAATGACAGTGGTGAAATAGGACAGCCTCTCATCGAGGTGATGTTTAGTTAATATAACTCCCGAAAGAGGGTGTTGTAGTCAGGTGTTTGACACGAGTTTATGAACGGCCGCAACGGAATTTGTACCATACCTAAAGTGAAGCAACAAAGCCAACATAAAAATTCAAACTAGGATGCTGTGAACATGGGCAAATATCATGAATATTGATCATGTTTCATGGTGTTTAGGCCTATTTAAACATGAAAAATAAGATTCGATAGATACCTACCTATACCAAATATTTATATAGCCCATGCTGGCGTATTCTTTCATGTTACCATGGCTGTTCTTCTTGTTCTCACGGAACGTCACGGAGAAGTGTGCCGTCCCGACTTTGTGACGGCCAACATCGTCACGTTGTTGTGAAAAAAATTACACACACAGCCGCAGAATTTTTATCGTAGGCCGTAGATAATGCGCACCACCGGATAACGCGCACCCCCCATTTTTAGGCCCTTCCAACGGAAAAAAGTCGCGCACTATACGCCGGAAAATACGGTATAAGTAATTATCACTAAAGAGATGTCCTCAAACAAGTACAGTAGATAAACAAAATAGTCGGAGAAACCTACAATTTACTAAGATCAATAAGGGTTGCTTCTAATTACTTGGATGAGGAAATGGTAAAACTAGGTAAATAAAAAAGAACAGAGACAGAAAAAAATGATTTTTTTTTGGAGAGTGCTGGACTTGAGACTGAAAAAATGGTACATTAAAAAAAAATATGGAAACTTAAACAAAAAAAGAAAAAAATATGAAATTAAAAGTGGCATACACAAATATCGATGGCATGATCTCTGGAATTAATAAACTAAATGACTATCTAGAAATAGAGAAACCTGACATTATGGGAATTGTAGAGACAAAACTGAAAGGACCTCTATCAACAAGTATAGTGGGACATGGCCTATACAACCACTGGGCAAAAAAATAGAACAGACAAGCTGGGAGGAGGTGTCATGATATTAACCAAAAAGGGTCTAAATGTGACAAAGATTAATGAAGGCAAAGGCAATGTAGAATTAATTATGATCAAAATTGTAAACAAAAAGATGAAAAGCAGAAAATTTGTAGCAGTGTATGTACCACCAAAAACACAGGCTTGGTCTGATAGCGATCATTCTAAATTACTGGAAGACACAATGAATGTGCTAAATGAGTTACTGAAAGAGGGTGGTAACATAGTAATCATGGGTGATTTTAATGCAAAGGATATAATCTGGGAAGAAATGATAGTAAAAGGGGGAGAAGAACTTTGGAGCAACATTCTACTGGATATGACCATTGAATACACCTTAACACAATGGGTTAAGGAAAATACTAGATATAGAAACAATGAGGAACCGTTGAAACTAGACTTATTAACTTCTGAACCAGATATTGTGAACAAAATGGAGTATAAAACACCAATTGGAAGGAGTGACCATATACTAAGAGTTTGAATTAATAGAACAAAACAATGTAGGTAGGAATGATAAACATAGAGAAGGAAGATTAATGTACAACAAAACGGATTTTGTAAAACTAAGAAAAATTTTCCAAAATGCAAACTGGGATAAATTCTCCAAAAAGGAAACAATGATGGAAGACAAATGGAACATATTCAAAGAAAAGCACAAGGAAGGAATTGATAAATATGTACCAAAGAAGAAACAAAAAGAGATTTATATAAAGTGTTGGTATAACAAAAGGTGCAGTGAGGCTAAAGACAGAAGAGACAAACCCTGAAAAAAACAAAAACATCCAAATGGCAAGCATATATAAAACTTAGGAACGAATATGTGAATATATGCAGGAAAGAAAAAAGAAATTATGAAAAATATCATAGACAAATGTAAGGATCAACCTAAACTCTTTTACAGATATATAAATGAAAAACTAAAGGATAAACATGAAATAGTAAAACTGCATGAAGGAGATGAAGAATAAATAGATGACACAGAAATGGCAGAAGTTATGATCAGACATTTCAGGTCTGTTTTTACAATTGAGAGCTCACAATTTTGGGAAGATGAACATCAAGAAAGATCCCCCAAAATTAAAGAAATAAGAGACCAAATAAAAAACCTAAATGTTAGGAAATCGCATGGACCAGATGGAATTGCAAATCGGATACTGAAAGAGTGCATAGACGAACTGACAGACAAATTATACAAGATAATAAATTTCTCACTCAAAGAAGGAAAGGTACCACAGATTGGAAAGATGCATAGTACCAATATATAAAGGAGGAAACAAAGAAGATCCTACAAACTTCAGACCAGTATCCCTTACAAGCACAGTAGCAAAAATATGCAAAAAAGTCATCAGAAACAAGTGGACCAAACACTTGGAAGAAAATAAAATAGTAAACCCTAAGCAATTTGGCTTTAGAAATTGAAGATCATGTACCACAAACTTAATATGCTTTTACTCGAGATTAATTGAGATAATACAAGAAAGAGATGGCTGGGCAGATTGCACCTTCTTGGACTTGCAGAAGGCATTTGACAAAGTACCACATAAAAAAGAAAAAAAAAAAAAATTGAAGTAATAGGAGGAATACAAGGTAAGCTACTGGAATGGATGAAGGATATCTTAATTGGGAGAAAAATGAGTGGTACTTAGAGGCAAACATTCAAACTGGGAAGATGTGAAGAGTGGGATCCCGCAAGGCTCTGTATTGGCTCCTTTAATGTTTGCCATATATATAAATGATATGGATGAGGGAGTAAATTGTTACATGAACTTCTTTGCTGACGATGCCAAATTACTCAAGAGAGTAAGAACAGAAAAAGATTGCAGATCGCTACATGAAGACCTAGACAAAATATGGGAATGGAGTCAGAGATGTGAGATGAACCTCAACATTAAGAAATGTAGCATAAAGGAATTTGGAAAAAGCAAAAATAGAATATCGGGTCAATACAAAATTGGAAACAAGGAAGTCAAAAAAGTCTATTCAGAAAGGGACCTGGGAGTGATCATCTCAAGTGACTTGACACCTGATAAACATGTCAATGAATTATTTGGAGAGACTTTTAACTTATTAAGATCAATGAAAGTGGCCTTTGACTACATGGATGAAGAAATGGTAAAGAAAATAGTATATATATACATACATAGCACAAAAAAAACATAAGAAAATTAGAAAGAATCCAAAGAGCAGTGACAAAAATGGCACCTACACTATCAAATTTGACATATGAACAAAGATTGAAGAAATTACATCTATCAACACTGTTGACCATTTACAGAATTATGAAAGGGATGGAAATTCTCGATAGAGACGACTTATTAAAGTGGGACAGAAGAGAAACAAGAGGACACGAAAAGAAGCTAAAGAAGGACAGTTACAAAAGAGACCTGAAAAAGAATAGCTTCCCACATAGAGTCATTGATGTCTGGAACAAACTAAACGGAGAAACAGTGAATGCCAAAACTATACACAATTTCAAGAATAAACTGGATGTGGAGAGATACGAAAACAGGTTACTATGAGCATAGCTCTCGTCCTGTAAAATACAATTCGGTAACTGCAACTAGCTAAATAAATACACACACACACACACACACTTCACAAAAAGCAGTTTTTGAGAGGAAGGCAAGATGAAGAATAATTTAGGTATAGAAAATGTAAATGGTGAAATGCTCAGTCTTTTGGGGTTGCTGGATATGAGAAAAGATTCATGACCTGATTCAATCTCAAACTGGATACTTGAAGAATATAGGGAACAACTGGCAGATGAGACTCACAGTCTCATTTCATGTTCATTAAAAGAAGGAAGTAGTGCCCACATGTTTGGAAAAGGGCTGACATGTTACCAATCTACAAAGGTGGAAGTAAGGAGGGCAGTTGAATGGGTTTGAATTGTGCATGATGTGGGTGTAAGCTTTGATAAAGTGAACAGCCTGCTGCATGAGTCAAAGGTAATGGAGCAAGGCACATATTTTCTGCAGGAGGGCAGACAGCTGGACCTGGTTTATTCCCACCACTGTGTGGTGACCATCACTCATCCATTCATCCTTTTGGGCTATGCCTAGGGGTGTGCTGATTCTATTTTTTGGTGATGCCAATGCTGATTCCATTACCATTAATTGCTGATGCCAATACCAATGCCGATTCCTATTCACTCTTAGTTGCTGATTCCACTTTATATAATTCAGTATATAAATTTTGATATAAAGTAATTGAACTATGATTTGTACTTGCTTTATAGTCTATGTAGATTTATACACGACAGATTGGGCTACTTTTCAACTTTTATTATGTATCTACTTTTTATTATGTACTTGTTTCCATAAAAAAATCTTATTTACAAATACTAGATAGAATGAGAAATGAGGAGGTGAAGAGGAGAACAGGGGTGGAAAGGGAGTTGGGAGATAGGGTTGATGAAAGAGTATTAGGATGGTTTGGACACATGGAAAGAATGAGTGAAGAAAGACTAGTAAAAGAGGTATGGAAGGCAGATGTGGAGGGAATGTGAACATGAGGGGACGTCCTAGGATGAGGTGGATGGATGGGGTGAAGGGGGCTTTGGGGAAGAGGGGAATGTCTGTTGAGGAAGGACGGGAGAGGACAGAAGACAGGGGTGAATGGAGAATGGTTGTATATGGAAAATGTTGTGATGCATGAGATGGAATGATGGGGGGTGAGGTAGTATGTGTGAGCAAAATTATGCATGGGGGGGATGGAGAGGGGGGGGTCGCCGATTTAATGAAGCGGCCTTGCTGTGGATGTACTGTGTCTTGCGACACTGCTTCTGACCCAGGGCAGTGGACAAGGTGCAGGGGTGACCCGTCATCCAGGAGGTGCTAAGATGAGAGGGAGGGTTGAGGGGTGTGGAGTGTATTCAGGGATGAAATGGGTGGGAATGATTTTATGCCTTTTCCTGTCTGGGGTATTGGCTGCTTGTTACTGTGGCAAAGTAGCATGCAGTCGATACTTTAGGGTCTATATGGGGCGCCCCTACGGACCAGAGCCACACATCATTTTATCTATGATAGAGGAAAACTCTGTTCATAGAAAAATGATGACGCTTTTATACTACGACTGTCCCTCCGTTATGCTGTCCCCCAACCCTTGTTGCTATACTGTACCATTTCTCTGAATATTTTCTTTTTCTATGGTGGGGGAATTCCCTGTGGTGGGGGAAAAGAATACTGCCACCAAGTATTCCCACTTGGATCGTAAGAGGCGAGAAAAAAGGGATGGGGATTGGGACTAGGCATCCCTCTCCTTGTAGCCCTACAGGGCACATTCCTAGAAGAAAAGGCAGAGGCATAAGAGGGGCTGGAGGGCCTCGGTCCAGCACCCTAAGGTTTGGGTCTTTTAATGTGCGTGGATGTGGTACAGATGAGAGTAAGAGGGAAGAGATAGGTAGTATGTTTGTGAGAAGAAAGATGGATGTGTTGGCTTTGAGTGAAACTAAGCTGAAAGGGAAGGGCGATTGTAAGTTTGGGAGTGTAAGTGGGAGGTTATCAGGAGTGAAGAGAGGGCGAGGGAGGGAAGGGGTGGCTATACTAGTAAGTGAAGAGATAGGTAAACGGGTAGTGGAGTGGAAGGAGGTTTCCTCAAGGATAATGTGGATGAAGGTGAAACTGGGAAAGGAGATGTGGGTTTTTGTAAGTGCATATGGGCCTGGCAGTGAGAAGAATGTAGAAGAAAGGGAGGCCTTTGGATAGATTTAAATAAGTGCATAGAGGGTTTAGGGAGAAGTGTAAATGTAATAGTACTGGGAGACCTTAATGCTAGGGTAGGAAAGGAACCAATTGATGGAGTGGTTGGGAAATGTGGAGTTCCAGGAAAGAATCGTAGTGGAGAGTTGATGGTGGAAATGTGTCTAGAGAGTTGGTGATAGCAAATACAGTGTTTCGGAAGAAAGTCAAGCATAAGTACACATGGGAGAGGGTGATGGAGGGAAAGGTGGTAGATAGAGCTTTAATGGACTATGTAGTGGTAAATAGGATTATGATAGGAAGAGTTAAGGATGTACATGTGCTAAGGGGAGAGGGTGGGGGAATATCAGATCACTTTTTGGTGGAAGGTAAGTTGAGCGTGGAGGACAGATGGAGGAAGAGGAAAGGGACAAAAGGTAGGGAGGTGCTTAGAGTGAACTCTCTAAACGAAGAGGAAAAGGAGAAGGAGTACAAGAGGAAGCTGAAGGAGGAGTGGGAGGGAGTGAAGGATAGAGTAGAGGTAGGTGTGGAGGAGGAATGGGGATGGTTCAAGGAGGGAGTCACAAAGTGTGCAAGGATGGTGTGTGGAACAAGAAGGTCAGGAGGAAATAGAAGAAAGGGTAGTGAATGGTGGGATGAGGAAATGAAGAAGGTTGTAGAAGAGAAGAAGCGAGCTTTCACAGATTGGTTACAAAGTAGGACGAGGGAGTCATATGAGACGTACAGGGAAAAGAAAAGAGAAGTAAAGAAAAAGGTAAAGGTTGCAAAAAGGAGAGCAGATGTAAAATGGGGTAAGAGTATAACAGAAAATTTTGAAAGTAATAAAAAGATGTTTTGGAAAGAAATTAAGAGAGGAAGAGGAGGCGAGTCAAGTAGAGAAGAAAAGGTAAAAGGTGTAGATGGAGAGATGATAATGGAGGAGAAGGCAGTAAGGGGAAGATGGGCAGAATATTTTAGGGAGTTGCTTAATGTGAAGGAGGATAGGGAGGGAAAGATAGCTGCAGTGGGAAATGTTAAGAAAATGAGAGTGATGAGTGAGGAAAATGGAGGAGAAATAAGGAAGGATGAAGTGAAGGCAGCATTTAAGATGATGAAAGCAGGTAAGGCACCTGGTCTGGATGGATGCCATGCAGAATGTCTTAAAAAAGGAGGTATAGTGATGGTGGACTGGCTGGTGAGGTTATTTAATGTTTGCTGGAGAGAAGGTAGAGTGCCGGAGGACTGGAGGAGTGCGTGTATAGTTCCACTTTACAAGGGAAAGGGGGACAAATGTGAATGTAGTAGTTTCAGAGGGATTAGCTTGTTAAGTGTAGTTGGGAAGGCTTATGGGAGGATCTTGATTGAGAGGTTTAGGAAAGGAAGAGAGGGAGTAATTGGTGAGGAACAGTGTGGGTTTAGGACAGGTAGAGGTTGTGTAGATCAGATCTTTGTGGTAAGAGAGATATGTGAGAAAGCTATAGGTAAGGGGAAGGATGTTTTCTGGGCCTTTATGGATCTGGAAAAGGCTTACGACAGGGTAGACAGAAAGGCACTGTGGGAGGTTATGCAGATATATGGGATAGAAGGAAAGCTTCTGGGAGCTGTCAAGAGTTTATATGAGAGTAGTAGAGCTTGTGTCAGGATTAGAAATGGAGAGAGTGAGTGGTTTGAGGTAAAGGTGGGACTTCGTCAGGGATGCGTTATGTCACCCTGGCTGTTCAACTTATACATGGATGGGGTGGTGCGAGAGGTGAATGCAAGGGTAGTGGGTCAGGGATTGGAGATGGTTAAGGAAAATGGAGAAAAGTGGGAGGTGAGCCAGCTGTTGTTTGCGGATGACACTGCGCTTGTGGCAGGATCGGAGGAGGGATTGAGGAAGCTGGTGACAGAGTTTGGGAGAGTGTGTGATAGAAGAAAGCTGAAGATAAATGTGGGTAAAAGTAAGGTGATGAGATGTACAAGGGGTGAAAGTGGCAGTAATCTGGAAGTGAGCATTAAGGGAGAGCAACTGGAGGAAGTGGATAGTTTTAGATATTTGGGTGCAAATGTGGCAGGAAAAGTTGGAGTGAAGGTGGAGGTAGAATGTAGATTGAGAGAAGTGAGCAAATGCCTTGGTGGTTTAAAAAGTGTAATGAGGAATAGGAATCTGGGAATGGATGCTAAGAGGAGACTGTATGAAGGAGTGATTGTGCCAACAGCACTGTATGGAGCAGAAGCATGGAACATAAGAGAGGAAGAGAGAAGGAACTTGAATATGTTTGAGATGAAATGTCTGAGAAGTATGATGGGGGTTACTAGGCTAGATAGAGTGAGAAATGATGAAGTGAGGAGAACGGGTGGAAAGGGAGCTGGGAGATAGGGTGGATGAAAGAGTATTAGGATGGTTTGGACACATGGAAAGAATGAGTGAAGAAAGACTAGTAAAGGAGGTATGGAAGGCAGATGTGGAGGGAGTGAACATGAGGGGACTTCCTAGGATGAGATAGATGGATGGGGTGAAGGGGGCTTTGTGGAAAAGGGGAATGTCTGTTGGGAAAGGACGGGAGAGGACAGAAGACAGGGGTGAATGGAGAATGGTTGTATATGGAAAATGTTGTGATGCATGAGGTGGATTGGACGGGGGAATGGGGGGTGAGGTAGTGTGTGCGAGCAAAATTTTTGACGCAGCCGGAAGGGATTTCTCCCCGTCCTCTCCTTTACATGGGGGGACGGAGAGGGGGGGTCGCCGATTTAATGAAGCGGCCTTGCTGTGGATGTGCTGTGTCCTGCGACACTGCTTCTGACCCAGGGCAGTGGACAGGGTGCAGGGATGACCCGTCATCTAGGAGGTGCTAAGATGGGAGGGAGGGTGGAGGGGTGTGGAGTGTTTTCGGGGATGGAATGGGTGGGAATGTTTTTGTGCCTTGTCCTTTTTGGCTACCTCCCTGGTAAGGGGGAAAAAAGCCTTGGTATATGTATGTATGTATGTCCTTTTTGGCTACCTCCCTTGTAAGGGGGAAAAAGCCTTGGTATATACAGTATATGTATGTATGTACAAATACTTTTAAACCAGCTTCACTAAGGACTTTAGTGACTTTATTCTATAAGTCAGTAGTACATAATCACTAAAACAATACATAAATGGATAAAACAAATAATTTAAATAATACTTTTTATTATATTGTTGACGAACAGCAACAGCTTCCTATTAGACAAAACAAACCTTAATATAAACTTAAAAAACAATAATAAAATACATGTGATATTATTTATATAAAGATGCCAGATGTTTTTAATTTAACAATTTTTAAGCCTCTTAAATCTACTTACAAAAATTTTACTTTTAAATAACAGAGAACTATTAAGCCTAAATGCATAAAAATGTATTATTATATATTTACTTGTCAAAATATATAAAAAATTCTTTATAAACGATTCATTTGGCCATAAATTGCTGAGGAGAATGTGGGAGTAAATCCGTCTGCCCAATTTTTGCACTTATAAGTGAGTAAAATCGACAGAGTCCATGGATACGCAGACAATTTACTCCCATATTACTCTCACTTAATTTCTGTTGTAGAAACTTTGCTGTTTAAAAAAAAATGTATATGTTTTTAGTTTAATTTTATACAAGAAATACAAAAATAAAATTAAGAATTATGATAATTTGCTCAAACATTTACTCTGACTTGTGCTATTATTTTAAAAGCATTGGCATCGGCAAAATATTACCGATGCTGAATCCCATTCTAAAAAATAATGCGGATTCTTGCCAATGCCGATTCACCAAAAAAGTGCCGATTCTTGTCAATGCCGATTAATTGGCACACCCCTAGTTATACCATCATATCACCCATTCACAATCTCCCATCATTAACTCTTATCTTTGGCATGCTCTTTTTCCTGCTTGACAGACATTCCATAAGCTTCCAAAGCCCCCTTCTCCCCATTTGTCTATCTCATTCTCAGTCTTCCTCTCAAGTTCACTCCATCCACTTCTGCTTTTCATACTCTTTGCTTCTGCAAGAGAGACCAAGATCAACAGATAAATTGATACTCATTGCTTGTTATTCCTCATTCATTCTTTCCATGTGCTCAGACTGCTTTAGCATTGATCCACTCTGATAACTCCTACTCATTCCCATTTTTCAGCCTATCTTCACATTTCACTCAGTCCATTCTTTTTAACACCTATCATATTTCTCAAATACTTCATCTCAAAATCATGAACTCTTCCTAGTATTTGTTTTATACAGTGATGTGTGTTTTCTCATAAAGCATTCTTGCAGATTGTACTGATGAGTATTTCTGATGACACTTTTCATTCCAGCTAGATGTTTAGCATCCTTAACTCTGTAATTTACTTCCACATCCATATTGTGGGATTAATTTAATTGTGCTACTCAAGTTGACATGGAAGGAGGGTCACCATGTGAATGAACCCATGGGGGTAAGCCTGCTTTAACTGGCAAGCCCTGCTCTGGAGGTGCTGTGTCTTGCTGCATTGCCTCTGACCCAGGCAGTGGGTAGGGTGCAGGGATGGCCCTTCATCCATAAGGAGCTAACGTAAAAGGGAAAACAAATGGGAGGAGGGTGGCTGGCTACTTCCCTTATAAAGGGGAAGAAGCCTTTTGTTGTGTAGATAGTGCTTTCAAACATTCATGAAAATATTGTATTTAGGTTTATTTCTCTTTCCAACAGGTGGTTATGATGGGCGACAGTTCTTGCAATCAGTGGAGATCTATGATTACAAGAAAGATGAATGGGAGGATGGAAGGCCGTTACCTAGAGGACGGTCTGGTCATGCCTCTGCTTCCTCCTTTCATCCATGTCTTCTCCACTGTGACACTTAGTAGTATTTGTGTAACTGTGTATTACAGTTAGAGATTAATTATGTTTTGTATGCCATCAGTTTGAAGTTCTAATTTATAAAAGAATAACAGTTGGTCAGCAGTGAAAGAACTGCTGGACAGTCCTTACATTTTGGAGCTTCAGATAATCGCCTAATGCCAAAAGGTAATGCCGATAGATGTTTATATTTATATTTCTTTTATGATGGCAGTGTACGTTGTTGCTGTAAGTACCACAATAATGTCGAAAGGGTTACAAACCAGCATTTATAAATATATTAAAATATTGTAAAAGGTGTCATATTTCAGCATTTGTAAGTATTCATCTTTGAATCTGATGTTTGGAGTTTAAATGGCAAGATGTTCTGGATGTTGGTCAAATAAAAGATAAAATGAAACCATACTTTGAAGTAACAGTCTGAAAGTGAATATTAAGGTGCCAAATGTTCATAAATATTATTTACATATGTATTTTTTTATTGAGACATGTGGCAATAATATATACATACCATCCATGTCAGATCAAGAATTCCAGTAATGTGTAGATATCCAAGGGTAACCTCAAGTATAAGCTCCTGATAAGTTTTTAATACAACTGTGAGTATCATACGAGTATATGAAATGTGGCATATATATTTTCACCATAGACAAAGGTTAATCATAGATTTTTTTTTATTTTGTAAATATTGATCTATTATTATTATTATTATTGTTGTTATCATTAATTTTATTTTAATTCTTATTTTTATTGTTACTTTTTATATACTTTTTCAACTTTGGCATCTCCCCAGTAGGATGAGCGCCTGTAAACCAAGTGAAGGGGAAAGGATGGGACCATTTTCCATGCATTTGACATTCAAGAACAATTTTACATAAAAGTAAATGAAATTAAGGACAAAATGAATCTTGTCTAATTACTCCTTTTGCTACATTATACCAAAACTTATCTCAGACTCACAAACTGGCCACTGTGTGAAAACAACTAAACTTAACACCAAACAGACACAGCAGAACAGTCTCAAGAACTCTGTTCTTTTCCAGAACAAAGAAACGCTACCAAGACACATGTCACACTTGAGCACTTCTACTTAGGAAGAGGTACTGTGCACCTTTGAGATGGGAGAATTTGCAAATCAGAAATGTGTGTGTTCATGGATGGCTTTAAATTTGCCACCTACAAAATGGAGCCACTGGAAAACTGAACATAAAAGTTCCCTTACCTACCAGAATTTAGAATGAGTAACAATATTAGACAGAGAGACCCTCACCAACTTGTATTCCTCGAAACCATCTACATTTTAGAATTAAAGCCATTCATGAACACACACATTTCTGACCTGCAAATTCTCCTGTTTAAATGGTGCACAGGATCTGTCCCTGTAACCTTCATTGGCAAAAGTGCAGCCAATCAGGGACATCACTTTCAATGAAATCATATTATAACAAACCAATTTATGAGACACAAACTCGAGCCATTCAGGCTGAAGATAGTCCTAAGCGAAGACAGAAATGTTGCAGTCACCGTAAATTAACTTGAAATATGGAAATTCTGAATTAAAAGTGAAACAAAACAGAAAAAGCATTATCCTTTAACCTCATCTGTCTACAAGATAATATTCTGGTGTTATACATACACATACCAATGGCTTTTTCCCTCTTACAAGGGAGTTAGCCAAAGTCAACAGCATAAATCTATTCCCATCCATTTCATTCTGATGTTATACTAACATATATATGTGTGTGTGTATATATATATATATATATATATATATATATATATATACATACAGAGAAAAGGGTAATGTTGGGTAGGGAAAGGAGAAGGCAAGGTAGGTGTGAGTGGAGAATGGTTGTGAATAGAATATAAATTGATGCAGTGAGAAGGGATCTCTCCACGTCTTCTCTATTTTCACGTGAAGAGATAAGGAGAGATGGTCACCATGTAAATGAAACGGCTGGCTCTGCCATGGATGTGCCATGTCTTGCTGCATTGCTTTTGACCAGGGCAGTAGGCAACCATTCTTCACATGCACATCTCTTTTCTGCTGCTACTACATTCACTCCCCATCCTCAATGCTGAAACCCAATCAAATGTACAAATCACAACCAAGCTGTCCCTGCATCATTCTCAAGCCATGTACCAATTTACAAAAGAAACTTCATGTCTCAGAGACTGAACACATTGGTTTCATAGATGAATAAAGATGAGAAGGATCCAGGATGATTAGACCAGGGGTCACATATGTGGAAGCACTATGAAGGCATGTCCTCCCCCCAGGCAGTCTGTCATAGGGTGTACTTCTCTCCTGATATCTTCCAGGTTCCACCACTAACAGTGGCATAACATGGACTCTGCCTCGTGAATTCATGTATAAATTGTTCCATCCTATTTAGGGTTGAGTTCTAAGAGGATGCCAGCCCAGCAAACCTTAAAAAAAAAAAAAAAAGGTGAAACTACCACTCCCCACCCCTCTCACTCCCAATAGCTCCACCCAAACAACTACACCACGAGAGACCACATACATGATACAGGAACTCTACATAAACTCCTACACCGGCTTCACCTATGCCAGTAGAAACCCAAACTCCCTTTCTTATTGTGGAGTACAAGAACCTATACAACTCCCACCTGCTTCAGTCCACCACAACCCTAGCCACAAAGTCCATCCCCTCACCCACCCCAGCACTTACAACATCACAACCTTCCCAAGAAAAGATCCAGATTCCTATTAGAAACTATAGATGATGTAATAGAGTACATAATGTACACTACACCATTAAACTCCCCTCCCTAGATTGATCAACTAGACATTCTGGGGAACGACAACTACAACTCTCCTCCTGAAAAGTGTTTATAGATCATTCTTTCCAAGAAACCCAAAGTAAATCTTTCTCCCTACCTTATCCATCGTACCTGTGGGAGCACACAGCCTCAAAACTGGAAATATACTTCTACTGAGTGATTTCCAGCTCTCAGCTGATTCCATAGACCCAATGTAATCCTAAATGTATCGGTGATATAATGTCTTCAGGGATAGAAGCAATGGTGAATTACAGGCGACGAAATACATCTCTACCTCATTCTCTCTCTCACTCTCCCCCGCTCTCTTTCAGGTATTCCACCTTCTTTCCCCCCTTCTCTTCCTCTTTTGTCCCCCTGCTTCTCTTCCTCGTTTTCTTCCTCTTATCTTCCTCGCTTTTAGAGGCTGTCAGTAAGCTCACTCCTTCTCGTCATCCTCCACTTCCGCATATTCGCCTCCACCTCCCCTCTCTCCTTCCCTGTACAGTTAAGCATCCACCCTTGCCTCAAGACTCCCAGCCCGTCACGCGAAGATCGTCAAAAGGACTTCGATCCTCCTCGCCCAGCCCGGCGGGCAGAGCGAAGTTGAAGAGAGAGCCAGAGATCTAAGTGTTATGTGTATGTGATCCTTCAGGCAGGGCGGGGATGGCTCAGCCTCGGGGAAGATTTTCGAAAAGAGGGTGACCTTGTTAGGGGCGAGTGACGTGAATGAACGAAGTGTATGTTTCTGTGTGTGTGTATACCTGTATATGCACGTGTGTGCTCGTTCCGTCTGACGGCACGAATACAGAACATGTTTTTCTTTCGGTAAACATTTTGATAGAAAAGCTGGGAGAAGACGCCTTATTATGTGGAGATAACAAACATTAAGTATATATAGATGCTACACAAGAAATTCTTGACGATTTGCGTGAGATTATGTGATTTTTACAGTTTGATTTAATGGACTCCGCCCTGCCTTTTGAAAGATGGGTAAATATAAATGTCTGTCGTGTAATATTTTTGTTTTCTATGACAGAAATGAAAGATAGAAAACGACATTTTTTAATATTCGCGCTGATAGAGATGTAGAATGGTGTTCGCCTCACAGTATGTAAATGTTTGTTGTGTGATTTCGGTAGATCTTGGCGACCCCTCTTTAATGTACTCTCCTAACTTTAGGTTTTCATGTTGCATTATTTATTGTCTAATTATGCCCTGAATATTAGCGCCATCGGTTGAATATATTCCTCTTGTAGTTTTTAGCAGAATTTTTGGATGTTCTCTTCGGTTTACTGTTTGCATTTAATTATGAATTTTATTATTTATATTATTATAGTTTTTATTTATTCATTTATTTTTTATCATTATTTTTTTCGCATCCGACCTAGATATGGACCAAAAGGTCCCCTGTCGGCATGCTCCGCCTTAGTAATCCTTTGTAATTCTTTGTAATTCCTGTTTCGTCTCTTCAGGTTGCTACTACTGATCGTTGGATGGAACTATTTTCGTATATAATATCCTGTCATTTACATTTTAGCGTGCGATCTACCTGGCCTTTTTACACTTTAATGTGCAGCCTACCTCCACTATAGCACTAACCTCACCTAACCTAACCTAACCTAACCAACATAACCGGCCAGGAACACTCAGATTAATCAGGAGCACTCACGTTATAATTATACCATGGAAGGTCATTTCACAGCGTAGACCATGGATACTGCTGTATGTCCTTTCCTTCTCTCAATATTTGCAAAGTTAATTATATTCCAACTGTAAATATTTTCCAGTGGGATATACAGGATAGCTTAAGTTTATCAATGTTGGGATAGAATTATATTCTCCTTGAGTTCAGTTCTTACTATAATGACATAACTTATATTATGAAGTTAGCACTGGCGGATCCAGGGGGGGGGGGGAGCTGAAGCCCCCCAAAATTTTTGTCTTTAACATCCCATTGTCAGAGAACTATTAGCTCTTTTTTTTTTTTTAACCGAACCTCCTTTTAATATATATCTAACGTATTTCGGATTTAACTGACACTGTCCGAAGGCCGAACCAGACCTGTAAGTATTCATATGACAGCGTCATGGTGTTGGAACGCAATTGGCTTTCGTCGGTTTCAGTTAGATAGAGCATCGTACGATGGCGTCACGATGGCAATGAATGCTGATTGGTCGAGGTGATCTCGTACGATGCTGTAGCACAACGCTGGGAAAGAGGGATGGAAAAACTTGAAGTGGCAGTTTTATTTTTTGCCATACTTGTATTCTACTTTTCAGGAAGAGCCATGTATGTGCGTGTGAATAAAGTTTTTTATCATTGCAATCTAATTTATTGACCATTTCCTCAATATACCTTTGCAAATAGCTTCTTAAAATGTTCACATTTCAAATCCCCCAGCTGATTCGGATCGCTTCGCTCGCTTTCCACTCACTCATACATAGTTCAGCCCCCCCCCCCCCAAATTATTTTCTGGATCCGCCACTGGAAGTTAGTATAGTTTGGGGTGTTTCTGCCAGTGTAGATATTTTACTTGAAAATTATGTTGTGGATAAATGAAATTTATATAATAGGAATTTTTTATTAGGAAACGTAGCGGCAGGGCTCCACCCGCCAACACCGACCGCGTCTGAGACACCCGTCTCCCATGCAGACCGAGCCGAGACTGATGACGTCACCAACGCGAGCGGAAGCGCGCGCACTCACCAGGGCTCGCAATTGGTCCATAGCCAATGGGAAGGCAGCCAATCAGAAGGCTGTGTGTTCGGGTCACTCCGGGGTCACCAATTTGTTGTGTTTTAGGATGAGCAACCAAGGAAGAACTAAAAACTCGTTGCTCTGAAAGGCGATTCTCTATTATATATATATATATATATATATATATATATATATATATATATATATATATATATATATATATATATATTCACTATAAACCCACTATCGGAGAACTGTATATTTCGACTATCTGTAGTCCTCTTCAGCAGAATGCTTACAAGCATTCTGCTGAAGAGGACTACAGATAGTCGAAATATACAGTTTCCCTGTACTTCCGTCATTTTTTCTCCGATAGTGGGTTTATAGTGAACTTTTACACATGTGTTATAATATACCAATTTCCATATGTATATATATATATATATATATATATATATATATATATATATGTATATATATATATATACATATATATATATATATATATAAATATATATATATATAATATATATATCGCCTAGGAAGGTGTGAGTACAAAGGATGGACGGGAGTCCGTAGGTCCTCGAGCTGGTGTTAGAAGAGAGCAAGAAGGTCTTGGAGCTTGTAGATCCTCGATCCGGTGCTAGGAAAGAGAAGTTCTTGGAGCTAGTTGAGTTGTTGCTGTTGCGATCGAAGACGGCCCCTTGCCAACGGAGGGCAGAACAGCCTCCTCGATCGCAACAGCAACAACTCGACTTGCTCCAAGACCTTCTCTCTCTCCTAACACCATCCTTTGCACTCACACCTTTCTAGGTGTTTTAGTAAAAAAGAGAATCGCCTTTCCGAGCTAGAAGTTTTTAGTTCGTTCCTTTGCTGCTCATCCTAGAACACAACACTTGTTTCTATGTTTTTTTTTTATTTCTTAACAGTCGATTTTGTTCACATGTGGGATGTATCCTGATATACGAGTATGAATTAAATTGAACAACATGATCTGATTTTTTCGACTGTTTCAGGGATGTTGTATACCTTTTGTCTGTTGTCTGTCTTGTAAAGACCTAAAAGGAAACAGAAATATATTTCATGTAAATATTGATGAAATACAATGAATATATTAGGAAATTCTGAAATAAAGAAACACACGAATAAATAAAACAAATTTCGATTCAGACAAGAAAATAAATTACATTCGTTGGAATATGAGAAGAAAATATCTGCCAGGTTAAAATAAACAATATTTATTAAAGAATTGAACGTAGGTTTAATTATACACCAGATATTTATTAAGAAATAAACATAAATCAATTCCCAATTCAGCCGTAATCGTTAACGTCATTTAGTCTTTTACCATTCTATGTCCTTCAGTTGAGAAAAGCTCTGCTTCTTTCAACTCCGTCCGACAGTCACATTTGAATTTTGTAAAAATATTTCCACAAAATGGTTTGTTTTCATTGCGATTTAGGTCTATTGTATGTACTTTATTTTATTTATTTCTCAATCGTGTGTTTATTCATTTAGCTGTCTACCGATTTAATCATTATCTATTTTTAATTTTTATTTGTGTGTATATTTTCTTATTTATCTATTTAAGTTCTCAATTTCATTTTATCTATTTATTCATTTATCAATTTACTAGTTTATTTTATTTACATTTATTTAATTATTTATTTATTCATTTGTTCGTTTATTAATCATCCATATTTTCTATCATTCCTTGCAATGGATTTTTTTAAACAAGATATGAACTTTTTTCCGCAATCAATGTTTTTATTATCAAAGAAAACGTGTGCTCGGTAAATTGCTTCGTGGGGAAGAGGAAGATAGGGGAAGGAAGAGGAGGAAGAACAAGACGAGGAAGAACGGGTGAAAGGTGGGAGGAGGAGGGTATGGGAAAACGAGGAAGAGGAGGAGAGTAGAAGGATGAAGAACAGAAAACACGAAATGAAATAAAGATAAGGATGAGGAGAAGGGGGGGAGGGAGGAGAAGCGAGCGTATGAGGAGGAGGAGGAGAGGGCGAAGGGGAAGGAAGAGGAAGAAGAAGAAGAATCAAAGCGGAAAATTTCCTCCTTTTGTATCAATGACGCTCTGAAAAACAATTTGACCCTTTTGCGTCCGTAGATGAGAGCAGGAGAAGAGGAAGGAGGTAAGGAAGGCAGTGGAGGAGGGAGGGAAAGAAGGAGGAAGGGAGAAAGGAGTAGATGAGGGCAGGAGCAGAAGAAGAAGGAGGTAGGAAAAGAAGTTAAGGAGGGAGGGAGAGAAGGAGTAAGTGAGTGAGTGAGGGAGGGAGGGAGAGAGCAGTAGGGGAAGGCAGGGGAAGAGGGAGGAGGTAGGAAAGGGAGAGAGGGAGGAGTAGGTGAGGATAGGAAAAGAAGCAGGAAGGAAGAGGAGGACGGATGGGAGGGAGGGAAGGAGTAGGTGAAGGCAGGAGAAGAGGGAGGAAGGGGAAGAGGAAGGGCAAAGGGGAGTAAGTCAGGAGGGAAATAGATTGAGGAGTGAAAAGACTTGTAAACAAGAAGGGAGGTGGAGAGGAAGGGGAGGTGGAGGGGGAAGAGGGAGAGCAAGGGACGGGGCTAGTAAGGAGAGGATAATTTTTCAT
The DNA here is from genome assembly GCF_046742065.1 of Oratosquilla oratoria. Taxonomy (NCBI): domain Eukaryota; kingdom Metazoa; phylum Arthropoda; class Malacostraca; order Stomatopoda; family Squillidae; genus Oratosquilla; species Oratosquilla oratoria. Next base: position 55,734,329 of record NC_134780.1, on the reverse strand, counting down.
CTTAGATGTTTGTTTGTCTATTAGTTTATTTATCTATATTTATTTATTTATTTACTTTTGAGAAGATCATTTCGATTAACTGACTATACACGAGTGACAAACTGCCAAGTAGCCTCGTTATTATCATTCTCTCTCTCTCTCTCTCTCTCTCTCTCTCTCTCTCTCTCTCTCTCTCTCTCTCTCTCTCTCTCTCTCTCTCTCTCTCTCTCTCTCTCTCTTTCTCCCTCTCTCTCCCTGTCTCCCTCTCCCCCCCTCTCTCTCACTCTCACTCTCTCTCTCACTCTCTCTCTCTCTCTCTCTCTCTCTCTCTCTCTCTCTCTCTCTCTCTCTCTCTCTTTCTCTCTCTCTCTCTCCATTCATCTCGTGGTGTACAGGTAAATTCCTTCCCGCATCGAGCGGCGGGAAAGCCTGTGGTAAGTAACCGTCGACTTCTTCAGGATCACCTTGGGTGGGTATCTATCATCTTCAGCACCTCCTCCCCCCCCTTCACCCCTCCCCCCTTCTTGGCTGTGTGGGCCATTCTCGTTATCTTTCATCTTTTCTCATAAACGCACATAAAGTGTTCTCAATCTCCCTATCTCTCTCTCTCTCTCCCTCTCTCTCTCTCTCTCTCTCTCTCTCTCTCTCTCTCTCTCTCTCTCTCTCTCTCTCTCTCTCTCTCTCTCTCTCTCTCTCTCTCTCTCTCTCTCTCTCTCTCTCACACAAACACCTCTCACCCTCTAATTAATAATAATTAATAATAATAATAATAATAATATAATAATAATGATGATAATGATTATAATAATAATGATGATGATGATGATGATGATAATAATGGAGGATGATGATGATGATGATAATGATGATGATAATAACCATAATGATGATAACAATAATGATAATGATAATGATAATGATAATAATAGTAATAATGATAATGATAACCGTAATAATAGTAGTAATAATGTAAATAACAATAATAGTAATAGTGATCATTATAATGATATTAATAGTAACTATTATAATAATAGTAATAATATTGATAATAATAATACATATACCAAAGGCTTTTTCCCCCTTATAAGGGAGGTAGCCAAAAAAACAAAGGAGTAAAGACCACTATCATTCCATTCCTCTCATACTCCCCTCCCCTCCACCTCCAATAATAATAGAATAATAATAATAGTCATAATAATAGTACATACATATACCAAGGCTTTTTCCCCCTTACAAGGGAGGTAGCCAAAAAGAAAAAGGCATAAAAACCATTCCCACCCATTCCATCCCTAAATACACTCCCCTCCCCTCCACCCTCTACCCTCCCTCTTATTTTGGCACCTCCTGGATGACGGCTCATCCCTGCATCTTGTCCACTGCCCTGGGTCAGAGGCAGTGTCGCAAGACACAGCACATTCACAGCAAGGCCGTTTCATCAAATCGGCGACCCTCCCTCTCCGTCCCCTCATGCAGAAAAGGAGAAGACGGGAAGAAATCCTTTCAGGCTGCGTCATATTATTCTCACACATACTACCTCCCCCTTCCCCCACACCCATTCCACCTCATACATCACAACATCATCCATATACAACCATGCTCCATTCACCCCTATCTTTTGCCCTCTCCCGTCCTTCCTCAACAGACATTCCCCTCTTCCCCAAAACCCCTTTCACCCCATCCATCCATCTCATCCTAGGTCGCCCCCTCATGTTTACACTCCCTCCACATCTGTCTTCCCTACCTCTTTTACGGAGTCTTTCTTCACTCATTCTTTCCATGTGTCCAAACCATCCAAATACTCTTTCATCAACCCTATCTCCCAACTCCCTTTCCACCCCTGTTCTCCTCCTCACCTCCTCATTTCACACTCTATCTAGCCTAATAACCCCTATCATACTTCTCAGACACCTCATCTCAAACACATTCAAACTCCTTCTCTCTTCCTCTCTTATGTTCCATGTTTCTGCCCCATACAGTGCTGTCGGCACAATTACTCCTTCATACAATCTCCTCTTAGCATCCATCCCTAAACGTCTATTCCTCATTACACTTTTTAATCCACCAAGGCATTTACTCGCTTCTCTCAATCTACATTCTACCTTCACCTCCACTCCACCCTTTCCTGCCACATTCGCACCCAAGTATCTAAAACTATCCACTTCCTCCAGTCGCTCTCCCTCAATGCTCCCTTCCAGTCTGCTTTCACTTTCACCCATTTTACATCTCATCACCTTACTTTTACCCACATTTATCTTCAGTTTTCTTCTTCCACACACTCTCCCAAACTCTGTCACCAACTTCCTCAATTCCTCCTCTGATCCTGCTACAAGCGCAATGTCGTCTGCAAACAACATCTGGCTCACCTCCCACTTTTCTCAATTTTCTTTAACCATCTCCTATCCCTGACCCACCACCCTTGCATTTACCTCTCGCACCACCCCATCCATGTGTAAGTTGAACAGCCAGGGCTACATAACGCATCCCTGACAAAGTCCCACCTCTACCTCGACCCACTCACTCTCTCTATTTATAATCCTGACACATGCTCTACTACTCTCGTAAAAACTCTTGACAGCTCCTAGAAGCTTTCCTCCTATCCCATATATCTGCAAAACCTCCCACAGTGCCTTCCTGTCTGTCTTGTCATAAGCCTTTTCCAGATCCATAAAAGCCCCAAAAAACATCCTTAATAATAATAATAATAGTAACAACAATAACAACAGCAACAACAACAACATCATCAATAATGATAATAATAATAATAATAATGATAATAATAATAATGATGATGATGATGATGATGATAATGGTAATAATGATAATGGTAATAATAGTAATAATAACGATAATAATAATAATGAATGTAATAATAATAGTAATGATAGTAGTAATAATAATGATAGTAATAATGATAATATGATAATAATAATTATGATAATAGTAATAATAATAATAATAATAATGATAATAATAATAATGATAACAATAATAATAACAATAATAATAACAATGATAATAGTAATAATAGAAATAATAATAATAATAATAATAATTATAATAATAATTGATGATAATAATTGATAATAATAGTAATTGATAATAATAACAATAATAATAGTAATAATAATGATGATAATAATAATAATTGATAATAATAATAGTAATTGATAATAATAATAATAATAATAATAATAATAATAATAATAATAATAATAATAATAATAATAATAATAATAATACATACATATACCGAAGGCTTTTTTCCCCCTTACACGGGGGGTAGCCAAAAACGAAAAAGGGATAGAAACCACTCCCACCCATTCCATCCCCTACATACTCCACTCCCCTTCACCCTCTTCCCTCCCTCTCATCTTGGCACCTCTTGGAGGACGAGTCATCCCTGCATCCTGTCCACTGCCCTGGATCAGAAGCAGTGTCGCAAGACAGCACATCCAAAGCAAGGCCGCTTCATAAATTCGGCGACCCCCCTCTCTGTCCCCTCCTGAAGAAAATGAGAAGACAGGGAGGTATCCCCTCGGGCCGGGCTGCGTCAAATTATTTCTCATACATACTTCCTCACTCCCCATCCCTCACCCATTCCTCCTCATGCATCATAGCATCATCCATACACAACCCTTCTCCATTCACCCCTATCTTCTGTCCTCTCCCGTCCTTCCTCAACAGACATTCCTCTCTTTCGTAATGCCCCTTTTACCCCATCCATCCATCTCATCCTAGGACGCCCCATCATATTCACTCCCTCCACATCTGCCTTCCACACCTTTTTTAATAATCTTTCTTCACTCATTCTTTCCACGTGTCCAAACCATCCAAATACTCTTTCATCAACCCTATCTCCCAACTCCCTTTCCACCCCTGTTCTCCTCCTCACCTCCTCATTTCTCACTCTATCTAGCCTAGTAACCCCTATCATACTTCTCAGACACCTCATCTCAAACACATTCAAACTCCTCCTCTCTTCCTCTCTTATGTTCTATGTTTCTGCCCCATACAGTGCTGTTGGCACAATCATTCCTCCATATAACCTCCTCTTAGCATCCATTCCCAGATGTCTATTTATCATTACACTTTTTAATCCTTCAAGGCATTTACTCGCTTCTCTCAATCTACATTCTACCTCCACCCCCACTCCTCCCTCTCCTGCCACATTCGTACCCAAGTATCTAAAACTATCCACTTCCTCCAGTCGCTCTCCCTTTATGCTCAATTCCAGTCTGCTTTCACTCTCTCCCCTTGTGCATCTCATTACCTTACTTTTACCCACATTTATCTTCAGCTTCCTTCTTTCACACACCTTCTCAAACTCTGTCAATAACTTCCTCAATTCCTCCTTTGATCCTGCTACAAGCGCTGTGTCGTCCACAAACAACAACTGACTTATTTCCCACTTTTCTCCATTTTCTTTAACCATTTCCAACTCCTGACCCACTACCCTTGCATTCACCTCTCGCACCACCCCATCGATATATAGATTGAAAAGCCAGGGCGACATAACACATCCCTGACGAAGTCCCACCTTTACATCAAACCATTCACTCTCTCCGTTTCTAATCCTAACACAAGCTCTACTACTCTCGTAAAAACTCTTGACTGCTCTTAACAGCTTTCCTCCTATCCCATATATCTGCAATACCTCCCACAGTGACTTCCTGTCTACCCTGTTGTAAGCCTTTTCCAAATCCATAAAAGCCCAAAAAACATCCTGACCTTTTCCTTTAGCTTTCTCACATATCTGTCTTACCACAAAAATCTGATCTACACAACCCCTACCTGTCCTAAAACCACACTGTTCCTCACCAATTACTCCCTCTGTCCCTCTCCTAATCCTCTCAATCAAGACCCTCCTATAAGCCTTCCCAACTACACTTAACAAGCTGATCCCTCTGAAACTAATACACTCACACTTGTCCCCCTTTCCCTTGTAAAGCGGAACTATACAGGCACTCCTCCAGTCCCTCGGCACTCTACCCTCTCTTAAACAAACATTAAATAACCTCACCAGCCAGTCCACCATAACTACCTCTTTTCTTCAGACATTCTGCATGGCATCCATCCAACCCAGCTGCTTTCACTTCATCTTTCCCTATTTCTCCCCCATTTCCCTCATTCATCACATTTTCTTAGCGCTTCTCACTGCAACTCCCTTTCCCTCCCTATCCTTCACATTTAGCAACTCCCTAAAATACTCTGCCCACCTTCCTTTCACTGCCTTCTCTTCCATTATCATCTCTCCATCTGCACCTTTTACCTTTCCTTTTCTACTTGATTCGCCTCCTCTTCCTCTTTTAATTTCTTTCCAAAACATCTTTTTATTACTTTCAAAATTTTCTGTCATACTCTTACCCCATTTCACATCTGCTCTCCTCTTTGCTTCCTTTATCTTATGCTTAACTTCCCTTCTCTTTACTTTGTAGTTTTTATACGATTCCCTTGTCCTAATTTGTAGCCAATCTGTGAAAGCCTGCTTCTTTTCTTCTACACCCTTCTTTGCTTCCTCATCTCACCACTCACTACCCTTCCTTCTATTTCCTCCCACCCTCCTTGTTCCACACACTTTGTGACTCCCTCCTTGAACCATCCCCATTCCTCCTCCACTCCTAGTTCTACTCTATCCTTCACTCCGTCCCACTCCTCTCTCAGCTTCTTCCTATACTCCTTCTCCTTTTCTTTCTCATTTAAGCAGTTCACTCAAGTACCTCCCTACCTTCTACCCTTTTCCTCTTTCTCCACCTATTCTCCATTCTCAATTTACCTTCCACCAGAAAATGATCTGATATTCCCCCACCCTTTCCCCTTAGAACATGTACATCCTTAACTCTTCCTATCATACTCCTGGTCACCACTATATAGTCCTTTAACGCTCCATCTGCCACCCTTCCATCCACCACCCTCTCCCATGTGAAAACAACAACAACAACAACAACAACAACAACAACAACAACAACAACAACAACAACAATAATGATAATAATAATAATAATAATAATAATAATAATGATAATAATAATAATAATAATAATAATAATAATAATAATAATAATAATAATAATAATAATAATAATAATAATAATAATAATAATAATAATAATAATAATAATAATAATTCTCTTGGAAATAGTAATATTTAATTTGCTTTGAATTAAGCCAAATACGAACTAATTAATGTCTTCAGGCTCTCCATTAACATGATATACTGATTCACAGATTTATTTATTTTATTTAATATGTTCATATATTAATACATTTATAATTTTTAATTTTATCTATTTATATCTTATTTTATCGTCCTGTCACTACAAAATGTTTGTAAATTAGATTTTTTCCCTGCCAACTACTAGTGATGTCATATTTCTCTCCTCCCCGTCCTATTTTAATATTATAATTGTATATACTACATTCTAGATGGCACGATGATTTAAGACATCATGTCAAAGAAGGTTAGATTAGATTAAGTTAAATTGGATTCAATTAAGTTACTCGTATGTTGGTGGAATGTTTTTGAAATCGGGGAAGGAAACTGACTGGAAAGATTTCTTTCTTGCTAGTGTTCCAACGTAATGTGTCAAAATCAGCTGGTTCTGCTTTTTTTATCTTTATGATAATTTTCGTCATTGTTTTAATTAGTTTGTAAGATCAATATTAATTTAGTTGATGTTATTGCATGAGATGAACGCAAAATGTGTCATAATCAGACTATCATAGCAAAATAAAGAACTTTGGAAAAAATAGGTACACCATTAGTAAGAGTATTGACAACCAATCAGAATGCAGGAATTACCCAAAACTCGGTAAATTTTGTTGTGATTTGTCGACATGTGAGGACGTTTTAATTAGTTTGTAAGATCAATATTAATTTAGTTGATTTTATTGTATGAGATGAACGCAAAATGTGTCATAATCAGAC
>NC_134780.1:55712425-55722425 GCF_046742065.1 Oratosquilla oratoria | reverse complement strand
TGGTCTTTTATCATATTCGTCTTTTTCATTTAATTCCGTTTCCTTTGTCGTTTCATTTGACCGCGCGTGACGTCATGTCGCCGGTGTTGTGATTTGAATACTTCTCCGTTTTCCATCTCGCCGAGTTTCCGTTTGATGCTAAATCTTCACTTGAACTCCTTAATTTATCCAGCACGAAATCCAAATAAAACTAAATGCTATCTATTCATTTTCGTTGTATTATTTCAGTTGTCTGGCCCTGATATATTGTTGTATTTAGATTACAATATAACGCAGCTTTATATTTTCCTCCTCCCCCTTCTCCTACTCCTCCAGTGCCTTGATGTCTTTATAGAGTATAGACGATTCAATCCTGGGACATATCACATTCAATCCCTCACGTGGAATTCAATCTCATCACGATGTACAGCCACAAATGTCTATGTACACGATTGTATTAGAATTCCAATCCCAGGCAATCACTGTATTCTACGCGTACTGTATACTGTATTCTACTGTATACATAAATCCCTCTTTCATCTTATTTCTCATGAGATCTCCTCTGGAAGACAATTTTCGTTACTGAATATTTTATTTATTTATTTAGTTTTCAAAATTGATTATATTTAAAAAAAATATATAAGAAACTAGTTCAAACAAAATTGAAAATAATTTAAAATTAGTATAAGTTAGCATAAGTTAAAAAATGCCTCGTTTAGTGTGATACATACACCAAAAAAGGAATATACGTATGTAAAAGAAAATTCCCCCTTTATAGGAGGGGTGGCTAGGTCAAAGCGCACACTTTGTACACAGTCAACACCCGCCGAAAGCAGTGCAGCGAGGCACAACACACACACACACACACACACACACACACACACACACACACACACACGTATCTACAAATATACATACACACGTATACACAAATATGCGTACACACGTATGCACAAATATACATACCTATACATAAATATACACATGACACGTGAATGTGCACATGCACGCGTGTGTGTACACTCGCTAAAATGCGCACACAGACTTTCTCTCCCTCTCTCTTCGCTCTTTTTCTCTTTTTGACAACAGTCCGTTAATGGGGGAGTGTGTATTTTCATGAAATTATATGAAAGCTGTATATTAAAAATTATATCGCTGAAACAGACTTGGAGTCCAGCATCATAATTTTCAATAGCAATAACGCGACGCATTTGCTAAATAATTCAGTTACAATTCGCCCATGAAGCATTTAATATTACGACCATTTCTATATATTTATCCTTTTATATACAAAAAAAGAAGTTAATCATAATTGTAAATAACTCGAAAGAAATGTTATAAATCAACTTTGTTATATGTGTTTCCGTTGGTAAAGTGGAGGAAGAAGAAGAGAAACAAGAAGAGGAAAATTATTGAATTTCTGGCTCATTTCTTGTAAAGCGAATTCTGTCCTTCCCAGAAACGATGTGACGTCATGTCGTCTCTTCCTAGAAGATCGTTACTTGACTTAGTCAAGTCGGCGCCATTCTTCAAATAAATATTCTTCCATCTATTTCTTATTAATTTGGAAAATAATTTACTGTTCTCGTTTTTAATATACTCTCGTGGATTTTTTTTTTATATAAAATCTACGACATGTCTTCTCTAAGTATTTACAGTAGTTTTTGTAACATCCTAGTGGTTCTTAGAACTATATATGCCTTTGGATCAGAACCTTTATATATGGAGTTTAATATTACCTATTCCTCTGGGCTTAGGATTCCATTACATCGGTTTCACAGCTTAAGACGTTATTTTAGGATTCAGATAAAAAAGTAGTGATGTTTTATTGTGAATAATTAATTTTGATTTCTGAATTAGAAAAGATATCTTTCGGCCTACCCCCTCATTTTCCTTTGTCCTTTCATCTTAGTCTCCCCCTCTCCTTAAACATCCACCCAATCTCATGTAAGACTAATTACACCCAAATATGTTTAACCAATCTTTCCCTTTGCTTATAGCTCTTTCTCACTCTGATTGGAACCCAATCTTAGCAATCTTAAGTGACCAATCACCCATCAACGTGCCCAATCCATGAGACTTGTCGCCTGCACTATTATAAGAACATAAGAATGAAGGAGACTGCAAGAGACCATAAGACCCACACTAGGCAGTTCCGTATACATCACCACCTGTCATCCCCATCCATAAAGTTGTCTAATCGTTTCTTAAAACAACTGATAGTTTTAGCGCTTACTACATGGTTACTAAGTTTATTCCATTCGTCGACCACCCTATTAGTAAACCAATTCTTGCCTATTTCCTTCTTAAATCTAAATTTGTCCAGTTTATAACCATTACTGCGAGTCCTGCCCTGTTGTTTTAATATGATGGCCTTGTTTGCATCACCCTTGTTAAAGCCTTTGATCCATTTGAACACCTCTATTAGATCACCTCGCACGCTGCGTCTTTCCAGAGAGTGTAAGTTAAGGTGCCTAAGCCTCTCTTCGTAAGGCAAATTTCTGAGTCCATGTATCATTTTGGTCATTCTTCTCTGTACTGATTTTTAGTGAACTGATGTCCTTTCTGTAGGACGGAGACCAAAACTGTACCACATAGTCAAGGATGGGTCTAACTATCGCTAGAGTTTAATAATTACCTCTGCACTTCTATTCGTTACCGTCCTAGCAATGAAACCTAATACACTGTTAGCTTTATTTCTGGCGCTAATGCACTGTTTCCTGGTTTTAAGGTCCGGACTCACTAGGACTCCCAAGTCTCTCTCGTACTCAGTTTTCTCTAAAAGCGTGTTATCTAAGCTGTATCTATTTTCGGGGTTGTGTAGCCCTACGTTTAACACGCTACACTTAGAGATATTAAAGTTCATTTGCCATTTCACCGACCATGTGAACAATTTGTTAAGATCATCCTGCAGAATCTCTGCGTCGTCTCCTGACCTAATTAGGCGTCTTATTTTAGTGTCGTCCGCAAACTTACTGACATCACTATTTATCCCATCGTCTAAGTCGTTTATGTACATAATGAACAACAAGGGACCCAAAACCGGGCCTTGGGGGACCCCACTAGTAACATTGCCCCACCTAGATTTTACTCCATTTATGGTGACCCGCTGTTTTCTGTTACTAATCCAAGCTCTAATCCATTCTAACACTTTTCCTCCTATGCCATGGGCTTTGATTTTATTTAGTAGTCTCTGGTGTGGCACCTTGTCGAACGATTTGCTAAAGTCAAGGTAAATAACATCGTAATTATCATTGTTATTTGATGCCTTATATACTTTAGTGTAAAAGGTTAGAAGATTAGTCACACATGACTTACCCTTGGAGAAACCATGCTTTGAATCGCGAATTAAATTGTCTTTCGATGTGTTCTCCGAGTCTATTTACTATTACTGATTCAAGCATTTTTCCTATAACCGGTGTCAAACTGATTGGCCTGTAGATGCATATAGACAATCTATCTTCCTTCTTAAAAAGAGGAACAACGTTTGCTTGCCTCCAAGCAGTAGGCACAAAACCAGTGTCTACTGATTTATTAAATATTTCAGTTAACTGGTCGCAGATTTCAAATTTACACTCCTTTAGCATTCTCGGAAAATTTTCGTCTGGACCCGGGGATTTTGTGTTGAGTCTTGGTGGTCCAATCCATGACCTGTCTATCCTAAGGGGAACAGTACAGCATAGGTATCTTAACATAGTTTCTTAGTGCTGTATGTATATTGTATATATGTACTTTTAATGTTTGCCTTTGAAAAAAAAAATGCCGTTTGGGCAACTGACCAACGCTGACCAGGGCCGAACTCTATACCCTTGCATAAGTGCCAGGGACACTATCCACTGCTCTCATCAGAGCAGTCCATTAGTGTTGGTTACTACCAATCTCATATGCTAGTTCATCAAAATTAATTCACTGTTATTGTACTTTGTGTTACAGGGCAGTGAGAGAGAGAGAGAGAGAGAGAGAGAGAGAGAGAGAGAGAGAGGTGGGAGCGGGGGAGGGAAAGGAGGGAAATAGTGACAGTATACATAATCAAATTGATATAACTTTTTAGTGTGTGTGAGTGACATCCTTTACTTTTTAAAGGCTGTTCAACTTATACATGTATGGGGTAGTGCGAGAGGTAAATGCAAGGGTAGTGGGTCAGAGATTGGAGATGGTTAAAGAAAATGGAGAAAAGTGGGAGGTGAGCCAGCTGTTGTTTGCTGACGACACTGCACTTGTGGCAGGATCGGAGGAGGGACTGAGGAAGTTGGTGACAGAGTTTGGGAGAGTATGTGATAGAAGAAAGCTAAAGATAAATGTGGGTAAAAGTAAGGTGATGAGATGTACAAGGGGCGAAAGTGGCAGTAGACTGGAAGTGAGTATTAAGGGAGAGCGACTGGAGGAAGTGGATAGTTTTAGATACTTGGGTGCAAATGTGGCAGGAAAGGGTGGAGTGGAGGTGGAAGTAGAATGTAGATTGAGAGAAGCGAGTAAATGCCTTGGTGGATTAAAAAGTGTAATGAGGAATAGACATTTGGGAATGGATGCTAAGAGGAGACTGTATGAAGGAGTGATTGTGCCAACAGCACTGTATGGGGCAGAAACATTGAACATAAGAGAGGAAGAGAGAAGGAGTTTGAATGTGTTTGAGATGAGGTGTCTGAGAAGTATGATGGGGGTTACTAGGCTAGATAGAGTGAGAAATGAGGAGGTGAGGAGAAGAACGGGGTTGGAAAGGGAGTTGGGAGATAGGGTTGATGAAAGAGTATTGGGATGGTTTGGACACATGGAAAGAATGAGTGAAGAAAGACTAGTAAAAGAGGTATGGAAGGCAGATGTGGAGGGAATGTGAACATGAGGGGACGTCCTAGGATGAGGTGGATGGATGGGGTGAAGGGGGCTTTGGGGAAGAGGGGAATGTCTGTTGGGGAAGGACGGGAGAGGACAGAAGACAGGGGTGAATGGAGAATGGTTGTATATGGATGATGTTGTGATGCATGAGGTGGAATGGGCGGGGGGATGGGGAGTGAGGTAGTATGTGTGAGCAAAATTTGACGCAGCCCGAAGGGATTTCTCCCCGTCTTCTCCTTTTATGCATGGGAGGACGGAGAGGGGGGGGGTCGCTGATTTAATGAAGCGGCCTTACTGTGGATGTGCTGTGTCTTGCGACACTGCTTCTGACCCAGGGCAGTGGACAAGGTGCAGGGATGACCCGTCATCCAGGAGGTGCTAAGATAAGAGGGAGGTTGGAGGGGTGTGGAGTGTATTCAGGGATGGAATGGGTGGGAATGATTTTATGCCTTTTCCTTTTTGGCTACCTCCCTTGTAAGGGGGAAAAAGCCTTGGTATATGTATGTATGTATATATGTATGTATGCGAGTGACATCCTATCTTGCATTACATAGAGGAACTGTTTTTGTAAATTTTGTGATTTTCAAAAAATAAAAAATGATAAAAGCAAAAAATTAACAGCAATGATTTTCGCATTTAGAAAATAATCAGTATATTTGAGGTATTTCATGTTTTCACAAAAAATACAGCCATTTCATTCGCACACATTTTTTTTTATGGAAAATATTTTATATTGTAATGACATTTTGATTTTTCGTATGAAAGGCAAAATGAGTTTTCAATTGGAGGAAACGGGACATCAAAATAAAAATAAACAATTTCGATATCGCATCGAACGCTGCACGGCGGACGCACACACACACACACACACACACACACACACACACACACACACACACACACACACACACACACACACACACACACACACACACACACACACACACACACTCACATATGTATATATATATATATATATATATATATAATATATATATATACACTGTATATATAACTTGTTACTATTGTTGATAGGCTGTAGTTACAGAACATAGATTATCATCATTATTTATTTATCTATTTATTCATTTGTATATTACTCTATGTATATTGTTAAACATCACTCGGGGGAGGGGGGATTGGGGCTAAGTGCATAGTATTACTGCAGTCACTCTTACTCAGACCCATTACTCCCACAGAAGCAAATAGGTCCAAAAAAATTAATGTAACGGAAAATTGGTTGCAATCCCCCCAACTTACCCCCTTCCCCTTCCCCCTTTTCCTCCTTTCCCCCATTCTCCCCCTCTTTCCTCCCTTCCCCTCCTCCTTCCGCATCCTCTTTCTCCATTTCGTCCTCTTCCTCCTCCTCCTCCATTTAATCCTCCTCTTCCTATTCCTCCTATTTTTCCTCCTCTTCCACTTCTGCCTCCTCATCTTCCTCCTCCTCTTGTACCTCTTCCTCCTCTTCCCGCCTCCTCTTCCTGTCGTTTGGTCTTTTAATGATTTTGTTATTCGTTATTTATTATCTATTATTATTCTTGATAAATTTTCATGATTTTATTCTATTATTTTGCTATATAAAGCTTTTCTGTATATGTGACTTGTTTACCAAATACATTAGATCACTTCATATCAAAATACATCATAACGAAAAGGATACTTGTCTAAGCTAAGATGACAGCTGTAGAACCAGTTTCATGTAAATTGACCGCTTTTAAAATACATACCACAACCACCATTGGAATTCTTAAAAAAACAATAATAATATTAATGATAATGATGATGATCATAATGATTAAAATAGTAATAATAATTATAATAGTAATAATAATTATAATGATAATTATAATTAATATCAATGATGATGATGATGATAATGATTAAGATAGTAATAATAATTATAATAATAATTATAATTATATTAGTAATAATAGTAATAATTATAATAATAATAAATGAATAATTAAATGCGAGAAGAGGTTGAATTAAAAAAAACATTATGAGATCAAAAAGACGAATAATGATAATAATAATAATAATAGTAATAGTAATAATAATAATAATAATAATAATGATAATAATAATAATAATAGTAATAGTAATAATAATAAGAAATAAAGTCGGATAATTAGGTCAACCGAGGAAGATAGCAAAACCAGGAAAGGCAAATTAGACACTAAAGCTTCTGTCCTCCTTACGTAACTCTGGTCCACAGAGGTGTCGTTAAGGTCCCCGGAATAGTATATTGGATGTAGTCATTACTACATACGGGGCGAGCGTATAGAAAGGTATGTGGGTACACACGCAGAAACACACACATACACACACATACACACACACATACACGACTCGGTGGCGTGGTTGGGAGACTCCCAGACTGTCAGTATGGCGGTACCGGCGGTACCTGGTTGGAATCCTGCCCAGGGCTGAAATAATTTCAGTATCGCTGCGCTTCGAGTCGTTACTCCAACTCTCGTGGGCGGGGAGTTGGGTGTGTGTGTGAGTGTAAGGTCATAGTATTACCCATAGATCGGTCATACGAGCTCTGAGCTCTCTTCCGGGAGGGAAATAGCAACAAAAACACTAGGAACGTTTGTTCACAAATGTGTAAGTAACCACTAGGAAAAGTAAACTAACGAAGCAGAGCGCTTTCGTATAATTACATCTTCAGCACTGAAGATGTAATTATACGAAAGCGCTCTGCTTCGTTAGTTTACTTTTCCTAGTGGTTACGTACGCATACATATACATATATAATATATATATATATATATATATATATATATGTGTGTGTGTGTGTATTTGTGTGCATACGATTATATGCATATAATTATCATCGAGAGCCCTCGCGAGTTTCGAACCAGGGCATCGAAGGTGGAGTGACCTGAAGGTGGAAGAGGAGGAGGAGGAGGAGGAGGCGGCCGAAGAGAGCCGTTCGCGACTTCAAGACTCAGGAGAGAGAGAGAGATAAAAGCGAGGGACCCACAAAGGCTCCGCGGGATTGGCTGATGGGGGGCTCCTTATCCAGAGGCACAGAGGGGGAGACTATCACGAGGAAGAGGAGGAGGAGGAGGAGGAGAATGAGGAGGAGGGAGGTAGGAGGGGGAAGGGGGAGAAAGAGGAAGACGAGGAAAGAAGAGGGAGAAAGAGGAGGAGGAAGAAGAGGGGGAAGTAGGAGGAGGAGGAGGAGGAGGAGGAGGGGATGATAATGATGGTGAGGAGGGTAAGGAGGAGGAAGAGGAAGGAGAGGAGGAAGAGGAGGAGGAGGTTGGCACGGTGCCAGGCAGCGAGCGTGGCTGCAAGCACGAGACGAGGCCTCAAATGCTTTGGAAACTTGATAAAAGCCGTGAGGAAATAACCTGCGAGAGGTGGAAGGGGAGGAGGAGGAGGAGGAGGAGGAGGAGGAGGAGGAGGAGGAGGAGGAGGAGGAGGGGGAGGATGAAGAGGAGGTAGTAAGAAGGAAAGGACAAGGTGTGGAAAGAAGAAAATGAGGAGGAAGAGGTAAAGGAGAAGGGGAAGAAGAGGACGGAAAAGAAGATGAGATAGAAGAGGAAGGGGAGGGGGAGAGGGAAGGAAGAGGAGATCTAACAGCAGGGGCAAGAATCAAAAAAAGGCTGAAGAGGAGGAGGTAGAGGAAGAGAAAGAAGAGGAGGAGGGGAATGAGGAAGAAAAAGAGAAGGAAGAGGAGAAAGAGAAGGAGGAGGGGGAGATGAAGAGAAGAAAGGTAAGAGGGAGTGGGTAGGTAAAGGAGGAGGAGGAGGAGGAGGAGGATGTGGAAAAGAAAGGTAATCAATAGGGAAATGGTTGGAATATGAGGAAGAGAGGGAAGAGGAGAGGGAAGATGTGGAACTGCAAGGAATAGGATGTAGAATGTGGTAAGAAGCAGGATGAGGAAAAGGAAGAAGGGAGGAAGAGGAGGAAGGGAGGAGGAGGAGGAGGAGGAGGAGGAGGAGGAAGGAAGGATTCGAATAGAAAAAATAGTAAGAAGTAAGAAGAAGCGAATGAGGAAGAAAAAGAGTCGGAGGTAGAGGAGGAAGACGAGGAGTAGGAGGAGGTAGAAGAAGACGATGATGATGAGGAGGAGGAAAAAGAGAAAGGATTATAATAAAAATGTTAAAAAAAGTAATAAGAAGCGAACGAGGAAGAAGGAAAATCGGATGAGGACAAGGCGGAAGAGAAGAGAAGTAGAGGAAGGAGGAGGAGGAGGAGGAGGAGAAGGACTAGTTTTATTCTAGAGGCGATTTAGATAAGTGTTGTGTAAAAAAACAAAAAACAAAACAAAAAAAACTCAAAGAACTTGAAATCCCAGAGCTGAGATTCCCAGAAAACAACTGAATACAGAGAATATACGATAATACAAAGGAAAGGGGGCGATGCTAGAATAAAAATGAAACGAAGAAGTGTGGAGGTTATCAGCAAATAGGAACAGCGAACTAGAATTTCATATGAAATATATATATATACATGTATATATATATATATATATATATATATATATATATATGTGTGTGTGTGTGTATATATATATATATATGTATATACACATATATATATATATATGATAAAAAGTGAATATCTGTGTGCAAATGAATACAAGAAATATATGATTACACATACACACACACACACACACACACACACACACACACACACACACACACACACACACACACACACACACACACACACACACACACACATATATATATATATATATATATATATATATATATATATATATATGTATATATGTGTATCATACATAAATTAATCTCACGTAAGAAACGAACTACGACGAAAAAACATTTGAAACTATTTTATACATTATCTACATGTACATATCTCATTTTCCATCTAATAAAAGGGTTGGCTGAGTAAAAAAAAGCACTCACAAACTACTTTTACTTTTACTATTTACTTACAATTACTTTTCCTTTCATTCACTGAACCTTCTAATACACATGCACACAGTAAAAAGTAAAAACTTCCCATACACATTAACACTTTAAGAAAGACCCAGAAATAATTGCTAATAATATTTCTCACTTTGCTGGAAGGGAAGAAGAGGTTCCTGACTCAAACCAAGCTTCCAGCATAGCACCACGATGAGTTAAAAAAAAAAAAAAAAAAAAAAAAAAAAAAAAAAAAAAAAAAAAAAAAAAAAAAAAAAAAAAAAAAAAAAAAATTA
>NC_134780.1:55684925-55704925 GCF_046742065.1 Oratosquilla oratoria | reverse complement strand
TTGCTTTCAACTCGCTGTCATCCTTTCTTCTTGTACATCTCATCACCATGCTTTTACTCACATTTACCTTCAACTTTCTCCCATCGCAGGCCTTCCCAAACTCCGTCACTAACTCACTTAAACCCCCCTCTAACCCTACCACAAGCGCATTTTCATCAGCAAACAACAACTGGCTCTCCTCCCACTTTTCTCCATTTTCTTTAACAATCTCCAGTCCCTTACCCATTACCCTCGACTTTACCTCCGCACCACCCCGTCCACGTACACATTGAACAGCCATGGCGACATGACACATCCCTATCGCAGTCCTAACTTTAACTCAAACCACACACTCCCTCCATTTCCAGTTCTACCATAGGATCTTGACTCCCTTAACATTTTCTCCCAATCCCACATATCTGCAAAACCTCCCACAGTGCCTTTCTCTCTACCCTGTCATAAGCCTTTTCCAAATCCATAAAGGCCCCAAAAGCAGCCTTACATTTTGCTAAAGCTTCCTCACATATCTACCTTACCACAAACATATGATCCAGACAACCCCTGCCTCTCCTTAACCCATACTGTTCTTCGCTAATTACTTCCTCTGTTCCTCTCCTAATCCTCACAATTAAAACCCTCCCATAAGCCTTCCCAACTGCACTCAACAAACTGATCCCTCTGAAAACCACTACACTCATATTTGCCCTCCTTTTCATTGTAAAGCGGAACTATACAGGCAGCCCTCCGGCACTCTACCCTCGCTTAGACACACGTTAAACAACCTCACTAGCCAGTCCACTATTACTGTACCTTCTTCAGACACTCCGCATGATACACATCTAACCCAGGTGCCTTACCCGCTCTCATCATTTTCAAAACTTCTTGCACCTCATCTTTTCTTATTTCTCTTCCATTTTCCTCTCCCATCACCGTAATTTTCTTTGCGCCTCCCACGGCTACCACCAATCCCTCCCTATCTTCCTCTACATCCAACAGCTCTCTAAAATACTTTGCCCACCTTCCCCTTACTCCCTCCTCATCTATTAACATCCGTCCATCAGCGCCATTTACCTTCTCTTCTCTAATTGTCTCACCTCTCCTCCTCTTAACTTCCATCCAAAACATCTTTTTATTACTTTCAAATTTTTCTGTCGTACTCCTTCCCCATATTAATCTGCTCTCCTTTTTGTCGATTTTTGTTTTGTTTTGCTTCTCTTCTTTTTTCTTTGTACCTCTCATATGTTTCCCGAGTAAATAAAAAATATGTAAATAGATAAATAAATTGAAGTGTTGCAACAGATGTGCTTCACAGGGTCATTGATCGAACGCATTATAAAATATTTTCAGACATATTCTCATTAATCTATTCAGAATACGAAAACCAAACCTTTTGAAAATAAATAAAAGAAAAAACTCAAAGCTCGGGCAGAAGTCTCGGAGGCTGCATAAGCATTTAATGTTATTCTGAAACAAAACACATTGCATAATTATTGTAGTTTATTTGACAAGTATTTTCCAATGAAGTGTTTAGTTTTTGTAGGCGAAATTATTAACGACAAAGCTTTTGCAAAAATATATATGTTTGTGGAAATATAAGATATCTGAATATATATTTTGAGTTTTGTATACTTTTTCTGTACACACACACACACACACACACACACACACACACACACACACACACACACACACACACACACACACACACACACACACACACACACACACACACACACACACACACATTAATCTTCTACAGCATCTACAGACATTAAATCAACTGATCAAGGAAAGGACAGAATACAGCAAATGTTTATGTTTAGCTTTTTTAGATTTTGAAAAAGGGATTGACTCAGTAGAACAAATGGCAATTCTAAACTTTGTATGGAAATGAACACACTGTAATTGTTTTCCTTGCTGGATCCATCCTGTGAACATAAATATTTGGTGCTTCTCTTAGATGGTTTGTTAATCATGTTACTGGTGAACAGAAATAACTAGAATTATTATATATATACTTTATACCATGGCAGGCCTTATTGGCTAACAAGTTGATTTTTATTCGTGTAGATATAAAAAGACAAAACTGAAGATCTACAACACCATTATCAAACCAGTTTTGCTGTATGGATGTGAAACATGGAGTCTCACAAAGAGAATGGAACACTCCTTATCTGTCTTTGAAAATAAAGATCTACAACACCATTATCAAACCAGTTTTGCTGTATGGATGTGAAACATGGAGTCTCACAAAGAGAATGGAACACTCCTTATCTGTCTTTGAAAATAAAGTCCTTAGGAAGATATTTGGCCCAGTGTATGATGTAGATGAACAAGCATGGAGACGGCGACACAACCATGAACTGAGAGAGTTGGCAGATCAAGGAAGTATCGTAAATACAATAAAGGTAAGACGAATGCAATGGGCTGGTCATGTCGCCCGAATGGAAATGGACAGAATTCCAAGAAAGGTCATGACGGAAAGAATTATCGGTGGAAGAAGATCAGTAGGAAGACCCAGAAGAAGATGGATGGATAACATCAAACAAGACCTAAGAAGTGGTGGGATGGAGAATGCGGAAGACTGGATGACAAGTGCGCAAAACCAACATCAATGGAGGCAGATTGTATCGGCGGTGAGGGTTCAGCAAGCGACCCAAACACTAACAGAGTAAGAGAGTAAGCGTAAGTAGATGTAGGGCCCCATGTACAGGTATTTTTATTTTCCTCAGGAGTTATATATATCGTAGATAAATGAAAGAACATAAGAATGGAGGAGACTACAAGAGACCATAAAGCCTACATCAGACAGTTCCAAATCCCTCACCATTCGTCATCCCTATCCATATAAAGAGAAACTAAGAAACGAACTAAGAGAAATTAAATCTAGACGAATGATAGGTACATTATTGAAATGGTGTTAAGAAAGTCTAGAATAAGTGACTTCGTCTTATAGATATTCGAATTCACAACCGTTGACGGTAATCTACCCAGTGTGAAGCGGGTACTGGTTCCCCTTGGGGTCGTTGTTGGTTCCACTAAGGGACCACAAACCGAAAATTAATGTTAGTTAGTGGATGATTAGTAATATAATTCATTGTTTTAGTGGAGCCCAGTAGACTAAGGAACAACATTAAATAACTCACAAACTGGAAAATAGTGGCAGTTCATGGATGCTTAGCGATATAATTCAGTGTTTTAGTGAACACCAAGGAGCTAAGGAACAACGCTAAATAACTCCCAAACCGAAAACTAGTGGCATTTAGTGGATGGTTGGCGACATAATTCAGTGTTTTAGTGAACCCTAAGGAACTACAGAACAACACTAAATAACACACAAACCAAAAATCAGTGTCAGTTAGTGGATGCTTAGCGATATAATTCAGTGTTGATGTAGTCTTCATCAGGAGTCTAAGTATGGAAGATACACGAGGAAAAAATCTCTCATCAAAGGAATTCAGAAGAGTATGAGCTAAGGATATTACAATGTGTTCATTGAATACTTCATGAAACAAAGATAATGAAAAAAGGGCGCATAAAGATCGCTTATTAAGGTCCTTATGTGGGCAGACCCAAGCCAGGTGAATATAGTACTAAGAGCATTCTTAATAACCTTTGTTTTGATGGTTAGATATAAGGAGGGGAAAGCTTCTGTGTACATGTGTGTAACACACACACACACACACACACACACACACACACACACACACACACACACACACACACACACACACACACACACACACACACACACACACACACACACACACACACTACGAAGGGTGTTTCCTTCGTTTGAATAAGATTGCCCAGTGGTGGCAGGAACGGTTCCTATTACGATAAAAAACAGTGATGGACTTAATCTGGTTGAGATTAGTCGCTTTCTCTGCGATTAAAATCGCCTGGCGGGAAAACAGTGTGTGATGAAGTCGTAAATGGCTAAAGCCTCGTTTACACGGGGCAAGCTGGGAGGCAAGTCAAGTGTGCAAGTTACTTGAACTGGAGAGGAAAGCGAGTAAATACGTGTTCACACAAGCCATTTGTCTCTGACTTGGCCTGTGGGAATATGTACTTGATCGTTTTCCTCTCCAATTCAAGTAATTTGAACACCTGACTTGCCTCTCAACTTGCCCCGTGTAAACAAGGCTTTAGGACAGCAAAATGGTCGTGTGGTAGTATAGAAGTCCAATGTTCGAGTATGGCTGGAAACACGAAACAGGGCCCGTCTTTGCACTTTTCTTAGTCTTTTATTTTCTTTTGTCGTTTTCTCCATACTTAGAATCACGCGTGTGTGATTCTCAATGTGCGCACACACACACACACACACACACACACACACACACACACACACACACACACACACACACACACACACACACACACACATATATATATATATATATATATATATATATATATATATATATGTGTGTGTGTGTGTGTGTGTCATTTTGACACATGAAAATAAACTCCACCGCAAGGACTCGAACCTTTGCCGTAGCGACTGCTTATTCTGAAACAAAGGCGATAGCATCGAGCCACCCAGGCCGTACAAAAAGGAACCACCCAATTCTCGCCAATATTTCAGAATAAGCAGTCGCTACGGCAAAGGTTCGAGTCCTTGCGGTGGAGTTTATTTCCATTTGTCAAAATGACACACAACTTGTCGGATAGCTCGCCATAATAAAGACTCGATGAAATTAGAATAGAGACCGAGCTGCCCTAGTACCGTCGGGGAACCTCCAGGTCGAGAATCGGGTGGTTCCTTTTTGTACGGCCTGGGTGGCTCGATGCTATCGCCTTTGTTTCAGAATAATCAGTCGCTACGGCAAAGGTTCGAGTCCTTGCGGTGGAGTTTATATGTATGTATATATATGTATATATATATATATATATATATATATATATGTACATATGTATATGTATATATGTATGTTCTTATATATGTACACATAGACGTGCACACACAAGCACACACGTACACAACCACTTATCCTCAGTGCTCTCATTTTTTCCTAAGACACTTTCATCCTACAGTACCCTCAGAAAACTGAGGCAGAGAGCTCAAACACAAAGTGAAAAATGAAAGAAAAATCTGGAGAGGGTAACTCATTTTTAAAATGAAGAAGTCAAATCTCTAACACTGCCTCAAGAACTTAGTGCAATCCATTTCTCATGTCCCGCCTTTAGAATCCTCACAGAATCCTCACAGAATCCTCTCAGAATCCTCTCAGACTCCACTTGGACTCCTCTTGCCTCTGCATCATCTTTTGGGGTCATCTTGACTCTTGTATGGAGTACGGACCTCGCTTATGGAGTACTTACATTCGCTCGTTCGCTCACTCACTCACTCACTCACTCAGTCCTTTTAAGGAAAAAAATCTCATTATTTGTCTCTTTGTTTCTTATGGGTTAGTTTTTGCCTCTGTTGTAGTATTGTATTTATATCTCTCTCATTATCTCTTTGCCTCATTCTCTCTATATATCTCACTCTCGCTCTCTTTTTACCTCATTCTGTCTCTTTTTCCCTCTCTCTCTCTCTCTCTCTCTCTCCTTTATCGTTGATTTTTTGTTCATTCTTTCGTCGGTCATACCCGTGGTGCACAATTGTTTGGGATGAAAGAAAAATCTCGAAATGAAGTTTTACTGTTACGAAATGAAAGGTTGCATGGGAACGCATAGGAAAACCAAACATTAGTTAATCATTAGCCTTAGTTCAGGTGTGGTGGTATTGCCAATTTGCATATTTTGCCACTTAGAGGGAGCTTTGCGGTAGACGGTAGTCACGTATGGGTAAGCGATGGGGAAAGTCTTTTACTACTTTTTTCACACTTCCTCAACAATGCTACCCCGATCGTCCACAGTTTCCTTGTCATATGGCTTTCTTTTTTGTGTAAGCTGTCTTACGTCTTACACCACGAGAAGTTCAGGGTTGTGGGTCACGCGAACCTGACTGACCTACTCCTTACAAGATGTCTAAGGAGAACAAAGGATGAGAGGGTGGGTGAATAGGGATAGTGCAGTGGTTCCTAAAAATTTTTTTCAGTCCTGATATCCCCAAAGTTCAAACTTCAAGTCAACCTGATATCCCCTTTCCAATATCAATCTGACTTTTATCTTTTAATTTTCAGTACAAAGGAGCAAACAGGACAGCTATAAACAAACAGCTGAGTTTTATGGATTCCTATTATCTTGTATTGAGTAAATAAATTAATGAAGTACAACTCTTAATATATGAAAAAAATGAAAATATATATATATTTTTTTTACCCTCTGAGGATATTGAGACATTACTTTAGCAAAACTATAGTGTGTCGACCCGTTTACCAAAGTTGGAAAACTTAATCTTATTAGATATGGAAACAAAATGCAAACCTCCAACTTTAAGAAAAGACTTCACATCATATAATGTATGTCGTAGTTTACGGGTTAAATGTCTCTCTGTTTCAGGGTACCATACATTATTGGAACGCTGAAAACTTTGTGTGTTATTTGTATATATTTGTAACACGTTTCATTTCCAGTACATTTTTTTTCTTTCTACTGGGAAGTATAAACCCTGATTTTCTTAATGGTATTTTTCTATTATCTCCAACCTCTATTATCTCTATTATTTCTGTTATGTCTATCATTATCCCTTAAAAATGAAAATGTTTTTGAAATTACATATTTTGGTATTTGGTATCACATCGGTACTTCCTACTCTTTACGGAGCAGTGATTTGAGGGCCCTGTGTTTCGTTAGCTATAGATCATAAGACCAAATGTGTCCTTGTTATTGTTGTGAGTTATCAGTGGTTCAGACATTTCTGACTGTTGTTGTTATTGTTGCTATTATTGCTGTATTTGTTGTTTTGATCCTGTTGTGTCTTCTTGATAACAATTACTTTCGGAAATTCATCCGTGCTACATGAAGATGCATGATTAGAATAGAAAATTATGTTGAATATATTTCGAATATCATTTGATGTTTATTACATATTTGGAAAAAATGAATTGATTCTTGAGTATTCTAGACGAACGTTTCTTTGTCTAAGTAAATTTCAATTGAACACTGTTTGAACATAATACCTATTCAAAGGTATATATTGGTTGTTACATATCCAGAATTTATATTATGTATATAAACCGATGGTATAATTCGTGGTGTGAAGTTATACAAAGAACGGTAATTGAAAATATCTTTTTTCTTTCTCATGGAAATTATTAATGAAAGATGTAAGGCGTAAGAACTGAAATATCGGTTGTCTGTCAAAAAAAAAAAAAAAAAAAAATCGCCACACTTGAAGATATTAAATGAATAGACATATAAGGGTCATTACAGTCTTATTATTTGTTTACTAATGGGTCAAGGGCTTTAACAAGGTGAAGCAGGCAAGGTCATCATATTAGGACAGCAGGACAGGACTCGTAGTTATGAATCTAAATTGGACAAATTTAGGTTTCCGAAGGAAATAGGCAACAGAGTGATTAGCGACTGGGGTAGACTTAGTAACCATGTAGTGAGCGCAGAAACTATCAGTTGTTTTAAGAGAAGGTTAGATAACTTTGTGCATAGTGATGACAGATGGAAAGGGACATGGAACTGCCTAGAATAGGCCTTGTGGTCTCTTGGAGTCTCCTCTATTCTTATGTTAACTCCAGACATGCCATGAGATGGCTTAATAGCTGTCAATCACGAGTAAAGCATGCGATCCAAGACCATAGTAAATAAAACGCGCGCGCGCGCAATCACACACACACACACACACACACACACACACACACACACACACACACACACATATATATAATTATAAATATATATACATACACACACACACACACATATATATATATATACATACATACATATATATATATATATATATATATATATATATATATATACGAGGAAATAAAAAGACAGAGATAAAGAGAGAGAGAGATAGAGAGAGAGAGAGAACTTCTTTCAAATTGAAATTAATAACGAAGGTTATGTGGTCAGAGTTGAGATTGTGATTGCTGTGGGGGATTGGTGAAGTGGAAGGCGAGAGAGTGGGAGTGGGGAGGTGGAGGGGAGTTGGGAATGAGAAGGAGAGATAGAAATGGCAAATATAATATTAGGGGCGTCATTTTATACATGTGGCAGCAAGCAGTGGAAGTTTTATATATATATATATAATGTATATATATATATATATATATATATATATATATATATATATATATTCTGTTAAAAACGACAGCAAAAGAACTGTTGATAAACTTTTTCTGGTAGGGGGAGAGGGAGTAAATCAAATTTCCAAAACTCATAGGAAACACAAAAGCTATAATGAACACAAAAATACAACACACAGTAAACAAAATACAAGATATGAGTACAAAAAATACAGCAAAAAACAAAGTACAAGCAGAACAAATTAAATATCAAGACGTCTTCAAAATGTTTCTTCATCCTCTGTTAAAATGAAGAAAAAAGGAAAAGGGAGCATATTTTAAATGAAATGAAAAGCGCAGGGAAAAGTCACCGTGTTATAACTGGGGGAGGTCTCACTTTACCACGAAACACTGGGAGAGATCACAGGATGGTTGAAATGTTACTCGGAGAGGTCACTCCCGGGTTCGGCGCCAATCTGCTTCTCAGTCTTTGAGAACGACTTATGGTAGGACGTTCTTCCCTTTGGCTGGGAATGGGAAGCCTCTCTGGAGGAGACTCCGATTTCTTGGGGTTGTCCAACTGTCTCCTCCGAACAGGTTTCATGCAAGGGAGGAGGGCGAAGTCATTTACTTGCTTATTAATGGCAGGTTGCATGTATATATATATATATAATTTGGAGGGGAGAAGACTGATATTGGGTTGTGTTTTATTAAGAAATAATAATGATAATGAAATAAAGACAAATAAGAATTAATAATATAAATAAATAAATGAATAGATAGATGAATAAAAAATGCTGCTAATTTTCAATTTCTATTCTCCGTTCTTGTACTCTACCTCCATTCCTCTACTCTCCCTCCGTTCTTCTACTCTCCCTCCGTTCTTCTACTCTCCCTCTGTTCTTCTACTCTCCCACCGTTCTTCTACTCTCCTTCCGTTCTTCTACCCTCCCCCCCGTTCTTCTGCTCTCCCTCCTTAAATCTCTCTTCCCTGACCAAAACCTGTACGACTTCATCTTCCTCTTCGGTGAGAGATACTGTCCCCAAAAGGACAGAATGCGGTTTTATGGCAGACAAACCACATCAACGATATTCTCCATTTCCCTTTTGTCTTGTGTTTCAATATAGACCAAACTGCTTCCTGGATTATCCCATCGTCGTTTCAGGTGTATACAGATATTCATAAAAGAAATAAAATGGAAACAAGACGTCTTTATTGCATTACTTGTCTGCGTGTGAAAGACGGATGTGATTAAAGTCTTTGTGTGGAGAGGAAGAGAAGGATGAAATATGGATCATTTGCTGGAGGAGATGGAGATGTGGATGAGAATATGAGCTTGATGAAGAAAGGGGGAGAAGAATAATAGAGGAAGAAGAAGAAAAAAGAAGAAAAATAGAAGAAGAAGAAGAAGAAGAGGAGGAGGAAGAAGAAGCAGAAGAAGAAGAAGAAGAAGAAGAAGAAGAAAAAGAAAAAACAAGAAGCAGGAGAAAAAGAAGAAAAATAAGTAGAATAATAATAAGAAAAAGAAGTAGAAGAAGAAGAAACAGAAATAAACAGAAGAAGGAGCAGAATAGTAATAATAGTAATAATAAAAAGAAGTAGAAAAAACAAAAACAGAAGGAGCAGAAGAATAAGTAGAAGCAGAAAAAAAAGAAGCAGAAGAAGAAGAAATGTGAGAAAGATAGGGAAATGAGATAAAAAGTAACGATAAGATAAAGAGGGTTTTGGTGAACAATGAGAAGAAAGGAGATGGTAGATTGGGGAACAATTTAGAGAGAACTCTAAAAATAGCGTCTTGATTCTTGCAACCGACAAGTGTGGTACAAACAGAATGCTCCTCAATAGATATGTAACACATGGGTGTATGTTACTTGGGGAAGGTGACATAGGGAGAGTGATGCGCAGTTTCATTGTATAATTTATTCTAGTTAAGATAAGTGTGCGTCGGCCTAAGGACGGACGTGGCGTGGTTTTCACGTGGGGGACCGACCACGAAGGCCTAGTGACGCACTGCAATTGCAGAGGTCAGACTGACTGATTGAATGGACCGCCCGCTCGGGGGAGGCAGTATGTATACAAGGAACCGACCTGACGCCTGACCAGACGCGACCTAATTGCGGTGACCCTTTCAGACCTTTCCGACCATTGAGTCAGATCAACTACCATATAACTACCATGCATAAACTTGCACCTACAAGCATGCTTATGGGGTACATGTACACAACAGAAGTAAAGCAAGTGTTTTGATAAAGCAATAACAATGATGGTGAATGAATATAAAGAGCTACTTGATATATGTTTATTTAGTCTTTATGTGTATATGCGTCAGTTCATGTACAATATATGTACATGTGTGTATATGTGCATGTATATATGTATATGTGTGTATATATGTATGTATATAAGTATGTGTATATGTATATGTATTCATATATGTATGTGTATATGTGTACGTATAAGCCTATGTACATGCCTATATATATAATATATATATAATATATATATATATATATATATATATATTATGTATATGTGTGTGTATATGTATACGTATAAACCTATGTATATGCCTATGTATGTATATATGTATGCACAACATATATATATATATATATATATATATATATATATATACATATGCATACACATATATAAAATTAATTCCCTATGTGCACTGTTAGAGGTTTATGTGCGGCGAGGATATTTGTTCCCCTGTATATAAGTGTATGTGTTTATGTATGTATGAATATATATATATATATATATATATATATATAATATATATATATATATATATATATATATATACTGCTATGTGTGTATGTATCTCTGTATGTATGCGTGTATGAATGTATGGCCAAACCAAGTTGCATATCAATATTTACATGGAAAGTGAAAGAGGAATAAGAGAGAGAGAGGGGGAAAGAGAGGGCGCTGTAATTGGAGAACAAGAACGAGGAAGCCGGAAGGTAAACAAACAAACAAACAGGCAAACAAACAAACAAACAAGAGGCCATAGCTCGATACAACTCGGATTTCTCCTCTGCGGTCGAGAAGATGGTACCGGCGTTCGTCTGTGTACCTTTTGGTGTGTATATGTGTGTGTGTGGGGGGATGTGTAGACTTCAATGTGTTACAGTTTATAGATATTGTAAGACAAATATAATAGAAATTTTGTAAAATGGTAAAGCTACATGTGTGTGTGTGTGTGTGTGTGTGTGTGTGTGTGTGTGTGTGTGTGTGTGTGAGAGAGAGAGAGAGAGGGAGAGAGAGAGAGAGAGAGAGAGAGAGAGAGAGAGAGAGAAAGGGAGAGAGAGAGAGAGAGAGAATATGTGTATGTGTGTTTGTATTTGGGTATCTGTGTTTGTATGTGAATGTGTGTGTGTGTGTGCGCTTGCGTTCTTGGGTGTGAAGTTGTGTATGCACACGCACTTGTGTGGTCTTTTGTATAGCTATAGTAAAGTGTGAACAAATATTACAAAACATATTACTTAAAACGAAATACCTATCCACAGGGGCAGAACATGAAAGGAAGGGAGAATAATCCCCTCAACCCCCCACAAAAAAACAAAACAAAAACACACCAATACTGGGTAGAGCATCCAATGTTCATTTAATCAACTGTGATAAAACAAAGCCTAACACTCGTGGTAACCCGTTGGACATGTTGAGAGATAAGCTAAACTGAGGATGACAGAGATAAGGGGCGATAACAAAGGTAGGCTAGGTGAGAAACGACGCGACATCCGAGCGAATGAAACGGGCTCGCTAAATTGGAAGAGCGGGTGCGTTAAATCGGTCTAGAGTTCGTTCCCCGGCAATCTATTACCTCTTAATAGGTAGAGGACGAACGAAAGATGCTACAAGCTTGCTGTGCTTACTAGGACAGTAAAGGGGAATGACAAGGCACAATCAGACAAACCCAGACAGACAGATGGATGGAGTAATAGGTGGATTGTTTTTGTTGTTTTTGTGAATTGCATGTAATCGGGGCTTCTATCCATGTGGATGGAAAAACAGACAGACGGATGTTTGGGTTTACACACACACATACACACACACACACACACACACACACACACACACACACACACACACACACACACACACACACACACACACACACACACACACACACACACACACACACACACACACATGGGAACAAATTAAGAAAGACCATATGTCTAAAGGATGTGAAGAAATACATTTTTCCATATCGATGCGTAAATAGAATAGCTTAGGTAATGAATCCCAAGCTGGAGCAATGCAGGAGTTCAAGTCTAAATATGAATATTTTAAGTCAAAGATATAGAATAAGTTGTAACTGTACATGAATCTGAGGCTAGGTATAACAAATTGGAGATTAGGAGACGGGACCCAACGAGTATTGCTCTTTTTCCTGTACCTTTTAATTAGGTAAAGAGACACACACTTAGAAGAGTCTCATCCGACCTGGACTGGACTATGTAGCAGTGGTGTTGTAAAAAAAAAAAAATGACAACCGAGATCTCATGCTTGTATGATATGACGTATGAGGAGAGACTAGAAAAATGGGGCTACCCACATTGAAGGAATGAAGGGAGACAGGTGATATGATAATGACATTTAGAATAGAGAAAAGAATAGGGAAAGAATGGATGGAGAACGTCTACTGGCATGGAATAAAAGAACAAAAAGTTAAAAAGAGAGAGAGAGAGAGAGACAGAGAGAGAATGGTGAGCGCAATATTGCTTCAATATTGCCTCCATCTGGACACATACGGTTCACATTCTCAAGCAGAATATAAAGTGAATACATTTTGTTATGCAACTGAATACACGGTGCATTCTGTTGTGTGACCACAGGCAATACTCCAGCACACACACACACACACACACACACACACACACACACACACACACACACATATATATATGTATATATATATGTATATATATATGTATATATATATATATATGTATATATATATGTATATATATATATATATATATATATATATATTTATATATATATTTATGTGTTCACTGTCCACCCTCCCTCCGTTAGGACATTAATGTCCTGTCAGTATGATGCTCCTCCACGCTGCTATGCTATGATGTCCATTTAGATCTGTGACTACTCAACCTCCACCAATGAAATGTTTCTCTTTCGAGTCCACATTGTCCATCCACCTCATCCATTATCTTCAAATCATGAAACCCCGAGACTGCAAAATAAATAGATAAATAAAAATGAATAAAAATAGATGAAATTAAATAAAAAGGCAATTAGAGTTATTTTCATATATTTGAGAGAGAATCGACTGTGATAATACGGTAAAACGCTAACTTAGCAATATCAACACAAAAATCAGAGAAATAATAATAATAAAAAAAAGAGATGGGAATTAAAATAAAGAGGAGAGAAGGGAGAAAACATAAAGAAAGCAGTTTAGCAAGAGAAGGAAAGAAAGAGGAGAGTGGGAGTCAGAGAAAGAGTGAATGAGAGACAGACAGACAAACTGAGAGAGATAGATAGAGAGAGAGAGAGAGGGGGAGAGAGAAACAGAGAGAGACAAAGAGAGTCAGAGAAAACGTGAACGAGAAATAGACAAAGAGAGAGGAGAGAGAGAGAAGGAGGAAAGGAAAGAGGAGAGAGAGAGAGAGATAAAGAGGGAGTGAGGGTGAGGGAGTGTGGATTGGGAGATGAAATAAATGTCGTGTCTATGGGTACACAGTGCCAAAGCAGGAGTGCCATTAAGCAAGATGGACCGAGGAGGAGGAAGGGAGAGGAAGAGGAGGAGGAGGAAGAGGGGGAGGGGGAAGACGATAATGAGGGGAAGGGGGAAAGAGAAAGAAGAGGAGGAGGAGGGGAAAAGAGAAAGAAGGGAAGGAAGTGGAGGAGAAAAAAGACGAGGACAAGAGAAGTAAGAGGAGGAGGAGGAGGAGAAGGGAATAAGTGAAGGAATCAAAGATCTTCGTAATAATGATGGTAATGATAATAATAATAATAATAATAATAATAATAATAACAATAATAATAATAATGATGATGATGATGATGATAAAATTATAATAATAATAATAATAATAATAATAGTAAACTGCATCTACAGGCAAACAAGTTTTACATAATCATAATATAAAAATCAAATAAGATAAAACAATAGCATTGTCAAAATTACAGATAATTTTGAAAAAAAAATTAGAACATTTAATAATGGTTTGAATTAAAAAAATGTCACAAATATCGATAAAGTTGCTTGACAGTAATCAGAATAGAATAAAAAAAATTAATTAAGATTTTTGTAAAATTCTTGTCTTTCTGTCGTATCATCCATGATTGATTTGTTGATCTGTATTACATTTTGTAACACATTTCAAGTTACTCGAATGTGAATCTATAGCTTGATAACATGATTAAAAACTGAGATTATCTTATCTAGCGACGTTTATTAAGAATATGAAAATAATGATACATTTTATGATATTA
This sequence comes from Oratosquilla oratoria, assembly GCF_046742065.1. Classification (NCBI taxonomy): domain Eukaryota; kingdom Metazoa; phylum Arthropoda; class Malacostraca; order Stomatopoda; family Squillidae; genus Oratosquilla; species Oratosquilla oratoria. The sequence continues at coordinate 55,690,333 of NC_134780.1, read as the reverse complement.
AGCAAATGCTTCCGAAAGGGGAGGAGCCAAGTTTGACGTCATGGCGAGGGGCGGAGTTTAAATCATAACTGGTGGTTTGGGTTCCGTGCCCCCATCGAGTACCGAATACTCCTGGAGCCAGGGGTCATTTGCATGCATAAGAGTGCCACTCAGTTTCTCCCTTGATCTGGTTAGAGGGTCACCTCAGACATCTGAAAAATCAAGGTGGACGCTCAGCTGACTGGCAGCAGGCTAGATATTTGAGGATTTATGATGGGCGTCGGCTTTCGGAATAATGACCAAAATCTGGGGTAGGGGAAAGTCAATTTTACCTGGAACGGTTAGTTTTGAATGAAATTTAATGAATGACCACTCATTTGAATTCACTAAGTATCAGCTTTATAATGATTGGTAGACCATTGTGATTGGTCAAGACCAGAGGTCACCAGAGGTCAAACTATGACGTAAAACGTCACCTGCTTAAAATCTGGGCCTCCAAACACAAAATGATACCATGGTTTAGGAAAAAATGATAGTTTATTCTTCAATTTTCTCTTATTTCTACCTCAGGTCATGGGTAAGTTTTTAAATCAACAGTGGAGAAAATATGGAAATAATTAAACGCGTGGTGGCTAACTCAAAATTGACCAAACTTTGGAAAAATCAATATTTTGGCCAAAAAAGCTGAAAATGATAAAGTCAGTCTAGTGAAACGAATAAGTGAAAAAATTGACAAATCAAACAATAATTAAAGTGTTAAAATGAACTTTCATTTTTTTCCATGCTTTGTATCCTATTTCAGATAACTTTGAAATACCAATTTTGACTTAAACACTAAAATATATATATGTTTTTTTTTTACTGTTTCGTTTCATCCACAGGTCTTGTTCAGATAACTAGATACAAATCCTCTAACATATCTACAATGGGTTCTTACAGCCATTGTTTATGACACAGTTACAGTATTTACAGCATTGCAACCCCAATTTTCTACAGGGGCATCTCTTCCTGGCGCATGATTGGCATTTGCATGGGTGCGGAAAATCCTCTGGCAGAAGAACCACCATCTTGTCTGGCACCAACATGTTACCTTCTCTGGGGTAACCAAATTTGGTTCGGTCTATAGACACCTGGGAATGGTCAAGACAATGCATTTGAAGATAAGAACCATACAATGCCCTCATGATATGACCATGCAATGCTCGGCTCGTACGAGGAAGGTCCAAAATGGTTGTCTTACTTTGATGGTACAAGTGATATCGGAGTTCATCCATTGACTTAGTCTCTGACTTAATGCATACCTTCACAAGATACTGTTCAGTGAGCGCCAGATCTACTTCCAAATCCTTGCCAAAATCACTCAAGTATTGCACAGGATTTGCCTTCAACACAGCAGATTTTGTGCCGAATTTACTGGTTGAATCACACCCAGTTAAAAAGTGCATGGCTGTGATAGCATCACAGAAATTCTCCCCCAACCTCTCCGCCACTGTGTGGAGAGGAAGATACCTTGTTGTATTCCCTACACCAACGCATATCCAGAACTCAATCAGCCCATGTTCTTTGAAAAATTTCCAGTAATACAGCCCCAGAACTACAACATTAGTGTCATTCGAGAGGAGCACAACCCTCTTTGATCCAGATTTGACAGCATCAAGCGTGTGCGGAATCAAACGAACATCAGCTTCTTCAATATAGACATCAAGATTTGGCAAAACGTGGAAACTACCATTCAATACAGCTTTGCAAGGTTCCATATTCTCTCCACCCATTGCACTAACAACCAGTTCAGTATTTTCATTCTGTTCCTCTAAGATGTGACACCTAAGCGCCTTCTGCAACTTGGTTTTATTTGACGATGATGCCCAAAATGTATCTTTTGACACCGGCAACCTTGTTTCTTTACCAAGTTCATTTATGTCAATTGGGTTTGTGGTGCACCGTCTGATACGTTCACTGTCTTTAACTAACCCGTCAATGTATGTGTCAAAGACAAAGTCAATTCGCTTTGAATTGATACTCATGCTGTAGATAATTTTCAAAAAGTTGGTACAGAGATCACTGCACGTCTTAATAGACCCAAGCTGCATTTGGCGCACCCGACCCATCACATCTACAATGGTAGCAGTCTGTTCTGGTGACCATGTTTTTGGTGAACCATAGTCATCATCTGAGAGAACTTTTTGTAGTTCAGCACAAAGGTCACTCTTTTGTGACTTGATCATAAGCCCTTTGCCATCAAAAAGATAGCAGGCATCAACCAGGTCATACTTCAATAAATCTTCTATGTCATGTCCTCGCATGCGTGCTATGTCAAATAGCTTCTGTTCTTCAGCTAACTGCTTTAGACCTTTATCCTTTTGTTCACTTGCTACAGCTGACTTCCCAGGTTCAGGACCCTTGAATGTTTTCAGATTGTTCTTATGAATTGTGTCAAAGACAGATCTCTTTTTCGTTACAAATGTCTCTGCCCGATATGTTTCATAGAGCTCAGTGGACTTTGATGTGAAATTAAGCAAACTTTTGCTTACATCATCAAAGACAATTTCCTGGGTGATGATATTGTGGAGTTTTCCACCATCACTACCAACATCGGTTGGGACCAGATATGCCTTCACATCCCGATTCGTAAATGAACCACAGTTGATCTGTTGCTCAGCAGAAGCCTTGTTGCAACACTCAGTCATGTAAGACAGGCTAAAGCATCTACCCTGTTTCAACTCTGGTAGAATATGTTGAAGGACACATTGAAAGACATTCCACTTCTCTGAGCTAGCGATGAGCCCATGTTACTGGTCTGTCTTTCAGCCTTTCGCAAATAATTACGTAGACACTGATTATGGCAGTACAGATCTGCGGCAAAAACATCAGCAGCATTGTTTAGGTCACATGTCCGAGTGAAAACGTCGTCCAGGAGTACCGAAGTAGCCCTCAGGAATGATTCAGCTCTGGCCACCTCTGATATTCTGAATTCATTGTATTCTCCATTGTGTTTTGCTGCAGAACATATCACACACTTTTTAGAATACTTATCAACGTTGTCTGGTTTGCAAGGTTGGTCACGAGAGAGGGACATAGATCTACGCATTTTTTTTTAGGTTCATTTGGTCTTTTTGACCAGTTTGATGTTCCTCTGATTGTCTTTTCAGGCCATCTATTGTCGTTTTATGAGTGTACTGTTTATAACACTTGAAACTGTCAGTTACATGATACACAAAGTTGCAGTTCTCAACTTGTCTCAACCTTTCAAACACTATGTCCTTTCGTAGTGATGCTGCATCAACGACCTTCTGCCTTCCTTTCTCTGACGAAGTTGGCCCCCGTTCAGGATCATTCTCTTGGCATATGATGCAAAGTTCAGGATTGAAGAAAATTGTAGATTATGGACCTAGCCTCACAACTGTTGATTCTTCTCTCTGTGAAGATGCCATTGGTAATCTGAAGAAAAAACATTTGATTTGAAATTCAATCCAGACTTCCACACATGCTGCGGTTAATGTAACCTCCACTAGGATATTGCAGAAAGTACAGTTTGTATCTATCTTGTTCATCAAAGGGTCAAATTAATGTGATCTCCACTGTATATGATGTAGAACAGTGTACATTACTACCTAGGCCTTACTGTGCATCTAGCTCTGCTGACCCTGCCGTACCATGGGGATCAATCTAAAATAAGAGTATAGGCATGGTCTCCTAGCTAATACAGGGCTATAAATAATTAAAATACACTGTATGCAGTCTTCACATTTCAGAAAGCGAACTGGTGATATTCAACAAAAAAGTGAAAATACGGGAAACCACTCCCCCAGCATAGGCATGTACTATCGAGAGATTCACTGAATCTAGGTGAGATTCACTGAATCTAGGTGAGATTCACTGAATCTAGGTGAGATTCACTGAATCTAGGTCAAATGATGTAACAAGAGATTTGATTTGTATTTGTGTTTATTTGATTAATGATCTGGAAAAAAGAAGTTGAATAAAGCAAGTTTGTAATTGATCTGTCATTTGCGGCATTTTCTGGCCAAATTATTGATTTTTCCAAATATTGGTCAATTTTGAGTTGGCCAACAAAGGGTTAATTATTACCATATTTTCTCCACTGTCGATTTAAAAACTTACCCATGACCTGAGGTAGAAATAAGAGAAAATTGAAGAATAAACTATCATTTTTTCCTATACCATGGTATTATTTTGTGTTTGGAGGCCCAGATTTTAAGCAGGTGACGTTTTACGTCATAGTTTGACCTCTGGTGACCTCTGGTCTTGACCAATCACAATGGTCTACCAATCATTATAAAGCTGATACTTAGTGGATTCAAATGAGTGGTCATTCATTAAATTTCATTCAAAACTAATCGTTCCAGGTAAAATTGACTTTCCCCTACCCCAGATTTTGGTCATTATTCCGAAAGCCGACGCCCATCATAAATCCTCAAATATCTAGCCTGCTGCCAGTCAGCTGAGCGTCCACCTTGATTTTTCAGATGTCTGAGGTGACCCTCTAACCAGATCAAGGGAGAAACTGAGTGGCACTCTTATGCATGCAAATGACCCCTGGCTCCTGGAGTAGAAGGGGGTTACGTCACGGAGATGACTGTTTTAGTTAATCGGCATTTTTAATTGAATTAAATCGTCTGGCGGCAGGAAGAAGGGGGTAAATGTATCAATCTCACCTTCCCCCTCCCACTCTCCCTCTCCCTACCATCTACTCTTGCCCCCTCCCCACCATCTACTCTTGCCCCCTCCCCACCATCTACTCTTGCCCCCTCCCCACCTTCCCCTCCCCCTCCCCGTCACCCTCTCACCTCCACTTCCCCCTCCCTACCTCCCCTTCCTCTCTCCCTCCCTATTTCTCTTCCCCTCTCCCAAACCTCTCCCCCTCCCTGCCCATCCTCTCCTTCCATTCTCCTCTCCCCCTCCCACCTCCACTTTCCTCATACCTCTCTTCCTTACACTCCTCAAGCTTTCTCCCCCTACCCTCTCCCCCACCTCCCCCTCCTTCTCCTCCTTCCACTCCCCGCTTTCCTTCCCTTCCCACATCACTTCCCCCTCTCCCCCTCCCCTCACCTTCCCTTAACCTCCACTTCCTACACCTCCGCTTCCTCCTCCCCTCCTCCTTCCACTCTTCCCCTGCCCCTCTCTCCCCTCCTCCATCTCCCTTTTCTCCCCCTCTCCTCCTCTCACTCCTCTTTCCCATTCCCCCTACCCCGTCCCCCTTTCCCACTAACCCCCATTCCCCCCCGTTCCCCCATCCCCATTAAACACGATCCCTGTTGCATTGGTAATGCACAGAGCATGTACCACTACCCAGCCCGTATGTTCCGGGTATTATTCATGACTGCTCGTTGGTGCTCGTAAACCAGCGTCTGCTCCAATCGTTTCCGTTTGTCTGGGAACGAGTCTATGACCGGAGGACGTCTGTTACG
>NC_134780.1:55662425-55677425 GCF_046742065.1 Oratosquilla oratoria | reverse complement strand
TACGATTATGTACTCCTAACCCTAATAGTATTCATATCGTTATATACATACATATATATATATATATATATATATATATATATATATATATATAATATAATATATATATATATATATATATATATATATATATATATATCAATATATGTGTTGTAGCTTTAATTTGAGAATACACAACTATGTAATGGCGAAGGAAAAACTATGGAAATTATGGCCGTATTCTTAAAATACTTAAATGTCCACACCCAGAGCGAATGCACTGTGTACACATGCCTACAATGGAACTACGTGAGTATGTAGGCCAGTCCTTCGAAGGCGTGGGATCGTATCCCACTGCTGCCACCAACTTGAGGTCAATCTGAAAATGTCTTAAGAACATAAGAACAGAAGAATGGGGGAGACTGCAAGAAACCATAAGGCCTACACTATGTAGTACCATGCCCTTCACTAACTTTCATCCATTTTCATAGAATTATCTAATTTCCTCTTAAAACAACCAATTTTTTCAGCGCTCACTGAAACAATTGGTTGTTTTTGTGTGGTAGACAGAGGTAATCAACCAGAGTAGATAATTAAGATAATATTAGTTACCTCGTTATTGGTTTACCAATAGAGTGGTTAACGAATGGAATGGACTTAGTAACCATGTAGTGGGCGTTGGAACAAAAGGTTATTTTAAGAGAAGATGAAATAGCTTTATGGATAGGGATGATAGGTGGTAAGGGACATGGGACTGCCTAATGTAGGCCTTTTGGTTTTTTGCAGTCTCCCCTGAGCTTAGGTTGAATAAATGGTGCTATTTTAGCGTGCGGTTTATCAGGTAATTTACAATTTAGCGTGCGGTCTGTCAGGTCATTTACAATTTAGTGTACGGTCAATCTACACTTTTACTCTTTAGCATGCGGTTCTCCACTTCTGTGCACATACAAGCATTATACCAGTCAGTCATCTTACTTGAAGACTTTATTGTTAGTCACTGCTGTATTCAAGGGTATTTCCATTACGAAGAAGAAAACCCGTTCTAAAAATTCGCACAAAATCAGATTGCAGCGTAATTTATTATTGATATCCGTATAAGGTGGGGGTCACCCTACCGAAGGGGGTTTGCAAAATGTAAAGTTGAATTATTTATTAGATAAATGCGGATCGCGGGTTCTCTACTCTCGTGAGGTTTGGCGACGAAGACGACGGATGTACACGACACGACACACTCTTCTGGGAGCCCGCCTTAGCACAGTAGTGGCGCGCATGTCTGGTAGCCACCTGGGGATTTCACGGGGGTCTGTTCTAATCCTGGCCGCGGAGCTGAGGTCAGGAAGGGCGTCCACTTTAAAGTAATGGCTTCCAACCGATGCTCACCTCGGATCTGGGGTGGCCTTTGCTTTCTCTGGGTATCGTCTCTGCAGTGATGTAATGTGGATACGCCCTCTCCTGCGTTCGTGTACTGGACTAAGTATCTAATACGTCTTTACATGATGAAGTCCCCTTGATATATATATATATATATATATATATATATATATATAAAAATATATATATATATATATATATATATATATATATATATATATATATATATATATATATATATATATACATATACATATGGTATCTTAGATTATAAAGGTTTGTGACAGGTACACATTTCATCGTTACTTACGGTCGAACCTTTATCTGTGTCCTTTGTGAGGCATATGTATACATATTGTTAAGAGATATGAAAGTATGTAATTTTGTTGGAACACTTATGGAGCATAGTTCATTCCAGCCACGTTCACCACAACTTTCTTTGTCTTTTTTTTCGTACTAATTATAGTGTTGTGAAATTGGGAGAGAAATCTTATTTACATACATAGAGGAATATAGAAAATAGAGGGACGTGCACGCGAGGATACACACATATATACATACGCGTGCACACACCCACACATATAAGCACGCAAACACATAGACACACCCACACATATAAGCACGCAAACACACATCCACACCCACATCCATACACCCACATCCATACACCCACACCCACGCAAGGCTGAAGTGGCTCTGGAAGAATGGATAACTGGATTTTGCCACTGGGTCATCCAGTGGGTGGATGGATGGAGGGTACTCATCCCACTTGATGGTCTTGTTGTGGTTACCTGGACGAGGCCAGTACCCATTACCAGTGCCCATTACTCTGCTTAAGTGGAGTCATAGTGATAACGGTAATTGAAATTACTCCGAAGCTGGTCTTTCGATGAATAGGATTATGGGCTTGCCTCGGCTTAAAATAGCCTCCTCCTCCTCCTCCTTCTCCTTCTTCTTCTTCCTCTTCTTCCTCTTCTCCTCCTCCTCCTCCTCCTTCTTCTTCTTCTTCTCCTTCTTCCTATTCTCCTTCTTCTTCTTTTTCTTCTTCTCCTCCTCCTCCTCCTTCTTCTTCCTCTTCATCTTCTCTTCTTCGTTTTCTTCTTCTTCTTCTTCTTCTTCTTCTTCTTCTATTCTTCCTCCTCCTCTTCTTCATCTCCTTCATCTCCTCCTTCCTTTTCTTCTTCTCCTTCTCCTCCTTCCTCTTCCTCCTCTTCGTCTTCTTCCTCTTCTTCTTCCTCTTCATCTCCTTCATCTTCTTCTTCTTCTTTTCTTCTTCAGATGTGAGGCAGAAAACAAACAAAACAATTCCATTCTCCTGACTTGTCTGCTCCACGTGAGAATTATTTTTTTTGTGCAGATTTGTTCCCGCTAATGCAAGAGTTCCCAACCTTTAAGTCTACAGAACAATAAATCAAGACCGTCTACAGTCTACTATCTACCCTTGTTCTCAACCTTTTAAGTTTACAGAGTTGTAATCAAGACCATGTACCATCTACTGTCTACCGATAACCGTCTACTATCTACCCGTGTTCTCAATCCTTTAAGTCCACGGAGTTGTATTTAAAACCATCTACTACTGTCTACTATCTACCCATGATCTCAATTCCTTTGAAGTTCACAAAGTTGTGAATTAAGACCATCTACTATCTACCGTCTACCCGTGTTCTCAACCTTTTAGTCCACAGAGTGGTGAATTGAGATAATCTACTATCTACCCCCATTCATTTGAGCCCGAATATAGTACGGTAACACATTAAGAAAACGTTAGACAACTTTATGGATGGGGAAGACAGGTGGTAATGGACATGGAACTGCCTAGTATAGGCCTTATGGTCTCTTGTAGTCTCCTTTAATCTTGTGTTCTTATATATGTTCTTAAGACAAATTCAGTATACATTGGTTGTGTAATGAATTTCATAAAACGGCTCAAAGTATGATGAATGTATCAATCACAAACCATTTACGATGATACTACTATACGTGCAGGAATGAACATAAGAATGAAGGAGACTGCAAGAGACCATAAGGCCTACACTAGGTAGTTCCATGTCTATTACCTTGTCATCCCCATTCATAATGTTGTCTAACCTTTTCTTAAAACAACCTATAGTTTCAGCGCTCACTACATGATTACTAAGTTTAATCCATTCGTTGACCACCGTATTAGTAAACCAGTTCTTGCCTATTTCCTTCTTAAATCTAAATTTGTCAAATTTAGATCCATTGCTACGAGTCCTGTATTGAAAAATACATAGGCCATACATATACATATTATCAGTAGGCAGGCTGACTGAGAAACACATTGAAATGCAGTCAGACTGATAGATTGACAAACAACATATAAACAAAAAATTATCAGCTTGCAAAGTATGCCTGTTCTCATAAATGTAGGCAAACCCAAATAACAATAACAACAACAACGACAACAACGTTATCGTATCGACAAGCGAGCCGAGTTTGAAAAGAGAAATAGATGAGAGAATGTAAACAGAAAATAAGAAGACGAAGATATATGAAACGAAAACATATCGAAAACGGCTTTTCGCAGATTTCTTGGATCTTGGCTTGTGATCTGCATTTAATTGGTAATAATATATTTCTCTTCTACCATAAAATATTAATTTTTATGTGTATCTTTTAGGATAAGTCTGATCTCATTTTTTAATGAATCGAACACCATATTTCTCCTAGTCTCACATATTCGCCCATTCGTTCATGTTGCACTAATATTCGTCCGTTTTCTAAAGACGAAAAACAACGTTAGATTTGCCTAATTCAAATTGGAGTGCTCTCCTCATCTTTTCGTTCAAAGCATGTCATTACGCGTTGCACATTTCGTACATTTCCATAATGTCTAGTTCAAAGTAAGGACAGGGACATCTATCATTCGTCACGTATTTGATAATAGTAAAAATACAATCGAAGAGGAAGCCTGTAAAAAACCGTTAGATTTCTGACGATGCTTGATTGCCGAATTGATCTTGCCGATTGGAAGTCGTTTTTGTTTTGTAATATTTTTTTCTCTCTCTCTCATCAAGATTAATGATCCTGATATTATTCATCTGATTACTTATTACGACTGTCATTTCATATCTTTCTAACTTCTCCATTTTTCGTTCCATTTCGGAATAAAAATTCTTTATCATTTAATACAGCTTGTCGTCCGGATATGACGTCATCTGTATTTTTCTTTGATCTCGCTTTACTTCGTTCATGTTTATTTTATTTTCGTTTTCTTCCCATCTGTGATGTTTAGTGTTTTCACAATTCTCGTTTACCATTGTTTATTTGTTTTATTGGTTATTCAATCGTTACGATATATGTATTTATTTCTTCATTGCATTAAATTTTTAGGAAATACTTATTTGTGTACATTTATGATTTTGTTTACTAATATATATTTTTTCTCCGTTCCTGAATATTTCATTTGTGATTGTGTATTCATACTTATTCTTTATTCCATTACTTTTCGATCTGTTTGTTATCGTCTTTACCATGATTATTTCTCTAATTTTCTTCACTGGACAAATGTCGGGTATTTGGAGAGTGGATTTATCCATTTTCAAAACACTGCAGAAGGTACAGCTCTGAGGGGATAACATTCGGTCTTCGGACTGAGCCTAAGATTTCTATCAAATTCTACTGTTTCTTACAACGGGCGACTGATCTTAACCTTACCACTTTAAGCTTGACAGAAACAATCGCAGAGAGATCTACAGGAGGGCCTGAGGACAGTTGCCTGCCTTTGTGGGTCCGCGGATGGAGGGCGGTGAATTGCATTAATGTATCTATTCATCAGCCTCATCCACTTTTCTACCCATCCAACCATTTGTCCATCTACCTATCAACTAATGTTTGGCCTCGCTGGGATCACTTAAAATAATATAACGGTAGTACCACATGAGGCTGTAGCCGTTGACTTCGTAGTCGTTGACTTCATAGTCATTGTCCACTTAGTCGTCGACTTCGAAGTCATCGTCTTCAAAGACGTTTTCTTTGTAGTCATTGACTTCGTAGTCGTTGACTTCGTAGTCATTGTCTTCGAAGACATTGAGTTCGAGGAAGAGATGAACAGGGGATGCAGAAGATACAAAAAAGAGAAATGAGGAAGAAGATGCGTGAAGCATTTCCCAAAACAATATCTTGGACTGAAAATATTTTCATTTATTCAGATCTAGTTTCTGATGCGTACGCAGAGGCTCGTTTACCAATGTGTATAAAAATATGTAGACATTTTACATACATTCATGCATGCATACTGTATATATATAAATATATATATATATATATATAATATATATATATATATATATATACAATATTATATATATTTTTATATATATATATATATATATATATATATATATATATATATATATATATATTGAGGAATGGACGACAAAATGAGTGGCAGGGTGGTGAGATTGTAGTGTTCTGTAGCCAACACGTGTAATTACCCCTTCAGGACTCGTGATCGCCGAGTACGGGATAAACAATAGTCACCCCTTAGAACATGCGTTCGACTAATTTTAATTAATATAAATAACAATGTTCATTATAATAACTTAATTCATTTTATAAATAAAATAAAACATATCCCTCTGCATCCTGTAAAAAGGATATTTATGTATTGTAAATATATTTTGAATAATTAAATACTAAAGACAAAGAATCCAGAATTTCGCCACCATTTTTGTAAATACCGTCATCGCCATTTCAAATAAAAAAAAACCTGTCATGGGATTGACGTTAAATATCCTAGCTTCCTCCAACAAAGACAATTGTAGCAACCACAACATTTGGTAACCCTGGAGTGACCGACCGCCAGCCCAGGACTTTCGCCGCACCTTCCCGCCAGCCGTGGACTTTAGCCGCCCCTGCCGCCCTCCCTGGACTCTCACTCGCCCAGCCTGCTCGTCCAGCCCGGCTCCACCCGCCCGGCCTGCCCAGCTCTACCGCCCCGGCCTGCACGCCGCACCAGCGTGCCCAGCCCCGCCCCGCCGTCCCGGCTTGGCTGCCCAGCCCAGTACCACCGCCCCGGCCTGCCTGCCGCACCAGCGTGCCCAGCCCCGCCCGCCGCCCTGCCGTGCCCAGTCCCGCCACGACGAGCCCAGCCCCGCCGTCCCGGGTTGTCCTGCCCGTTGACCCAGCCTGCCCAACCCCGCCAACCCGGACTGCTCTGACCAACCCAGCTGCCCACGAACATCGCTGCATACTAATCACGTAAGCATGACGGACGATCAACAACAGGAAGTAAGTGCATTCCGCGCACCCCCTTTTTCCAACCGCGACCCAACAATATGGTTCACAATCCTCGAGTGTAACTTTAAGGCAAACCGCATTACCACCAGCCTAACGAAGTTTTCACATGCTTGTGGCCTCTTGCCATCTGACGTACTCCTCCAAGTTTCAGACACCATCTCCAAGGCACCTACATCCGGTACCCCATACGAGGATCTGAAGAAAGCCGTTCTGGACCGCCTTGAGTCTTCCGAAGCTACACGCCTGCAGGAGCTCCACTCGAAAGAAGAACTTGGAAATGAGAAACCATCCGACTTGCTGCGACGCATGAAGCGATTGCTCGGAGACAAATACGCAACATTCGACAACTCCATCTTGCTCCACCTATTCTACCAGCGCCTGCCACCAACCATCCAAGGCAACCTCTTCAGCGCCAAGAACAAGCTCGCGCTCGACGAGCTAGCCACGCTCGCTGATGACTTCATGGCTTCGGTACCGGTTGCGCGCCCTACCATCGCTAACCTCGCCGACCAGTCCGCAACTCAGGCGTTAACCGAGCTAGTCTCCAAACTCACCCTCCAGGTTAGCGCCCTCCAAGAGCAGGTTGCCAATCTTCAACAACGACCCCCGTCACCAAGATACTACCGCAACCGCTCCAGGTCTACATCCAGAGGAAGACCCAAGCAAACATCAGGCGTCTGCTTCTACCATCATCGCTTTGGACAAGATGCGAGGAAATGTGCACAGCCGTGCACTTTCTCACCGGCACCGTTAAACAAGATGGGCGAACGCTAACGGCGCACAGCGTTCGCCAACACACATCGAAACTCTTCTTCGTATTTGATCCACTCTCCAACACCACATACCTCATAGATACCGGAGCTGAAGTCAGTGTCCTGCCTGCCACAGCAACCCAGCAATCACTGCCGCCGATGTCTTACCTCTACGCAGCCAACGGCACCAAGATACCCGTTTTCAAGAGGAAGACACTTCAGCTAGAACTCAACCTTCGCCGATCCTTTGAGTAGACCTTCTACGTTGCAGCAGTTTCCCAACCAATCCTTGGCGCCGATTTTTTGACCCACTTCGATCTCCTGATCGATATTAAAAATCGCAAGCTCCACGACCCCCTTACAACGATGTCATCCAACGCCAGGCCAACAACCGGAGTAAGTAGCCAGCTTTCAACCATCAGTGCCGATAACAAGTTTGCTTCTCTCCTCAGGAACTTTCCTGCCTTGACAAAACCTTACTCCACGACCACGACTGTGAAACACCACGTAGTGCACCACATAGAGACTACGGGACCTCCAGTCTACGCCAAAGCCCGTCATCTGGCTCCGGAACGCCTAAAACTAGCCAAGGGAGAACTGGAATCCCTCATGCGTCAAGGTATCATTCGTCCAAGCTCAAGCAACTGGTCGTCAGCTCTCCACATCGTCCCCAAAAGCAACGGCGACATCAGGCCATGCGGTGACTACCGCGCCCTCAACTCACGAACTGTGATGGATAGGTACCCAGTTCCCAACATACAGGAGTTTTCCTCACACCTTGCAGGAACTCGCATATACTCCCGGATCGATCTTATAAAAGCCTTCCATCATATTCCAGTCAACCCGCCGGACATCCCCAAAACAGCTGTCACAACACCTTTTGGCTTGTTCGAATACGTTCGAATGCCCTTCGGCCTCAAGAACTCTGCCCAAACTTTCCAGAGATTCATGGACGAAGTCCTACGAGGCCTGCCTTTTTGCTTCACCTACATCGACGATGTGCTCATCGCCAGCCCTGACGAAGCCACACACCAAGACCATCTGAAGCAAGTCTTTACCCGACTACAAGACTACGGCATCCACATCAATCTCGAGAAATCTGAGTTCGGTGTTTCATCCATCAACTTTCTAGGACACACCGTCACACCTTCAGGCGTCACCCCTGTCTCATCCCGCTGCGACGCCATCCAGAGTTTCCCGAAACCTACAACACAGCGCCAACTCAAGCAATTCCTTGGTATGTTAAACTTCTATAATCGTTTCATTCCAGACTGCGCTCAACTGCTCCAACCGCTCTACTCCATGATCAAGCCATGCAAGAGGGGACGTTCCATTGTACTCAACTGGGACGCCGAAACTGATGCAGCTTTCATGGCAGCTAAAGAAGCACTCGGGAATGCTGCCGCCCTTAGTTTCCCTAACCCTCATGCCATCACTTCCATCTCGACAGATGCTTCAGACACAGGTGTCGGCGCAGTTCTGCAACAATACATCAACGACGCCTGGAAACCCATCGCCTTCTTCTCAAAGAAGCTCAACAATGCCGAGAAGAAATACAGTGCCTTCGACAAGGAACTCATAGCCATCTACAAGGCTGTCAACAGGTTCAGGTATTTCATCGAAGGGCGACAATTCCACATATACACCGACCACAAACCAATCACAACAACATTCATCCATAACAAAACAACATACTTCCCTAGACAACTACGACACATAGATTTCATTTCCCAATTCACCACAGATATTCGTTATGTTCGTGGTGAAGATAACTGTCCTGCCGACGCACTCTCGCGCAACATATCCGCAGTTTCTACCTCTCTCATCGACTATGCCGCCATCGCTGCAGACCAAGCTGGTGATACCGAGCTGCAGCGATTGATGGAAAACCCCGCGTTGCAGATGAAGAAGGTACAGCTCCCTGGAACCAACACTGATCTCTACGCCGATGTATCCACGGATACCATCCGTCCCTACTTGCCCGAGAACCACAGGTATCCCTTGTTCCGCCATTTACATGACCTCTCCCACCCAGGTATTCGAGCTTCGCAGCACATGATGTCGTCACGCTTCATCTGGAGTGGAATCGCCAAAGACGTTCGTCACTGGACCCGCACCTGCGTCAAATGCCAAGCTTCCAAGGTCACACGCCACACCATCTCCCCTCCAGGTACCTTCCGCCCAGTCTCTACTAGACTCGAGCACGTCCACGTCGACATCGTCGGACCGCTTCCCTTCTCCGACAGCTTCAGGTATATTCTTACTTGCGTAGACCGTTTTACACGCTGGCCCGAAGCAATCCCGCTTACTGACATAAGCACAGACACAGTAGCCAAAGCTTTTATAACCATCTGGATTTCAAGATTCGGTACACCACTCAGCCTCACATCCGACCGTGGTAGCCAATTTGAATCCAATTTATGGAACAAGGTTATGTCTTTGCTAGGTATCCGGCGTTTCAGAACAGCAAGCTACCATCCTCAATCCAACGGACTCGTCGAACGCTTCCACCGACAACTCAAGGCTTCACTTGCAGCAACAGCACGCGACCGCACCAACTGGTCTACGGTGCTTCCAATGGTCCTCCTCGGTATACGCACGTCCCTCAAGGAAGACCTTGGCCACTCCTCTGCAGAACTTCTTTATGGCACTCCACTCCGTCTGCCCGGTGAGTTTCTTGCATCTGCCCTTATAACGCAGCCCTGCAGCGTTCAAGATTATGCCACTAATCTTACAGATACAATGCAGAAACTCCAGCCAGTACCACCGCGTACCTCACCCACAAGAACGTTTGTGAGCCAGGACCTCGAAGACTGCTCACATGTTTTCGTTCGCGTGGAGGGAGTAAAGAAGCCTCTTCAACAACCATACGATGGACCATATAGAGTCGTCAAGAGGACAAGGAAGAACTTGACCATCGATCGCCGTGGAACCACTGACGTCATCTCCATAGACCGCGCCAAGCCTGCATACCTCCTCTCGGACAACGAACAAGATCCCGTTGGTCTTCCGACACCTCCGGACACACGGGCTACAAACCACAAACACACTACAAAGAAAAAACAGATATCGTTCCTCCTGCCTCGTCACTAGGGGGAGAGTTCTGTAGTGTTCTGTAGCCAACACGTGTAATTACCCCTTCAGGACTCGTGATCGCCGAGTACGGGATAAACAATAGTCACCCCTTAGAACATGCGTTCGACTAATTTTAATTAATATAAATAACAATGTTCATTATAATAACTTAATTCATTTTATAAATAAAATAAAACATATCCCTCTGCATCCTGTAAAAAGGATATTTATGTATTGTAAATATATTTTGAATAATTGTATACTAAAGACAAAGAATCCAGAATTTCGCCACCATTTTTGTAGATACCGTCATCGCCATTTCCAATAAACAGAAACCAGTCATGAGATTGACTTTAAATATCCTAGCTTCCTCCAACAAGGACAATTGTAGCAACCACAACAAGATAAACACCCAGAACCGTTGAAGAAAATGGCGCTTAAAATAATGGAAAAGAGAAATGATGAGATAAAGGAGAATAAGGAAGGTGGCTTCATTGTAGTTCCCAACTCCAAGCACACAGAAGAGTTAGGACATGTGCTCCGCAGAGCAGGGCTGAAGATCGCCAGTACATCTAGTACGAAGATAGGTGAAGTAGTGAGAAGTAAGAATAGAAATGAACATAATAACAACAGCATGGTTTACAGAATCCCATGTGGTGGCTGTGATCTAAACTACTTTGGGGAGACAGGAAGAGGCATACACAAGCGGACATATGAGCACAAGATCGACCTGAGGGCCCACCGAACATCAAACGCCCTGGTGGTTCATGCGGAGGAATACGGACATTTGCCTAACTGGGACGGAGTGGAAATATTAAAACAAGGGTTAGACAAGAAAAAAAGAAAAATAGTAGAGGCAGCTTTTATAGCATCCCAGCCCTGCTGTAACCATCGTGATGGTTTTATTAAGCTGTCCAAAACGTCCGGCTGGATGATCTTACAGGAGCTGAAGGGTACGAGAGGGAGGGAGGGGGTGGGTTAAGGAAGGAACGCGGAATGATGTAAGATATATAACTGTTGATTTCCCGATCATGTTTGTACACTCTGAAGAAGCTCTGTTAAGAGCGAAACGTCAGTTAATAAAACTTCAACGGTTCTCGGTGTTTATCTCACCACCCTGCCACTCATATATATATATGTATATATATAAATATATATATATGTATATATATTATATATATACATATATATATATATATATTGTGTGTGTGTGTGTGTGTGTGTGTGTGTGTGTGTGTGTGTGTGTAAGTGTCACTATAGCGTGAGGTCTACCTCCCGCGAACACTATATCCTGAGGTCTAACATTTCCATACATTTATTTTAGCGATAAAAACATATTTTGTACATATCCTAGGAGTGACTTAGATCATTTGATCTCTAATCACATTCATATTAAAGGAAGAAATGTAAAAATAAACATGTTATCCTGTATTTTCATTCATTTATTCTAGTGGTACACACTTCGTACATCTTCTAAAAATGACACATAAGTTAGGTTAGGTCAGGTCACGTGGACAGGTCACGTTTTTGATGTATTTGGGCAGGTCACATGTTTGATGGACAGGTGCGAGGATCATCCCGGAGGAACGCGGGTCACGCGGTAGACCTCAGGCTGCACCTGGGTAGGCGACATTTGGCGGTAGACCTCACGCTATAGTAACGCACGCACGCACACACACACACACACACACACACACACACACACACACACACACACACACACACACACACACACACATATATATATATATATATATTTGTATATATATGTATGTATATATATATATATACATACAGTATATATATATACATACATATACATATATTTATATAATATAACACACACACACACACACACACACACACACACACACACACACACACACATATATATATATATATATATATATATATATATATATATATATATATATATATATGTGTCTGTGTGTGTGTGTGTGTGTGTGTGTGTGTGTGTGTGTGTGCGTGTGTGTGTGTGTGTGGATGATATATATATATATATATACACATATGTATATACGAGTATATGTGTATATATTTATATGTATGTATTCACATATACTTATATACGTGTACATACACACATACACATATAAATTGTTTCATCTCATTAACAAGCTATATAAATCGTTCCATCTCTCTTTAACAACCTATGTAAATCATCCCATCTCTCATTAATAAGCTATGTAAATCGTTAGTTCGTCCACATTTGGAATATGCCGTTTCCGTATGGTCACCGAATCTCATGAAAGACATTGACAGATTGGAAAAAGTACAACGGCGAGTCACAAAACTGATTCCAAATATCAAATATCATACGAAAATCGACTAAACATATGAATCTGTTCTCCCTAAAAAAGCGTAGACTCAGAGGTGACTTGATACAGGTCTTTAAGATTCTAAAGGGAATTGACAACATCAAAAGTGACAAAATTTTCACACTGAATGAGAATCCGACAAGAAATAATGGTCTCAAACTGTCAGGAAATAGATCTAATTTGGAAGTGGGTAGAAACAACTTCACCAACTGTGTAATTAATGAATGGAATAATCTTCCTGCAGAGGCAGTGCAATGTAGTTCAGTTCGAAGTTTTAAGATTCGTTTAGATAAACATCAAAGCAAGATGCTGTAATGAATGTCATTTATTTGATATTATTTGTTTATTTGGAGAAAAGTAGGAGATAAGCCAGCTGTTGTTTGCTGACGACATTGCGCTTGTAGCAGGATCAGAGGAGGGATTGAGGAAGCTAGTGACAGAGTTTGGGAAGGTATGTGAAAGAAGGAAGTTGAAGATAAATGTGGGTAAAAGGATGGTGATGAGATGTACAAGGATACGAGTATACATATATATATATATATATATCTATATATATATATATAGATATATATATATATACATATATATATATATCAATCAAGGACTACTATTACACAGGACGTGCGCACCCAGATTCCTGGCTCCGAAGTGTTGTGACAGACAATGCAGCAAATGTCACCAAGATGAGAAAAGTCTTGGAAGAATCGAGTGAACCTGAGCATACCGTCCTCACATACGGATGT
This sequence comes from Oratosquilla oratoria, assembly GCF_046742065.1. Classification (NCBI taxonomy): domain Eukaryota; kingdom Metazoa; phylum Arthropoda; class Malacostraca; order Stomatopoda; family Squillidae; genus Oratosquilla; species Oratosquilla oratoria. The sequence goes on along the minus strand of NC_134780.1, from coordinate 55,663,904 downwards.
GATGACTTTCTTTTGGATGAAAATGATTTAGCAGAAGTGGCGCCTGTGGAGGAGTCTGATAGTGACCTTTTTAATGGTGGAGTCAGGTATGCAGATCATTCAAGTGGAGCCGATGATGAAGGGATTGAAGCTGTTGATACAGATCCTAAAATGTAAACAGAAAATTTAGCATATTGCATAATTTATAAATGAATAAATGAATGAATGAATACAGTGTGATTTAGGCTACTTTTGAGTACAGTAGTTATTTTTTTGGATAATGATCATATTCACACAAGCCACTAAATTATTTGGAAATAATTAACAGGATATTAAATAGCTGGGCTTGGAATTCAGCCCACACAGGATTCAGTCCACTTTTAAATTCACTAAAAATAATGGGTTAGTTGGGTTAGGTTAGGCTAAATCCCTTTGGGCTGAATCCCATGTGGGCTGAATTCCAATGAAACCTATGAAATATATTACACAATGTTAAATGAAATGAATAACAATCATCTAGGCCCCAAAGTTGAGTGGATACAGTATATTATAGTGATATAATCATTACCCAAATTTAGAAGTAATGAAGTTGAAGTATTATCTCTTTAGGCCTTCACATTTTTATTGCACATGCTCTCCATTGTTCACCAAATTTATATAGTTGCGTATGAAAAGGGAGAAATGCACACAGTATAAGTAAAATTATTTACCTGGGTCATCAATTTCTTCTGTATGCTGTGGCTGACCTTGGCATTTATCTCTGTGAGATTTTAATCTTGATACAATGCCCTGTAGTTCCTGGCTGCAGTCTTTGCATTTAGCTCGGTACCCTTTGCCAGAAGTTGTTGGTAGTTTTTCAAAATAATTCCAGACGGGATAAATTTTTCTGCCTGAAGGAACCACTCTGCCAGGTCCAGAAGACACCCTTCCTGGTTGATTCCAAGGCAGCAACTGACTCAGTGAGAAGCTGCTTACCTAGAACAAGTTTCAACAAGAATCTTGTTGAAACATGTTGTGGGCTCCACAGTGATATATATACTACATGTAGGCTTATACCGTTCCTTGTATACTTGTGACAAGTCTATATAACACTGCTCCTTATATTGATATGCTAAAAATATCCTTAAGCAATCAGATCGCATATCAGATAGCAATCCCACAATATTTAAAATATATAAAAACATCTATTTAAATCAAATAGATCTGTTAAAAAAAAATATATAGATTTTTTATATTTTCAAAAAGATAAAAATAATCGCCAACTCTGGTGTCCACTAACCTCATACAATAATACCTGTTAAGTCCCGCTAAAATTGGCATTTCAAAGCATAACAGTGCCTTACAAATAGTTTCTTATTTCACTATAAAAGAGTATATTAACTTATACTGCATTGAATAAGTCAATAGTTGATATATTTGTCCTATATACAATGTTAGGTTTCTAGTTTTGATATATTTGTCCAATATAAAATGTTAGGTTACAAAGAAAGCAATGGCCTC